>NC_139030.1:4809977-5409977 GCF_964662115.1 Mustela nivalis | reverse complement strand
CTCAGCCCTGCCTCCGTGTGGCTGTGCGCTTGAGCCAGCTTCTTCACCCCTTTGGTGTCTACACTTGCCCCCACAAAAACCTGGTCTCCCCCTTGCAGGCCCCGGGGGGAGGGGGAGAGCAGGACTGAGTTAAGCTGGAACACGTACTTCTCTCAAGAAAAGGAGAAAATAAATGTCATAGTAAAGAGAAGAGCCGTGCTCTCATTTGTCTGTGAAGTCTCGTGTACAGAGAGTTTTATCAGCCATGAAATTAGCCCTTCATGCTCTCCTACGCCAGCAGCTCAGTGAGGACTGAGAGGGCACTGTCTCAGCGCCTCCCGTGAGCCACATGGGACTCCTCTCCCGGTCCAGCCCCTTGTGGCAGCCACTTCCGAGGGCCAGGCCACACACAGCCCTCAGGGCACACAGTGGAGCAAGGACGCAGAGCCCCATCCCTGCACTCTTAACAGCTCTGACTCAGGCAGAGGCAACAGAAACCAACTTCTCCAGAACCACACCTAAACAAAGAGACTCTCTCCACAACCCAGGCTTCCGGCATTAACCAGACACAACTTGAAGGCTTGACTTTTTAGGCTTTGAGATGACAGTGTGAGCTAGTAGGAAACACACAGCCTTGCCAGTGACATCTGAGTTCAAACCCAGGCTGCCCTACCTCTGACCCTGGGTGAGTTTCCTTGCTTCTCTGAGTCTTGGTTTCTTTGCCACCTCCGAGAGCATCACAACACTCTCCACAGATGGAGTACAGGACCAGATGCAGCAGTGGGGGGGGCTCAGTAGGCTGTCTGCACATCAGGCTTGACACTGGCTCTTGGGACTGCCTAAACTGGGGAGGGCTGTGTGTGGGCTGGACCCCAGAGCTGTCATGCTGCTGAGGGGGCTCACATGTACACATGCACACACACACACACACACACACACACACACACACGTACACTCGTGCACCTTGGAGCCCTGACCTGTGGAGTGTGTGCTCCCTGATGTCTACACTCAGTTGGAATATTTCTCTGTGCCTGCCTCCTGGAGATGAATTCTGGCGGCATTCACAAAGTCAACTGTCTGACCCAGGTATTTCAGGATGGATGAGCATCAGAAATGTTTTCCTCCATTCCCGCCCTTGCCTGGCCCAAGTGTTATTCAGGTGACTGCCTTTCTTAAAGGAGGAAAAAAAAATTATTCTTATTCTTCCTATTTTTCTCTCTCTTCTCCCCTCCCTTCCCCTTTCCTTCTTCTAAGAGTCTTCAGTCTTGGTGGGGAGGGAGTGACCAGAATGCCTCTATGCACAGGGACGTCTCTAGTGTGGCCAGTGAGACTACAGCACAGAAGTTGGTCCACCCCTGTGTGGGGGTGGGGGTCCAGCATCCCTTAGTGCCCTGAAGCTTCTTGTTCCCCAGTTTCACACGATGAGCATCCAGCCCAGCCTAGAGAAGCCTGAGCCCTACTTTGATTGGGCTATGTAGCAAAAGCTTATCTCCATTAAATGATAATGGATGAAAACAAGGTTTAACCTTGGCCACTGCAGGTCCTGGGAGTCTCATGGTCCAAAGTAGTATCTTGGCATGGTAAGCAGGGCCTCTGGGGTCTTTCCTTGCTGTTCATGGGGCCAGGAAACACTCCTTTGGCCACCTGCTTTTGCATACCCCAGCACCCCTGTTGGCTGCCCCGAGGTGATCCCGGCTCAACATGGCCTTTCACTGACTTCATTCTGTGGAATACCCCTGGGGTTTAGTCCCAGTCCTCCATCTGCAGGCCCATTCTGCCTTCATGGGCAGGGTCAGCAAGTGGCCCCTTGCCCCAGGAAATGAGCACAGAGTACATGAGAGTGAGGCTGACCCTTTACCTGCTGCAGACTCCCAACCACAGCTACATGGGAGGCCTGTGGCCAGGTGCACATCCCTGCTCTGGAACATCCCAAACTTATCCAGACTTCTCTTTACCCTCCTCTCCTGAGTTTTCAACCTGTCCGCTTTCATCTCTGTACTGGGAGAAGAGCTCTCTATGCCATTTGGCATTCTTCCCACCTCTATATCTTCTACACCTTTTAGGTCTAGACTTAACATCTCTGGGGCTGTTACTTCTTGAAACTCTTTTTAGAGTTTAAAAGCCAAGAACTGCACAAATCTTTTCTCCCTCGAAATTCCAAGCACTTGAGTTTTGACCAGAAAGATTACAAGATTCAAAAAAAAAAAATAAAAATCTTAATAGGAAACTTACAGAGGAACCTAGTTTGCCAACTTTCAAATTTCACTTCCTCCACCCTAACTTCTGTGTGACTGCAGACAAGTTGGTGAACCTGTCAGTATCCACATCTATGAAATGAGAATAAGAATAATGAAGTACTACAGTTAAAAGTGCTCAGTAGTATCAGGCACCAAAGAAATGAAACTATTAATATTTAGAAAAGCAATTGATCTTTCTGGTCTCTAAGTGTTTTGTGGCCTCTATTCTGTGGTCAGCAGGTTCCCCCAAGGGCAACAAAGAGCCCATGGAGGAAACATGTGAGACAGCCACACCTACAACAAAAACATGGCAAAGAAAAACTTTAATGATTACCTCAAACATTAGCACATAACACCTACTGTTACTGCTTTACTGCTCCCAGCGGGCTAATGGGCAACATTAGCACCCTCCCTTAGAGCCCAGGAAGTGGAGGTGTAGAGAGTAAAGCCCCTCATGATAGAAATCTAGTGTCCAGCCAGCTGGACCTGCACCATCCATGCAGCATCCACCAGCCACACAGAGGCTCAGGAGTCTTGGAGTGTGACTTATGAACTGGGATATCCTGTGAGTATAAAATGCATGTTGAATTTGGGTGACTCAGTGCAAAATAAGTATGCATAAAATATCTCATTAACATCTTTTATATTTATTGCAATTTGAAACAATGTTTTTGATATATTGGGTTTCATAAAACATATTATTATAATGATTCTACCCAATTCTTTAAATGAGGCTATAAGAAAAAAATTAATCACATGTGTGGCTAGCATCCTTTTTCCATTGGATACAGTGAATTCCTTGACATAGGTGGCAAAGCCCAAGTCGGGCTGAGCCCATGGCCATGTTCCATCTCTAACAAGGACACCTTGAGAAAGCCCAGGGTCTCACGTTGGTCACTCTCATTCCTGTGCAGTCCACCGGCTGCTGGATAACCAGGTAACAGAACTCTGCCCCCTAGGACTGTAGGATGTAGGGAAAGACTGTCCTGCCGTGACAGGCCACCCAGCAGTCTTACAGCTCCTTCCTTCCTGCATCACTTCCTCAGGAAGGGGTGACCAAAAATAGCCCATCACTCACCTCAAGGTAGTTATTTAAGGAAGTCCAAGAGATAGTCCAAGATGGGAGAGATTTAAGAGATTTATCTAGAGAAACACTTGCTCTGACGTGCTGTTGATTTTTCTTCTGCCTTCACGTTAAACCAAGTGAAAGGAGCTTCATGAGAGCCCCTGGGAGAGTTTGGTATGTACCGCTGAGGGACACAAGGACAAGACCTGACTCCAGCCAAACAAATATCTAAAGATCAGAGGCCTTCTCTGTGGGTCAGATGGCAGTCTGCCTGGGGAGACAGAGCAGGGCCATCAGGAAGCTTCTCCACACAGACAACAGCTAAGGGGAAGGAGCCTGGACTCAGTAGACATCAGTGAGAAAGTGCAGTGAGAGGTCCCCAGTCCCAGAACTAGGCCTCCATTCCTCTGAACAGGTCTTGTAGACCTGGCCACGAGCACTCCACACTCACCTTTCCGTTCATATATGCAAGCCTGGCAGGGGACACAGCACATGTGGTTACAATGCTGACATCTCCAGTACCCACACCACTTCAACCTCACTAAAGATCGACTGATAACTGGCCTTGGTGGTCAATGGCCAAAGTGGCCATGGCCACCCTTCCTTTCTTCTCTTACAGCTAGAATTATGCTCATCAGTGAGTTTTACAGGTGTGTGCAAGTAGTGTGTGGGGCCTCTAGGAAGTCTCCTTAAAAGGCATCCAATACAGGTGTCATCTCTGATACTATATTCTTCGGATGATTCACTGCTGAGTCTGGTTTTTTTTTTCACCCAAGGTCTGAGTCACATTATTCAAGTGATTGTAAATAGTTCAATGTGAGTATGCCCAGAGCAGGTGTAAGGGGCAAATGGTGAAGCCTGAGGCTGGAGAAGCAGTGAGTGGAAGGTCACAAGGAGCCTGGCAGAGCCTCCAGAGAATGCTGTTTCTTCTCAGGAGCAGTGGGTGCCACCCAAGAGTTCCTGCCGCACACTGACACATACATGGGTATCTTTCCAGAAAGCTACTCCAGAAATCAAAATCTATAGGCAGGTCAGGACATTCTGGCAGTATTCTTTCAGGTACTGGCAGTGAAGATGAAGAAAAGTAGAAAGAGTTGACAGATGTTAAGAAATTTCTAGGGGTACCTGGGGGACCTCGGTTTAGGCTTAGGTCATGATCTCAGGGTCATGAGATCAGGCGCCATGTCAGGCTCCATGCTCAATGCTGAGTCTGCTTGGGACTCTCTCTCCCACTCCCTCTGTCCCTCCCTCCTCTCAAATAAATAAGTAAATCTTAGAAAGAAAGAGAGGAAGAAAGGAAGGAAGAAGGGAGAAAGGGGAGAGAAAGGAAGGAAGTTAGTTCTAAAGCAGATTTGGTTATTGGTGAGCTCTGGGTATTAAAGAAAAAGGCAAACCAATAGCCAGAGCCAAGCCCAGGCTTCTGACTTTGGCAAACTTCCATCCAATGGTTCCATTCACAGGGAGAGAGATTGCTGAAGAAGATGATGAGCTCAGAGTTAATGGGTTAAGATTGGTATCAAGACATGTCCAGTAGAGAACTTCATGCACACATGCACAAATATGGAATTTGGAAGGGAATCAGCAATAATCATAATGCATACCACTTACCAAGTGCTTATGCAATGCAGATAATATTTTAAGCACTTTCTTGGATCCTATTATTATCCCTTTTTTAGAGATGTGGAAACTGAGGGGCACAGAGGTTCTGACTCCAGGCTTTTAACCACTATGTTCCCCACTAAAAGGGACAAAGGCTAAGCCATCAATAGAAGAGGAATGAGAATGGTCCATCCAACAATCAGGAGCCCGTGGGGAGCAGGAACATTGGCCACAGCAGTTTTAGTGGAAGCATGAGGTAGGATATAAGCAATAAGAGAAGCAAAGAAATATCAGAGCTATGAAACAGAGGCCAGAGAGCAGTAGCTGGAGAAAGATGAGTCAAAGTAGAATTTCTGTTTAAATTCTGTTATAGTTATCATACAGTTCAATATTAGTTTCAGGAGTTCAGTAGAGTGATTCAGCACTTGCATACATCACCTGGTGCTCACCATGACATGTGCCCTCCTTAATCCCCATCACCCCTTTCCCCCATCCCCCCACCCACCTCCCCTCTGGTAACCTTTGGTTTGTTCTCTACAGTGAAGAGTCCATTTCTCATTTCTGTCTCTTTTTCCCCACTTTTTTCATTTGTTTTGTTTCTTAAAGTTAAAAATAAAATTATCCCACAATCCAGCAATTGCCCTATTAGGTGTTTACCCAGAGAATACAAAAATACTAATTCAAAGGGATACATGCACTCCAATGTTTATGGCAGCATCATCTACAAAAGCCAAGTTGTGGAAGCAGCCCAAGTGTCCATTGATAGATGAATAGATAAAGAAGCAACAATGGAATATTATTCAGCCATCAAAAAGAAAGAAATCTTGATGCTTGCAGTGACATAGATGCAGCTAGAGAATATCATACTGAGGGAAATAAGCCATCCAGAGAAATAATTTCTTAATATTAGTGAACTTGAGAAGATTTAAAGGCCATCAGGAAGGAACCAATACAGAGAGGTCTAATTATACAGAATGGAGAAGGGATGGCCAATGAAGTCAAATCCCCAAGGAGGCAGGAAGGGCTGGAACCCAGAACAATGTGGAGGGATTGTCTCTGAGCAGTGGGGCAGCCCCACTGAGGAGAAAGGAAGGAAGGGAGAGAGGTAGGGAGGACGTGAGGGAAGAGGAAGGGTAGGGCCAGAGCAGGACACAGGTCAATGTGTTAACTTACTGGGGGAGGAGGGAATTTCTGTCTGATAAAATCTTCCAATTACTCAGCGAAAGAAGAGGTCAATCTCAGCTGAGATAGGGGAGTAACAAAAAGAAGCAGGAGGTACAGGGCTGCAGAAGGTTGAAGATTGTTACTGTGGTGACAGAGGAGCTTTTGCTGGCCAGAGCCTTCCCCATCACTCCCTTTGCTGTGCAAGAATCAGGGATTCCTCGGTCTGGGATGTGACCAGAACCTGCAGGAAAAGTCTTTTCTGTCCTGCTTTTAGCAAGGCCAGACCCCATGGCAGAAGCCTGCTGTGGTTCAGATAGGTCTCTCTGATTTGGAGGTAAAGTGCTGAGATCCCTGATGAGCTGGGCTCAACTAATAATTAGATTATGTAATAAAACCACAAATTATAATATGGCAAGAAAGACGACACATCAACTCCCTCTGCGCAACCCTGCGTGTATCTCCAAGGAAGAGGAGGCTTGGACCAGTTTGAGAACAAGGTGAGAATCCCCAGACTGTCATCTCAGGAGGGCTGACCAACCGACCTCCTGCTGTAGGATCAGCATCCACCCCGGCAAGGCAGCCCACACAGCCCTGCCCATCCCTGGAGCTGGCACTCAGAGAAATCTCTGCAGTGCTAATTACCAGGCACAGCACTGATATTCCATAATTAAATTAATTCAATATGGTCCATAAAATAAAACTAGCATGACCACTCAACCGAGCCCCCCCATGCAAGGTCATGATCATCTCATTTCAGGAATATTTATTCACTCCCAATCCCCAGTACTTTCCAGCAACAGGAACTGTTAGTTCCTATAATTTAGGTCTTTTTTTTTTTCCTTCCTAGAAAAATAAATTACCTAAACAAATTGAATAGAATAAACAGCTTGAATTGCAAATTATAAAGTTGCCTAGTCCAGCAGTACAGGAGGCTGTTATTCACAATATATCACTTTAAGATAAGTTAATAAAGAAATATGGGAGAGAATCCATTTTTGGTTATCATTAGCATATACAGTACAAAAAGCTACAGGGTATTCAATTAATTCTAGACCATAATTATGGAGCAGGAGTCTTGCATATAAATCAAATTTCTTTTCTTTTTTTTTTTTTTTTCTTCCATGTAATGGGAAATGCCATTTCCAAGCAAAGTTGAGCAGAGGATGAATGGCTGCTGCCCAACCACAGGGCTTAGGAGCGCCAAGAACTTAACGTGGGAGCTTCAACCCTGGAGGTATTTCATAAACTTCCCACATCCAGAAAATCATAATTACTGTCTCTGCCATCATTTCCCATTTTTCTCCAGCTGCCATCTGTCAAGAGGCACTGGCCACCTAAACCTAATGTAAGTTGTGCAGTTACTAATTAATCCCCGAAGACAGCACAAGCTAAGTGGAAATACATTATTTTAAAAAGATGGAAGGAAACCAGCCGCCATATGATAGGTACTACATCAGGAGGGCAACTCCATGTGTCACTGCGGAAAAACAAAATGATGGAGGAAATGATTTGCAAAATGGCAAGCTCACATTCCGTGCTCCATGTTAGGTGCTGGAAATCACAGTTCTAGAGCAGAGAGCTTTCAGTTTGGTCTGGGGACTGCTGGGCCCTGGGGACATTTCTCAGGGTTGTATGGTCTGTTTTCATGCAGAGTTCACTTCTGGATGTTTTTGGAAAATCTGAAATTCCTTTCTCAACTCTTTCCCTTCGGCCCCCAAATCACACATTCCTCTTCTCCCTGAGCACTGCTAGATAGGACACCTCTACTTGACGACACTTCTCTGTTTGCCTTAAACAAACGTTTCCCAAGTCTTGAACACATGAAAATGTTCCCAAGTCACCTGCTCCCTTTTCTGAGGATGTGACTGTGACTGTAAGGTGCCTGTCCCAGAATGTGAAGCCCACCTACTGTATCTGTTTGCCTGACAGCTTCACCTCTCCCCGCCCCTGGGCACTGCTCCTTCCCCAGGTGTCTTCCCAGTGCTGAGCAGCCATGTGACCCAGACTGGCCAATCAGAGTGATCTTGACTGGGGCAGGACTGACAAGTGGCCAAACAGAACCTTCTGGGTGGGTCCCTATGGAAGATGGGGTGGAGAAATCACAGGTGCTAAGGACTCACTAGGCCTGGGGCTAGGATCCCATCTATGCCACCTGCCAGAGAAAAGTATTCCCAAGCAAGGCCAAGCTTCCAAGGGTGGACAGTCTCCTGGGAACATCTTCTGAGCCTTGGACCTGGTCATACCTGCGCCATCTTTCCCTGGACTTCCAGTTCTGGGAGCTAGCTCATTTCTTTTTGTTAAGACAATGTGAGCAGGTTTCTGTCAGTTGCAAATGAAAAAGTTCTGCCTAGATAGATACTTCACCTGCCCCCCTCACACCCCCTGATTCCCAGAATAGGGCCCTTACTTCCTCCTCATGTTCCTCTTCCCCAAGGCATTTACTGAGTATCTATTCCATATCCATAGCCTTATAATTTACAGATGGGGAAAAATAAGGGCCAGAGGGCCTAAGTGACTTCACAGGTCCTCAGCCTAGCTGGATGAAAGACTTTCAGACCCACAAATCCAGGCCTGTCTGACTACACAACTCAGCCCAGTACTGTCTGATCTGAGGGTTTCTGGAGAATGGGGACTTATTGGGGCTGAGCCCACAGGACTGGGTAAGGGGACTTTTCTGACACCCAGGGAGCAGGTATTCGCAGAACAGAGTAGGTAGGGTCATGTGTAGGAGAGATGAAAATGAGTTCCCAGGAGGAAAATGTTGTGGCTTCAAGGCTCAGTTGTAGCTCTCCATCCCAGGAGCTTCCCAGGGGACCTGGCCTCCTCTTTCTCATAAATCATCATGGAGCCTTGCACTGAGAACACTCTGGACCTGACTAGGGAGGCCTGTGACTCAGGACCATTAACCTGGATTTTTTTTTCCTTGCCTGGGTTTTAACTCAAGCAGATATTTTAGGTCCAGGCAATGCTTTTCATAAAACTCCTCAGTGTGTTGCTCATATCAGGACTGAATGAAAATGAAATGGGATGCGGTTAGGTGCCCTAAGAGGTGAGCTCACCCAGCTTGGCAGTGGTGGCCGCCATGTCCATCACTGAGGTTAAACCCAAGAAAGACAGTGCTGCATACCACATCATACAAATTCTTTGAAAAGAAAGCCTGGGTGAGTCACCCTGGTTTGTGAGTCACCATGCTATGAGTTACCCAGTTTATGAGTCTGCATGAGTGTGAATCAGCTGGTATGGGAATCACCCAGTAGGTACCACTCTGAATGAGTCATCCCATGGGACAGATGGGTTTCACACAACTCAGCAGAATGGGTGTGTAAACACCACAGGCAGAGTCACAACTTTGCCCTAAAGAGCATCACTGAGGGTCTTAACCACTCCTGCAGGCTTCAGTCCCACCCCTTGACCTGCCACATATCTGTGACTGGGAAGCGGCCCCCATCCCTTGCTGGATTATTGCTGGGGCCTTCTGAAGAAGCCAGTACTGCAGCGAAGGAGAGATGTTGTGCCTGAGAGCCATACTTAGCCCAACAACCATGCTTGAGGATCCCTGGGCTGCCCCCTCCGAACAGGGCAAACTAGTACCCACCCACCACACCTCCTGCTCAGACCCACTCCTCCCATCTGTGCTCTGAGAGTTTGTCTACCTCCTTTTGTCCTCTGATGGAAGCCCTTCCTAGTAGCACTGTAAGGGAGCATGGACTCTCTCATTCATTCTTGTGTTCCCAGGGCCTTGGAGCAGGCTTCAATAAGCCCAATCATTAATTCATAGTTTACTCAGCACTTCAACATTTTATTCAGAGCTCATGGGTAGACCACGTACCATGCATGTATCAGAGCCAGGGCACCAGGTTCAAAGTACAGGTCCCTGTAGGGGTCTCCACACCAGGTGATAATGCTGGGCTGTCTGTACATTGAGTCCAGACATGGCTACCCTTCATCTGAGACCCATGCACTCAAAATAAAAGCTGCCTACCCTCTTCTACTGTACACATAGTCGAGGAACATGGGTGGGACAACCAAAACACATGCTCCCACTAGGAAAGGGGGGGGAATGGGAGAAACACAGCCACACAGGTCCACTGAGATTCTGAAATCCCGCTGGGTAGACTTACATGGAACCCCTAGCCAGGAAGGGCAATATTCCTTAATTAGATCCTACGTCTTTCACAGGCAGGGCTGCTGGGAACCCTAGCCTCTGCCCTTGGGGGGGGGGGGGGTGCCTTCCTTTCATGTTATTCTCATTGGCTACACCTAGAGAGGGTGTTAGAGGATGTGTCCTTTCAGGGTTGAGCTCTTCATTCTACCTCCTCTTTACAGAAGGTTGGAGGTCCAAAAATCAGTTCAAGTCTGGTTACAAGCCATTTTGGTAGACTTTGGTTTCTTTGGCAATATATCTCTCTCAAAAAGCTAAAAACATAGTCGACTTCTTACCAATATAATTCACATCAAGTCCATATGCCTTTGCCACACCTAAATTGTTGAGACTCCTCTCTCTCCCTCCCTCTCTGCCTGTCTCTCTCTTTCTCTGTCTCTCTCTGATGTGATAAGACAACACTCAGTCCAGCCCCTGCTACAAGTCTGACTTTTAACTGCCTTTTTTGCTCAAATATTCCCCAACATTAACTTTACTATTTGGAATTGAGAAGCGGTTGCCTTGTCCAGCTGTACAAGTTCCCAGATTTCTCGACTCTATTCTATTTTTACTTTCAGCCAACAGCAACGAACACATACAATCAACATTTTGCTTAACAAACTCTTCTCTCTAAACTAGGAGTTTTAATTGTTTGGGTAATTATTATTATTTTTGTTTTTTGGTAACAGCATAGGTAATGTTATTACCAAATATTTCAGGCATCACCTGGCACATGGACACCACCCCTGCCCACAGCCTCCAGCACTGAAATGAGTGGAGAGAATAAATCAAGAGTCCTGTTTCAGCCAAAATGTTTTTGAGATGCCAGTAAGACATACACTATGAATTTGCAATTCAGAGAAGGGATTAATGGTGAAGCTATCAAAGAGGGCCTCTTGCTTGTTTGTATAGTAAAAAACATAAATAAACAAAATAAATGATGAATTTATTCTGGATGAATTTCATTAATTTGGGATCCCCTAAATGAGGCATTTTTGAAACTCAAGATAACATTGGAAGCCTTTGTTGCTCTGAAGCATCCAAACCCTTCCCCCTTTTGCACTCCCACTGTTCAACCGCGAGAATCATTGCCTTCAAGAGCACTGATGGAAAGAGAAACTGCGGCATCCCTCAGGCATCTTAGAGAATGCAAAACTTGTGAACTTCCCATTACTGAAGATAATCTAAGTCCTTTTTAGGTCTAACAATCCCTGACTTCACAACTATAAATTAAATGCACCATGCTTCTTCTATTATAGACACTCTGAAATATTAAAGAAGGTTAATAATTAAGGCTAATCTTGAACCAGTTCAAAGCTCCAGCACTAATGATCTGAGCCTCTTGGCTGCTTATGAGACTTCCCCATCATGCAGAAATCTCTCCATCAGCCCTCCTAACACCTCAGGCAGGTAGACTTGGTGAAAAGGCAGTATGACCTGCATCACCTCAAGACATCTATATGGACAATTCCAGAAGCTCACGGAGGTTTCACTTAGCTGTCTTCCCTCTTCAAGGCTCAGGTAAACAATCAATTTAAAGTAGTTCATTTGGGTCTCTTTTTTTCCTTTATAGACGTGAATAAGTATGTCATCCATGTACACCAGAAGTTTAACAACATGGTATTAAATATTACACTGCCTGGGTAAATACATTTGATGCCTGAGTCCCAGCTTGAATTAAGTATTTACTTCGCATCTTTGTCCAAAGCCCATTTTAAATCTGGGCATTTATCAACATGTTCAAAGAATGGCAGCGGATCCCTAGGAACAGCTGGAGTTCACTCCTAGGCTCTGGCTGATCAAAGGTGACCAGCAAGCATCATAAAACTGAAAAGAAAAATGAGGCGGCTGCTTTGATTATGTGTATGCTACTTCATGGGACACTGAGAACTGGAAGAGACACTAGATCTATTGCCCGAACAAACTTCCAAACTAGAAGTGCAGTCCATGGCTATAGGATAGCAATTTGGAAAAGTCGCAAAGACATTGTGGGGGAAAATATACATTTGTTCAGACAGATGCCTGCCGTGAAATCACAGGTTCTGATGAGACTCTCTGCCGATGCATGCTCTGGCACCAAAGTGAGGACTTCTGCCTCTAGTGAAACTGAATCATACCACCCGCTGGGCAAATGGTATTAGTACCCGTGAGGCTCAGAGGATGTCCAGAGGAGAAATACGCTCTTTGCATAAGTAATAGCACAGGTGTAATCCAAGCACCTTTCAGTCCTTCAGTTAATTAGAACTTTCTTGAAATTCTCTTGTTACTTCACTTACTTTTTGTCCTTTCCATGCTGGATGCAGGGTGAAGGCATGGTATTCCACCTCCCTCATCGACCTGTTCTCTGTTGCTTTTCTCAGTGTGCCCCTTTTCACCCTCCTTAAGCCAACCTATTCCAAACCACAGTGTCACTGCCTCGTCAGGCAGCAGTCCTTGGCCTTACAGTGTCCTTTGAAATTTTTGTCTAATTTTTATTATGGAAATATAGTCAACATACAGTTTTGTATTGGCTTCAGGCATACAACATAATGATTTGACAATCCCATACATTATGCAGCGCTCATCACCACAGGCATAGTTGTCACCTGTCGCCATACGTTATTACAATGTAGACTGTATTCCCTATGATGTGCTTTTCATCCCTGTGGCTTACTGCTTTCCCAACTGGAAGTTTGTACCTCTTAATCCCATCCATTTAAATTGCCCATTCCCCACCTTCCTCCCATCTGGCAACCACTAGGTTGTTCTCTATATTTATGAGTCTGTTTCTGTTTTGTTGGTTTGGTTGATTTGGTTTACTTTAGATTCCACCTATAAGTGAAACCATATGCTTTCTTCTGTTTCTGTCTGACTTACATGTTCACACACACTCACAAAATTTTGCATTCCCTTCAGGGGAGGCACTGACTTGGGAGAACCCTCCCCAACCTGCATGGCAGGGTCCCACAGTCCCTGCCCCCTGGATTCAGGACTATGAACCACTGTAAGAACAGTGGGAGCTACTGTGCTCCACTGAAACTCCAGAGCTTACATTATAAGAACCCAATAATTGTTAAATGGTGAAAAAAGTTTACTTCTTTAAATGTATGTAACATTTTTAAAATATGAAGAAGATATTGCAAAAATGCATATAAAATATGATCTAATGATGGAAAAATATCCTTAGAACAAAAATTGAGGAGAAATACACCAAAATATTACCAAGTAGATTATTTCCAGGTGGTGAAATTATAGGAGATTTTTCTTTTATTCATTAAAATTTGTTTTATTTTACAAATATTTTTAAGCACACGAAGCACTATATTTTAGTCCAACTTTCTCTCATGATATATTTTGATGAATGAAAGTGTAAATCCTGCTACTTCAACCCCACTCCCCTCTCTTACATGGAACAAATCCTGATGTTCCAAGATCTGGGGTCTTGAAAGGGTCATGGAAGACTTTTGTAGTAGGGGTCTAAAACTGAAGTTTCCAGGCACCCTGGAGTCAATCTGTATCCTGCCTTATTTGAGAAATCCAGGCTCAGTAGACCAGGAAGTTCAGTTGGGGCGGGGTTAGAGAGAGGCAGGGGGGAAGGAGGTGGGTAATTGAGGGGAAGGGATGGGCTAACTTATCCCAGGCATTTGGAGACTTCTGAAAGAGCAGAGACTCACATTGCATTTGGCTGCCATATTCCCAGAGAGTCAAATCTCTGAGAAACGCAGCTTCTCAGTAAATGGTGCACCAAGCATGGACTGTGAGGCTCCTGTTGGGCATCTCTAAGCCCTGGATGGTCAAGTCGAAGAGCAGTGTGAATGGTGAGGGCAGGTTCTCTAGCCCCAGCAAGCCTGGAATGCTCATAGGAGTTCCTAGACAGAAACAGGAAACACATCTCCAGCAGCCTGAGGGTACACATCTCCAACAGCCTAGTTTAGCTCAATGTACAAAGGAAAACAAAACTATGGTTTCTGTACCTAGAAGTCTAAACCAAATTCCTCCTTGCCACATACGTGGAACTGGATGTTTTGGGGGTCACTGGGGGATTTGGTGGATTGGTTGGTTGCCAATTGTTTTCTGTTGCTGCCTCTGATAGAACTGACTTTTGGACTCTTAGCTGCAAAAGACACAGAGACAATATCATAGACCTGAAAGTCACCTTGAAAAGTGGCCAGTCCCATAGCTTTCAAACTGTGCTCCCCAGTACTTCCTCCAACCCTGAAGAAGCTGAAAGGAACAAGAGGGCCAGGGCTCCCCTCCATACATGGGTCTCCCCTCAACTCAAACAGAACAATTCTACTCTTATGTTGTTGTTGTTGTTTAAGATTTTATTTATTTATTTGACAAGATCACAAAGAGGCAGAGAAGCAGGCAGAGCGAGAAGAGGAAGCAGGCTCCCTGCTGAGCAAAGGAGGGATCACAGGACCCTGGGATCATGACCTGAGCCAAAGGCAGAGGCTTTAACCCACCGAGCCACCCAGGCGCCACCCCCCCCCCCCAACTCATATGTTTTATTTAATACAGTTCCCTGAATCCATTCACCACAAGACTGTGTGGCTTTAACATGCAGGGGAAACACTCGTCCTGGTTTCCCATCTCACTGAGGCCCAGAGGGAAAAGTCATCTCTGGCCCTGGGGAAGTACAGCGGAGGATGAACTAGAACCCAGGACTCCTGACTCTTTCCACCTGTGTGAATATAGGAGAAGATGTATGTGTGTGCCTCTGTGCAAAGGGATCGCCTTGGCTGTTTCTGCAATGCTGCTATTCTAACACCTTATATCTCTCCAGACTCAGGAGCAAGCACAGAGTCACTAACAAAGAGAAGTACATTTGGACAGATTTTCACAAACACGTTTATGTTCAAAGAAGGGTAAAACTCTATATTTGTGACAAAGAGATCAGAAGTGACACATTTGGCCCTTTGCAAGTTCCCAAGCCCAGAGCCCACCAGTTTCATGCAGACTAGCAAGGGCACCTTCCCAGTGATGCCTGAGAGAGCCCATGGTGGATCCATTAACTGGCTCTTCAACCTCCATTACTGTCTCCAAGTACACCAAGACTGAGGAGCTAAAAATGACACCCTCCACACACCTTAGCAGGCAGAGCTCCAGAAAGGGCCAAGTTCCACCAGTCAGATGTACTACCACAAGACTGGTTTGGAACCTATGCTTACAGAGGCTCCAAACCAGTCTTGGCTAGATGTCAGAGCCAGTAGCTATAGTGTCAGCTTCTTTTTTTCTACCAAAGTGTAGTTAATGTATGATATTATGTTAGTTTCAAGTATATAGCATAGTGATTCAATATTTATATGCATTACGAAATGATGACCATAATAAATCTAGCTTCTGTTCGTCATCACACAAAGTTTTTGCATATTATCAACTGTATTCTGTATGTTGCACCTGGAATCATTGTGTCATTTACTTTATAACCAGATGTGTGTACCTTTTGATCCCCTGCATTACACCAATCTCCATCTCCCTGGCAACTACTAGTTTGTTCTCTGTATCTATGAGTCTATTTCTCTTTTGTTTTGTTCATTTTTTTATATTCTATCTCTAAGTGAAATCATATGGTATTTGTCTTTTTCTGTCTGATTAATTTCACTTGGCATAATACCTTCTGTGTTGCTGCAAATGGCAAAATTTCATTCCTTTTTATGGCTGAGTAATATTCCATCATATCTTTTTATCTACCTCTATATAGAGATAGATAGATATCACCTCTTCTTTGCCCATTTATCCATCAGCAGATACTGGGGGTTCTTCCATAACTTGGCTATTATAAATAATGCTGCAATAAACATAGCGAAGCATATATCTCTTTAAATTAGTGTTTTTTTGTGCTCTTTGAATGAATACCCAGTTGCATGATTACTGGATTGTAGGATAGTTGTATTTCTAATTTTCTGAGGAACCTTCATACTGTTTTTCAGAATGGCTGCACCAATTTGCATTACATAGTAGCAGCTTCTCAATTCACTAAGTGGTCTCCTGTTTCAACAACTTTTGCAGCAATGGTGACAGGTCTCCATGGCATTCTACAGGAGCAGCCACAGCCTTCATGTTGACAGAGTGAGCCTGGGCATGGGAATTTTTCCTAGGACACTACTTAGATTCTTAACTATTTTGTAAGCACCTAATTCCCTGCACAAGAACCATTTTTGCTACACCAGGTAGGTGGATTCTATTGTCTGCAACTTAATCCTTAATTTTTTCTTTTCTTTTCTTTTTTTTTTTTTTTTTTTACATAGGCTCCATGCCCAGCATGGAGTCCAAGATGAGGCTTGAACTCACCGACTCAAGATCAGGACCCCAGCTGTGAGATCAAGAGTTAGATGCCCCACTGACTGAGACCCAGCAACTTAACCCTTATTGAACTTTGGCATCTTTACCAATCCAATAAGTGAAAAAAAAAATGTATTCATTATAGTTTTAATTTAATCTTTTTTTTAGAATGAAACCCTTTTAAATATAAAAACAGTATACTTTTTTATTATGTTAAGTTAGCCACTATATAATGCATCATTGGTTTTTGATGTAGTTTTTAATTATTCCTTAGTTCCATATAACACAGTGCTCCTCCCAACACATACCTTCCTCAATACCCACCACCCAGCTACACCATCCTCCCACCACTGCAACCCCCTGCCCTTTGAAACCCTCAGTTTGTTTCCTGGAGTCCATAATCTCATGGTCCATCTCCCTCTCTGATTCTCCCATTCAGTTTTCCCTCCCTTCCCCTGTGGTCCTCTGTGTTATTCCTTATGTTCCACATATAAGTGAAACCACATAATTGTCTTTCTCTGCTTGACTTATTTCACTTAGCATAATCTCCTCCAGTTCCATTCATGTTGATGCAAATGGTGGGTATTCATCCTTTCTGATGTCTGAGTAATATTCCATTGTGTATATATACCACATCTTGTTTATCCATTCATCTGTTGAAGGGCATCTCCTCTCCTTCCACAGTTTGGTTATTGTGGACGTTGCTGCTATGAACATTAGGGTGCATGTGCCCCTTCTTTTCACTACATTTGTAGTGGGCTATCTTTGGGTACCTTTGGGTATCTTTGGGGTATCTCTTAACTTCATTGAAGTTAAAAGCCCTTTCCTGGGGATACCTGGCTGGGTTAGTCCTTAGAGCATGAAACTCTTGATCTCAGGGTCATGAGTCCAAGCCTTACACTGGGTGTGGAGCCCTAAAACTTTTTTAAAATAATGATAAAATTAAAAATAAATACTTTTTATTAAAAACAAAATCTTTTTTCTGTGCTTAAGAGGAATTTGTATTTCCTTTTCTGAGAACAATTTTTTCTTTTTTTAAGAGGTATGACCTCATTTGTCATACTTATTCTCTCATACTTATATCTTCTATTAGGTTTATAGTTTTAATTTTCATATTTAGGCCTTTAACACATAGGTTAAGGTAGGTAGCCGGTTTTCCAAATATTATCTACCTGTTGATTTATGTTAATTTCATCAAATACCATATATGCATGGGTTTGTCCCTGAACCATCTCTATGTTGTCCCACTGGTCTATTTGCCTGTTTTTACATCAATCTCACACTACTGTGATTATAGAAATATTGCTAACTTTTCATAAATAGTAGGATAAATCCCCTTTCTTTTTTCTTTTTTTCTTTTTTACCCAAATCATCTTTAAAATTTATGAATATTCATTCTTCTTTATAAATTTAACAATAATTCTGTTGAAGTCTTCAGAATATTAAGCTAGAATTTTTGTTGGGATTGTATTAAATCAACAGAATAGTAGAATATTAACACCTTTATGAAGTTAATGTATTCAGTCATGAGTATTTATTCAGATGTTTTATGTCCTTTAATTAACGTTTACATTTTTCTCCATTGATATTTTGCGTAATTCCTGTCCATTTCTAAGTATTGTATAGTCTTTATAACTATCATGAATATATTATTTTATATTGTATGTTTTTATGGTTATTGATGTTAAAAGTAAATGTTACTGATTTTTGTACATTGACCTTGTATCTAGCAACCCTAATGACTGTTCATAATAGATTTAATTATTTTCTGTTGATTCTGTTGTTGCCTATGTAGAAAATCATCCATATAGAGATTTTTATCCTCTACTTCTAGTTCTTATAACTTCTGTTCCTTTTCTAATTGGATTGTATTTTTGACAATTTTTTTTAAAGATTTTATTTCTTTATTTGTCAGAGAGAAAGAGAGAGTGGCAGGCAGAGGTGGAGAGAGAAGCAGGCTCCCCACCGAGCAAGGAGCCTTGGAATCATGACCCAAGCCAAAGGCAGCAGCCCACTGACTAAGCCACCCAGGCATCCCTATTTTTGAGAATTCTACACCATATAAAATCTGGTATGAAGAAAGGTAACCCACAATTTCTTCTTGACTTTAAAAGGAATGCATCTAAAAATTCTGCATGAGTTATGATGTTTGCTGTTGGTTTTGGTTTGCAAAGTCCATCAAGTTAGGGAAATCTCTTTGTAGTTCTACTTTTCTAAAATGTCTTCCATTGTTAAATGCTTGTTGAATTCCCAGAATGGCTAAATTGAACAAGACCAAAAGCACAGCAAGTGTTGACAAGGATGCGGTTGGCTGATGCTTGGAGTGTAGATTGGCATAACCACTGTTGCAGACACTGTCAGTCCTCCTCCCAGAACCCCTCCCTCCTTTGTCTGTTCTTCCCAATCTTCACTGGCTTTGCCCCCAAATTGACCACACCTGCAACTCTTTTTAAGAGAATGCATCTTACGCTGCTGGGACCAGTTAGCTCACACAGACAAAGAACCAGAAAAGCTCCGCATGGCAACCATTAATCCAACAAATGGTTCAGGAGTGTGAAAGCCTAGTAAACCTGCCTCCGGTGGGAGCACCTCAGAGGCACTTTTATGCCCTGAGGTCTTTTGTGCGGTCAGTGAAGCTCTGCTCCACAGGACTTTGCCTTAAATCATGCCCTTGCTTGGGTTCTTCCTCTTCTCTGTCCTGCTCGCCCCACAACTTCCCTCATTTCTCCTGAAAGCATATCATTAATAAATCATATGTACATAAATACTCACCCCAGGTTCTGCTTCTGACCATCACCTTACTTCTAACCTAAGATGATCACCTTAGAAAATTGTTTAGCATTATCTGTAAAAGCTGAATATACACACTTTCTGTGATCACAATCCCACTCCCAGGTACATACAGAAGATATACATACATAAGTTTAGCAATAACCATGTATGAAAATATTCATGGCAGCATTATTACTAATAGCCCCTAACTGAACACAACCCACATTTTCATCAAATTATCTCAACTGAGAAATAAAATGCCTTATATTTACAAGACAGACTACTACACCTCAGTAAGAATGAATAAACGACAACTGAACTCAACAATATTAATGAATGTGACAACTCTCAAGTTGAGAGAAACAAGCCAGACACAAAGGGAGACAGAAGGTATGACTTCACTTAATGTGCGACGAGATGAAACAAAATTATGAATCCAATTTTGTTTTTGTCACATTGTCACTGAGTGCTCTCAGTATTGGCATTTATTGAATAATCTTTACTCTGCTGATTTGAAGTCAGGATGGCGGTTGCCCTTGTCCAGGGTGTAGGGGTGACATTGAAGGTTATGGGTACTGGTTGCAGGGATGCTTGCATGTTGCGGTTAATGTAGAGCATGAAATCATCCATAATACCTGGCTTGCTAAAAATATAACACAGAGGCTGATGGGGGCAGGGAAGTTTTCAGAGAAGAGCATAGGCCTTTGGAATGCAGAGGACTGCATGACCACTCTGCCATAGGGGGGCATGGCAGGGTGAGTGGTTAGGAAATTGCCTTCCCTGAAGCTTTCTTAGCCCAAACAGCCGCCCAGTGATCTAAGAAATATAGGCATTGTCGCCTAGGAGATGTTTAGCAGAACTCCTAGAACACACAGATTAGCATATCTTATCTTTCCTATGAGCTAGGAGGCTAGTTCCAGTAAGAACCCTTGTCACACATCACATGCTTGAGAAACAGTGATAAAGATTTATGATTATCCTGAAGGACCAAAGTCAGGAGCAAAGAAGAACAAAGGGTCTTGTCTCTGAACACTGACCCCCTTGCCATCTCCTCCCTTTCACAGCAAAGTTTGGAGTAATCTTTCATCCATCAGTACAGACACTGCTGGCCATTCCTGGCACTTGCAATTTATGAAAATTTATGGAGCTATACGTTTGTGGTTTGTACACTTTTCTGCCAGTTTATTACTTGTCAATACTTTTTAAATTAGAAAATAATGAAGTGTTAAACCTTACCCAATTATGTCTGCATATATTGACATAATTACTAAAGAGTTTTTTTGTATTTTTTTAGTGTTGAACTATCTTTATACTCTTGAGATAAACCTTTGAGCATGAACTTGTTCAGACAAGTCAGATTTGATTAAGATTTCTGTCTATTCTAAAGAGTAAAATAAGTCTACAATTTTTTGGTTCTATTTGTTTTGGAATTCTGTCTAACATGAGCTTGGGAACTTGATTTCCTTTTCTACTTTCTGGAACAACTGGAATTTTATTAAAAACATCCTTTCATCGATAGTTTGCTATAACTCACAAATAATCTGTATTCGGGGCTTTTGGGAAGGAGTGGGTATTTCTCTTTTCTGTTTATTCAGTGTTTATTGAATCTTACAGTTTTCTATTTCTTCTTCCTTCAATCATAATATTTTATAAAATTTTTTTAAATGAGTACATTTTCTCAGGATTTTCAGGTTTGTCAATATAGTTTCTGCTTTAACTTCATGGCTTTATTTTATATTTTCGTTTAAAACTCTTACCCATCTGGAATTTATTTTGAGGTAAAGGGAAATTGTGTCTCAAAAAAAAAAAAGGAAAAAGGCAAAATTGTGGTTCTAGCTTTTTTGATTTTTTTTTCTTCCACATGGCTTCCCAGTTGTCCCCACATCATTTATCAATAACACCTTTTTTCCTCAGGGAAGCTGACTGATATCAGCATGATGGCTGTGAGTGACAGCTCCGTTGTTCACTGGCAACATCAATGAACTTAGAGGCACTGGGATAAACAGTGAAGATATGAGCCCCCTTGCCATTTCCTCCACTGAGAAGATAGAACAAAAGAAGAAACAAACAAATATCCAGATAAGCACGCCCAGACAGACCCCTGCATTCTGTCTCCAATGGCGGGGACCTAGTGGGAAACTAGTCAGGTAGAATCAATCACACAGCAGGGAGCTCAGCTGAGGCTTATATTGTGATACTCAGGATATGAGGTTGTCAGAACAACAGAGCCAGTATCTCTCTGCTTTCTCCCTCTGTATTTTATTCTGCAGTGTCATAACAAATGATCAATTTCCCCAAAGTCAGAAAGTGCCTATGGCTTATTTTGCAGGGACTCTCTCTGTCAGGTATGTTGGAGAGAATCACCAAGACTTCAGATAGGAGAGGGCTCACATTCCACAGCAGCAAAGAATAATAGATCCCATTTCCAGGGATTTCTTTCATTCCCTGACAGAAGCCTCAATTGTGCCCCCCACCCAGCTTGGACAGAGTAGGACATAGAGTAGAACCTATATGATACAAATCCAAAACGTAAGTACCTCAATTGTTTCTTAGAATATTCATAGTGAGATATAAATGAAGAGAAGGATATGGATCATTCACCCTTCAAGGAACTACTTTCACTCCACCCCACATGTGTGTTTCCATTTATAAAGTGCTTAGCTTGGAAAAATTCCAGTGTTCATCAAGAGGAAAGAAGAAAATAAACTTCTCATAATGTAATGAATACTTCTCCCCTTCAGTCTGACTGAACCATTTTAGGTTATGTGAGCACTGCTGGACTAATAGTAGTCCTCCAAGAATCCCATGCCTTGATTGGCTTAACCCTGGCTTCCTAAGCCGATCACATACAATTGGAATAAGACCTTCATGATTGGGCTGCTCTTCCTTGGGTTCAGGTCTGGGTGAAAAACCCAGGAGAGTTATATTCTTGAACCAAATTGAGCATGTGCTAGGAAGAAAGAATGAGTGAATATATGCTGTGAAAGCAACTGACTGTGTTCATGACAGATTTTTTTTTTTTACTCTTTATTTTTTTAAATCATGGTAAAATATACATAACATAAAAATATCCATTTTAACCATTCTTAAGTGTACAGTTCAGTGACACTAATTACATTCACAATGTTGTTCAACCATCAGCACTATGTATTTACAAAACTTTTTTATCATCCCAAACAGAAACTCTATAACCATTAAGCAATAACTTAATTTCCCATTTTCCCCTTCCTGCAGCCCCTGGTAACTTCTAATCTACTTTCTGTCTCTGAATTTGCCTATTCAAGATACTTCACATAAGTAGAATCATACAATATCTGTCCCTTTTTTTGTCTGCCTTATTGCAGTTAGCATAATGTTTTCAAGATTCATCTATCTTATACCATGCATTAAGCTTTTATACCACATTTAGATTACCTAGTCATCTGTTGATGGGCACTTGCATTGTTTCTACATTTTGGCTATTGTGAATAATGCTATAATGAACTTTGGCATGCAAGTGTTTGTACAAATTCCTGTTTTCAGTTCCTTGGGGTATACAGCTAGAAGTAGAAATGTTGGGTCATAGAGTATGTCTATGTTTAGCTTTTTGGGGAATTGCCAAACTATTTTCCACAGAGACTACGCCATCTTACAGTCCTACCAGCAATATGTAAGGCTTCTAATTTTTTCCGTATCCTCACCAACACTTGTTTTCCTTTTAAAATATAATTTTATTATTTATATATTTATCTACATATTGTATATTTATTATATTATGTTTATATATATTTATGCAAAATTTTTATTTATTTGAGAGAGCATGAGCACAGGGGTGGGTAGGGAAAGGGAGAAGCAGACTCCCCACTGAGCAAGGAGCTCCATGTGAGGGTCCAATCCCAGGACCTGAGATCATGACCTGAGTCGAAGGCAGATGTTTGACCAACTGAGCCATGCAGGCACCCCTATTTTCCTTTAAAAAAATATATAGTTATAGATAGATATAGATGATATAGATATAGATATAGATATAGATGATATACTCATCCTAGTGGATATGAAGTGGTTACCTCACTGTGGTTTTGGTTTGCATCCCCCTAATGACTAATGAGGCTGAGCAGCTTTTCATATGCTATTGACCGTGTATATCTTCACTGAAGAAGTGTCTAAGTCTTTTACCCATTTTTTCCCAACTATTCTTCCAAATAACTAGGGTCATTTGTCTTCTTGTTGAAACCTCTATCAGATATATGATTTGCAAATATTTTCTCCCATTTGTGTTTTTTATTTTACTTTCTTGATGAATAGCCCTTGATACACAAATGTTTTTAACTGTGACAAAGGCCAATTTATTTTTTTCTTTTGTTACCCACACTGTTGTTACCCATATCTAAGAATTTCTTGTCAGTTGCAAGATCATGACGATTTATCCCTAAGTTTTACTGTAAGGGCTTAGGTCCTTAAGTTTAAGTCATTAATCTATTTTTAGTTGATTTTTGTATAAGGCATGAGATAGAAGTCTAACTTCATTCTTTTACACTTGAAATCCAAATATTCCAGATTCATTTATTGAAGAGACTGTTCTTTTCATATTGAAAAGATTTACCCCTCTTGTCAAAATTCAATTGCCCATGGATGTTAGGGCTTATTTCTGGATACTCAGTTCTATTCCACTAGTCTATATGTCCATCATAATGCCACTGCTGCATTGTTTTATTTACTATAGCTTTGTAGTAAGTTTTGAAACTGGGTAGTATAAGACATTTAACTTTGTCAAGAAACTTTTTTGTCAAGAAAATTTTTTCAAAGTTTATTTCAAACCTTTTCAAAATGGTATTGCTCTTCAGGACCTCATGAAATTCCATACAGATTTGATCAGCTTTTCCATTTCTGGAAAAAAAAAAAAAAGGCTATTGGAATTTTGATAGAGATTGTGCTGAATCTATAGATTGCTTTGGATAGTATTGACATCTGAAAAATACTGTCTTCCTACACATGAACAAGGGATGGTTTTCCATTTATGAGGGTCTTCTTTAATGTCTTTCAACAATGTTTTGTAGTCTTCAGTGAACAAGTTTTTCACTTTGTTGGCTAAATTTATTCTTTTTTTTAAGGTTTTTATTAATTTATTTGACAGAGATCACAAGTAGGCAGAGAGGCAGGCAGTGGGTGGGGGAGCAGACTCCCTGCTGAGCAGAGAGCCCAATGTGGGGATCAATCCCAGGACCCTGAGATCATCACCTGAGCTGAAGGCAGAGGCTCAACCCGCTGACCCACCCAGGTGCCCTGGCTAAATTTATTCTTAAGTATTTTATTCTTTCAGATACTATTTTTTTTTTTTAAGGGAACCGCCTTGTTTTTTTTTTTTTTTTTTTTTATAAATCTTTTTAAAGATTTTATTTATTTATTTGACAGAGAGAGATCACAAGTAGGCAGAGACGCAGGCAGAGAGAGAGAGAGGAGGAAGCAGGCTCCCTGCTGAGCAGAGAGCCCGATGCGGGACTCGATCCCAGGACCCTGAGATCATGACCCGAGCCGAAGGCAGCCGCTTAACCCACTGAGCCACCCAGGCGCCCTCAGATACTATTTTTATGAAATTGTTTTCTTAATTTCCTTTTTAAATTGTTCATCACTAGTGTATGGAAACAGAACTGATTCTTTGTCTGTTAATCTTGAACCAGTAACTTTGTTGAACTTATTTTCTAGTTTTAGCAGGTTTCTAATGGGTTAATTGGCATTTTTTATATGGGATCATGTCTTCCATGAATAGAGGCAGTTTTGTTTTTTATTTATTAATTTGGATATTTTTATTTATTTTTATTGTCTAATTTGTCTGGCTAAAATTTGCAGAACAATGATGAAGAGCAGTGGTAAGAGTGAACATTCCTGTTCTGTATCTGATCTTATGAAAAAAGCTTTCAGTCTTTCACCATTATGATTTTAGATGTGAGTTTTTCATAAATGCCATTTACCACATTAAAGAAGTTTCTTTTTATTCCTGGTTTTCTAAGTGTTTTTAGAATGAAAGAATAACAGATGTTGTCAAGTGCCTTTTCTGCATCAATGGAGAAGGTCATGTGTTTCTGCCTCCCTTTGTGCTATCAATGGGATGATTAAGTGATGGATTTTCTTGTGTGAAGCTACTGCTTGTATTTCTGGGAGAAATCCCCCTTGTTCGTAGTGTATAATCCTTTTAAAATACTGTTGAGTTCACTTTGTATTTTGTTGATATTTTTCATCTATGTTCATAAGGTTTATTGGTCTATAACTTTCTTTTGTTGTGATTCGTTTATCTGGCATCAAGGTAATGTTGTTTTCATAGAATTAGGAAGTGTTCTTCCTTTCCTATTTTTTTGGAAGAGTTTGGAAAAGATTGAAGTTAAGTTGCCTTTAAATATTTTTGTAGAACTCACAAATGATGCATTTTTGTCCTCAAATTTCTTTTCTGGGAGGTTTTTTATTACCAGTTCAATCTTTTGTTAAAGGTCTGTTCACATTTTTCTATTTTTTCTGAAGTCAGTTTTGATTATTTTTATATTTTTAATGAATTATATATTTCAACCTTGATTATCTAATTTATTTGCATATAATTATACATAGTATTCATGTCATAAATAAAAATGGATTTATAAAAAAAAAATGAGGAAATACTGGCTTTTATATTTGCCTGTGCATTTACCTTTACTGGCTATCTCTATTTCCTTGTACAGCCTCCAGTGACTGCCTAGTGTCCTTTTATTTCAACCTAAAGGATTCCTTTTGGCATTTTTTGCAGGGCAGATTTAGTGGTAACAAAGACCCTTAGCTTTTATTTACCTAGAAATATCTTAATTTCTTTTTCACTGTTCAAGGACAGTTTTGTTGGATATCAAATTTTCAAGCAACAGGTTGGTTTTTTCAGCATCATATTCATATATATATATTTTTTTCCACTCCTTTTGGCTTCCATGATTTTTAATGAGAAATTGACCATCTTGAGCACCTGGGTGACTCAGTGGGTTAAGCCTCTGCATTTGGCTCAGGTCATGATCTCGGCATCCTGGGATCAAGCCCCACATCATGCTCTCTGCCCAGCAGGGAGCCTACTTCCCCCACCCCACCTGCCTCTCTGCCTACTTGTGAACTTTCTCTGTCAAATAAATAAATATTTTTTTAATTGGCTATTTTTCTTATAGAACATCTCTTTTGTATGAGTCACTTCTCATTAGTTTCAGTATTGTCTCTTTGACTTTCAGTAGTTTGATTATAATGTGTATCAATGTAGGTTTCTCTTCTATTTTTATCTTATTTGGAATTTGTTGAGCTTCTTCAATGCATAACTACAGGTCTTACATTAAACTTGGGAAGGTTTTGACCATTATTTCTTCAAATATTTTTTTTCAGTTCCTTTCTTTACATCTTCTCCTTCTGGGATATTCATAATACATATATTGGTTTCTCTAATGGTGTCCTATGCATCACTTAAGTTCTTTCATATTTCTTCATTCTTTTTCTTTCTGCTCCCCAGACTCAATAATTTCAATTGCCCTATCTTCAAGTTCATTGATACATCTTTCTTGCTAAAACCTGTTGTTGAACCCATTGGTTTATTTATCTTTTAAGTTATTGCAATTTTAACCTCCAGAACTTATGTTTTTTCAATAATTCTTATCTCTTTATTGATAATAATTATTTTTATACTTTATTGTTTGATTTCCTTTAATTTTCTGTCCATGTTTTTCTTTTGCTTTTTGAGCATATTTAAGATTACTGCTTTAAAGTTTTGTTTAGTAAGAGTGATACTAATTTCCCTCAGAGATGATTTCTTTTGACTTAGTTTATTTCTTTTCAAATAATAATTTTCAATTATTTTCAAATAATAATTTATTATTATTTCTTTGTATGCATTGTGATTTTCATTGTTTTTGAAAACTAACATTTGACTATTATAATATAGTAAATGAGATTCTTTCTCAATCTCAGAGTTTGTTGCATTTTCTTGAATGTTGAAGGTTGTTTTCATCTACTTAATGACTACAGTTTTTTTCCCCAGATTGTATTCTTTGTTGTGTGTGGTCACTAAAGTCCCTGTTCCTTAGCTTGTAGTCACTTAGTCTTTTAACAGCTATTTTCTTGAATTCCAGGAGCATTTTTTAAAAGATTTTATTTATTTATGTATCTATTTATTTATTTACTAGAGATAGAGCATAAGCAGGGGGAGTGGCAGGCAGAGGGAGAATCATGATCCCTGCTGAGCAAGGAGCCTGATGCAGGACTCAAACCCAGCACTCTGGGTTCATGACCTGAGCTGAAGGCAGCCATGTAACTGACTGAGCCACCCAGATGTCCTGAATTCCTGGAACATTTTTAAGTTGACTTTTTCTTGATTTCACCTTCACTTGATTGATGTAAGCTTTTTACAGTTTTTTTCAGAGATTTACAACATTAGTTCTGATAATTTTTGCTTGTTTTTTGGTGTTTGTGTAGAGAGACAAGAGTTTGGAGCTGGCTACTCCTCCATTTTTCTGATGTACAACTCAACAGAATTCTTTTGGAGATCAATTCCAGAGTCACTTTTGAATACAGTCCTAGTAAGCCAAGAGTGAGTAAGTACTAAAGAACCAGTACTTTCACTGAGGGCAATGAAACTGAGGGCAGTAAGAACAGTGGGGATTATTTAATTTGTTTTGTGAAAGACAACTTCATAACTGAGTGACTCAGACTTTGCTTCTGAAAGTGCAGAGGGAAATGAATTTGTGTAGAAGGTCCTGGGAGTTCTTGGCACATACAAGACTTCTAATGATGTTATCCTTTAATATGTTTCATTGCCATCATTCATTATCACTATCATTATCATCTCACTCCTGAAGCTTTCATTGATTCAATCACCCTATTTTTCTGCTGCAAAAATAGGACCCGGTAACACAAAGACATGGTAGTTGAGACCTAGGTTTAGAAGGAGATAGACCTGCAGATAAGTCCTGATCTTTCACTAACTTTACAATCCTGGTTAGGACCAAAAGCTCTCTGTTCTCAATTTCCTCATCAAAAAAGTTGATAATTATACACAGTACCTCAATGGGCTATAGTAAGGATTAAATAAGCAGGACTCATTTAACAATAAAAGTTATTGTTGACATTATTGTCCCTTTACAATGATTTAGGTTTAATTCTCAAAATGATAACAGGCTGTCCTCTCACTTTTTCAGGTACAGGTGGCATGGTTCTCTGCCTATTCTGGCCTCTCTGAGTAGATATCAGTTCTAACCAATCCTGACCTGGCACTTCATTCTAGGTGAGTGGTTCTGGTTCCAAACCTTGTTGCCCCTCACTAGGCCAGAACTCCAACAGACATGCCCTCCATCTCTTCAAGGGCCCTTCCCCAGCCTCCCTTCCACAACAGGTCAACCCTTAGTTTTTTCCTTTTCTATTTTATGGAGTATTTAACCAATTATCACTTGCCATTTCTCAGCACTTCTCCCTCATGTTCCCTAAGAGGACATAGTTGGGGGTAAAGTGGAAGGAAGATAGAAATGTTTTAAAGTAATCCATTTTCCCCTCCAGTATGACTCTTGGTTTTCTTAACCCTTCCAAATTCCCTCCTGTATGTTCTAGTCCCTTTCTGGATTTGGGGTTTCCAAAATCTATGGGCCATAAAGGAAAGAGAAAGGGTTTTGGGTGTATGTAGCAGATTTAAGAGCATCCAGGATGACACAGAACAAGGTTTTCCACCTCTTATTCCTCAAACTGGGGAAAGATTTCTTACTTTGCAGGGATAAAGATTGAGAACTGACATTTTGGAATTCTCTAAGAAAGGAAAACTGCTCCCTTCTGGGTAGATAATAACAGACCCCTCACCAAGGGTTGAGATAATCAAGATCTTATAATGAGCAGATAATCTATCTCCTTTCCTAGGCATACCCTAGGATAACATCAGAGGGAAAAGTTATGTGTTTGTTTAGGGTTGCAAAGCCGGCCTGAAATTATTCTGGAAACCACAAAGATGACTTAGCAGTGGTCTGAATGGACTGACCACTGGGGACCAGGTGGAACCAGAGGTATATCAATAGAAGCTGCCATGAGCATTTAACACTAAGACCTTTAACTCCCAAGTTTATAATATAACAAAGTCCAAACCCAAAGAAAATGAAGGAAGACCAATTTGACTGAAATCAAATACAAGCATTCTCAGAAAATAGAAACATAAAATAAACATTATGTCACAAAACAATATGGCATTTCTTTCTTTCTTGAGGTTGAGCAGCTACACAAGTATCTACAGAAATGCTCATGCTTATAACTTCATTTCCATGATCAAAACAATTATATGTCTAGCTGGCAAGGAGAGGAAGCAGCTTCCACGTCCAAAAATGCTAGCTAAGTGATCACTGTAACATAAGCTCCCATATTCTCACTCACCTACAGAGCCATCCCTGGCCAAATCCAACTGGAAGCTGAGAGCAAGAAAGGCTGTATGATGCAATCCATTCAGATCAGTTTCTTGGCACTGTAAGCATGGTAAAGAGAGATAGAGAATGCATCTGGGAGTAAAGAGAAGATGTCCAGAACACCATATAACAGTACTGTCATTGGAATGAACCACTGTAAATATTGCTTTCTTGATCTCACCTCCTTCCAGGAGCTGGAGGAGGAGCTAAGCATAAGGGGAGGAAGAAGATGGAGGCCACTTTGGCCAATAATTTTAACACCCAAAGGGCCATTTGTAGAATCCCCTGTCCAAGAAGGAGAGTTAAAGGATGGAACTAGGAAATAGACTCCAATCTTGGAAAATACATGGTGAATCACACCAGAGGAGTAATGTTGGTAACAGTGGCAGGTGAGAAGATGAAGCAAAAGAGTCAGTTATGGGAACAGCAAAGACTAACTCTAAAAAATCTTGGCTCCATACCAATTTTAGGATTGTTTTTTCCAGCACTTTGAAAAATGCTGATGGTACTTTGATTAAGATGGTGTTGAAAGAATGGATTTCTCTGGGAAGCATACATATTTTAACAATGTTTCTTCTTCCAATCCATGAACATGGAATGCTTTTCCATCTTTTTGAGTCTTCTACAATTTCTTTGTTGAGTGTTCTGTAATTTCTCAAGTATAGATCCTTTACCTCTTTGGTTAGGTTTATTCCAAGGTATCTTACAGTTTCTTGTGCTATTATAAATGGAACCAATTCTCTAATTTCCCTTTCTACAGTTTCACTGTTAGTGTATAAGAAAGCAACTGATTTCTGTGAATTGATTTTGTATCCTGCCACATTACTGAATTGCTGTATGAGTTCTAGTAATTTGGAGGTGGAGACTTTAGGGTTTTCCACATAAAGTATCATGTCATCTGTGAAGAGAGCTAGTTTGACTTCTTCTTTGCCAGTTTGAATACCTCATTTCTTTTTGTTGTCTGATTGCTGTTTTTAGGACTTCCACTACTATGTTGAACGATAGTGATGATAGTGGGCATACTTGTCATGTTCCTGATCTCAGCTTATCCCCATTGGGAATGATATTTGCTGTGGGTTTTTCATAGATGGATTTTACAAAGTTGAGGAATGTTCCCTCTATCCTTATACTCTGAGAAGTTTTAATCAGGAAAGGATGTGTATTTTGTCAAATGCTTTCTCTGCATTTGTATGGAACCAGAAAAGACCCTAAACTGCCAAGGAAATGTTCAAAAAGAAAAACAAAGCTGAAGGCATCACAATGCCTGATTTCAAGCTTTATTACAAAGCTGTGATCACCAAGATAGCATGGTACAGGAACAAAAACAGACACAAATAAAAATGGAACAGAGTAAAGAGCCCAGATATAGACCCTCAACTCTATGTTCAAATAATCTTTGACAAAGTAGGAAAAAATACCCAGTGGAAAAAAGTCTCTTCAATAAATGGTGCTGGGAAAATTGGACAGCTATATACAGAAGAACTAAACTCGACCATTCTCTTACACCATATACAAAGATAAACTTGAAGTGGGTAAAAGACCTCAATGTGAGGGAGGAATCTGTCAAAATCCTGGAAGAGAACATAAGGAGTGACCTCTTGGACATTGGCCACAGCAACTTCTTTCAAGACATGTCTCCAAAGGCAAAGGAAACAAAAGCAAAAATGAACTTTTGGGACTTCATCAAGATCAAAAGCTTCTGCACAGCAAAGGAAACAGTCAACAAAACAAAGAGGTAACCCACAGAATGGGAGAAAATATTCACAAATGATAGTATAGACAAAGAGCTGATATCTAAGATCTATAAAGAACTCCTCAAACTCAACACCCAAAAAACAGATAGTCAAGTCAAAAAATGGGCAGAAGACATGAGCAGACACTTCCCGAATGAAGACATACAAATGGCTAGCAGGCACACGAAGAAATGTTCATCCTCATTAGCCATCAGGGAGATTCAAATCAAAACCACATTGAGATACCACCCTATACCAGATAGAATGGCCAAAATTAACAAGGCAAGAAACAACAAATTTTGGAAATTATGTGGAGAAAGGGTAACATTCTTACACTGTTGGTGCAAATGCAAGTTGGTGCAGTCGCTTTGAAAAACAGTGTGGAAAGCCCTTAAGAAATTAAAAATAGAGCTACACTATGACCCAGCAGTTGCACTACTGGGTATTTACCCCCAAAGATGCAGATGTAGTGAAAAGAAGGGCCATCTGTAACCCAATGTTCATAGCAGCAATGGTCACAATAGCCAAACTGTGGAAAGAGCTGAGATGTTTTTCATCAGATGAATGAATAAAGAAGATGTGGTCCACTTATACAATGGCCTATTACTCAGCCATCAGTAAAGATGAATCCCAACTTTTGCATCAACATGGATAGGACTGGAGGAGATTATGCTGAGTGAAATAAGTCAAGCAGAGAAAGTCAGTTATATGGTTTCACTTACTTGTGGAACATAAGGAAAAACATAGAGGACATAGGTGAAGGAAAGGAAAAGTAAAGGGGTGGAAATCAGAGTAGCAGACAAACTACAAGAGACTGTGGACTCCAAGAAACAAACTGAGGGTTTTAGAGAGGAGGGGGATGATGAGTTGGGTGAGCCTGGGTATTAAGGAGGGCACATATTGCATGGAGCACTAGGTTTTATACATAAACAATGAATCTTGGAACACTATATCAAAAACTAATGATGTGGGGTGCGTGGATGCCTCAGGCATTAAGTGTCTGCCTTTGGCTCAGGTCATGATCCCATGGTCCTGGGATCGAGCCCCACATTGGGCTCCCTGCTCAGCAGGAAGCCTGCTTCTCCCTGTCTCACTCCCTCTGCTTGAGTTCCCTCTCTTGCTGTGTCTCTCTCTGTCAAACAAATAAATAAAAATATTTAAAAAGAAAACTAATGATGTATTGTATGGTGACTAATATAACACAATAAAAAAATACAATTTAAAATTTTTTAAAAATAAATAAATAAATAAAATGTCTTGGCTTGGGATGCCTGGGTGGTTCAGTCAGTTAAACATCTGCCTTCATCTCAGGTCATAATCCCATGGTCCTGGGATTGAGTTTCACATCAGGGTTCCTGCTTGACAGGGGAAACTTCTTGCTCTGCCTGCTGCTTCCCCTGGTTTTGTGTGTGTGCTTTCTCACTTGTTCTCTTTCTCCAACAAATATATAAATTTTTAAAATGGGAGATGTGGAGAAGGAAGAGTGAGTCTTGGCTTCCCATTGAGTTCACCTTCTCTGTGAGGGTAGGTTTGAATATGTGGTACATATATCCAAATTTGTTTGTCATAGCAGCTCTACCCATGTGAAAAAAACAAAAACAAAACAAAACAAAAAAAACTAAAGAACTGCTTTCGGCGTATCTTTCAGTATTTCTCAGGATATGCCAGATATGCAGACTGGATCAAAATTGGAGAACTGTTTCAAGGAATGTTGAGTTAAGCTGCAATTGATTAGTTGAAATGATAATATGCAATTTCACTAAATGTTTGTTTATTTCTAATTTGTGGTTTTATTTTTGGAGCCAATATGTATCTTTTTCACATCTCAAATCTTCTCTTAAGACTTTGAAGATCTCAGACAAGGATAGTGAAGGGAAGTCCCATCTAAGTGGCCTGAAACAACTTGTCCAGATGAAAGCTTGGAGGCAGAAGTCTCCAAGAGAGAATCTGCCAAGAACTATTAGAGTATCTAATTGCCAGACCAGATTGAGGGAGACTTTTAGGTAGCTGATAGGTGTGGGAAGAATTAGTTACAGGTAGATAGAAAACTAACCAATTTCTTAGAGTCAAAACTCAACTACTAGAAAAGTTAAACACTGCACAAGAAATGGAATGTAATCACAGCACACAAGTAGTATGAGCTATGAACAGTATTTACATAATCATAGTAATGTAAACATTGGATACTGATTAAATAAAAAATTATTTAACTGATTGAAGGGTGGAAGAAGAGAGGTAATGCAGACCATGATGTTTGAGTACTAAAAATTTATCTTCCATAGTGGTATATAAAAGATACTAGATAAATTACATGGGGAACTGTTAAGTTAAGCATATTATTTAACAACACAAAGGCTAACATCGGAAGAAACTCAGGAGCTGTGTCTGCCAAGCACAGGCTAACATCTAACTTGTGAATAACAAGAGGTAAAGAGACGTGTCAATATGTGGGTCTCCAAACCTGGCCATTTGGGAGGAAGCCAGAGGTGACAAGACCTGGACACTACAGGTTTCCTGTTCTTTTAATAGCTTCCTCCTTGGCTAGTTTTACAGAATATTCACTGCAATTGGCTTTTCTTTCTAACAGACATAAATTCACTGGACATCTAGAAAGTTAAGGAGAAAATCTCAGCAGAACCCAGAGTGCTGTGTGCCTCCCCTTACTTCTTCATCCTCTATCCCACTTCCCATGGAAGAAGAGACATAAGCACTTTTGGGCCCAGACTAACAAGAGTTCTGTCACCTTCAGCACAGGTATCTATGTCACCACGGTGGGTGTTTAGGTATACTATCAATATATTACAATGTTTTCTCTTGATGGGGCTCACAGCTGAGACCCACTTGAGGTACAGCGGAAGTGCTACCTTTCCTAAGTTATCCCCCACTCCTCAAGAAAACCAGCATCCTGTGACTTGGGATTCAAAATCCCAGTCACCTTTCCCCAATTTAGGGGATCTCTGAAGGGCCAGGTCAGCCTAGCATCAGAGCAGTGACAAATTGGGAAATTCACTCTGATTGGACTCTTAGGTCATATGTTCATGCATGAACCAGAGTGCCCACTGAGATAGGTCATAATGATCAACTTTGCCTAGGCTGCAAGCTACCCCCAGACCATAGAAGGAAATAAGATTTCCAATGGAAATCTGGACCCCTTGGGAAAAGAAAAAGAGAAGATGCTAGAGAAGCCACCCACAGCAGTCTGGAGTCCATGATAGTCCTAGGTTTCTCTGAGAATGTTATTTCAACTGTCAAATATAAATAATAATAATAATAACTCTAAACATTTTTTAATAACTCTAAACATATTACATGGGATTCCTGTGAGCTCAAAAGAGATAATCAGCAAATACACTTCTTAAAGTCTAAAGATCTGTATCAATTGCTCTTTATCTTTTACAATTTATAGACTTGAGATCCTGATAAATCTATAAAACATTTATTCAAGCAAAAAAGAAAAGAACAAATACACAAATTTTTAAATGTAATTTCAGAAGCCCACTTAAGGGTGATGCCTGTGGCCCCGGAATGAAGACCTGCAAAGATTCCTCTTCCTTTGGCATCACAACGTCAGCTGTGGCACAAAATCTATAGTTCCTAGATATAGGTGGGAAGCACAGCACCCACACCATTAAACACCCAAAGCTGGAGCACAGAGACTGCAGTGTTAGGAACTCACATTGTCATTGAGTGCAGACTTTTCTCCTCTTTACCTGTGGTCTTGCAGGGACTTGAGCCACATGCTCAGACTCACTATGCATATCTATTGTCACAGTACTCACACCTATCCCACACAACACCTTGAAGGGAACCAGAGATGACTTTCATCATCACTCTTGAGTGTGTTCAGTAAACCTCTACTAGTGTCAACAATTACTGAGCACCTGCCCTGAGCCAGGCTCAGGCATGTTCTCTCACTACAACACAGAGAGAGAAGATGATTTTTCCATCTGATGGTGAGGACTTGGAGAGCAGCACCTAGTAACACATTGGTGTGTCAGGTCCCAGAGCCTGTGCTGACCATCACATCTCCTTGCTCTGGTGCCCATGAACATCTAAGCACTCTCTCTAACCCGTGGCTTTTACCACTGTGAGTCTCCATTAGCATCATTCCTGGGTTCTAGGCAGGGACCGGGGACCATGTATGTACCATAGAGGTGTTTCCCTAGCCAGCCCAGAATGGGACCATACTACAGCCTAACAAAGAGTCTTGCTACTGGTAATGCTGATTATAACAGAGATGCTGCCTCATCTCTGACCACCAATTACAAATACTGTATATATTCCCATAGCACAATCTAGCTCTTGTGGCAGGATTTCTGGTCTTGTCCTTCTATCAACCACTCATAGACAGCTTGGCAGTGTTGCTTAACTGCCTTGCAAGTTCCTTGCAAGTACCTTTTCACAAATTCCTTGAGGACAAAGAATGGTGCCATTCGGCTTTGAATGCCACAGCATCAATCCTTGGCCATACAGAACATTTACAAGTTGCTATTGTGAGGATCAAAGGAGAAAGCAACTGCAAAATAGTGACCCAAAGCATAGTCCTGGGCAGATGCCTTCTCTGCGTTGGTCCTCTGGCCTGCCTCCCCTCCACATATGAGGTGGAGGATGTTCACCAGGCAGACAAACTCAGGTCTGCCATTTTCCTCCATGCCTTCCCTGGATACCAGATGCATGTGGGGAACTATAACAGTTCTTGCCAATGAGTGAGGAATCCTGGTGCCTTTCAGCCCTTTCTAATCTTTCCCAAAGGCCTATGGCTGATGAGCTCTGGAGAAGGCTGGAAGTGGGACTGCCCAACAGGCCTGTCTCCCCACAGCCAAGGGGTACAAAGCAAGCCTGCATTTGCTAATAAGGACAGAATCTCTTCCCAGTGGGAACCATGCTGGTAGAGTTCAAAACTCTAGAGCATATTGTACAAAAGGCTGTTTTCCCTAGAAATTGAATTAGCATCTCATTTTTTCCTTACTATTCTAATGTCTTTACTTCCCTGCCCTCAACTCTCCTTCCCCACCCAAACCACATAGACATACTTACTAATGAACAGCTGCCTTCTGGGTGCTATCCCCAAAACTGGTTTTCTTTAAGTTCATTAATATATCAATCAAAAAGGACACAAAGCCAACTTGAATGGGTTCCTACAAGCCAAAGATGGAGAAGTTAGAGCAACATAAGGGGTACATTCTGAAATGGATTAAAATCTATTAAATACTAAAAAAAAAAAAAAAAAAAATCCATGAGTTTAAAAATATCTGTAACTGAATGTAAATCTAAAACAATTCTAAAAGAAGACATTTATTTTAAAAAAGGAAAAGTCAGACACAAAAAGACACATATTGTATGCTTCTACTTATATGAAATGTTCAGAATAGACAAATCGCACTGAAAGAAAGCACATTAGTGGTTTCCTGGGCCTAGCAGAAGAGGGGAAATAGGGAATGACTGCTTAGTAAGGATGGGGTTTCTATTTAAGGTGAAGAAACTCTGGAACTATTTTCACAACATTGTGTATGTAATAAATGTCACTTGATTGTTTGCAATTTTATGTTATGCAAATTTCCACAATAAAAAATATTCTGAATATATATATATATCATATATCCTATGTATATATCATATATCCTATATATATATATCATATACTCTATATATTTGAATATATATATATATTAAGAATATAAAAATATGTATGTGAATAATAGTTGTTATTTAGTTCTGAGATGGTAGATATTCCTAGGAAGGAATACTAATAATAAGGATGGAGCCATTGTACTTAAGCTATAGGTATTCACCCATTCATTCATTCACTCACTCATTCATATGTGCAAAAAAAGTTTCCTGAATGTCTGCAATGAGCCATTCACTATTCTAATGGATGGGATACATCTGAGAAAAGGAAAGGGGACTAGCCTTGTGTTGTGTCTATAAAATTATTATGTTTGTCCCAAAACAAATATGGCTACATATTTGTTTCATGGCTAGCACGTGTGTGTTTAATGCTTCTGTTGAAGTCACAGAAATGAGTGATCTTTCAAGTTTGCCTCATTCAGTCATCATCAACCTATGAACTAGATCCTAATCCCACACAGAGGAGTCACGGATGAGGCCTTCGGAGGGGTTGAAATTTGCCAAAAGTCACAAGCACAAGTGGTGGAGCTTGACTCTGAACCCAGAGTCTAAGGTATGACTTTCGTATGATATTGTGGAAAGGACAGTGTTGGTAGCAGCCCTTAATTTGACCCCCAGACAAGAGCAAGAGAGGCACCATTTACTTTATCTAGACTTCCTGCACAAACTTCTAATAGGACTTCCATGCAAAGATATAAGGAAGTCCTTATATAAGAATGTTTCTAGCAAGACATATTTGGTCATATAGGTTGTTCTTTATAAATAAACCTGGAATTACAGATTTATGGGATGCAGCTGGATGAACAATGAGATGTAGTCATATAGGCTCTCAACCTAAGAGAGTAATGAAGAATAAACACTAAGGAGTCTAAAATCTGAGTAGCTTTCTTTGCACTAACTTGTACTGCACACATCATTAGATCTCATCTGTTACTTGGAAACATGTTCTGGTTCAGAAAAAGGGACTTTTTTTTTTTAAGCTGTATTTGATGGCTCAGATCCCTGGAAGAGACTAATGTTGTTATGTCTCTGTACCTACTATTTCCTTGTATCCTCTCTGAATAATTACAAAATTTGGGTGTTGGTTAAGATTTTTTAAATCTAGTTTATGATATTTACTCCCAAAAAAGCAAACAAACAAAAAAACCTCACATTGGTCCTTGTAGAAGTTTGTTAGGGTATGAACTCATTTTTCTAAATATGTATAAAGGGCACAAATCAAGCATTTTTTGGCCCTTCCTGCACAAACTGTATTTTATAGTTACTAATATTTCATAAGGTCAATGTCTCCTTATTAAAGAACTACAGCTAGTAAACGCAAAATGATAGAAAGGATTTTAAAAGCACCATTTCGTAACTCCTAATAAAATAATGGATCTGAGTAACGACAGTGAATGAGTGCTGAAATCATTAGGTAGAGAACTGACAAAGGAGCATTATAAAAGATGTATCAGCCTGAGAACACGATCCACCCTCCAGAAAAGGTAAAACAATAGAACACCTTGTGCCACCTGATGTGGTGCAACATGAAGTCCCTAGCACCCCAAAACCACCTTGCAAAGAGAGCAAACCTGAGCCAAATCAGGCATCTAGATCTGACTGCCAGTTTACAAGAAATTTGGAAGATGGAATAACATCCCAGAGAACACCAGGATGCAGCAATAGTGCCATAACCTACAGGACAAATGATCAGATTTCTTAGACAAAAAGCAGGGGTGGGGGTCATGTAAATGGATCAGGGAATTTAAAAGAGACATAAAATATAAAGCAACCAGGGGCACCTGTGTGGCTTAGTTGTTAAGAGGCTGTCTTTGGCTCAGGTCATGATCCCAGGATCCTGGCTTTGACCCCCACATCTGGCTCCCTGCTCAGCAGGAAGCCTGCTTCTCCCTCTCCAACCCCCTCTGCTTGTGTTCCCTCTCTTGCTGTGTCTCTCTCTGTCAAATAAATAAAACCTTTTAGCAACCAAATGCAACAGGTAGACCTTGTTTAGATTCTAATTCAAATGAGTCAGAAATAAAACATTTAGAGTCAATTAGGGAATTGTGAACAAACTCTGATATTAAAGAATAAATACTTATTTTGATAGGTTCCTTTTGGTATTATGGCTCTGCTTAAAATATAAGCTTAGGGGCACCTGGATGGCTTAGTAGGTTAAACCTCTACCTTCGGCTCAGGTCATGATCCCAGGGTCCGGGGATTGAGCCGCACATCGGGCTCTCTGCTTGGCAGGGAGCCTGCTTCCTCCTCTCTCTCCCTCTGCCTGCCTCTCTGCCTATTTGTGATCTTTTTCTGTCAAATAAATAAATAAAATCTTTAAAATATATGTATATATTTTAAAGATTTTATATATATATAAAAATTTATATATAAAAATTTATATATAAATATAAATATATATATAAATATATATATATATATTTATATATATATATATATATAAAAGCTTAGAAATACATATGGAAGCAGTCATTGTTGAAATAATAGGACATATAGAATTTGCACCAAAATATTCAAGGAGAGAATGCATGAAAGTTTGTCACATGCATGAGAACATGAGGATTACTATTCTCTCTATTCTTGGTATGTTTGAAATTTTCCACAATGAAAGATTAAGTCACTGTTAAATGAACAAATAGGGAGGAAAGGAATTCTTTTCTTTCTTTTTAAATTTTACTATCATTTTTATTTTATAATTTTTTATTAACATATAATGTATTATTAGCCCCAGGGGTACAGGTCTGTGAATCGCCAGGTTTATACACTTCACAGCACTCACCATAGCACATACCTTCCCCAATGTCGATAACCCCACCACCCTCTCCCTACCCCTCCTCCCCACAGGCAAGCCTGTTTGTTTTGTGATATTGAGAGTCTCTTATGGTTTGTCTCCCTCCCAATCCCACCTTGTTTCATTTATTCTTTTCCTAACCCCCAAACCCCCCCACATTGCCTCTCAGCTTCCTCATATCAGGGAGCTCATACGATAATTGTCTTTCTCAGATTGACTTATTTTGCTAAGCATAATACCCTATAGTTCCATCCATGTCGTCGCAAATGGCAAGATTTCATTTCTTTTGATGGCTGCATAGTATTCCATTGTATATATATACCACCTCTTCTTTATCCATTCATCTGTTGATAGACATCTAGGTCCTTTCCTATTTGGCTATTGTGGACATTGCTGCTGTAGACATTCAGATGCACGTGCCCCATTGGATCACTACATTTGTATCTTTAGGGTAAATACCTAACTGTGATTCCTGCGTCATTGGGTAGTTCTATTTCAAACTTTTTGAGGAAACTCCAGGCTGTTTTCCAGAGTGGCTGCACCAGCTTGCATTCCCACCAACACTGTAGAAGGATTCCCCTTTCTCCACATCCTCCCCAGCAACTGTCATTTCCTGACTTGTTAATTTTAGCCATTCTGACTGGTGTAAGGTGGTATCTCATTGTGGTTTTGATTTGTATTTCCCTGATGACGAGTGATGTGAAGCATTTTTTCATGTGTCTGTTAGCCATCTGGATGTCTTCTTTGCAGAAATGTCTGTTCAAGTCCTCTGCCCATTTCTTTTTTTTTTTAAATGAGCATTTTTTTTTTTTTAGATTTTATTTTATTTATTTGACAGACAGAAATCACAAGTAGGCAGAGAAGCAGGCAGAGAGAGAGGAGGAAGCAGGCTCCTGACTGAGCAGAGAGCCCGATGCGGGGCTCAATCCCAGGACCATGGACCATGGTCATCAGGATCATGACCTGAGCCAAAGGCAGAGGCTTTAATCCACTGAGCTACCCAGGTGCCCCCTCCGCCCATTTCTTGATTGGATTATTTGTTCTCTGGGTGTTGAGTTTGATAAGCTTTTTATAGATTTTTGGATACTAGTCCTTTATCTGATATGTTGTTTGCAAATATCTTCTCCCATTCTGTCAGTTGTCTTTTGGTTTTGTTAACTGTTTCCTTAGCTGTGAAAAATATTTTGATCTTGATGAAATTCCAATAGTTCATTTTTGCCCTTCTTCCCTTGCCTTTGGCGATGTTCCTAGGAAGAAGTTGCTGTGGCTGAAGTCGAAGACATTGCTGCCTGTGTTCTCCTCAAGGATTTTGATGAGTTCCTTTCTCACATTGAGGTCCTTCACCCTTTTTGAACCTATTTTCATGTGAGGTGTAAGGAAATGGTTCAATTTCATTTTTCTGCATGTGGCTGTCCAATTTTCCCAACACCATTTGTGAAGAGGCTGTCTTTTTTCCATTGGACATTTGTTCCTGCTTTGTTGAAGACTAGTTGACCATAGAATTGAGGGTCTATCTCTGGGCTCTCTATTCTGTTCTATTGATCTATTTGTCTGGTTTTTTTTGTTTGTTTTTTGTTTTTTTAAAGATTTTATTTATTCATTTGACAGAGAAAGATCACAGGTAGGTAGAGAGGCTGGCAGAGAGAGAGAGAGAGAGAGAGGCAGGCTCCCCACTGAGCAGAGAGCCCGATGCGGGACTCGATCCCAGGACCCTGAGATCATGACCTGAGCCGAAGGCAGCGGCTTAACCCACTGAGCCACCCAGGCGCCCCTATTTGTCTGTTTTTGTGCCGGCACCATACTGTCTTGATGAGACAGCTTTGTAATAGAGTGTGAAGTCTGGAATTGTGATGCCACCAACTTTGGCTTTCTTTTTCAATATTCATTTGGCTATTCAAGGTCTTTTCTGGTTCCATATATTTTAGGATTATTTGTTCCATTTCTTTGAAAAAAATGGATCAGATTTTGATAGGGATTGCATTAAACATGTAGATTGCTTTAGGTAGCATAGACATTTTCACAATATTTATTCTTCCAATCCAGGAGCATGGAACATTTTTCCATTTCTTTGTGTCTTCCTCAAATTCTTTCATGAGTACTTTATAGTTTTCTGAGTATACATTCTTTGCCTTTTTCTCAGATTTATTCCTAGGTATCTTATGGCTTTGGGTGCAATTGTAAATGAAATTGACTCCTTAATTTCTCCTTCTTCTGTCCTGTTGTTGGTGTGAAGAAATGCAACTGATTTCTGTGCATCGATTTTATATCCTGACACTTTACTGAATTCCTGTAAAAGTTCTAGCAGTTTTGGAATGGAATCTTTTGGGTTTTCCACATATAGTATCATATCATCTGCAAAAAGTGATAGTTTGACTTCTTCTTTGCCGATTTGGATGCCTTTAATTTCTTTTTGTTGTCTGATTGCTGAGGCTAGGACTTCTAGTACTATGTTGAATAGCAGTGGTGATTATTGGCATCCCTGCCAAGTTCCTGACCTTAGTGGAAAAGATCTCAGTTTTTCTTGATTGAGAATAATATTTGCAGTGAGTTTTTCATAGATGGCTTTCATGATATTGAGGTATGTACCCTCTATCCCTACACTTTGAGAGGAGTTTTGATGAGGAAACGATGCTGTACTTTGTCAAATGTGTTTTCAGCATCTATTGAGAGTATCATATGGTTCTTGTTCTTTCTTTTATTAAAGTATTGTATCATACCAATTGATCTGCAGATGTTAAACCAAACTTGCAGCCCTAGAATAAATCCCACATGAATAATCTTTTAATGTACTGTTGTATCCTAATGGCTAGTATTTTGGTGAAAATTTTTGCATCCATGTTCACCAAGGATATTCGTCTGTAATTCTCTTTTTTGATGAGATCTTTGTCTGGTTTGGGGACCAAGGTAATGCTGGCCTCATAAAATGAGTTTGGAAGTTTTCCTTACATTTCTATTTTTTGGAATAGTTTCAGGAGAATAGGAATTAATTCTTCTTTAAATGTTTGGTAGAATTCCCCTGGGAAGCTGTCTGGCCCTGGGCTCTTGTTTGTTGGGAGATTTTTGAAGACTGTTTCAATCTCTTTACTGGTTATGGGTCTGTTCAGGTTTTCTGTTTCTTTCAAGTTCAGTTTTTGCAGTTAATATGTCTCTAGGAATGCATCCATTTCTTCCAGGTTTTCAAATTTGCTGGCATATAGTTGCTCATAATATGTTTTTGTAATTGTTTGTATTTCTTTGGTGTTGGTTGTGGTCTATCCTCTTTCTTTTTTTTTTTTAATTCATGATTTTATTAATTTGGGTCCTTTCTCTTTTCTTTTTGATAAGTCTGGCCAAGGGTTTATCAATCTTACTCATTCTTTCAAGGAAAGAGCTCCTAGTTTCATTGATTTGTTCTATTCTTTTTTTCGTTTCTATTGCATTGATTTCTGCTCTGATGTTTATTATTTATTTTCACCTATTGGGTTTAGGCCTTCTTTGTTGTTCTTTCTCCAGCTCCTTTAGGTGTAGGGTTAGGTTGTTTATTTGAGACCTTTCTTGTTTCTTAAGAAAGTCTTGTATCACTATATATTTTCCTCTCAGGACTGCCTTTGTTGTGTCCCACGGGTTTTGAACCATTGTTTTTATTATCATTTGTTTCCATGAATTTTTTCAATTCTTCTTTAATTTCCTGGTTGACCCATTCATTCTTTAGATGGATACTTTTTAGTCTCCATGTATTTGGGTTCTTTCCAAATCTCCTCTTGTGATTGGGTTCTAGCTTCAGAGCATTGTGGTCTGAAAATATGCAGGCAATGATCCCAATCTTTTGATACCATTTGAGACCTGATTTATGACCCAGGATGTGATCTATTCTGGAGAATGCTCCTTGCACATGAGAGAAGAATGTGTATTCTGTTGCTTTGGGATGGAATGTTCTGAATATATCTATGATGTCCATCTGGTCCAGTGTGTCCTTTAAGGCCTTTATTTCCTTGTTGATCTTTTGCTTGGATGATCTGTCCATTTCAGTGAGGGGAGTGTTAAAGTCCCCTATTATTATTTTATTATTGTCAATGTGTTTCTTTGCTTTTGTTATTAACTGGTTTATATAGTTGGTTGCTCCCATATTAGGAGCATAGATATTTAAAATTTTTAGATCTCCTTGTTGGACAGACCCTTTGAGTATGTATAGTGTCCTTCCTCATCTCTTATTATAGTCTTTAGCCTGAAATCTAATTGATCTTATATAAAGATTGTTACCCCAGCTTTCTTCTGATGTCCATTACCCCCTCACTTTAAATCTGGAGGCGTCTTTGGGTATAAAATGGATATCTTATAGACAACATATTGATTGGTTTTGTTTTGTTTTCTAATCCATTCTGATACCCTGTGTCTTTTTATTGGGGCATTTAACCCATTTACATTCAGGGTAACTATTGAGAGATATATGAATTTATTGCCATTGTATTGTCTGTAAGGCGACTATTACTGTATATTTTCTCTGTTCCTTTCGGGTCTACTACTTTTAGGCTCTCTCTTTGCTTAGAGGACCCCTTTTAATATTTCCTGTAGAGCTGGTTTGGTATTTTCAAACTTTCAGTTTTTGTTTGTCCTGGAAGCTTTTTATCTTTCCTTCTATTTTCAATGATAACCTAGCTGGATATAGTATTCTTGGCTCCATGTTTTTCTTGTTTAGTGCTCTGAATATATTAAGCCAGTTCTTTCTGGCCTGCCAGGTCTCTGTGGATAGGTCAGCTGCCAATCTAATATTTTTACCATTGTATGTTACAGACTTCTTGTCCCGGGCTGCTTTCAGGATTTTCTCTGTGTCACTAAGATTTGTAAATTTTACTATTAGATGACAGGGTGTGGACCTACTCTTTAAGGGGGGTTCCCTGTACCTCCTGGATTTTGATGTTTGTTCCCTTTGCCATATTATGGAGAATCTCTATAATAATTCTTTCCAATATACCTTCTGCTCCCCTCTCTCTTTCTTCATCTTCTGGAATACTAGCTATTCTAATGTTGTTTATTCTTATGGTATCACTTATCTCTCAAATTCTCCCCTCAGGGTTCAGTAGTTGTTTGTCTCTCTTTTGCTCAGCTTCTTTATTCTCCATCATTTGGTCTTCTGTATCACTAATTCTTTCTCCTGCCTCATTTATCCTAGCAGTAAGAGCCTCCATTATGATTTCACCTCATTAATAACTTTTTTAAATTTCAACTTGGTTAGATTTTAGTTCTTTTATTTCTCCAGAAAGGGCTTTTATTTATCCAGACAGGGTTTCTCTAATATCTTCCATGCCTTTTTCAAGCCCCGCTAGCACCTTGAGAATCGTCATTCTGAACTCTAGATCTGACATATTACCAATGTCCATATTGATTAGTCCTTTGGTACTGCCTCTTGTTCTTTTTTTTTTTTTTTTTTTTGTGGTGTGTTTTTCTGCCTTGTCATTTTGTGCAGATAAGAATATATGAAGGAGGAAATAAAATACTAAAAGGGTGGCAAAGACCCCAGGAAAATATGCTTTAATGAAATCAGAAGAGACCCCAATCCATAGGGAGAAGAAAGGGGGTAAAAAGAAGTTCAGAAAAAAAAAAGTTTTTAAAGAAGAACAAAAAATAAAGAAAAAATATAAATATATATATATATATATATATATATATATATATATATATATTAGACTGATGAATAGAACAGTCACCCATTTAATTTTGGGAGTATTTTGGTATCTTAGAAGAAACTACTTACAAAAATTTTAAGGAATGAAAAAGTTATATATATATATATATATATATATATATATATATATTTTATATATATATATACTTTTATATATTTATATATATATAAGATTTATATATATATTTATATATATATTTATATATATATTTATATATATATACACACAAAAAAATAAGGGTAAACACAATGAAGGGATGGAATATGATTATAAAGATGAAAATTTTTCAAAAATTTCTAAAAAAGGAGTTGATAAGATATGTTAGTTGGGAGAATAGTTGGGAGAGTGAGAATAGTTGGGAGAATAAAGAAAAATATGACTATAAAGATGAATATTCTTTTAAAACACATTTCTAAAAAAGGAGTTTATAAGATAAGTTAGTTGGGAGAATAAAGAAAAAGAAAGTGGTGAGAATTTGCTCAGGCTAGAGACTAGAACAAAGCCCTGTGTTACATTTTGGGTATATTTTGATCTATTAGAAGTTGTGTCCCAAATTTTTTTAGAAGTAAAAACCTATATGTATACAAAAAATAAAATTAGATACAATACAGAATAAACTATGACTATAATAATGAAGGTTCAAAAATATATTTTTATGAAATGTATTGTTAAGATAAACTAGTTAAAAAATGTTAAAAGAGGAGAGTACTCTTCACAGATGAAATGATATTTTATATGGAAAACCCAAAAGACTCCACCCCGAAACTACTAGAACTCATACAACAATTCAGCAACGTGGCAGGATACAAAGTCAATGTACAGAAATCAGTTTCTTTCTTATACACTAACAATGAAAATACAGAAAGGGAAATTAGAGAATTGATTCCATTTACTATAGCACCAAGAACCATAAGATACCTGGGAATAAACCTAACCAAAGAAGTAAAGGATCTGTACTCAAGGAACTACAGAACACTCATGAAAGAAATTGAAGAAGACACAAAAAGATGGAAGACCATTCCATGTTCTTGGATTGGAAGAACATGGCATTGTTAAAATATCTATACTGCCTAGAGCAATCTATACTTTTAATGCCATTCTGATCAAAATTCCACTGGTATTTTTCAAAAAGGTGTAGCAAATAATCCTAAAATTTGTATGGAATCAGAATTGCTAAGGAAATGTTGAAAAAGAAAAAGAAAAGAAAACTTGGGGCATCACACTTCTTTATTTCAAGTTTTACTACAGAGCTGTAATCACCAGGAGAGCATGGTACTGGCATAAAAACAGACACATAGACCAGTGGAACAGAGTAGAGAGCCCAGATATGGACCCTCAACTCTATGGTCATATAATCTTCAGCAAAGCAGGAAAAAATATACAGTCTCTTCAATAAATTGTGCTTGGAAAATTGGACAGCTATATGTAGAAGAATGAAACTTGACCATTCTCTTACACCGTACACAAAGATAAACTCAAAATGTATAAAAAACCTCAATGTGGGACAGGAATCTATCAGAATCCTAGAGGAGAATGTAGGCAGTAACCTCTTCGCTATCAGTCACAGCAACTTCTTTCAAGATATGTCTCCAAAGGCAAAGGAAACAAAAGCGAAAATGAACTTTTGGGACTTCATCAAGATCAAAAGCTTCTGCACAGCAAAGGAAACAATCAACAAAACAAAGAGGCAACCCACGGAATGGGAGAAGATATTTGCAAATGACAGTACAGACAAAAGGTTAATATCCAGGATCTATAAAGAACTTCTCAAACTCAACACATACAAAACAGATAATTATGTCAAAAAATGGGCAGAAGGCATGAACAGACACTTCTCCACTGAAGACATACAAATGGCTATCAGACACATGAAAAAATGTTCATCATCACTAGCTATCAGGGAGATTCAAATTAAAACCACATTGAGATACCACCTTGCACCAGTTAGAATGGCCAAAATTAGCAAGACAGGAAACAACGTGTGTTAGAGAGGATGTGGAGAAAGGGGAACCCTCTTCCACTGTTGGTGGGACTGCAAGTTGGTGCAGCCACTTTGGAGAATAGTGTGGAGATTCCTCAAGAAATTAAAAATAGAGCTTCCCTCTGACCCTGCAATTGCACTACTGGGTATTTACCCCAAAGATACAGATGTAGTGAAAAGAAGGGCCATCTGTACCCCAAAGCAATGTGGCAGCAATAGCCACAGTCGCCAAACTATGGAAAGAACCATGATGCCCTTCAACAGATGAATGGATAAGGAAGATGTGGTCCATATACATTATAGAGTATTATGCCTCCATCAGAAAGAATGAATACTCAACTTTTGTAGCAACATGGATGGGACTAGAAGAGATTATGCTAAGTGAAATAAGTCAAGCAGAGGGAGTCAACTGTCATATGATTTCACTTATTTGTGGAGCATAACAAATAACATGGAGGACATAGAGAGATGGAGAGGAGAAGGGATTTGAGGGAAATTGGAAGGGGAGATGAACCATGAGAGACTATGGACTCTGAAAAACAATCTGAGGGCTTTGAAGGGGCGGGGGTTGGGAGGTTGGGGGAGCCAGGTATTATGGAGGACTCATATTGCATGGAACACTGGGTGTGGTGCATAAACAATGAATTCTGTTATGCTGAAAAGAAATTAAAAAAAAAAAAAAGAAAGAAAGAAAATTAGAAAAGTCAGGTGAAAATATTCTAAAAGCATTAAAAATAAGCTGAAAAATAGTGCAGCTTAAAAAAAGAGGAAAGACTCAACACCCAGAGAACAAATAATCCAATCAAGAAATGGGCAGAGGACATGAACAGACATTTCTGCAAAGAAGACATCCAGATGGCCAACAGACACATGAAAAAGTGCTCAATATCACTCGGCATCAGGGAAATACAAATCAAAACCACAATGTGATATCACCTCACTCCAGTCAGAATGGCTAAAATCAACAAGTCAGGAAATAACAGATGCTGGCGAGGATGCGGAGAAAGGGGAACCCTCCTACACTGTTGGTGGGAATGCAAGCTGGTGCAGCCACTCTGGAAAACAGCATGGAGGTTCCTCAAAATGTTGAAAATAGAACTGCCCTATGACCCAGCAATTACACTATTGGGTATTTACCCTAAAGATACAAACGTAGTGATCCAAAGGGGCACGTGCACCCGAATGTTTATAGCAGCAATGTCCACAATAGCCAAACTATGGAAAGAACCTAGATGTCCATCAACAGATGAATGGATCAAGAAGATGTGGTATATATACACAATGGAATACTATGCAGCCATCAAAAGAATGAAATCTTGCCATTTGCGACAACGTGGATGGAACTAGAGCGTATCATGCTTAGCGAAATAAGTCAAGCAGAGAAAGACAACTATCATATGATCTCCCTGATATGAGGAAGTGGTGATGCAACATGGGGGCTTAAGTGGGTAGGAGAAGAATCAATGAAACAAGATGGGATTGGGAGGGAGACAAACCATAAGTGACTCTTAATCTCACAAAACAAACTGAGGGTTGCTGGGAGGAGGGGGTTTGGGAGAAGGGGGTGGGATTATGGACATTGGGAGGGTATGTGCTTTGGTGAGTGCTGTGAAGTGTGTAAACCTGGTGATTCACAGACCTGTACCCCTGGGGATAAAAATATATGTTTATGAAAAATAAAAAATTTTAAAAAAAGAATGAGAAAAAAAAAAGAGGAAAGAGTAAAAGTTAAAAAAAATTAGTCTAAGAAAAAATTTATTTAAAAAAATTAGTTAACTTTGCAAGACTAAGAAATCATGGAGAGAAAGCCATGAATTCCATGCTTTGCTTTCTCTTCCTCTGGAATTCTGCTGTTCTCCTTGGTAAGTGAACTTGGTCTTGGCTGGATTTCTTTCTGATCTTCTGGGGGAGGGGCCTGTTGTAGTGATTCTCAAGTGTCTTTTCGCAAGGCGGAATTTCACCACCCTTACCAGGGGCCAGGCTAAGTAATCTGCTCAGGTTCACTTTTGGGAGCTTTTGTTCCCTGAACATTTTCCATACAGTTCTGGAGGACGGTAATAAAAATGGCCGCCTCCCAATCTCTGGCCCAGAGGAGCCAATAGCTTGGGGCCCTACTCCTTAGCCTGCCCTTGGAAGAAAGCGCTCAATCACTCCCATCTTCCTGGCCTCTGGCCACACTCCAAGTTTATGCAGCCTGTGACCAAGCATCCCTGTCTCTGGAACACTGCCCTGCCTGGAGTCTCCAAACCCAGCAGATCCCTGCACTCTTCCAGGGGGTTCTCCCTGGATCTTTTGGGGTCTCTGCTCAAAGAGCAGTGGTCTGACTGTACCAAGAACCACAGTTTAAGGTAACCCCAAGTTGAGAGCTCACTCCTCAGCTCTGTCTCTGTGGTCAGCTTCCCCACTCTAATACCTGTGAGCTCTGTGACACTCAGACACCCCCAATCCTTCTGTGACCCCATGGGACCTGAGACCACACTGTCCTCACATGGGCTTCACCCCTGCTTAGCCTCTGGAACAATGTCCTTCAGTGGAGCAGACTTTTAAAAGTTATGTTTTTGTGCTCTATTGCTCTGCTGCTTGCCAGGAGCCAGCCCCTCCCCCCACAGTATATTGTCCCATCACTTTGGATTCACTTCTCCACAGGTCCTACCTTTCAGAAAGTGGTCGATTTTCTGTTTCTAGAATTGCTGCTCTTCTTCTCTTCGATCTCCTGTTGGATTTGTAGGTGTTCAGAATGGTGTGATAAACTATTTAGCTGATTTCCTGCTGCCTGATGCCATCTCAGCCTGCTACTCCTCTGCCATCTTGACTTCTGCCCCTAAAGGAATTTTTTTCAATGCAAATTATTTTCCTGTGCCTCTGAGGATAACTCAGTTGCTCTGGCCTCTCCTAGGAGCACACACTCACACAACCTGAGCCCCTCCCCCCCCAATTAACTCCAATGTCTATAATGCCCTTTGGTCAGATGGGCTGCTCAACACTAGGGTGGCTGCTGTAACTTGACAGGACATGATGGTCTTCTCTTGAATCTCCTGTGGTGATAACCACCTTACAGACATTTAGAAGGGCACTGGAGATGATAAAGTGGACCCAGTGAACAGGACAGGGGGTTGGGTAATGTATCCAAGAATAGGCTGCTGTGGAATAGGATAGGAAAGATTAAAAAATCTGAGGTGGATGGTGCAGAATGGGTAGAACAGGATGGGCTGAACTACATTGGCTGGAAAATGTGTATGGAATGGGATGATTTGGATGGGATGGGATAAGATAGAATGAAATGATAATTTAGGTTTTGCTTATAAAAATAGCAAAAAAGATGGAATGGCAATAAAGTAATAGAAATCTCAGAAAACAAATATATAGAGAAGTGAGTAATTCAAACAAGGTTATTAAGAAAGCTGTAATCAGGAGGGCATGTGATGTGATGAGCACTGGGTGTTATATGCAACTAATGAATCATTGAAGACTACATCAAAAACTAATGATGTACTATACATTGGCTAATTGAAAATAATAAAAAATCAATATTATATACAAAAAGAATGCTGTAATCAAGACAGTATGGTACTGGCACAAAAACAGACACATAGATCAATGGGACAGAAGAGAGAATATAGAAATGGACCCACTGCTTTGTGGGCAACTAGTCTTTGACAAAGCAGGAAAGAATATTCAATGGGAAAAAGACAGTCCCTTCAACAAACAGTGATGGGAAAATTGGACAGGCACATACAGAAGAATGAAACTGGACCATTTTCTCACTCCATCCACAAAGATAAACTCAGAATATATGAAAGACCTAAATATGAGACAGGAATCCATCAAAATCCCAGAGAAGAACACAGGCAGCAACCTCTTCAACCTTAGCCACAACTTCTTGCTAGGCACATCTCCAAAGGCAAGGGAAACAAAAACAGAAATGAACTATTAGGACTTCATCAAAACAAAAAGTTTCTGCACAACAAAGAAAATAGTCAACAAAACTAAAAGACTACCTATGGAATAGGAGAAGATATTCACAAATGGCATATCTGACAAAGGGCTAGTATCCAAGATCTATAAGGAATTTATCAAACTCAACACCCAAAAAACCGATAATTCAGTCAAGAAATGGAGAGAAGACATGAACAGACATTTCTCAAAAAAGACATAAAAAAGGCCAACAGACACACACACACACACATACACACACACACACAAAATGCTCCAAATCCCTTTGCATCAGGTAAATACCAATAAAAACCACACTGAGGTACTACCTCACACCAGTCAGAATGACTAAAATTAACAAAACAGGAAACATATGTTGATGGGGATGCTGAGAATGGGCAGCTCTCTTACACTGTTGGTGTGAATGCAAGATGGTGCAACCACTCTGGAAAATAGCATGGAGTTTCCTCAAAAAGTTGAAAATAGATCTACCCTATAACCCAGCAATTGCACTATTGGGTATTTACCCTAAAGATACAAATGTTGTGATCCAAAGGGGCACGTGCACCTGAATGTTTATAGCAGCAATGTCCACAATAGCCAAACTATGGAAAGAACATAGATGTCCATCAACAGATGAATGGATAAAGAAGATGTGAAATATAGATAGAGAGATGATGATAGATGATAGATAGATAGATGATAGATGGATCATTCTGGATATATCTATATCTGTAGATAGATAGATAGATAGATAGATAATGGAGTAATGGAATATTATTCAGCAATCAGAAAGGACAAAATCTTTCCATTTACATCGATATGCATGGAACTGGAGAGTTCCATTTTGCTCATGCAGAGCAAATTAAGTCAAACAGAGAAAGTCAATTATCATATGGTTTCATTCATACATGAAATATAAGAAACAGGGCAGATGATCATAGGGGAAGAGAGGGAAAATGAAATAGGAAGTCATCAGAGAGGGAGAAAAAACCATGAGAGTCTCTTAACTATAGGAAACAAACTGGGGATTGCTGGAGTGGGGGTTGGGGTAACTGGGTTTTGGACATGAAGGAAGGCACATGATGTTATCAGCCCTCGGTGTTTATATGCATCTAATGAATTACTGAACTCTACATCTGAAACTAATGATGTTCTATATGTTGGTTAATTGTGCTTAAATAAATTTTAAAAAGAAGTAGAAATATCAGAGGACTCAAAACACTAAATACTTGTTGTAATGATTTGAAATCAGTCAAATCATCCTTAATCATTGAAGTTAAGTCCAAAATATCAAGTACAACTTCTTAATAGCCATAATGAGAAAAGTACTTGTCCTTCCTCCCAGCCCCCCAAACCCCCCCCCCATGTAGGTTCACATGGGTTTGATTATCTTATTCCTAGGATCTTAATAAAATCCCATCTCACCAGGTGCCAGCGGAAGAGTGGATTCTGCTATGAGGCAAGGTGGGCAGAAGAAGCTAGACCCTGGAAGGGGTATAAATGTCTAATATATTTTTCCATTGTTGTGGTAGATCTAAGATGGCCACAAATCCTCTGATGTTCTTATCAAGAGATGTGGTATTTATTTGCTCTCTTTGAATTGGATGGGTTCTGAGTCTGTTTTCATCAATAGAAGATGATGTCACAAGTGGGGTGGTGCCAGGTTCCAGGCCTGGGATTCAAGACTGGCAACTTTGACATCTCATCTCTTGGAATGTTCACTTTTGGAGCCCTAGGTTGCCATGTAAGAAGTCCTGCTACCTGTTAGGGGGACCACCTGGACAGAGGAGGGCCCAGCTAAGTCCAATCAGCCACCCACCCTCTACCTTACAGCCCTTCCTAGGGCACCAGGCATGTAAGTAAAGCCTCCTTGCAACCTTGAGCTGCCAGCTGAATACCACAAATCAGTGCCATGTGGAGCAGAATAGCTCTGCTGAACACTGTCCAAATTCTTGACCTTGAAATCATGAGCATACCAGATGTATTATGTTTTGATCTACTAAACTGGGCAGTGTCTATTGCAGCAATAGATCACTGGAACAAGTGGTGTTCTCAAAGTATGTGGTAGAGACAGCTCCCCACTCCTATCAATGGGTGATAGAGCTGTGTGCCTGGAGCCAGGTTTGTTTCCTATCTGACTCAACTTTGTGACTAGGGGAGGGGGAGTCAGTGGCAGGGACCAGGGTGCTGACATGAGAAGCCACAGATATCAAGCAGGATCTGCCATTCGCCTGTTTGCCAGGAGGGAAAACCCCAAAGAAAGGAAAAGGCACTGAACTTGTAGACTGAGCCCTCCTCAGGGACATTCTACAAATGCCTGATTCTCTGGGCAGGTGCTGTCCTTCCCTACAGCAACTTGGTTGCTATTGCTAAGCTCCCACTGCCCAGGGAGCACTGCCAAGCTCTGAGATATGGGAGTCCTTACTTCTACTTTATAAGGCTGAAGGAGTTATGGGCCTCCCTCTCTGGAGCAGCACAGCAAAGATATGAAACACACAGGCACTGGAATCATAGACACTGATTTGAAAGCCCACTCTCCCACTTACTACACCTCCCAGTTTGCTCATTAGTAAGAAAGAGACCTAAATTGCTTTAGGTCTGATGTGAGATTGACATGTCATGGTGTACAAAAAGTGCCATGTACAATATGGGCTCTTGATAAATGTTGCTCCATGTTGCCCCCCTTCCCTCAACCAAAACCTCCCAACATTGCCAGGTTGGGTCATATAGTTCAAAAGGAAACAAATGTTCCATTTGTTGTGTTAATTTTATCTTTAATCCAGAAAATCTTAAGGAGGTCAGTAAAACTCAGATTGCTTCAAGCAACCTTGATCACCCGGCCCCGTGAACTTGGCAGACCTGAAGTGTTGACCTCAGACTGCTATGAACTGTGGAGTGAAGAGCCAGGGTGGTTCCAGACTCAAAGAGAGTTGCTGTGGATGCCTACTCTAACACTTATTAACTCTAAGACTAAGGCAATCCCCTGAGCCCTTCTAGGCCTCAGTTTCCCCACTTGTAAAGTGCTGCTACAAAGGCCTCTCTTATTAGTTATTATGAGCATTAAATGAAATAAAATGCCAGGATGAAGCAGGATATAATTAAATAGTGAACATCATCATTATCACTGTCATCATCACATCTTCTGCAAAGAGGACCCGTCAGGCTTGGGAGTTGAGGAAGAGATGTCTGGCAACTCCATGGGGGCAAAGTAAGTGACAGCTGGCAGCCTCTGTTTGCCTCTTGGCTCCAGATACATGCACCCTGCAGGGCTGATTTGGCAGGGAGTAACTGAGGGGATGGGGTATTTCTGTATTCCCTCAGACACCCTCCTCTGGGACACAGGCTCTTAGGAAAAGACATGTGAGCCCTCTGTGTGTTTCTTCTGAGTGAGCTGGGAATAGGCCACAGCACTGGGACTCAGCAACCAAGGGGTGTCTGATGGAGGGGTGTTAGAATCCATCTATCCTCCAGGCCCTTGTTCCTAATAGCATTTACCCCAGGTCATACCCTAACCACTCTGGGACCAATTCTTCTGGGAGTGGAAAAGGGCCTGATGGAGGTGGTCCTAGGAAACAGCTGCCACAGGGAGAGGGACAAAAGAAGGCAAGGCTGCATAGGATTCTTGTCCTCTAAGTCAGAGGCCCCAGCAACTCCCAGTCTAGGTATAATCAGTAGGTAGAGATGTCTTATTTATAACCTGTCTGCATTCTACAAAGCAGGCCTACTCCATGGTGGGCCCTAATGAGTGGAAGACAGAAGAAGCCAGGGAGTTGATGGCTCTGCAAGCTGGGTAAGGGGATGAGAGGAAGGCCAGGTTCTGCAGAGGTCCTTTTGGTTAAAGGTAGACTGGGACAGCCAAAGGGTGCTGAGGAACAGAAATGACCTAGAAGGTGTTAGGTCCGTTATTAAACAAAATGAGACTGAGAAAAAGTGAAAGTTATTTAAAGCTTTACTTTATGATAAGTACTAGAAGTTAGACTGATTGGTCAGGGGAAGGAGACTGAAATAAGGTGAAAGTTATGCAAAGCTCTATTTCTATGCTAAGCGTTAGAACTCAGACTGACCAGCCAGGGCTGTCTCTGAAGAGAACGACCACCCCCAGCTTCCAGGCTCAAGAATTGACTGACTGACCGGTCAGGGCTGCCTCCGAAGAGGGCGACCCCTCCTCATCTTACAGACTACATTTTATAGAGCAAAAGTCTGGCCACACATAGGTAGCCAATGAGATTGTAGTGATGTTAGGTCACACGCAGGTGGCCAATTGAATTACAATTTACCCTATAGTAGCTGTTTGACCTAACCTATTACTCTGGTCAGAATTGGTGCTCAAAGTTGGTGCCCAAACGGTGGGGTTTACATTCTTTGGTGGTTAGGGGAAAAGTATGTGTGTTTCTTACTGATTGGATGTCTCCACCTGGCTCGACTCATCTTTGTATTCTGGGTTCTGTTATCAAGAACTGGCCAACCTGGCCTTGTATTCTGGGCTCTGTTATTAGAAATTAGTTGACCATATTTTACTGGTTTCCCAGACTTGCTTCTAAGTAAGTTCCTCTGGAGGAAGGGGGGCAGGGTCAGTTTAAGTTTCACTGCACAAACAACAAAATGGCTTTTAACCAAGATGGAGTCACTCTGGCTAAATAGGTCCTTACAGAAGGATGTTTAGGTAATTCACTGAGAGCACTCTGATGAAAGCTCTCTCCTGCATCCTCTGTCCACCTTCCACGAGGTTTTCTTTACTCCCAAATGCTACTGTCGCAGTGAATCCTCTGTGGAACTCAGAGAGGGCAAGTTTTCTTACCTGGCCATGACAGTTCCATGCAGATATGGCCTATAAGGCCACAAGATGTGGCCCACGTCAGAGAAAACCAGGATAGAGTAAGATCCAGGGAAATCAAAGAAATCCTAGAAAGTTAAACCAAGTCATGGGGTTGAGAGACTAAGGCAATCCAATTTGACCTCAAGGGTGGAGATACATCAGCTGAAATCTGGGCTGGATATACCATAGCATCATTCTCTGTAGCAGACATGGGTGGCCTCGGGCATGAACTCACATACTGAGATGGTCTCTTGTAGCATTAAAAGTAACCAAGGTCACACAAACTATGAATGCCAACCCCTGACCAAAGGGATAGAAGTCTCCTGCCAAGGATGATGTCACCTCTCACCTGGAGGAAACTGACATTGGTCAGACTCCCACATCTAGGAAGAAAGAGAAGGAGCTCTGGAATTTTGGATGAAGTGGGTAGGTCACTTGCACTCTCTCTCATCCTCATGACAGTGTGTGAGGTATGATTATACTCATTATCTGTCTTTCCCATCATCCCTAGATGAGGACACACAAGTTCAAAGACACTAAGTAATTCACTGGAGCCAATAATAAACAAGAGGTCTATCTAGCTCCAGGGCTTCTATTCTTTCTACTATATTCTCCTGTTTCAGATGCCCAGCCCCCATCACTACTCCATCACCACCACCACCAACAGCGATATCACCACCTCCATTACCATCAACACTATCCTGACCACTGCCACCACCATCATAACCATCACCACCACCACAACCAAAAGTAATATCACCACTTCCATTACACCAATACTAGCAACACTATCATGACCACTACTAATTACATAATCACTACTACCTATACCATTACCAGCAAAATCAAAGCAACACACATACCACCAACACTAGTACTATCCCCACCTGCACCAACACCAATACCAGAAATACTCCTACCCCCTCCACCACCACTACCAACAATAACACAAACACCAGTGTTAATACTACATTAGCAACAAACAGACCAGGATTTGCCTCCAGGAGCAATACCACTTTGAAAGAAAGGGTATAGGATGCCTAAGAGAAAATGGAAATGTGAGAGAAGTATGAGTAAGCAAGACTAAAAAGAAAAGCATGATGATAAACCCCAGCCTCAGACTGACACCTCAATGCCAGGAGCATCCAAAGTTAGTTCAAGCCCAGGAAGAGATCAAGCTGAAGAATAAAATTCCCTTTGATTGGAAAGGCACCCCCGTGGCCCTGGAACTATGTGAGGGAAGACCTGAGCCTACTTTCATCTCTATCCACTTCTACAAACATGGCCCGCAATTTGCTCTCTTGGCCCCCTTCCCCATGTGCCCTTATAGGCCTGATGTACCCACACCAGGCCTGGCTCAGCAGAGCTAGTTTTAAACCAAGTTGTTTGGGTCCCAGACCTGTTTCTTATCTCACACAATGACCCCCAGATGGGGACTTTGGAGACCCAGGTCCTAACTACATAGATCTGCCATGAACCAGGGAGCCCAGCCTTGATTCAACACTGTGCTGCATGGTGATCACAAGTGAGATGAGTATAGTGCAGTCCCACACTGAGACAGAAAATGTCAGAGCAGAGCAGAACGTGAGTTCCAGGGAAAAGTGAACACCTCTCTTACCAGCTAAAGGCAATTTCTTGAATGAAAGATGGTATTTGACCAAGAAAACACAAGATGGCCTCAGAGAGAAAAGGAATTGATCTCTTTTTATTCCTTCACTGGCTCCCTCAGTATTTGCTATGTGAGCCACCAAGACTCAAGGAGCATCATTTAGCTTCTTCATATGTAAAATGGAAAGAACACCTACCTCTCAGGGCAATGTAGCCACCAATGTCTAAAACTCACGGGACAGCACCAGTGAATGTTGTAGAATAAATGAATGAGTGAATACATGCATACATCTGCACTCAGGAAAGTCTGTCCCCCCTCTAAACTGGCATGCTACCTTGGACCTTTAGCCCTGGAAATTTCCAAGGTACTATCACTCATGGCTGTCACAGTCCTGTGACACTCTTTTCTCCCCACGGTCTGCCTGAGGAATCAATTGGACAGTCTGGAGGCTGGATTTATGTCTCTAGCCACCCAGAGAATTTTCTTATAGACGGAAGCTTCTGTTCACTTCAGCCAGACACTGCCTTAAATTTATGCAGCCAGACTTCATTAAGACCCAGGTTTGCCAGAACCATTAAAGGTGTGGGGAGAAGAAAGGGTGCTTTGGAAATGGAGTGTGAAATAAGGTAAAGAAAAGTTTAATGGGGCTAGAATCAAGTTGGCAAAGTACCCTATTAATAGTTCTTTTATTCCTTGTCACACCGCTTATTAAAAGCCTCTTAACTCCAATGTCTCCACATTCCTGCCTACAGCTCAGCAGCTCCTGTCCAAAAGCAGGGACGCTGTCAGCAGATTGATGCTAATTCTGGGGTTCTCTCTTCTTTGATCTGAGGCCTCTGGTTCACCAGGGAGGTAAGAACAATGAGTTCCTAACCACATCCTCATCACAATGGATGACAGAGATGCCCCCACTGAGTATGCAGACCAAAACTTAAAACCACCTCCAAAATGATCCCCCAAAACCACCAACCCTGGGGGTGAGGTTAAGGAATGGTACAATGAGCTGTCAGCCAGAAGAAAGTATTAGCAGAAGCATGAAGATCTTGATGGAGTATATGGACTAAGGTGTACAAGAAAGAGATGCCTTGCTTTCCTCCCAGGAGAGAGGCATGGAGTGCCTAGTACAAGTACAAGTCTTGCCATTGGCTTTCCACATTCATCCTCGGAGGAGCAAGATCATGACCCTCCGTGTCCTGATACATTGCTAGGAGGACCACATCACCAGCTCATTTTCACATCTAGCAAATGTTTTTTGGAACCCCAATTTTCTGGGTCCCATCTAGATCCAAATGCTTCTCTGCTCAGGAGTGTCACTGTTCACAGTGACTCATTCAAACCCTCCACCCCACCTCCTGCTTACAGTACTGGTGTGAGGGTTCTGTTCTGCAGTTAGAGAGTTGGAAACTGCATTCATGTCTACTGAGAAGTTTGGCAAGATGGGGGAAGCCTCCCTGAGCATGGTCATCTTGGCTCTTATCACTAAATAGAGGTTTGAGATCTTCAGAGTGAGGACCAGGTGGTGCTCACTCCAGACTCTGTCAACAGTGATAGTCAGCTGGGCTGACAGCCATCCTGCTGGATCTGAGCTACAGAAAGATATGTCAAGAGTCAGTTGGGTTCCCAAAAAACAGATGATAGGTATCATGAGATACAAGAGGCCTATAGAGAAGGTGTCATGGGGTGAAGTGGGGGGCAGATGGGCAAGAAAACACCAAAGGATACTGGGAGTGATGGGCAGCACAAAGCTACCCAAAGACCTCTTGCCACCAGAGCATGTTGACAGAAGCATCTAGAACTTGGAGCATGTTAGTAAGACATAGGCTAGCCTTGAGGAAAAAGAGCAGTTGCAGACCTTTGGGTCAGCCCTGGCTTATTATTTATCAGTCACCTGCCTCAGGCACTGAGGAGGAGTTTTGTGACCATTTGGTGTCTGCCAATAAGATACAGTTCAAAGAAAAGGTATCAGGCCTTATCACAGAATAGCAAGGCTGAAAGACCCCATAAAAATCTCATAGCCAGAAATAAAGTTCTTCTAACAACCTCCCATCATAGCAATAGTAATAATACTCAGACATAATACTTATGTCACATGTGTTTTACATGTCTTAACCCATGAGGTAGATTCTATTACTGAGCCCATGTTACAGATTGGTAAATTGAGCTACAGAGATATTAAGTAACTTCACCCAGCAGCATACAGCTATGAAGTGGCAGAGCTGGGGTTAGATCCAGGTACAATGGCACAGAGTCCACTTTCAGTTCTAACCTGTACCACTCTGTTTTGGCTGACAACTGGCTGCTCTTAGACATTGTAACACCTACTGAGGATCAGAGTTAGGATAGGCTAGATGTAGAAGGTATGGAGATACCCACAACAAATATCCTTAAGGGCCCTGCTTGCCTGGCAGCTTTGGCTCAGCCCCTCTTAGCTCAAAGAAGACTTCATGTGGACACCTCTCTGTTGGAGGCAAGGTGGCTATTGGTGCCACCTTACAGCATCCCTGCCTCTTCAGCCCACAGCCCTGACAGTGACCTCCCATGTGCTAAAAGGCATCCAGAGTTCTCCAGGTGACACACATTCCTTCTAAAATATAGGTGAGACATAAAATTACTGCAAGTTTATGTTCTTATTCTGGTTTGACCTCTTGTTAGCTGTGTCATAAAACAGCTGTCATGATCTCAACACCTTCAGTGTGAGGGCCTGTACTGAGGACTTTACCCACCTCCATTCTCTCTTATCCTTGTGACTCAGCCTTACATTCCTGTTCTCATATGAGGTCCAGGAGGCATAAATGACACCATGCAACCACTGCAGGAGAATCTGGATTGAATCTGAGGCTTGCATGACTACAAAGCCCTTGCCCTTTCAGTTCTGCAAAGCTGCATTAATATTGTGTTATAGTTGGTATTTTATTTTGCTTATTAACTTTAACCTTCCAGAATATTCTCACATTCATATCCCATTTGGTTGTGCCACTCACTCTGAATTATTTGTCCTCTCTGAGTTACAGTTCTCTCAAGAGTAAGAAAGTGAGATCCAACCTCAGCATTTCTTGATCTAATATTTTATAATCATTATGACACCTGAGAGAAAAGCAAACCAGCTATTACAATATCCATGTTATGAATGAAGAAGCTAAATTGTAGAGAGCTCACTCAAAGGACTAACATATTGTGGTGACAATAGCAGTAAAAATAGTAATAATGACAGTAATAGCAGCCATCTGAATAACAGAACCCTTACCATATGCCAAGGAGTACCCTAAGCACATTACATATGATCTCATTTAATCCTCAAATCAGTTTTATAAGGTAACTATTATTACTACCCTAGATTCAGAGATAAGGAAACTAAGGTCAGGACTCAGATTTCTAATTTCTATATGACAGTGCCTAATTATAGTTTTTTTGTCCCATTTTGTGTTCTTTCATTTATTTATTGATCCCACATCTCTCTGAGTGCCTACTACATGCCAGGCACAGCACTCAGCCTGGGCATACAGTGGTAAATAATAAAGACAAGGACCCTGTCCCAAAGAAGCTTAGAGACCAGTGTGTCATGCAATGATATAGTTTAGTCCCTAAGATCCTGACAATCCTTAGATCAGGGGCTCATTTGAGAATGGGTAGAAAGCTAAATTCACTACCACTACCTTTTTCCAGGTCTCCAACAGGACGTGTTGTTTAGCAAGGCTCATTAAAGGAGCCACTTGCCCTCCAGACATGAACTTCTTGTTTCCTTGACTATGTCTTTTTTAACTCACAAGCGGCCTTATTTTAATTTGTACCCAAAGATGGAGAGAAAATAGTATACTTTTAATGAAGAAAATGGGGACAAAAAAGCTGCAAAATGGCTTACTAAAATTTCAGGCTGGCATTAAACCTACTCATGTGATTCAAGCTCATTTACTTCTCTTGAAGTTGTGTGACAAGAACATATATTTCCCTGGAAATGTAGCACACTAAAGCCACTGTAAATAAGGGCCTGAAAAATCACACTTTTATCTACATGATGATTTATGGGATTCCCCATTTTCTCCAGCTGATTGAATCCACAACTCTGGACAGAGCTAGCCATGTTTCCATTCCAAACTCTATGATGTGAATTCCAAACTTCATGTCTCTGAATTCCAGCCCTGTGAGCCTTTCTGCCATCTAGACTTAAACCAGTTGGTCTCCATGATCTAGTTCAATATGATGACAATGGAAGTATCCTTTCTTTACCCCAAAATCTCTTACTCATATCATTCATTTTTAGTGAATGATACTAACATCTATTGAAGACCCATACAGAGTCATCTGAGACATCTTGTTCTCAGGAAGACTAGTCCTCATCCTAGCAACCATTTGATCCTTAAGTTACACTTGCTCAGATTCCCTCAAATGTATTCCATCTCTCTACCCTAGGACCAGTAGCCTTCCAACCTCGTCACTGATCTTCCTGCTTTCACCAATTGATCTCCACTAATTTTTTTCTATTGGGACTACAGTGATTATTTTAAAGTCACAATATGATTATAAAGGTCAAGTTTTTTAGCCCATTTCATCAATCTTAAATGTCCATCTTGTCTCATGCAACTCATGTACCACTCCCTCTTTGTAGCCCATACTTTCCCCATCTTCTATTACTATGCCTAATAATAACTTGTGTAGGACTGAGTGTTTGTGTTCCATCAAAGTCCATATGGTGAAAGACTAACCCTCCAGTGTGATTGTATTAGAAAGTGGGACATTTGGGGACTAATTAGGTTTAGATGAAGTCATGAGAGTATAGCCCCTATTATGGGATTAGTACACTTCAAGAAAGGAAAGAGCTTAGATCTTCCAATCTCTGCCATCTGATAACTAGGTATAGAAACTTTACCAGACACTAAATCTGCTGATCTTAAACTTCCCAGCCTCCAGAACTTCAAGAAATAAATTTCTGTTCTTTAAGCCACCCAGTCTATGAAATCTTGTTACAGCATCTCAAACTGAATAAGACACACATGTTCAATCTTCAAGACTTAGTGTAGGCATCACCTCTTTCTAAAAGTTTTCAACTCCCATCCAGGATTGGTTAGGCACATCTGAATTGCAACTATAACCTCCCTACCATGGGATTCATCACACTGTCCAGTAAAACATCTGTTTGCTTGGCCCTCTGCCATCTGAACTGTGAATTTCCTAAGGAATGATGAGTTTCTTTTTTGTGTATGCTGAAAGTTTAACACTTATCTTGATCAATGGTAGAGTTCAGTAAGTGCTTATCAATAGATGGATGAACAAGGAAATGCATAAATGGATCACTCGCACCCATCCTTCTCTCCACATTATTTTCATCTCTTCCAGAGGTCTCTTCTGGTGTACAATATAGAATGTACACTTGGTTTGCTCCTGATCATTCCATGACATGGAAAGCTTCATAGTTCTACAACATAGTGTAGTGTTTTTCAGGCTTTTATTAATCAGTCTAAGAAATACATTTCAAATAATAGTTCAAAACACTCACACACTCACACACACACACACACACACACACACCCCAAAACAAACAAAATAGCACAAACAATATTCACTCTTATAGCAGGCAATGCACATAGTGTTTTCTATTTCATTCTATTGTATTCTATTTCATTCTATTCTACCACCTTTTTACATACTGGTTATAGTTCACTGATTGGCTTCACTGCCCACTCTTTATGAATCACAGTTTGAAAAACATTGTTGAAGAGTAAATTCCTAAATATATTGACCTCAAACTTACATGAAGTAAAATCTTACAGTCATCCATTCAAGCTTTGGCAACATCTCAAATATACTTATAAGATGTATGATTCTGAGTAGCACCCCTTTTCTTTTAAGTAGTCTCCATGCCCAGTGTGGAGACCAATGTAGAGGTTGAAACTCATGACCCTGAGACCAAGACCTGAGCTGAGATCAAGAGTCAGATGCTCAATGGACTGAGCCATCTAAGTGACCTGGAGTATTATTTCAAAGGATAAATAATTATTATAATATCATATATATATATATATATATATATATATAATTTATTTCAAGGAATAAATTAGTTGCATAACGTATCATAAATAATAAATAATTAAATATTTTTTTCACTCTATAAAGTAAGGGTCAGTAAGGAAAAAATTAAGAAATGGTAGATTAATCACACCAATGATTGCATTAAATTTAAATGGCTAAACACTCTAAATAAATAGCAGAGATTATCAGACTGTATCAATAAGGTCAATATCCAACTGCATCCCATGTACAGAAGCTTTACTTCAACATTAAAAAGCAGCTTAAACTAAAATGATGAGGAAAGTAGGCTATGCAAAAAATAAACATAAGAAAACTGGTGAGGCTATATGAATATCATACAAAATAGATCTCAAGACAAGGACTATGGCCAAAGATAAATAGTAACATTTCATAGTGATAAAGGAGGTAATTCATCAGGGAGACATAAAAATGTCAAATGACTAAGTTCCTAATAATGGAGTTTCAAAACACATGAAGCAAAATATAACAGAACTAGAGAAAAAATAAATAAATCTATAATCATAGCTGCAGGTTATAATATTGCTTTTCAGTAATTGGTTTTAAAAAACAGAAAAAATGATAAGGATACAAAAAATTTTGAACAACACTGTCAACCAGCTTGACCTCATTGACATTTAGAGAAGATTACACTCAATAACGACATGATCCATACTATTTCTCAGGGAACAAGAAACATTCACCAAGATAGACCATATTTAAGACTGTAAAATAAATTTCAATAAATTTAAAATAGTCAAATATTATAAATCTGGTCTTGTGTCCATTACATAATCAATCTAAAGTCAATAGCCAAACATATAAAAATCTAAAATTCCAAAGACTTCCAAAATTGGAAAATAAATAGCACATTTCTAAGTAGCCCATATATTAAAAAAGAGAGTAAGAGGGAGAGAGCAATTTATAGTTTTAAATGCTTATATTAAGAAAGCGAAATATAATTTCAGTGATTAAGTTTCCAGCATAAGAAACTCAAAAAAATAAATTAATTAGAACAAAAGTACAAAAACAGAAATTATAAAGATAAAATAGAAATCAACAAAAACATAAAATAAACAATACAGAAAATAATAATAAAAATAGAGTTCTTTAAAAAAATGACTAAAATGGATAAAAGTCTATAAAACTGACTTTAAAAGAGAGAGAGAGAGAGAACACAGGGGCACATAAATGCCTCAGTTGGTTAAGTGTCTGCCTTTGGCTCAGGTCATGATCCTGGAGTCCCAGGATCAAGCCCTGCATCAGGCTATCTGCTGTGGATAATCTGCTTCTCTCTCTTCCCTCACCCTGTTCTAATGTTCTCTCTCTTTCTCTCTCTCTATCTCAAATAAATAAATAAAGTTTTTAAAAGGAGAGAGGGGGAGAGAGAGAGAGAGAGAGAAAAGACGAACTTTTTTTTGCAGTTTTTTTTTAATTTTTTATTTTTTATAAACATATATTTTTATCCCCAGGGGTACAGGTCTGTGAATCAACAGGTTTACACACTTCACAGCACTCACCAAAGCACATACCCTCCCCAATGTCCATAATCCCACCCCCTTCTCCCAATCCCCCTCCCCCCAGGAACACTCAGTTTGTTTTGTGAGATTAAGAGTCACTTATGGTTTGTCTCCCTCCCAATCCCATCTTGTTTCATTGATTCTTCTCCTACCCACTTAAGCCCCCATGTTGCACCACTTCCTCATATCAGGGAGATCATATGATAGTTGTCTTTCTCTGCTTGACTTATTTCGCTAAGCATGATACGCTCTAGTTCCATCCACGTTGTCGCAAATGGCAAGATTCCATTTCTTTTGATGGCTGCATAGTATTCCATTGTGTATATATACCACTCTTCTTGATCCATTCATCTGATGATGGACATCTAGGTTCTTTCCATAGTTTGGCTATTGTGGACATTGCTGCTATAAACATTCGGGTGCACGTGCCCCTTTGGATCACTACATTTGTATCTTTTTTATTTATTTGGGTACTTTCTCTTTTCTTTTTGATAAGTCAAGCCAGGGGTTTATAAATTTTCTTAATTCTTCAAATAACCAGCTCCTACTTTCGTTGATTTGTTCTATTGTTTTTTTGATTTCTATTTCATTGATTTCTGCTCTGATCTTTATGATTTCTCTTCTCCTGCTGGGCTTAGGGTTTCTTTCTTGTTCTTTCTCCAGCTCCTTTAGGTGTAGGGTTAGGTTGTGTACCTGAGACCTTTCTTGTTTCTTGAGAAAGGCTTGTACCGCTATATATTTTCCTCTCAGGACTGCCTTTGTTGTGTCCCACAGATTTTGAACTGTTGTATTTTCATTATCATTTGTTTCCATGATTTTTTTCAATTCTTCTTGAATTTCCCGGTTGACCCATTCATTCTTTAGAAGGATGCTGTTTAGTCTCCATGTATTTGGGTTCTTTCCAAACTTCCTTTTGTGGTTGAGTTCTAGCTTTAGAGCATTGTGGTCTGAAAATATGCAGGGAATGATCCCAATCTTTTGATACCGGTTGAGTCCTGATTTAGGACCGAGGATGTGATCTATTCTGGAGAATGTTCCATATGCACTAGAGAAGAATGTGTATTCTGCTGCTTTGGGATGAAATGTTCTGAATATATCTGTGATGTCCATCTGGTCCAGTGTGTCGTTTAAGGCCTTTATTTCCTTGCTGATCTTTTGCTTGGATGATCTGTCCATTTCAGTGAGGGGAGTGTTAAAGTCCCCTACTATTATTGTATTATTGTTGATGTGTTTCTTTGATTTTGTTATTAATTGGTTTATATAGTTGGCTGCTCTCACGTTGGGGGCATAGATATTTAAAATTGTTAAATCTTCTTGTTGGACAGACCCTTTGAGTATGATATAGTGTCCTTCCTCATCTCTTATTATAGTCTTTGGCTTAAAATCTAATTGATCTGATATAAGGATTGCTACTCCTGCTTTCTTCTGATGTCCATTAGCATGGTAAATTCTTTTCCACCCCCTCACTTTAAATCTGGAGGTGTCTTCGGGCTTAAAATGAGTTTCTTGGAGGCAACATATAGATGGGTTTTGTTTTTTTATCCATTCTGATACCCTGTGTCTTTTGACAGGGGCATTTAGCCCATTCACATTCATGGTAACTATTGAGAGATATGAATTTAGGGCCATTGTATTGCCTGTAAGGTGACTGTTACTGTATATGGTCTCTGTTCCTTTCTGATCTACCACTTGTAGGCTCTCTCTTAGCTTAGAGGACCCCTTTCAATATTTCCTGTAGAGCTGGTTTGGTGTTTGCAAATTCTTTCAGTTGTTGTTTGTCCTGGAAGCTTTTAATCTCTCCTTCTATTTTCAATGATAGCCTAGCTGGATATAGTATTCTTGGCTGAATGTTTTTCTCATTTAGTGCTCTAAAAATATCATGCCAGCTCTTTGTGGCCTGCCAGGTCTCTGTGGATAAGTCAGCTGCCAATCTAATATTTTTACCATTGTATGTTACAGACTTCTTTTCCCGGGCTGCTTTCAGGATTTTCTCTTTGTCACTGAGACTTGTAAATTTTACTATTAGGTGACGGGGTGTGGGCCTATTCTTATTGATTTTGAGGGGCGTTCTCTAAACCTCCTGAATTTTGATGCTCGTTCCCTTTGCCATATTGGGGAAATTCTCCCCAATAATTCTCTCTAGTATACCTTCTGCTCCTCTGTCTCTTTATTCTTCTTCTGGAATCCCAATTATTCTAATGTTGTTTCGTCTTATGGTGTCACTTATCTCTCGAATTCTCCCCTCGTGGTCCAGTAGCTGTTTGTCCCTCTTTTGCTCAGCTTCTTTATTCTCTGTCATTTGGTCTTCTATATCACTAATTCTTTCTTCTGCCTCATTTATCCTAGCAGTGAGAGCCTCCATTTTTTATTGCACCTCATTAATAGCTTTTTTGATTTCAACTTGGCTAGATTTTAGTTCTTTTATTTCTCCAGAAAGGGCTTTTATATCTCTCGAGAGGGTTTCTCTAATATCTTCCATGCCTTTTTCGAGCCCGGCTAGAACCTTGAGAATTGTCATTCTGAACTCTAGATCTGACATATTACCAATGTCTGCATGATTAGGTCCCTAGCCTTCGGTACTGCCTCTTGTTCTTTTTTGTGTGTTGAATTTTTCCATCTTGTCATTTTGTCCAGATAAGAGTATATGAAGGAGCAAGGAAAATACTAAAAGGGTGGCAACAACCCCAGGAAAATATACTTTAACCAAATTAGAAGAGATCCCAAATCGTGAGAGGGGAGAAAGGGGATAAAAAGAGGTTCAAAAAGGAAGAAAGAAAAAAAAAAGAAAAAAGAAAAAAGAAAAGAAAAGAAAAGAATTAAAAAAAAGAAAACAAATAAGAAAAATATAAAAAAGAAAAAATATATATATTAGATAAACTAGTTAAAAAACGTTAAAAAAGAAAAAGGTAAAAGTTAAAAAAAATTTAACCACAAGGCAAAAAAAAAAAAAAACAAAAAAATGAAAAAGAAAAAAATTAAATTAACTGCAAGTCTAAAAAAAATCACAGGGAAAAAGCCATGAGTTCCATGCTTTGCTTTCTCCTCCTCTGGAATTCTGCTGCTCTCTTTGGTATTGAAACCGCACTCCTTGGTAGGTAAACTTGGTCTCGACTGGATTTCTTGTTGATCTTCTGGGGGAGGGGCCTGTTGTAGTGATTCTCAAGTGTCTTTGCCCCAGGCGGAATTGCACCGCCCTTATCAGGGGCCGGGGTGAGTAATCCCCTTGGGTTTGCTTTCAGGAGCTTTTGTTCCCTGAGCGCTTTCCATAGAGTTCTGGAGGATGGGAATACAAATGGCGGCCTCCTGGTCTCCGGCCGGGAGGAGCTGAGAGCGCAGGGCCCCACTCCTCAGTGCGCCCTCAGAGAACAGCGCCCAGTTACTCCCGCCTGCCTGACCTCCGGGCGCTCTCCGAGCTCACTGAGCCTGCGACCGGTTCAAGGTAACACCGAGCTGTGAGCTTACTGTCGGCTCTGTCTCTGTAGCCGGCTTTCCCGTTCCAGTACCTGCAAGCTCTGCGACACTCAGACACCCCCGATCCTTCTGTAACCCTGCGGGACCTGAGGCCACGCTGACCCCTCGTGGGCTTCACCCTGGTTTAGCCTCTGGAGCGATGTCCCTCAGCGGAACAGACTTTTAAAAGTACTGATTTTGTGCTCCGTTGCTCCGCCGCTTGCCGGGAGCCGGCCCCTCCCCCCGGGGTCTATCTTCCCCTCGCTTTGGATTCACTTCTCCGCTGGTCCTACCTTTCAGAAAGTGGTTGTTTTTCTTTTTCCAGAATTGCTGTTCTTCTTCTCTTCGATCTGCTGATGGATTTTCAGGTGTTTGCAATCTTTAGATAAGCTATCTAGCTGATCTCCGGCTAGCTGAAGTAGTCTCAGCCTGCTACTTCTCCGCCATCTTCGAGAAGACCAATTTTAAAATGTCAAAAATGAAATTGGACAGCAACATGTAGAAGATGATACTGGACCATTTTCTTACCCCATACACAAAGAAAAACTCAAAATGGATGAAAGACCTAAATGTGAAACAGGAATCCATCAAAATCCTAGAGGAGAGCACAGGCAGCAACCTCTTCAACCTCAGCCTTCAACCTCAGTAACTTCTTGCTAGGTATATCTCCAAAGTCAGGGGAAACAAAAGCAAAAATGAGCTATTGAGAAAAATAGAAAAAGTTGGGTAACTCATACCCTCTAATATCAAGACTTAATATAAAGCCACAGTAATTAAGAAAACATAGTTTTTATATAGCTCAGCAGAACATAATAGAGAGATTAGAGATAGAATTACACATATATGGTAAATTCAATTGATTCCTGGCAAAGATGCCTAAAGAGTTTAATGAAAAAGACTTTTCAAAAATTAGTGCAGCAATTGCACTATTGGGTATTTACCCTAAAGATACAAACATAGTGATCCAAAGGGGCATGTGCACCCGAATGTTTATAGCAGCAATGTCCACAATAGCCAAACTATGGAAAGAACCTAGATGTCCATCAACAGATGAATGGATCAAGAAGATGTGGTATATATACACAATGGAATACTATGCAGCCATCAAAAGAAATGAAATCTTGCCATTTGCGACAACATGGATGGAACTAGAGCGTATCATGCTTAGCAAAATAAGTCAAGCAGAGAAAGACAACTATCATATGATCTCCCTGATATGAGGAAGTGGTGATGCAACATGGGGGCTTAAGTGGGTAGGAGAAGAATCAATGAAACAAGATGGGATTGGGAGGGAGACAAACCATAAGTGACTCTTAATCTCACAAAACAAACTGAGGGTTGCTGGGGGGAGGGGGTTTGGGATAAGGGGGTGGGATTATGGACATTGGGGAGGGTATGTGCTTTGGTTAGTGCTGTGAAGTGTGTAAACCTGGTGATTCACAGACCTGTACCCCTGGGGATAAAAATATATGTTTATAAAAACTAAAAAATTAAAAAAAAATTAAAAAATAAAAAAGAATGGGACCTCTAAAAAAAAAATAGTGCTGGAACTGGATAAATATATGAAAAAATAGCCTCCACTTCTACTTCACACCACATGCAAACACACACAACACACAAATTAATTCAAGGTGGACCAAAGACCTAAACAAATAGTTTGAACTGTAACAATTTTAGGGGGGGAAAGTAGGAAAATATCATCCCAACTTTGGAGAAGGCAAACATTTCCTGGGAAAGAAAAAAAATTACAAATCAAAAAAGAAGAAAACTGATAAATTGGAACTTCATCAAACTTCTAAAATTTCATCCCTCTAATGAGAATTTTCAGAAAATGAGGAAGCAAGCCATAGACAGAAAATATTCACAAGACATATAACTTAAGAAAAGTGTGTTTCCAGAATACATTTTTAATGTATTCAAATCAATAATAAAAAGATAAATAACCCCCCAAAATGGTTAAAAGACTTAGATAGTTCATAGGGTATAGAAATGGCCAACAAACACATTAAAAGTGCTCAAGAGCATTAAGATTTGAGGAAAGGAAAATTGAAACCACCATGAGATACCTCTTCATACTCATTAGAGTGGCTAAAATCAAAGACTAATAACTTTATAGGTCAGAAAAGAAGGGAACAACCAGAAGTCTCACACATTGCAGGTGGGAATATACATGATACAGTCACTTTGAAAATCAGTCTAGAACTTTCTCTACACTTACACTTACTCTACAATGCCATAATTCCTCTCCAAGATATTTACCAAAGAGGAAAAATATATATCTGCAAAAAGACCTGTAAAAGATTGTTTGTGGAAATTTTAATCATAGTATACAAAAACTGGAAATAACTCATATGTCTGCCAACTACAAAAGAGATGTAAGAGTGGTATAGTCACATATACAGCAATATGAATAAATTGTAAAACATTCTATGTAATGAAAGAAGCTACACACAAAAGAATATATACTGTAAGCTTCCATTTATTTGAAGTTCAAGGGCAAGCAAAACTAATGTATGGTGATAGAGGTCAGAGGAGTGGTTGTCTATGGCAGGTGAAGATTGAATTGAAAGGGGCATGAGGGAACTTTCTGGGATGATGGAATTTTTTATATCTTAAAGTGTATGCATTTGTCACAACTCGGTGGATTATACAATTATGGTCTATGCAGTTCACAGGATATAAATTTCATCTCAGTAAAAAAAGTTCAGTGAGACTTCGCTGTATTTAGCTGAACAGGCAATCATTTCATCTGGGGATTAATATTCAAGATGACATAATAAGAGCTCCTATATGCAGCCATGCCTAAAACTAATGCTACCTCTGGACATAAACCAATAAATGCCCTCTTTACTTAAGCTACTTTGTGTTGAAATTCTGTAACTTACAATTAAACAGATTCTAACATGGAAACTAATTCCTGAAAGTGAGGTGCTACAAGTGACAGGCCCTAAAAATGTGGAACTGGGTGAGTCTACATGACGTGAAGGGCCTTGGGAATTCTTCCTTATCCATATAAGAAGTTGGGCAGTTCTTCTCTTTAGAAGCAGCAGGTTAAACTACCATGGAATGTCTCTTAGAACTTAGAACACTTGTCTACCACAGATGGAGCTTTGGGGGACCAAGACAAGTTTAGTTGAGCTAACTCATCTGGAAGCAGAAAGGAAATGTTAAAGGACTTACTGAGAATTCCCTTATGCTCATAGTCAATGACCCTAGATGGCTGACAATCAGGTAATTATGTGCTTGGCAGGTTTGCAAAAGTCAAATCCTCCATCACTAAATAATGTCAGAAAAAACAAATGCAGGGAAGAAATCTGGGAATGAGGTCAGCTGAGACTCAGAAGAAACTAAGGAACTTTATTAAAGATATAGCTGATTTTTTGCCCCCCTGCACCCACTTGCAGCCTCCTCCCACCTCCCACCCCCGCCATTTCCACTGAACTTCCCCATAAAGAGCAAGCAAGTGAAGAAAGCATAGGATCCAAAAGGGATCCATCCAGCACAGCATTTTAGAGCAAAAGGCCAAGGGACCAAGGGACTGGACATAGCACTATTATGTTTCTACAGGAGGCAAAAATACTCAGGCTAAGTACAGGTTCAAGAAGCACAGCAACATGGAGCTCTGGGCTGGTTACCAGACCACTGAGTTTGCAGAATTTTAACAGATTGGCATCCATTGAAAATCATTTAAGGGAGTCATACTGCCAAGAAAACTCTAGTTCCTGTGAATACAAGCTTGTGATTGCTCAAAACTTAGAGCAAACTCGACATTGTGAGACACATACCAGTAAGAACCAGGGGCCCACAGCAGTGTCCTAAGGAAAGTCCCTAAAGTACTCAATGGAAAAGTCCTTCCCAGGTGCCCCAAAAGATACCTCTATGTCCTACTTCCTTGAACCTGTGAGTATTAACATTATTTGGAAGAAAGGCCTTTGCAGATGTGGTTAAGAATCTTGAAATGAAAATATCATCTTACTGTTAATCAAAATAAAGAGCCATATTGATAAGAATACATTAATTGTAGAGGATCTTAACACACCACTCTCAGTAATAGATCATCCAAGCAGAAAATCAATAAAGAAACAAGAGCTTTGAATGGCACATTGGACCAGATGGACCTCATAGATATATACAGAACATTCTACCCTAAAACATCATCGCTTCTCGGCCTTTTGGCTAAGATCAAGTGTACCCTAAAACATCAGAATACTCATTCTTCTCGAGCACACATGTAACTTTCTCCAGAATAGACAACATACTGGGTCACAAATCAGGGCTCAACAGAGACCAAAAGACTGAAATATTCCCTGCATATTCTCAGACCACAGTGCTTTGAAAGAGGAACTCAATTACAAGAAAAACTTTGGAAGGAATTCAAACACTTGGAAGCTAAAGACCAATCTGCTTAAAAATGTTTGGATCATTCAACAAGAAAATTGAAGAAGAACTTAAACAATTCATGGAAATCAATGAGAATGAAGACACATCAGTCAAAAACCTATGGGATAGAGCAAAGGCAGTCCTAAGGGGGAAATACATAGCCATCCAAGACTCCCTCAAAAAAATTGAAAAAATCCAAAATACACCAGCTCTCTTTACACCTTAAAGAACTGGAAAATCAACAATAAATTAAGCCAACCCCATGCACAAGAAGGAAAATAATTTGGATTAGAGCAGAGATCAATGAGATAGAAACTAGAGATACAGTAGAACACATCAATTAAACTAGAAGTTGGTTCTTTGTCAGAATCAATAAGATTGATAAACCACTGGACAAACTAATCCAAAAGAAAGGAAAGAGGACCCAAATTAATAAAATTATGAATGAAGGGGGAGAAATCATGACTAACACTAAGGAAATAAAACAATAATCAGAAATTATTACCAATAGTTACATGCCAATAAGTCAAGCAACCTAGAAGAAATGGAGCATTCCTGGAAACCTATAAACTTCCGAGACTGAAAAAGGAAGAAATTGACAACCTGATTGGATCAATATCTAGTAACAAGATTGAAACTGTGATCAAAAACTTCCCAAAAAACAAGAGTCCAGGACCTGACAGATTCCCTGGGGTATTCTACCAAACACTCAAAGAAGAAATAATACCCATTCTTCTGGAGCTGTTTCAAAAAAAATAGAAAAGAAGGAAAACTTCCAGACTCTTTCTATGAATCCAGCATTACCCTGATTCCCAAACAAGGCAAAGACCCCATCAAAAAGGAGAATCAGACAAATATCCATGATGAATATGGATGCCAAGATTCTCAATAAGATCCTAGCTAGTAGGATCCAACAGTACATTAAAAAGATTATCCAAGATGACCAGGTGGGATTTATTCCTGGGATGCAAGGGTGGTTCAACATTTGCAAATCAATCAATGTGCTAGAACAAATCAATAAGAGAAGAGAGAAGGACCACATGGTCCTCTCAATTGATGCAGAAAAAGCATTTGACAAGATACAGCATCTGTTCCTGATTAAAACCCTTCAATGTATAGGGATAGAGGGAACATTCCTCAACTTCATAAAATCTGTCCATGAAAAACCCACAACAAATATGGTTGGGGAAAAGCTGACCGCCTTCCCTTTGAGATCAGGAACATGACAAGGATGTCCACTCTCGCCACCGTTGTTCAACACAGTAATAGAAGTCCTAGCAACAGTAATCAGACAACAAAAAGAAATAAAAGGTATTCAAATTGGCAAAGAAGAAGTCAAACTCTCTCTCTTTGCAGATGACATGATACTTTATGTGGAAAATCCAGAAGAATCCACCCCCAACCTGCTAGAACTCATACAGCAATTCAGTAATGTAGCTGGATACAAAATCAATGTATAGAAATCAGTTGCTTTCTTATACACTAACAATGAAAATATAGAAAAGGAAATTAGATGATTGATTCCATTTACTATAGCACCAAGAACCCTAAGATACCTGGGAATAAACTTAACCAAAGCGGTAAAGGATCCATACTCGAGGATGAACACTCATGAAAGAAATTAAAGAAGACACAAAAAGATGGAAAAGCATTCCATGTTCATGGGTCGAAAGAATAAACATTGTTAAAATGTCTATACTGCTCAGAGCAATCTATACTTTGGCATTTCAATGCTGATCAAAATTCCACGAGCATTTATTTTTCAAAGTGCTGGAACAAATAATCCTAAAATCTGTATGGACTCAGAAGAGACCCCAAATTGCTAAGGAAATGTAGAAAAAGAAAAACAAAACTGGGGAACATCACGTTTCCTGATTTCAAGCTTTACTACAAAGCTGTGATTACCAAGACAGCATGATACTGACACAAAGACAGACACATAGACCAGTGGAACAGAGTAGAGAGCACAGATATGGACCCTCAACTCTATGGTCAAATAATCGTTGACAAAGTAGGAAAAAATAATCCAGTAGAAAAAAGAGTGTCTCTTCAATAAACGGTGCTGGGAATATTGGACAGCTATGTATAGAAGAATGAAACTCGACCATTCTTTTACACCATACACAAAGATAAACTCGAAGTGGGTTAAAGAGCTCAATGTGAAGAAGGAATCTATCAAAATCTTAGAGGAGAACCTAGGCAGTAACCTCTTTAACATTGGCCAAAGCAACTTCTTTCAAGACATGTCTCCAAAGGCAAAGGAAACAAAAGCAAAAATGAACTTTTGGAACTTCATCAAGATCAAAAGCTTCTACACAGCAAAGGAAACAGTCAAGAAAACAAAGAGGCAACCCACGGAATGGGAGAAAATATTCAGAAATGACACTCAGACAAAGGGCTGATATCCAAGATCTATAAAGCACTCCCCAAAGTCAACACACTCAAAACAGATGATCACGTCAAAAAATGGGCAGAAGACACGAACAGACACTTTTCCAAAGAAGACACACAAATGGCTATCAGACACATGAAAAAATGTTCATCCTCATTAGCCATCACGGAGATTCAAATCAAAACCATATTGAGATACCACCTTACACCAGTTAGAATGGCCAAAATTAGCAAGACAGGAAACAATATGTGTTGGAGGGGATGTGGAGAAAGGGGAACCCTTTTACACTGTTGGTGGGAATGCAAGTTGGTGCAGGCTCTTTGGAGAACAGTGTGGAGATTCCTCAAGAAATGAAAAATAGAACTTCCCTATGACCCTGCCATTGCACTCCTGGGTATTTACCACAAAGATACAGATGTAGTGAAAAGAAGGGCCATCTGTACCCCAAAGTTTATAGCAGCAATGGCCACGGTCGCCAAACTGTGGAAAAAACCAAGATGCCCTTCAAAGGACGAATGGATAAGGAAGATGTGGTCCATATACACTATGGAGTATTATGCCTCCATCAGAAAGGACGAATACCCAACTTTTGTAGCAACATGGATGGGACTGGAAGAGATTATGCTGAGTGAAATAAGTCAAGAAGAGAGAGTCAATTATCATATGGTTTCACTTATTTGTGGAGCATAACAAATAGCATGGAGCACATGGGGAGTTAGAGAGGAGAAAGGAGTTGGGGGAAATTGGAAGGGGAGGTGAACCATGAGAGACTATGGACTCTGAAAAACAATCTGAGGGTTTTGAAGGGGTGGGGGGTGGGAGGTCGGGGTACCAGGTGGTGGGTATTATAGAGGGCATGGATTGCATGGAGGACTGGGTGTGGTGCAAAAATAATGAATACTGTCATGCTGAAAATAAAAAATAAATTAAAAAAAAAGAAATTAAAAATAGAGCTTCCCTATGACCCTGCAATTACACTGCTAGGTATTTACCCCCAAAGATACAGATGTAGTGAAAAGAAGGGCCATCTGTTCCCCAATGTTCATAGCAGCAATGACCACAATAGTCAAAGTATGGAAAGAACCAAGATGCCCTTCAACAGATGAATGAATAAAGATTATATGGTCCATATATACAATGGAATATTTTGCCTCTATCAGAAAGGATGAATACCCAACATTTGTATCAACATGGACAGTACTGGAGGAGATTAGGCTGAGTGAAATAAGTCAAGCAGAGAGAGTCAATTATTATATGGTTTCACTTACATGTGGAGCATAAGGAATAACATGGAGGACATTAGGAGAAGGAAAGGAAAAGTGAATTGAGGGAAATCAGAGGGGGAGATGAAGCATGACAGACTATGGACTCTGATACATAAACTGAGTGTTTTGGAGAAGAGGGGGATTGGGGGATGGGCGAGCCTGGTGGTGGGTATTAAGGAGGGCACATATTTCATGGAGCATGGGGTGTAGTGCATAAACAATGAATCTTGGAACACTGAAAATATAAAATTAAATTTTTTTAAAAAGATCATCCTGGATTATCTGGGTGGGACCTACATCCAATGACAAATGTCCTTATAAAAGACACACAAGAGAAAGAGAAAGAAAACAGATACAGAGAAGCAGCAATGTGGAGACTGAGAGATAGGAGTGATGTGGCTTCAAGCCAAGAAAATAAAAAAATACTGACAACCTCCAGGAGCTGGAAGAGGAAAGGAAATCTTCTCTTCCCCAGCCTCCAGAGGGACTGAGGTGCTCCTTACACCTTGATTTTGGACTTCTGGGCTCCAGAACTGTGAGATAATAAATTTTTGTCATTTTAAGCCCCCTAGTTAGTGATAAGTTATTACAGCAGCCCTAGGACACTGGTAAGTTCTCTTGCAGAGATGAGAAAGGAATATTCTCCTGAAAAGCAGGATGAAGCAGCTGACTGGCTAGCCAAGGCACTCTCTCCATGGCCAGGATTGAGAGGTCTTGCTGGGAAGTATCCTGCTGCACTCACAATGCCAAGAATGTCCAGGGATAACAGATAAAGAGTCTGTATCACCCACAGCTAAAGTTCTTCCCTTCCCAGAGACAGACTTGGTGAGTCCAGCCCTAACCTCAACATCACAGTGCAGATCTGGCGCAAACCTCTTAAATCAGAGTCTCAGGTACTAGTGGCCTGTAATTAAGTACAGATTACTGAGTAAATCTATTAAACTAATTTTTTTACACTTGGAAAATATTCCAGAAATATACATACATGCTCTTTATAGACTACACCCTTATTTTGTTGTGAGTAGACTTACTATGACATCTGAGTTAAATTCTTCCTTCACAGAAAGTGCCCTGGAGAGAAAGCCAGGAGAGCTGGGATCTAGGACCTCTGCCAGTTCTCACTGTGCAACTGCTGGCAATACCCTTGCTCTTGCTGGGCATTAGTCACACCAGGTGTGAAACCAAGAGTGTGGATTAGATATCCTCCATGTGCTGGCTCCACTGCATTCTGCAGTACTGTCTCTGAGTGATCTCTTTACATCTGTGAACATCACCACCACCTCTTCACAGAGGTGGGAATGACAACCCAAGCTCCAAAGGGATAAGACATGAAAATCAAAGAGCTTGGGCAACAAGGAGCTCTGATCAGAAGCTATCACTATTGATACAGAAAGGAAACAGGAGATGACAGTTTGGGGTCTGCCTCCCCTGAGTGGAAGTGAGAGGCTGGTTAGAAACCATCTTTGCTTTTGCTAAACAACATGGAAGCCTTAGAGACAACAGCTGGCCTTTGGGCAGCTTTCACTTAATGAAGAAGCAGATAACAGGTGGGGCTGTGTGGTGGGACAGGCACTGGGCAAGCACCAGAGTCACGTGAAGAGCTTTTAAAAATACAAACTGCTGAGTCCTACCCTAGAGTTTCTGATCCAGTAGGTCTGGGATGAGGCCCAAGAAACTGCATTTTTAACAGGTTCTCAGGGGATGAAAATGCTGTTGGTCCAGAAACCAAATTTTAAGTATCACTGCCCTGGATTGTCAGTCATTCAGCCAGCATCTATTAGGCACCTATGAAGTGCCTGCCAGTTCTGTGGAATCAGAGTCAGTGTGCTGTTCTGTGACCCAAGTCTGCCATTAATTAATTGTGTGTGGCCCCTGGACTCATTTCTCATCTGTAAAACAGGTAGATTTAAAACTTTATGAGACAATCTGTGAAAAGGAAAAAAGCACCGTGTAAGGGCAACATCCAACCTCATGTATCCTTTCTACTGCTTTTCCAAAGGAGTCTCCAGGACCAATATTTCAGAGAGAACATGAGGAAGACTGGGGGAATGCACACCGATCTGTCCCTGCCAGGGATTCCATGTCCAGGTATCATTATACTGGACACTTACTTTCTTTTATCCCACTGCACCGTCCAAAGTTCTGTGACATCTGTACTGTGATCCCATCTAACAGGCAGGGAAACAGGCTTGGAGAGGTTAATTTTCTTGCTTCCTAGCTCAGAAATGACAAGTTTGGGGTTCCAACAGGCCTGCCTGTCTCCAAACCCCAAGTTCTTTCCATTTCTCCATGCTCCATTTCATCTGTAAAATGTGGACAGGGTTGCCATCAGAGTTAAATGAAATAGGATATAAAACCCCCAGGACTCTGCAAGGTTCCCTATACATACTCACTACCCCACTTCTCTCTCTCCAATGCTCTCTAGCCACAGCTGGTGAACCCTCCAAGACATTGATGCCACCATAGTGTCCCAGAACACAGGCTGACAGAAGGTCCTTCTCCTCAACAGATGACTCTGGAGCCTTGGTGCCCAGTGAGAATTCCAGTGCAGCAGGAGCCCCATGAGCAGGGTTTACCATGAAGAAGTGCTCTAGGCACTCACAAGGGACTGATTGCTGGAGGGGTGAGTGGGGCTGGACCTTCTCAGAAAGGTGGGTATTGGATAGTTTTAGAGAAGAGGCACGATGGTTCCTGAAGGGGATTGGGGAAAAGACAGAGGCAGGGGCCATTTAATGCTGATGACAGGGCCAAAGCATAGAGGAGCCATGAACTTGCTCAGCAGGAGGAACCTGGGATGGACAAAGGATGGGATGTGAGAAGTCACAATATAGGCAGTGATGCAGATTGCAGCTAACCTCATCAAAAATCTCAAGCTTAGGGGCACCTGGGTGGCTCAGTGAATTACGCCTCTGCCTTTGGTTCAGGTCATGATCTCAGGGTCCTGGGATCAAGTCCTGCATCAGGCTTTCTGTTTGGCAGGGAGCCTGCTTCCTCCTCTCTCTCTCTGCTTGCCTCTGGCTACTTATAATCTCTCTCTGTCAAATAAATAAATGAAATCTTTAAAAAAAAAAAATCTCAAGCTTAGACTTCATGGCTATTGTTTCCTATTTCTATTAGTGATGTCCATTTTTTAGTACCAGGAAAAGAGGTAGCAAAGCAACACCCTCTGGCAGAGGAAGCCCCAGGAACCAGGAGCAGAAATCATACTTGCAGTCCTCGAGGTCAGACAAGGAGGAGCTCCACCCTGCAACTTCCTGCAGGCTGTTAGTGCACTTGGTCATATAGGAATCTGTTGCACTCTATCTAGGCTTTCAAATATCTTCCAAAAGTGAGAAACCCCATATAGTATAAATGGGCTGCAATAAACAGAAGGAAAGGGAGACAGCAGGACTGAGGTAGGCACAATCAAGCCAGGTGGCCTCAGGCTGCACTCCCAATTCCGCTGCTCTCTGGCTGAGTCCCTTGAAGCATCTGGCTGAGAAGAGAGGTGATACCCATAGTGACGGGGGAGGGAGAGGTAATGCTTTTAAGCATTGGGTCCCTGCTGTATCCCACAGCTGGGTCTAGCTGGTTCCTCTCCTTACTTAAAGAGCCCAAAAGAAAAATCTAAGTCTGGTCCACCTCTGGGTCCCCCAAGCCCCTCCCAATTGCCTGCTGTGGTAACTGTCTTATTGCACAGTAGAGAGATGCAGAAGGAATCACAAGAAAAAGACCAAACCATCTTCCCAGGTCTTGACCTGATACCATCTGTCTTCATCAGCTTGGGCTGCTATAACAAAAATACTACAGGCTAGGTGGCTTACACAATAAACAAATACTTCTTACAGTCTGAAGGCTGAGAAATCTGGAATCAAGTTCCCAACAGATTCACTGTCTGGTCAGTGCTTGCTTCCTGGTTACACACAGCAACCCACTTGCTGTGTCCTCATATGATGGAGAAAGTAAGCCCTGGTCCCTTTCTCTTCTTATAAAGGCACTGACCCCATCATGATCTCATCTACACCCAATTACCTCCCAAAGACTGCTCCTCTGAATACCCTACACTGGGGCCCAGGGCTTCAACACATTAATTTGGGGGGCACATAAACATTCCATCCATAGCATCATCTCCGACAGACTCCATTTTGAAAGCAAATGAGCCTGACTCAAGGAATCACTCACAATTCTTATGAGTTTCCAGACAAGCAATGCAAAGAGAATTTTCAGCTCAGGGTAACTGCTCCATTTAATGTTGGTGCTCTGGGCTCTGGCGACTGACCAGTGATCAGGACCTGAGGAGATGGGGAGTGAAGGGGCTAGAGAGTCTCCTGGACATCACTAGGCCTTGGAAAGCACTCTCAGCATTTTCCTAGCATGGGGTTGGGGAGGTTGCCAAGAAGAAATATGGTTCCTGCCCTCAAAATAACCTACAGTCTGGCTAGAAAGACAAGTCCAGCTCATCTGGTACTAGGAGAACCAGACAGGAGTGAATGTTGGGACACCTAAGTGGTCTCATCCCATTCAAGAACCAGAGCTCAGAAGCTACAAGTAACTGAAGGGAAATTTATTTTAATTGCTTCCTTTGAGAAATATCAGACTGAATGCAGCACATGTCACCCTATCATTCTTAACCTTTTCCTCTAGCTCTATCTCCAATCTCCTTCTATCTTCCCTACTTCAACCTCCACATCCCTCCTTCTCCCATCTTCAACCTTGCTTTGCATGAATGAGACCCCACCCTCACTCATGAGCCCATCGTTTAAGATCTTCTTCCCACTCTTATGGTTCTTCACCACTGAAGCCACAATATCTGATGGGAAAGAAAACCTTTCCTCACAGAGGAGAGGAGGGAGCTACTGAACAGGTGGCAGCCAGAGACCAAAGGGTGTAAGTTTGGGAATCCTTGCAAGTTAATCAATTTTGCCCCAGCACAGATGGAACTGTGGTTGTGCTGCTTGATTTCAAGGACTCCAGGTAACTGAGACAATGATAAAGTCAGCCTGGAGTGGTCTTGGAAGACAAGGGAGCAGGGGGAGTGAGAGAGAGAGAAAAAAATTATTCCAGAAGGGGCGTGGTAAATGTAGCACACAGCTGTACCCAAGATGGAGGGAGCATGATGACCCATTTATATGCCCAGTGACAGGCAGCCTCCAGGAAAGGGCTGTGTTTTGTGCAGTGATCAGTGCTCTACTGAAGCAGCAGACATCATGCATGCCTCCCTGAGCAGCCACTGCTAGGATCTCCCTGAGTGTGGAGCCAACAGGACTGCTGGGTATGGTCAAGGTAACCTGCAGTCCTTTCTGGGACAATCAGCAGAGGCCTCGGGTTATGATGAACTGGGACTTCTCCTTGGATAGCATGGAGTAGGTGGAGTTATTTAAAGAGAACCCTCTGCTCAGGCATCTGGACACTTCAGATGGAGTTCATCCTGTATGGTGGGCCAAGGCTCTGAAGCCATCTCTGTGCAAGGTGCCAAGGGTTCATGAAGGTTCTGATGCAGGCCCCTGCCTATTTGTGAGCCACTGAGGAAGGACCCTGCTTGGTCCCCAGGCACACCTTTCTGCAGTTTTCATAGGTGCTAACAAGAACATCACCTTCTCCACCAGACAGTGCTCCACCCCCACATGCTCTAAGCTGAAACCTCAGCCCTCCACTCTGGGACAAACACTGAGGCCCTTGTTTACAGGTCATCAATGTTTCACCAAACAAATTCCATGATGCTTTTCAAATACAAGTTACAAAACCTCTTTCTAAGTGCTTCTTTGAAGTTTGCCAACCTATGACCACAGTCTTATCATTTTTTTATGCGTTGAGAACAGGGCTGTGGTCCCTGGAGCTAAGTGGGGAATATCTCTTCTTCCCTGCCAGATAGCTTTCGTAGCATCAAAGTCTTGATTATAAATAGGTCTTTTTCCCTATCATCCTCTAGCTGGCCCTCACAGTTTTTCTGTTCATCCTCAAAGAAAAAAAAATCCCTCCAGCTAGCATCTCTTGATTCACTGCAGGACCCCCTCACCCTTCCCTGGCACTTAATTCCTCCATCCATCCTGATCTGTTCAACTTATCATGTCCCTGGACTTCAATCCAACCAGCCCAACCAGGCTTGAGCTTTCACACTACCAGATGAGCCCCATGCTGCAAAGTAACAGCCAAGAAGAAGAGCTCTCTGCCCACTCCCACACAACCCCAATCCTAACATATGCCCTGAACTGGATCACATCCTCCATATTTGCTTTTTTCCCAAAGGTCTTATTCTATCAAGCTCTAGATCCTAGATTTAATTGTAGGCCATAGCCTGACACTTGGTTTATCACCTGGCCCTACACCAAGAGCACTGGACTTCATTTAGCTCTTCTATCAACATCATCCTCTGGTTGCAACTTATTGTGGCCATACCAGGGAGCACTCTGGGCCCACGTGCCCAGCCTAACCTGCTCTACCACATGGCTGGTGTTCCCATCACATCAGATCCCAGACACTTTTTCTTGCAACAGCCTCCATCATTCACTTACCACCTCCAACCATAGCCAGACCCCCTTCTTAAGCCTCCATCAACTCTCCCCTTCTTCACTAATCATTCCAGGAATGACTTGGAAAATAGGTGGTATTATACAGGTTGAGTGTCATGCAGTGTTCCTACATTAACTGCCTTGTACACACCAAACCAATTCACTTTGATAAGGGAAGCTCAGTTGGGCAAACCCAGCCTTGCCTGGGTTGGCTATGTTCATAGCACAAAGTGAGCCCATATTCTGGGATAGTAGCAGTGGCTGGCATTTACTGAGCATGGATCCTATGCCAGAACAGCACAATACATTTTGTACACAATATCTCATTCCATCCCCACCACTATCCTATGGGGTTCATTTCCTATGAGCATCACAGAAAATGGAAGCTTATACCAATTGAGTGGTTTGCCAGCATTATGCAGCCAGAGCTCATTTCCAGCCCATTGCTGTCCAGGCAAGGCCTGGGCTCCTCTTTTATTATATAGAATTTCATTTGATATTTATCATACCCTCCTTAAGGGTAGATTTACTTATTTCTTTCTTAAACAAGTACTTGTTCAGCACCTATAATGCACAGGTTACCATGTTAACAGTTAGACACTCGGGATGGCACATGTAAACCCCTCACCTCCCATGCTATTGGAATGCTTAGTTGGAGGAGTTTGTATAAAGAGACAGGTAAACAGATAGATTATATAACCTCATAGTCATCAAGAAAACATAATCTTATGGAGAAGGGATTAATGATAGGAAGAAGGAAGGAACTCTAAGAAAGGTAGTGAGTGAAGGCCTATCCAAGCAAAGGATGCTTCATCCAGACATACACATATTTCTGGAGAAAGATATTTCAGTCATTCCTATATGCAGAAGCCTATGTGTGTTCCCCTTATGCAAAATCCCCAAAGCCAGGAAGGCTTAACATTGTAGGGAAACAGAAAGGAAGCCAGTAGTTGATGTATGGAGATTAAGGGTGGAATCGTACAAGGTGATAGCAGAGTACACAGGGAGGGACACTGAAGGTCTGGTAGGACTCGGTAATGTTAGATTTTTGCCGTGGAGTAAGCAGGACACTGACACCAACTGCTTTCTATTTTTAAAGATCCCTCCGATCACCTTATAAGGCCTAACTGAGTCTGGGGATGGGTGGTAAATAAGAAAGACCCTGAAAGGCCAGTTGCAGAGGATTGGGGATCTGGTTTGTAGGAAAAGCCCACACAGATCTTTTGAGCCCACAAGCATGGGAGAGGAGGAGAGAGAAATGGAGGGAAATAATGGGTAACCCCCAGACTGAGGGTTTGAGACATTGTATGGATGGTGATGAAGTTAACAGCAATGGGGGAAAATAGAAAAGCAGCAAGTTGTGGGAGAGAGGAGGAGGTTTAAGCCAAAAATCACATTTTTGTGCATGTTAAGTTTAGAGTGCCTATCAAACCATGAATGGAGAGAAAGCACAGGTCCAGACAGTCTTTTCTGCAATTCAAAAATGTACAATACCCATAAAACAAAAGGCTCTTCATAACTCATTCTGTGAAGTATGTCAGTGAATGTCAGTGAATTCTGACATGATATGAAATGAAGCAATTTACACTTTTTTAAATCCCACTGAGGATGAATAATCACATGTTTTGCTACAGAAATATCAGTGTTTGATTATGGGATGCAGCAATTGATCCTGCTGGAGGTAATGCCTCTTGCAATCTAAAAATTCTGGATTCCAAGACACACCTGGTACCAGTTTAGAGTAAGGAATTGTTCACCTAAATGTAGCTAGGAATATGAGTCTAGAGCTCAAGAGATAGGTCAGGGACTCAGGGCTAAAGATACAAATTAAAGGACTATCAGCACAATGATGGTATTTAGGTCTTTGAGGCCAGACTTGGGAGAGACCATAAATAGATAAAAGGCAGAGGATGAGCCCTGGAGTGTGCTGACATTTAGAGGTCATGCAGAAGAGATACAGACTTTTATCCCAGTTCTACAGAAGTGGACACTTTGTAAAGTCAAGGAGAAATGGTTTGCAAAAGGTGACATTGCTGTGAACCAGCTAACACTCAGTAACACACTCCAAGTTCTGTATCCTACCCATGACTTGGGGAATGTTGAGAGGTTGGCATTAGGAAACAGACTGTGGCGCTGAAACCCAGCAAAGTTAACTGTCCCCTATGGGCTATCCCATAGCGTCTCAGCATAGTAGCCCTAAGTTCTAAATTCTGAATTGATTCAGCATCTGCACAATCTTAGGTATGGCATTCCCTTAACTCATTCCCTCCTTCCTTTTGGGCATCATGCATCTTGTGGATGGTACGCGTTGCTTGTTCCTCCCACCCATTGTGAGCTACTTGAAGGCTGACATTGCTTCTGAATCATTTTTGCATTTCTTCCTGTCAGGCACATAGTAGGAACTTAGTAATATGTGTTGAAGTGTCCTGAAATCCAACAGTACTAAAATAAATGTAGGGATTCCCTGGACCATATCAGAGAAGTCTGTGGCATAAACAGGAACCGGCACAAATGAGACCAACCCCTGCTGAGCCTTCCCTTCTACAAGTGTTATTAAATGAGCCAAAGACAGCTTCTGCGTCTTGGCCCCTGTGTGGTTTACTTCCTCACAGCAGGCTTGGACCTGTTCTCTCAAAAGCCCACCAGAGCCAAGCTCAAATTTTTATACATTCAATTGTTTTAAATATGATCCAAGTAAGCAGATTTTTAGCACTTCAGAGCCTGCCTGCCTTGCACATGCTACAAAAAGTTCTGCATTTCTGCTAGTCAGAGATAAGATGAACTCCAGAGCTGTGAAAACACCAAGCTGCTACTGCCTTTGCAACTCTCTGATTTAAGACTACTATGCAACACCACCTAGACACATAAGCCCCTCTTTGACCTCCCTCTCCCCCAGGACTTCCCATACCCTTTTTCCTCTTCTGGGTAGTGGCCCTGAATCATGCATAGCCTCTGCGTGGTCTCATGCTACAAGGGAGTTCTTCAAATGACAACCTGTCAAAGTGTCTTCCAAATCAAGCTTCTGCTACTGCCACCTCATGGTCATATTCTTTTCCCTGATCAGCCCTCAAATTCCTCAAAATCCCTACACTAAGGCTGCCAGGTGCTCCACTCTCCTTCCCTTCACAGAAGCTGTCACCAGAAACTGCTGGGACCAGAAGCTAACCCTGAAGCTCTCATAGCACCTATTTTCCAAGAGTTCCTCTCGACTTTGAACACCACAGAGATTGTTATACTCACACTATAGTTGAGAATTATATAGTTCTGTCTGATGTACACATTTTGAGTACTTGCCACAGGCCAAGCTCTGACCTCAGACCTTAAGAAGCCCCAGCCCAATAAGAGAGACTGACATTTAAACAAATTTTTTCAGTGTGTGATGCTTGGATCCTAATGGGTGAAATATTCAAATAGGATGTCTGAATGGAATTTTAGACTAGAACCAAGTATGTGCCAGACAGACATGACAGTGAAAATTGGTCCAGTGTGTGCCCAGGTGCAGCCTGGCAGGTTTGGGAAGATCTGGATGGTTTGAAATAGCTAGAGTAGGAGACAGAATGGCAGTGTGTGGTGAGAATTCCATGCATGGTAGGCCCCATGTCATGGAGAACCGTATCACCCAGGTCTGAAACTGGAGCACCTGAAGGTCTCCAGCAAGGAAAATAATGACTACATATGTGTTGAAGTCTAGGGAATGATGTGGTTGGTCAGTACTTCAGAAGACTCACTCTAGGACCCCATTTGCATGGTGATGTCATGTCTATCATCTCTTCAAGACATGAGACCTCTGTGATTTGTCCAAGTCCTGATAAAGGAACAGGTCAGATGTCTGCAGCCCTAGGTTGTTCTGCAGTGCCCACCCTCTGAATCCTGCTTGGTGCATGACCAGTCCATGGGGTAACTTAAAATAGTTCAGCTTTGGACACTCTCACTGCTGCTGGGGAAAGGAAGGGCAGGCCAGAGCAGATGAGCTTGGGGAGCCCCCAGGCCCCAGCTGTGCAAGCATGACCCAATTTCAAGGCAGGTAATTTCCATAAAGGTGGCTTCCTGGTGTTCGGGGACCAATGCTTGACCTATTTCTCTTTCAACCCCCCACCCCCGACAAAATGGGAATATTTCAGTAGAGAGATTTCCATTCTTCCCATGATTTTATTAAAACAATTAGTTGTTGCACATCTGCCTCTGCTTCTCTCAGGCCCTAAGCCTTTGGGCCACTTCTGTGCTCTGTCCTGACTGAATGCAAAGACCAAGTCACCCAGCCAGTCATGTGTTACATCTGTGGTCTAGTCTTCCCATGGCTAACAGCCACACTACCCTGATCTAAGTAAGAATGTGACTGGAGGGAGGGAGGGAGGGAGGGAGGGAGGAAATAATGATGGTGGGGACTGAGGGATCCGAAGAAGCCATGCAGAGATGCATACAAGCCCAGGTCTCTGTGCTCCTTGAGAGGCAAAGAAGAGGATCTTGGGTGTGTGGATCTCGGGGGTTAGGGAAGGAAGAGGCAAGAGCAATGGGGATTCCCAAGTATCTGTTGGCTCATACAGGTGACACCCCACCCAGGGAGTGTTTGGGATCCGGAACCTAACAGGACTGAAGGGAAGCATGGCTGTCCTTTCCTAGGGAGTTCCCAAGATGGAAAGGGCAAAGGAAAAGTGGTTACCCACTAAGAAATCCCACACACCACACACACAAAACCCACCACAACTGTAGAATCCATAAGCAGAAGATGAAACCAGACCATCCAAGGCCAGTCTGGGATCAGTCCCCACCAACATATGGCCCATACCATGAGTGTATGCTGGTCGTCCCTCCTGTTGTAACAAATGGATCACTTGTATTTCAGCATGGCTGGCAAGTAAGGTACCATCTAGTCCTTTGTTCTGAGTTATCTTTCCAAGAATGTCTAGATAGGGCACAGACTTGGGATATAGCAAAACCCCAAAGCTAAAGGCAGGCATACTTGCTGTTCTGTAAAATCAGGAAAATATCTTTCTCTGGAGCAGAAGGCAGGCACCCTTACTGCCCATTATAGATTTGTATTCCTTAAGCTTGGGATTCCTCTCTTATAAGGCAACCTGGTGTACACAGGTGTTAGCTGTGAGAACTGGGGTCCAGGGAACAAGCACATAACACTGATAATCTGGTTATTGCCATTGTGGTGAGTAATAAACTGTCCTTTATCTCTGAACCAGGAGTCTCATGTCTTTTACTCTTTTACTGGCATCCAAGAAACTGGCAAACTAGCATGTTAGCTTGCTATTAGGACAAAAACTAAAACCTTCACAACTCTTGACACTAGCCCCTTCCCAACACTAAAGGTATTAATGAGGGAGTCATCCCAGAATTGGACACCTCCATGCCATGATGGAGGAAGAAGGGAAGCAAGTGAACAGAACTCCCCCACTCACCCCAGCCCTGTACTCAGGCCTGGCAACTCTGAGAGGATGAGGGAGGTAGGCACTGAAATCAGGCTCACACTGGAGCTGTAAACTGTCCTCACACTATTACAAATCGTGGAAGTGACCAGAAATTTAAAAGGCCCACTTGAACTGTCACTAGGAGCTAGAAAAGGGAGGGTCTATAAGTGTTTGGCTAAAGTGAGTGGTGGAAATGGGAAGAATCTGTTCCTGCTGATACTTTGCTGAGCTGAAGTGTCACATTCACAGCCTTTTCATCAAGACCCAGACCACATATTTCACTCCTGAAGAAGTCTCAAAGATCTGCTAGATTTTCCATATGCCCTCCTCACAGCCATGCTCTAGAACACCCTCTCATACTCAGCCTCAGGTTTTTCCTTGCCTCTCCTCCTCCACCCTGGTAACCCCTCCACTATGCCCTGTTTCTCCTTGAAACCCCCTGCCTAATGATGGAGCCCTTCAGCCTCACTTCCTGGGAAGTTAATGCCCCCAGAGGGCAGCCATCATCCAACATCAAGAGTTGTTTCCATACCCTAGGTCCCGGGGTCCTCGTATGGGATAATTCTGAGGTGTGTCTTCTGCACTGACTCCCGAACTTCCCCAGTGGGAACAAATCCAAGTGCCCACAGTGCTAACATGCTTAATAACCAAGGCTTCCTTTATTTCCTGAGCTCTCCTCCCAAAGAAACAAATGTTCACCTCAGCAGTCTGCCCCTCCTAATCCCACACAAACACAAGAGATACTGCCTCATCTGCCCTCTGAACCCCTATGTCCCCATTTCCTTAATTCCAAGATGTTTCCACTAGCAGTCTGCACTCACTCTCCCTCCTTCCCCCACAGCCTTCATACACAGGTGAAGAAACTGAGACACAGAAAGATTTAATGACTGTGTACAGTCAGAACCAGGCTCTGTGTGTCAGACAGAGCCACCCACACTGAACGACCATCTGCCCTCCCCTTACCACATGGACAGAAAGATTAGCTGGGATTTCTAGGATCTGAGTATATTTCTTCTTGGACAATCCCCTCTCCACCAGCATCTTATGATTCCTGAATGAAATGCGCAATACTTTTTCCTCCTACCTGTTCCATCATCCTAGGTCTGAGACAGTGTATTGAGGATCCCTAGGTACCCATCCCTACAGAGGCACCTACCCATGTAACATGCCCAGGGCTACAGTGACATCCACCCTTCCTACCCATTATGTCAACCCACTATTATGCTCAACTGGAATTTAAGAGCACAAATCAAGACTCAGGCAAGAGTCTTGCCTATCACCTCTGGCACCCTATAAATCTCTCATCTAATTTGTTTTTAACTAGAATTTCACTTTGTTGTTTTCAGCCTTTTCCCGCAACCTCGGAGATTCCTATGAACTCCTTCTTTTATTCTCACTGGTGTTCATATTCCCTCCCAATTTAATATTCTCTTTGAATTTAATTATCATGCTATTTATCCAAATCATTGCAAAAGCTGACAGGAGAGCCCAAGGTGAAGGCCACTGGCTCCTACCTCTCCCCTCACCCAACACACACACATATCAGATGCTCACATACATTGCACTCCTGACTATTCCAGGCAAAATAATCAGATTGTGTGCACTGCATTCCTGCTCCACTTCTGCACATATAGTTTAACCTCTCTGAACAACAAGCTTTTCATCAGTGAAATGAGGACAGTGGTAGCTACTCTTAATGTGTGTATGTGTGTGTTTGTGTATGCGTGTACAAGAGGTATGCATGGGATAAAAAAGCAAATAGCCTGGAGCCTGGAACAGAGTGGTTACTCAACAAAATTTTAGTCCTTCTCCCGACCACTCTGAATCAAGAACAAATGTGCACTGTGGGCCTGGGCATGGCTTTTCACATGTGGTACAGCAAACATTGTGGTGAAGCAGATTATTGGAAGGGATATGATTCTGTCACAATTGTAGCCTTGTAAACATTCATTTCCAGGTACCAGGTATGAAACAAACCCTGAGCAGGCACACACAGAGAAACATGCAGGTCTTGGGGCCAATTTCTACAATGGAAAGTTCTTCTTCTTTTTTTTTTTTTTTTGTCAAGGTTTTTATTTATTTATTTGTCAGAGAGAGAGAGCAAGCAAGGGAAGCAGCAGGCAGAGAGACAAGTAGACTCCGTGCAGAGCAAGGAGCCCATTGTGGGACTTGATGCCAGGGCCCTGGAATCATGACCTGAGATGAAGGCAGATGCTTAACCAACTGAACCACCCAGGCATCCCTAAAATGGAAAATTCCAACTGGTTCTCTATGAATAGAGCTTATCTGGTTTTGCTTGATGAGGTATCCCCAGGAGCTGCACAAGGCCTGGTACACACTGAGTGTGGCACTGACTGCCAGTGACTCAATATACACAGCTCCCTTCTGCTTTAATAATAGAACCCCTGAGTTTCCATTGGACAACTGCTCCACTTGCAGTTAGTTGTGGCCATGTAACCAAGTTCTGGCCAGTGTTACAATGCAACATTCAAGTTGCATTGAATACTTGAAAAGTATTTCAAGACTTTTTTTCCCCTTTACCTTTTCCACTAACCAAAACATGGAGATGTTTTCCACTTTGGACCAGTCATCTTGGACCATATAATGGAAGCTGCCTGTTGAAGGTATTAGATCAGAAAGGGAGGAGTTTGGATCCGACATTGTAAGTGTGTATACCAGCCTGCTCCATGGACATAAGACTCACAGAATACAGAAAGTCAAATAGCAGACATAAGTCAAACCAGTTCAATAATAACCTACATACACATTAATAAAATGATCTAGTCAAAAAGGCACTGAACTAGGGGAATTCTACCAAACATTTAAAGAACAGTTAATACCTATTTTTCTCAAACTATTTCAAGAAATGGAAATGGAAGGAAAACTTCCAAATTCATTCTATGCAGCCAGGATTACCCTGATACGAAAACCAGATAGATACCACCAAAAGGGGGGGGGGGTTGGACAAGATGCCAATATCACTGATGAACATAGATGTAAAACTCCTCAATAAAAATACTAACAAACAGAATCCAACAATGCATTAAAAGAGTCATTCATCATGATCAAGTTAGATTTATTTCCAGCATGCAGGTATGGTTCAGTATTTGCAAATCAATCATCATGATACATTATATCAACAAGAGAAAGGACAAAAAAACCATATGGTTATTTAAATAGACACAGAGAAAGCATCTGATAAAGTACAACATCCATTCATGATAAAAGCCCTCAATAAAATAGGTTTTTGAGGGACCATACCTCAACATAATAAAGGCCATATATGGAAAACCCAGGTGTTGGGTTTATTTTTTTTTTTTTAACATTATGCTCAATGGGAAAAACCTGAGAGCCTTTACCCAAGGTCAGGAGCAAGGATGTCCACTCTTACCACTTTTATTCAATATAGAACTGGAAGTCCAAGCCACAGCAGTCAGATGACAAAAAATAAATAAATAAATAAAAGGCATCAAAATCGGTAAATAAGAAATAAAACTTTCTCTACTTGTAGATGCAATGATATTCTGTATAGAAAACCCTAAAGATTTTACAAAAAAAAATCACTAGGATTGATAAATGAGTTCAGTAAAGTCACAGGATACAAATCAATGTGCAGAAATCTGTTGCATTTCTATACACTAATAATGAAGCAGCAAAAATTAAAATCGAGAAAACAATACCATTTGCAATCACACCAAAAATGATAAGATACCTAGGAACACATCTAACCAAAGAAGTAAAAGTCTTGTAGCCTGAAAAGTATAAAACTATGAAAAGAATTAAAGATGACACAAAGAAATGTAAAGACATTCCATGTTCATGGACTGGAAGAACAAATATTGTTAAAATATTGATACTATTCAAATCAATCTACACATTCAATGCAATCCCTATCAAAATAGCAATAGCATTTTTCCCATAACTAGAACAAAAAATTCTAAAATTTATGTGGAACTACAAAGCCCCTGCATTGTCAAAGGAATGCTGAAAAGAAAAGAAAAGCTACAGGTATCACAATTCCAGACTTCAAGTTACATTGGAAAGCTGTAATAATCAAAATAGCATGGTACTGGCGCAAAAATAGACACATCAATAGATCAAAATAGAAAACCCAGAAATAAGCCCACAATTATATGTTCAATTAATTTTTGACAAACCAGGAAAGAATATCCAATGAGCAAAAGTCTTTTCAACAAATGGTGTTAGAAAAACTGTACAGCACAACATGCAAAAAAATGAAAGTGGACCACTTTCTTACCCCATACAAAAAAATAAATTCAAAATAGATGAAGAATCTATTTTTGAAGCAGCAAACCATCAAAATTCTAGAAGGGAACATAGGCAGTAACCTCTTTGACATCAGCCATAGCAACTTCTTAATAGATATGTCTCCTGAGGCAAGAGAAACAAAAGCAAAAGTGAACTGTTGGGACTTCCTCAAAATAAAAAGCTTCTTCACAGTGAAGGAAACAATCATCAAAACTAAAAGGCAACCTATGGAATGTGAGAAGATATTCACAAATGACACATCTGATAAAGTGTTAGTTTCCAAAATATACAAAGAACAAACTCAACAACCAAAAAATAAATAATCCAATTTTTTTTAAATGGGCAGAAGACATGAGCAGATATTTTTTCCAAAGACATCCAGATGGATAACAGACAGATGAAAAACAGACAGGAAAACAGACAGATGGAAAAGACACATGCTCCACATCACTCATCATCAGGAAAATACAAATCAAAACTACAATGAGATATCACCTCACTCTTATTAGAATGGCTAAAATTAACAACACAAGAAACAACAAGGGTTGACAAGGATTTGGAGAAAGTGGAACCCTCTTACTGTTGGTGGGAATGCAGACTAGTGCCACCACTCTGGAAAACAGTGTGGAGGTTTTTAAAAAAGTTAAAAAAAGAACTATCCTACAATCCAGCAATTGCAATACTAAGTATTTACCCAAAGGATATTAAAGCACTAATTCAAAGAGATACATGCACCCCAATGTTTATAGCAACATTATCAACAATAGCCAAATTATGGAAAGAGCCCAAATGTCCATTGACTGATGAATGGATAAAGAAGATGTGATATATATATATATATATATATATATATATATATATATATGCAATAGAAGATTATTTATCCATAAAAAATGAAATCTTGTCATTTGCAATGACATGGGTGGAGCCAGAGAGTATAATGCTAAGTGAAATAAGTCAGAGAAAGACAAATACCACATGATTTCACTCATATGTGGAATTTAGAAACAAAACAAATGAACATGGGGGAAAAAAAGAGAGGCAAACCAAGAAATAGGTTCTTAACTATAAAGAACACACTAATGGTTACCAAAGGGGAGGTGGGGGGGAAGATAGGTTAAATGTTTGATGGGTATAAAGAAGGGCACTTGTTGGGGCGCCTGGGTGGCTCAGTGGGTTAAGCCGCTGCCTTCGGCTCAGGTCATGATCTCAGGGTCCTGGGATCGAGTCCCACATCCGGCTATCTGCTCAGCAGGGAGCCTGCTTCCCGCTCTCTCTCTCTCTCTGCCAGTCTCTCTTCCTACCTGTGATCTCTCTCTGTCAAATAAATAAATAAAATCTTTAAAAAAAAAAAAAAAAAAAGAAGGGCACTTGTTATGATGAACACCAGGAATTGTATGTGGGTGATGAATCACTAAATTCTACACATGAAACTAGTGTTGCAATGTATGTTAACTAACTAGAATTTAAATAAAAACTTATAAAAAGAAAACAAATGCAAACAAACAAACAAAAGGCAATGTACTAGTCTGCTAAGTCTTCCATAAAAAAAAAAAAATACCACAGTCCTTGTGGTAAACAGAAGACTTTTATTTTCTCATATTTGTGAAGGATGCAAATCCACAATCAAGGGGACAGAAAATTCAGTTTCTGGTGAAAGTTCTCTTCCTGGCTTGCAGATGGATGCCTCTCACTGTGTCCTCACCTAGACTCTTCTCTGTGTGCATGGAGGGAGACAGAGACAAAGATAGAGAGATATGGTGTCACTTTCTTTTTTTAGAAGGACACCAAAGTTTTTGGCTTAGGGCCCCATTCTTATTATCTCATTTAACCTTAGTTATCTCTTTAAAGTCTCTTTCTCCAAATACAGTCATTTTGGGAGTTACGGCTTCAACACATGGATTCAAGGGTCACAAATTGAATCCATGACAACATTCATTGGAAATTGCAAAGGTCCACATTACTAAAACAATCTTGAAAAAGAACGAAGTCGAAAGACTCACACTTCCTGATTTCAAAAGTTACTATAATAAAGACAGTGTAGTTCTGGCACAAGGATAAAACATATAGATCAGTGGAATAGAATTAAGAATCTATAAATAAACTTTCACACTTATGATGAATTGATTTTCAACAAGAATTCCAAGACAGTTCAATTGGGAAAGTATAATCTTTTCAACAAATGGCACTAGAAGAGCTGAATGCCCACATAGAGAAGACTAAACCTGGACCCCTTCCTCTCATCCTACATAAAAATCAAAATCTATCATATACCTAAGTATAGAAGTTAGAACTATAAAACTCTTAAAATAATACACAGGTATAAGTCATCATAACTTTGGATTAAGCAATGGTGTCTTAGATGCGACACAAAAAAACACAAACAACAACAACAAAAACATAAAATGGATGAATTGAAATTAAAAATGTTGTGATGCAAATGTTATCATCAAGAAAGTAGAAGACGGGGCACCTGGGTGGCTCACTGGGTTAAAGCCTCTGCCTTTGGCTCAGGTCATGATCCCAGGGTCCTGGGATTGAGCCTTGCATTGGGCTCTCTGCTCAGCAGGAAGCCTGCTAACCACCACCCCCACCAGCCTGCCTCTCTGCCTACTTGTGATTTCTGTCTATTAAATAAATAAAATCTAAAAAAAAAAAAAAAAGTAAAAGACAACCATAGGATGGGAGGAAATATTTGTAAATCAAACATATCTGATTAGTATCCAGGGACTATCATCCAGACTATATAAATAATTCTTAAAACTGAAAAATACAAATGACAATCCAATTTTAAAAAAGACAAAACATTTGAATACACATTTCTCCAAAGAAGATACATGAAAAGATGCTCAAAATCAGTAGTCATTAGAGAAATATAAACCATAACCATAGTGAGAAATCACTTCATACCCATTAGAATGGTTATACCCAAAAAGATAGATAATAGCCAGTGTCTGTAAGGATCTGCAGAAATTGGAATCTTCATACATTGCTGCCAGGAATGGTAAAATGGTGCAGTTGCTTAGGAAAACAGGTTGGGATTGCCTTAAATAGTTAAACAGAGAGTTATTATATGACTCAGAAATTCCACTCTTAGTTAAAAGGAATGAAAACATATACCACACAAAAACTTTTACATAAATGTTCATAACCACCAAAAAATGGAAGTAACTCAAATGTCCATCAACTGCTCAATGAATATATATGATATAGCCATGTCGTGGAATATTATTTGGCAATAAAACGGAATAATAAATGATGCAACACGTCTGAATCTTGAAAACATTTTGCTAAATGAAAAAAGCCTGTCATGTACCACACACACACAAAAAAACATATTTTGTAATTCCATTTACACAGAAAGTCTAGAACAAGAAAATTTATATCTATAGTAAGTAGACTAGTGGTTGCCTAGGGTTTTGGAGGTGGGGAGGGAAGGAGAGGGGAGAAAGAGAACTTCCTCCTTCAGAGTGGCTGCTGTGTCTTCCTGATGGGGATGCCAAGTGAAGAGTGGGCCTTAGTCCCCCTCCTGCTGGCCTGGGGATGGATGGTATGCCTGGCAGTCTTTTTCTCCCAGAATTGATGCCAGAAGCCCTTTCCCCTTCTGACACCATCCAGACCAAAGCAGTGCTATGAAAATGCATAAATAAGACCCTCTGGCACTCAGATTGTGATATATCTTCATCAGAAGATTCTGTTGTTGCCCTTGAGTGAGAGGGTATCCTCCATGATTCCAACAGGTGCAGCCCTGTTCCCCAGTAAGGCCTCCAGACTATGGGCTGCAGATCCCATGGTGATGGGGGGTCAGAGATGCAGAGCTGGGCACACTGCAATGGTCACTAAAGTCTCCAGAACAATCTAACAACTCCAGGGTCAGAGGGAATGGGCCCCGTGGTTCTTGGGAGATAACATAGATAACACTGGACTATTCAGTTGGGCACTGTCTTCTAATGGGTTTTTCTAGGCCATGCCAGCCACATACTCTCCCAGGCTTCATCTTTCTTGCCCTCTACATACAGAGCTCTGCACATTTGGGGTTTGGTTCTATGATGGCGAGAGATGGGCTGGGTATGGGAAGGGCAATGGAGAATGGAAAAGGAATATGTGGAAGCAGACAGAAATGGAGGCAAAGATGGAGGATGTGAAGGTGGGAATGAGACAGTGACAGAAGATCCACCCACCAGACTCATTTGCCAGAACTATAGCCAGTTCTAGGATATGGCAAGTGAGACACACTTTGGGCACAAATTTAGGAGCACCAAAAAACTCAATAGTCAAGATAAATATTTTAATGCACTATTTCTAAAAATTTAAATTAATGCAAAAAAAATCCATGATGAAGAAATTATCAAGATTTTAAACAAAAGTGAGATCCATATTCCTAATTGTCCCTTTTGCTTGAAGCTCCAATATGGCCCCTCTAACATGGTTGGGCAGGTGCTGCTACTAGAGTAAACTTGAGCCAGAGGGAAATAAGTGAGGAGATTCTAGAGGACCAGGATGTCACCTATTCTCTAAGAACAGTCTAAAAGGAAACAAAGGAAGGTGGAAATGACAATATTCTAATGAAAACTCTGTCTACCACAGGAAGTATAAATCCATAATGGTCCCCAGTGCTCATATCTCTAGCTTAGGCTCACAAGAGGGAAGTTTCTCTGGGACTCTGGGCCATCTCCACATGGATCAGTGCATGTAATCCTCATAATAATCTCCACTTTCAATGCTTTCAATGTCTCCATTGTACAGATGAGAAAACCAAGGCCCTTGAGTGTAGTAACATTCTCAGGGCCACACAGCTAGCACCTTGAGGGCTGGTACTACATCCAGGCTCATGCTTTCAGCTTTCACACTTCACTGACCCTTCATGCACAGCCGAATTCCTGCCCTCCATCACGTAACTCCATGATCAGCCTCCACGTCTGTGGAGTGCCTGACATCAAGTGCACTGCCTGACATCATCTCTACCTGGTCCATTGGCTGCTGCATTCTTCCTCATCTGCCTCCCAGATTTGGGCCTGCTGGATGCAGCATTGATTAAAATAGGGGGCAGCTATGGAAGGGATCTGAAAAGCAATGCCTTCTCATCTGACCAGGGAGCCAATGTCAAAATGAGAACTGTTAGGTTTGAACAGACACAGGGGCCCTGAGGATGAAGAATCCCCAAAACTACTGGGCTGAACATAGCTATCCTTCATGCTGGATAGTTTCTGGCCCATTAGCAGTACTCAATAAATACTTGTTGAACCTTCAATGAATTAATGCACTGTTTTTCAACCTTGGCACTCTTGAAAATTTGGGCCAGATAATTCTTTGTTGCAGAAGCTGTCCTCTGCATTTGTAGGATATTTAACAGCATCCCTGACCTCTACTTCTTAGACGCTAGTAGTGACTTCCAGTTATGACAACCAAAACTATCTCCAGACATGGCCAGATACTCCCTGGAGAGCAAAATCATCCAGCTGAGAACCACTGAACTAATGAATCAGAGGATGAGAAAATGAACAGCTCTTGGCCATCATAAAGGAGAAGCAGGCCCTGGTGATGCTGAGCAGACCTAGGTGAGAGTCAGCTAGCAGTCAGAAGACCCTGGAATATCTTTGTTAAGAGACAAAGATGGAGGCACTGTCACTCCTTTTCCCCACTCATCAAATGGCCTATCTGTGGCAAATTTGCAAAGTGTGACACTTCAGCAGCAACAAATGACTGATCAGGGATCCAGCCCACGGCTGCAAACTCTGTCACTGTTCCAAGCCACTGCCTGACTTACGCCCAGGCCAAAAACAATTCACACTTCTCCTTAAAAGAGCAATTTCCCCTCTGAGTGATGGATGGTCTGCCATTCACCAGCCACAAACCAACCCTATTTCTCACCCTTCACGCAGCTGCCCCACTCCAGGGCTTTACGGTAAATTAATCAACAATCGAGAACAGGCTGTGGAAGGACACAGGGTGGGAAGAACAAATCTTCAAATTCAAAGAGACAAGGCCCATCAAATTATGTCTTCAGCCTCTGCCCTGCCCCCATCACCAGCAGCAGCTGCTGTCAGATTAAGAAAGGTAGAGATAGACAAGCCTGTGAACTGGGGACTGGGAGTCGCAGGGACATGTTCCCAGTTGGAGCTGACTTTTATGTTGTTTCTCAAAGATTCCTATAAAGAAGAGTATAGAAACCACAATAAGTTGCCACTTAACACCCTTCAGGTTGGCAAAATTTAAGACATCTGCCAATACAAAGTTGATGAGAATTTGGAGCAGTGGGAAGTAGAGGGAATATAAACTGGTAGGAGCTCTGTGGAAAACAATGCATTACTGTCCTGTGACCTGGATGCCACATGTTGAACAACCCAACCACTCCATTCCTGGGTATGGAACAGTAGTAACTCACAAAATGTGTGTACAGGTGCACCAGAAGACATACACAGAAATGCCCATAGAAGCACAAAAAGAGGGAAATAAGCATAGTAAAAATAGAGCAGAATAAGGGGAATAACACAAATACCCACCAATAGTAAAATGAAGAAAGAGAATAACATATAAAATATAGAAAAATTTCATAAATGCAACATTAATTTCAAAAAAACGAGCTAAAGGAAACATATAAAGTATCTTTCCACTGAGATAAAGCTCAAAAACCTGCAAGAGAGCTATATTCACCTGTGATAAAATTTATTTAAAAAGGAGCAAAGGATTAGTACTCAATTTGAAAAAAGAGATCATAGTTGAGAAAGATGTACCCATGGGGCTGCAAGATTATTGGTAATGTTCTATTTCTCAAGCTGAGTGATGGATACACACCTCTTCGTTGTATTATTGTCACTACTTACATTATATGTGCAGATATTACTATGTATCTACACATATGATTGAAATATATTTCCTAATAAAAAGATTAAGGAGTAAGGGATATTTTATGCCAACAGGTTGGAGAGTTCCATATCCAGTAGTGGAATGGCTGGGTCATACAGCATGTGGCATTCAAATCATAAGTCAATAACGCATCGTTTTCCACAAAGCTCCTACCAACTCCTACCACCACACACTGAAGCAGTAAACAAGAGCTCTTGTGCCTCCATATCCTCATCAACTTTTGTACTGTCAGCCTCTTAAACAGTAATGACGAATGTTAAGACTTTTTAAAGAAGTTCCAGATGAGGACTGAGCTCCCCCCACCAAAAAAAAAGGCATATACCCTAAAAAAGTCAGTCATGTCCTCCACACAACAAAGGTTCAATGACTGTTCTTGTACTTAACCATCCAGTCAGCTGGGGGTACCTCAGGAGGCAAAACAATATCTGAAGCCAAGGGAAATGATAAAGGGGCTTCTTTGAGTCACTGTGCTGCCTACTGACCTTCTTCATGGAGGGTATAGGGCTTCATAGCCCCAATGAGCACAAATTGTGTGTTGGGCAATCGCCATGAATCATTAATTGCTCACAAAAATCCTGCAAAAGAATCTTTATTATTCCCATTGTTATAGCTTAGAAAGTTGAAGCTACTTGCTCAAGATTACATAACTACTAAAAAGTATAGACAGGTTTCAAACTCAAGGCTGTCTGATGTCAAATCTTGACCTCTTTCCCATAAGACAGGCTATCTTTTAAATTTCATAATCTACCCTTCCTCATCTACCACAGAAATGCCTTTGGAGAAACTGTTGTGCCCAAATTTCGAGACCCCCCAAAGACAACCACCAGAGTCCAGAGTCAAAGCCAAACAGCAAGGGTCGTTTATTACAAGTTCCAACCCGGACCTCCGCACACTCGTTGCTGGTGATGCTAAGAGGTCCTGAGCTCAAGATCACAGCACTTTTTATACACTATTTGGGGAGGCAGGGACAGCATACATCATAGTATCTCGTAACAAATCACTACATACCATGGGAAAATCAAACAGCAACTCTATAATATGGTGCGCTATAGAGCGGGAAAAAGCTGAGAATAGATTATTGGTTAGGTCAAAGGGCTGTCATTCTTCAAACTGTTTAGTTGGCGCTGCTAGGGTATGTGCCCCCTCAGGATTGGCTGGGGTCTCCCTGTCAAGCCGCGGGGTGCCAGATGGTTATTATCTCCCATACCCAAAGCTGGGTGGGGTCTGGGAGCAGTCACTTTGTCATGTCCAATTCTGGGTGGGGGTTTCTCTGGTGCCAGATGGCTGTTATCTCTCAGCCCGGAGCCGGGTGGGGGTTTAGGAGCGGCCACTCTGCTAGGTTCGATTCTGGGCGGGGGTTGTGTGGTTACAGAGGGCCTCCAGAAAGTTTACTGGTGATTTTCCATCTCCTCATGGGTTAGCAAGCGAAGGTACAGAAGCAGAAATAGCGGTATTAGTTATAATTTAGGCATCTCAAAAAAACATAAACACTTCCTCACAGGCTGTTTCATATAAGGTGAACTTAAAGAGGAGCAATTTTAATTGGCCCAGCACAGCTGCCAGGCCAATAGCATAACTGGGCAGTCACCAGTTTGTCGTTAGTAAAAAATGGTAGCAAATGAAGGATACAAAGCAGTTGTACCCTGCCACTTTCCTAATGGCGCACAGGAGAAGATGGCACAATTGAGTCAGCTATGAGAGAGAGGGAGCAGGCGACTACAGCCAGAAGGACTGTCACCCCCAACAACTCCTCAGTCCCGTATTTATTAGATACAAGATAGCAACAAAGAGGAAGAAAAGATACAATACAATAACCTTGGGTCTAGCAGGTAAACAAGAAGGAACGTGAGTCATATTGGTCACAAGTTTTAGAGGCAAACGAGATAAACAAGAAGAGGATTAAGGTGTGTCTGGTCCAGCAGCATGGATTTATAGTTGTGCAAGTGTGCTTAAAGGGATTACCTTAGTAGGAGGCTTTCTCTGAGATAGGGGAGACAAAAAAAAAAAAAAAGGCAAGCAGGGCAGTGTTCCACCCAGAGCATGGCCAAGCACTCCCAGCCATTTGGCTTCAAGGGCATGTATCATCCCCTCCACCAGAGAGGTCTGCTGCTAGTACATGTTTTTCTCAAGGTCATCTTTAAGCATGCTTGCATGACCAGTACAACTCCTCAGGAGTGAAAGTTATAGTTTAAGCAGTATATTATTCTGAGGGAGGGATACATTTACCTCTTTTTGTTTGTGTAGAAGTAGGAAATTCTATTTAAGCAGTATATAAATTCTAAGGGATGGTTACAGTACCCTGTTTCTACTCAGCAAGCAAAATGAAACATTTTTTTTCTTTTCTTCACAAGCAAGAGGCATGAAAGCATACAAGCATCCCATGAGATGCCTCAGCCACTCTTCAGGGACATTTATGGGTGCTTCTCATGAGGCAGAGCACAGTCATAACCACCTAGTGAAGAGTGAGCACCCAAAAGAGAGACCCATCCCAGAGATGCTGGGCTTGTTGGCCCCCTGACAGTGCTCTCCACTTTCCACATCAATAATCCCAAACACAGCCAACCACTGCGCTGGTCTCAACAAATGGGAAGCAAGGTTGCATCTTCTTTGGCTCCCTAGTGTCTTGAGGTGAAATTCCTTACTATGGCTAATAAGATCCTCCTCAATCTCTCTCATCTCAGTTCCTGCCATGTGGAAGTTCAGGAAAGGGTAGCAGGCAGAAGATATCATTGCCACTCCCTAGCATATCTGAGAAATAGTAAGGGGGTGGGGGTGCACTGTGGCTGGAGCAAATGAGTGAAATGAAGAGAGAGTTAAAGAAGACAATACTGGTAAGTTTTGCTCTTCTGAATAAAATGGAGAGCCATTGCATGATTTGAGCAGAAGAGGCGTAGGTCTGGTTTCCATTTTCAAAAAATCTTCAGCTATTATGTAACAAATGAGTTGCAGAGGGACAAGAGTGGAGGTAGAGACAAACTAAAGGCTGTTCAGGAAATGAGGTAGGAGCTGATGGTAGGATGGAACTGGTGGTAAAAGGATGCTGGATTTATTTGGAAGCTGGAATCAGTGGGGTTTCCTGACAGATTGAACAAAGAGTGTAAAAGAAAGAATAGAGTCAAAGATGATTCCAGAACTTTTGATCTGAGCAACTGAGAAGCAGTTGTCAGTCACTGAATGGGAAGGCTGTAAGTCAAATGGATCATTTCAATTGAGGGACAGGTAGAGATTGGAGTTCAGTTGTAGGCATGTTGAATTTCAGATATCTATCAAACATCCAAGAAGAGATATAGAATATACTTTTGCTGAATATAGAAAAATGAGCTTCAAGAGGCAAATCAAGACTGAATTATAAATTTGGGAGTTGTCAGAATGTGCATAGTATCTACATCATGAGACTGAGTGCAATCTCCAATGAAGAAAATATACATAGAGCATGAAAGAGGACCAAGAACTGAGCACTGAGAGCCTCTGACTTTAAGAGTTCTGAAGAGGAGAAAACAACACAAGTTGGAGATGACTCATCAGTAATTCAGCTGCTACATACATGACCATGCATACACACACATATACATATACTTACACATGCACATGAACATACATATGCACATACAGTTTCACAATCTCTAAAAAGACAGAACATAATCCAAAATCTCTGCAAAACATCACTCACAATATCCATAATAAACTAGAGGTTTAAGGAAACAAAGAAATGTACCCAGAATCAAGAGGAAACAAGTCAATAATGCCAATTCACAGATCACTCAAATTTTGGAATTAGAAGACAATAACATTTTATTTTTTGTTTGTTTGTTTTTACACTTTTACTGTAGATTCAATGTAATACTTTCCTTTATTTAAACTTTATTTTATTTTTTTCAGAGTTCCAAGATTCAATGTTTATGCATCATGCATAAATAAATATTGCTACATGCAATATTGTGCCCTCCTTAATACGCACCACCAGGCTCACCCATTCCCCCAACCCCTTCCCTCCAAAATTCTCAGTTTGTTTCTTAGAGTCCACAGTCTCTCATGGTTTGTATCCCCCTCTTCAAAACCATTCCAAGTGAAGAAATGAGAAGAAAAAGCAGACAGAATGGGTGAGGAGATGAAGGTGATGAGGACTCTCAGGAAAGAAATTTCAGCCATAAGAAGAGAACCAAATTGGAATTCTAGAACTAATAAACACAACATCTAACTCAAAAATGTATTAGATGTAGTCAGTGTTGGACTACACTCAGTGGAGAACAATTCATAGATTCCAGATGTGTTAACAGAGAAAATAATTTTTTAAAAAACAGAGTGTCTGACACATGTTAAACAATATTAAATGGTCTAACATAGGAGTCCCAGAAAGAAACAAGAGAGAGAGATGGGGCAGAAGAAATATTGAAGTGAAAAGGTCAAAATTATTCTAAATGAAAACTGATGAAAGACGTAAGTTAAATTTCCAAGAATGTTGGTGGAAGTATAAGCCAACAGAGGAAATAAAATGGAATTTTTAAAAATTATTTAAATGCTTGATTACTCCAAAAGAAGTCAGGAAGGGAGAACAAAAGAACAACACCACCAACAACAAAACAGATGGAATACATAAAACAAATAGCAAATGATAGACTGAAGTTCAACAACTTCAATAATTTTGTTAAATGTAAACTGACTAAGCAAGCACTCAACTTAAAAGCTGAGCACTATCAAAATGAATTTTTTTAATTCTATGCTATTAATAAAAGACAAAATTTAAATTTAATAGTCAATATATGTTGAAAGTGAAAAGTTGGAGAAATACGTGCCTTGCAAACACTGATAACAAAAAGGTGGTAAGACTGCAGTAATGGAGTAGACTTCAAGACATTGCCAGAGATATAGAAGAACATGTCACAACATCCAGAAGATTAATTCTCCAGAAGGACATAACAATCCTAATATGTGTCCACCTAATCAGATAGATTCAAAGTACATGAAAAAAAACAATGAATGGATCAAACAGAAATACACAAATTCACAATTAGAGTTGGAGATCTTAACACTCCTCTCTCAGTAAATGATAAATATGATTTTAAAAATCAGTACAATATAAAAGAATAGAACATGACAATTAACCAATTTGATCAAACTGGCAATTGTAGAACACTATACCCAGGAAGTTCAGAACACACTTTCTTTTTAAGAATATGCTCATGGCACAGTCACCAAAATAGCTGATGGATATGCTCATACATAAAATATGTCTCAATGGATGAAACTTTACAAAGTCCATTCTTACTTACTCTGGAATTAAATTAAAAATAAATTATTAAGCAATTATCTTACAAATTAACTAGAAAAATACCTCCCCATGAAAATCTCTTTTTTTTAATTATTTTATTTATTTATTTGACAGAGAGGTAGGCAGGTGGGTGGGGAGCAGGCTCCTTGTTGAGCAGAGAGCCTGATGTGGGGCTCGATCCCCGGATCCTGAGATCATGAACTGAGCCAAAGGCAGAGGCTTAACCCACTGAGCCGCCCAGGTGCCCCCCAAATCTCTTTTTTTTATTTAATTTTATTTTTTCAGTGTTCCAAGATTGTTTATGTCCCACACCCAGTGCTCCATGCAATATGTGCCACCAAAATCTCCTGAAACTAAGTACTGGGCTTTTTATAACCCATGAGTCTAAGAAAAACTCAAAGGAAATTAGACAATATTTTTATCAAAATGATAATAAACACCCAGCATTTCAAAATGTGTGAAAGGCAGCTAAAGAAGTACTTAGATATAAACCGATCATTTTAATTCCACATATTAGAAAACGGGAGTTTTAAACAGTTTTCACCTCAGAAGTTAGCAAAAGAAAAGCAGTTTAAGTTCAAAGCAAGTAAAAAAGCAGAGAAATCATAAAGATGAGAGGTTAAGAAAAATACACAGAAAAGAAAACAGAGTAGCCATGAAAAAAAGCCAGAAGAACCAACTTTTTTTCTTTTTAAAGAAAATTAACAAAAAAAAACAAGAATGTCAAGAAAAGAAAATACAAATTACCAGTATCAGGAATGAAATGAAAGCCTGAAATGTCCTACAGATGTCAAAAGAATATTAATAAGCTATTATGAACAACTTCATGTCAAGTTTCAATAATTTAGATGGTAAAAAGTATGTTGCAAAATACAACTTCCCAAAATTATCACAAGAAGAAATAGAAAAATCAGAATAACCTTCCAGTTTTTTAATGGAGACCATCATTTAAAATCTTCCCACTTTAAAAACAAACAAGGCAAAGAAACAAAACAAACAAGACTCCAGATCCAAATGTCTTTGCTAGTGAATTCTACCAAACATTTGAGAAAGAAATACCAATCTTACACAAACTATCAGAAAACCAAGGAGGAAACATTTCCAACTCATTTTATGAGATTAATATAACCCTAATAAAAAAAAACAATAATATTATAAGAAAAGAAAATTGCAGACCAATGCTCCTCATGAAGAGACACAAAAATCTTTCACAACATATTACACATCAAATTCAGAAATATATGAAAAAAGAGAATATATTTGTGACCAAATGCAGTATATCACAAGGATGCAAGGTTGGCACAGCACTCAAAAGTCAATCAATGTAATTCAGTGTATTAACAGAATCAAGAAACAAAAACCATGTAATAGTCTCAAAAGATTCAGAGAAAGCATCTTATAATATTTAACAAGTGTTCATAATTAAAACTGTCAGCAAAAAGAGAATAGAAGGGATCTCCTCAACCTAAAGAGGAGTATGCATGAGAAAAACATACAGCTAACATCATATATATGATGAAATATTAATCTTTGTGCCCTAATACTGGGAACAAGTCAGACAACCAGTCTTATTGTTTCTATATCCTACTGTAATGAAGGTTTTTATAGTCTGTTAAAGAAAAAGAAGAAAAGAAAAGAAAAAACAAAAATGGTTTTGAAAGGAAGAAGTAAGGCTTTGTTTACTTGCAGATGACATTATTATAGAAAAATCCATAGAAATATACAAACTATTTAAATAATTCCTGGATTTAACAAGGCTGCAGGATAAAAATTAAATACAAAATAATATACTTTCTAAGCACTGGCAAAAAAAAAAAATAAGAAGAAGAAAAGAAATACAGCAAAAAAAAAAATACCATTTCCAATAGCTTTGAAAAAATCATATATGTGGGAATAAGTTTAACAAAAAATGTACAAGACAGAAAATATGTAACATTTCTAAAAGAAATAAAAGAAGAGCTAAAAAATGGAAAGACATCATCTGTTCATGAATTGGAAGACCACTGTACAGATAACCAATTCTGACCCCAGTTGATCTACGGATTCACTGAAGACCCAGTCAAATTTCCAACAGGATTTGTTATAGACACTAACACCCATGTGCTATTAACTTAATAACAGAAAATAGATCAACAGAACATAAAAAAAGAAGTTCAGAAATAGACCCACACAGAAAATTGTAAAATATTAATTGTGACTTTTATTTCGTATTATTGAACAAAATTTATTCAAGCTGGATCACAGACTAAAAGCTAAAACTAAAAATATTCTAGGGGGGAAAATAAGGTAAATTTTCACAGACAGGATTGATTAGACAAGCACATGAAAGCACAAAATTAAAATCCTCTACTCATGAAGAGACACTATCTCACACACACACACACCATATATATATATATATATTCTGGAATATATATATATATTCTGGAAGCAAGGTGGCAGAGGAGTGGGAAATTGAAATAGCATTAGGTCCCAAGAGTTCAGTTAAATAGTTATCAAACCATTCTGAACCCCAACAAACTCAACAGGAGATAGAAGAGAAGAAGAGCAGCAGCAATTCTAGCAACAGAAAATCAACCACTTTGGGGAAGGTAGGACATGCAAAGAAATGAATCTGAAACAATGGAAAGATAAACCATGGTGGGAGAGGCCGGCTCCTGGCATGACAAGTGGTGGAGCAACAGAGCACATAAACAGAACTTTTAGAAGTCTGCTCCACTGAGGGACATCACTCCAGAGGCTAAGTGGGAATGGAGACCTCATGAAGACCATGTGATCTCAGGACCCATGGGGTCACAGAAAGATTGGAGATATCTGAGTGTGGCAGAGCTCCCAATATCAGAGTGGGGAAGCCAGTTACAGAGATGAAACTGAGGTGGGGGCTTTCAGCTAGGGGTTACCTTAAACCATGATCTAAGGCACACTCGGGCCATTGTTCTTTAATCAGGGACCACACAAGTGGCAGATCCAGGAGATCCTGTTCCTCCTCTGGAAGGAGCAGTACAGGAGTGCCTGGCTGGAATGCTGGATTTGGAGACTCCAAATGGGGCTGTGCACCAGAGATAGAAACACTTGGTCACAGGCTGGGTGAGCTCAGTGTGTGGCCAGAGACCAGGGAGAGGGGAGGGATGACTGCTTTTCTCTGAGGGTGCACTGAGGGGTGGGGCTCCAAGTGCTTGGCTTCTCTGGGCTGGAGATTGGGAGGCCACCATTTTCATTCCCGCACACCAGAGCTCACAGAGAATGTTCAGGGAACAAAAGTTCCTAAGAATGAACCTGAGCAGATTACTTAGCCTGGTCCCTGGAAAGGGTGGTGCATTTCTGCCTCAGGCAAAGACATTCGAGAATCACTGCAACAGGCCTCTCCCCCAGAAGATCAGCAAGAAATCCAGCCAATACCAAGTTCACTGATCAATGAGAACAGAGGAACTCCAGAGCTAGGGGAAAGCAACGTATAGAATTCATGGCTTTTTCCCCCATGATCCATTAGCCTTGCAAAGTTAAAATTTTTTTAACTTAATTTTTTCTTATTATATTTTTTTAACTTTTACTCTTTCCTCTCTTAACGTTTTTTAACTATTTTCTCTTAACAATACCTTTTTTAAAAGAAATCTTTTTAAAATTTTCATTGTTATACTATATTTTATCACTTCACTGTATTTAATCATATTTTTTATATACATATAGGCACTTTTTTCCTTTAAAATTTTGGGATACAATTTCGTCTAATAGATCAAAATATACCCTAAATCTAGCACATGGTTTTATTCTTGTCTCCAGCCTGATTACATTCTGTCCTCTTTTTTTTTTCTTTTTCCACCCCCCTTATCTTATCTCTTATCAATTCCTTTTTTAGAATCTTTTTTCATTTTCATCTTTACAGTCATATTCCTTCCCTTCATCAGGCTTACTCTTATTTTGTGTGTGTGTGTGTATTTATATGTATATTTTTTTCTTTCTTTCTTTCTTTCTTTCTTTCTTTCTTTCTTTCTTTCTTTCTTTAAAATTTTGGGAGTTGATTTATTCTAAGAGCCCAGAATACACCCAAAATCAAGTGGGTGGCTCTGTTCTATTCACCAGTTTAATACATATATCTTTTCCCTCCTTTTTTCTCCCCCTAGTTCTGGGTCTCTTCTGATTTGGTTAGTATATATTTTTCTGGAGTCTTTGCCACCCTTTTAGCATTTTATTCTCTCATTCATATATTCTTATCTATAAAAGGACAAGGTGGAAAAACTCACTCAAAAAAAAAAAATAAACGAACAAGAGGCAGTACGAATGGCTAAGGAACTAATCAATATGGAAATTAATAATATGTCAGAACTAGAGTTCAGAATGATGATTATCAAGTTGCTAGCTTGGCTTGAAAAAGGCATGGATGATATTAGAGAATTCCTTTATGTAGAAATAAAACCCCTTTCTGGAGAAATAAAAGAACAAAAATCTAACCAAGTTGAAATATTTTAAAAAAGCTATTAATGAGGTACAATAAAAGATGAAGGCCATCACTGCTAGGATATATAAGGTAGAAAAGAGAATTAGTGATATAGAAGACCAAATGATGGAGAATAAAGACACTGAGCAAAAAAGAGACAAATAACTACTGGACCTCTAGGGGAAAATTTGAGAGATAAATGATACCATGAGACAAAAAATATGAGAATAACTGGGATCCCACAAGAAAAAGAAAGAGAGAGGGAGGCAGAAGGTATATTGGAGCAAATTATACTAGAGAATTTCCCTAATATGGCAAAGGGAAGAAGCATCAAAATCCAGGAGGCACAGAGAACCCTCTTCAAAATCAATAAAAATAGATCCACACCCCATCATCCAATAGTAAAACTTATAAGTCTCAGTGACAAAGAGAAAATCCTGAAAGCAGCCTGGGACAAGAAGTCTGTAACATACAATGGTAGAAATATTAGATTGGCAGCAAATTTACCCACAGAGACCTGGCAGGCCAGAAAGAACTGGCATGATATATTCAGAGCACTAAAAAAGAAAAACATGCAGCCAAGAATACTATATCCAGCTAGGTTATCATTGAAAATAGGAGAGTAAAAATCTTCCAGGACAAACAAAAATTAAAAGAATTTGCAAATACCAAACCAGGCCTATAGGAAATATTGAAAGGGTTTTTCTAAGCAAAGAGAGAGCCTAAAAGTAGTAGACCAGAAAGGAATAGAGACAATATACATTAGCAGTCATTACAGGCAATACAATGCACTAAATTCGTATCTTTCAATAGTTACCCTGAGTGTAAATGGGCTAAGTGCCTCAATCAGAAGACACAGAATGGTATCAGAATGGATAAAAAAAAAAAAAAGACCCATCAATATTCTGTCTACAAGAAACTTATTTTAGACCCAAAGACACCTCCAGATTTGAAGTGAGGTGGTAGAAAACAATTTACCACATTAATAGACATCAAAAGAACGTGGGGTGGCAATTCTTATATCAGATAAGTTATATTTGAAGCCAAAGACTACAATAAGAAATGAGGAAGGACACTATACTATACTTAAAGGGTCATCCAACAAGAAGATCTAACCATTTTAAATACCCATGCCCCTAACATGGGAGCAGCCAACTATATAAACCAATTAATAACAAAATCAAAGAAACACATTGGCAATAATACAATCATAGTAGGGGACTTTAATACCCACCTCACTGAAATGGACTAAGCAAAACATTAACAAGGAAATAAAGGCTCTAAATGACACACTGGACCAGATGGACATCACAGATATATTTAGAACATTCCATTTCAAAGCAACAGAATACACATTCTCCTCTAGTGCACATAGGACATCTCCAGTAGAGATCACATCCTGGGTAACAAATCAAGTCTCAACTGGTATCAAAACATTGGAATCATTCTATGCATATTTTCAGAACATAATGCTCTGAAGCTAGAACTCAATCACAAGAGGAAAGTTGGAAAGAATTCAAATACATGGAGGCTAAAAAGCATCCTACTAAAGAATGAATGGGTCAACCAGGAAATTAAAGTAGAATTGAAAAAATTCAAGCAAATGAAAATGAAAACACAACTGTTCAAAATGTTTGTGACACAGCAAAGGAGGTCCTGAGAGGAAAGTATATAGTGATACAAACAAGTCTTTCTCAAGAAACAAGAAGGGTTTCAAGTACACAACCTAAGCCTACACATACAGGAGCTGGAGAAAGAACAGCAAAGAAAGCCTAAACCCACCAGAAGAAGAGAAATCATAAAGATCTGAGCAGAAATCAATGAAATAGAAGCCAAAAGAACAGTAGAACAAATCAACAAAACTAGGAACTGGTTCTTTGAAAGAATTAATAAGATTGATAAACCCCTGGCCAGACTTATAAAAAAGAAAAGAGAAAGGACCCAAATAAATAAAATCATGAATGAAAGAAGAGAGATCACAACCAACACCAAAGAAATGCAAACAATTATAAGAACATATTATGAGCAACTCTACACCAGCAAATTGGACAATCTGGAAGAAATGGATGCATTCCTAGAGACATATAAACTACCACAACTGAACCAGGAAGACATAGAAAACCTGACCTAACCACTAAGGTTACAAACACGACAGGGATGTCCACTATCACCACTGCTATTCAACATAGTACTAGAAGTCCTAGCCTCAAAAATCAAACAAAAAGGCATCCAAATCACTAAAGAAGTCAAACTCTCACTCTTTGAAGATGGTATGATACTTTTGTGGTAAACCCAAAAGTCTCCACTCCAAAACTGCTAGAACTCATACAGGAATTTAGTAAAGTATCAGGATATAAAATCAATGCTCAGAAATCAGTTGCATTTATATACACCAACAGCAAGACAGAAGAAAAACTAAGGAGTTAATCCCATTTACAACAGCACCCAAAACCATAAGATACCAAGGAATAAACCTAACCAAACGGGCAAAGAATCTGCACTCAGAAAGCTATAAAGTACTCATGAAAGAAATTGAGGGAGAACAAAGAAATGAAAAAATGCTCCATATTCATGAATTGGAAAAACAAATATTGTGAAATTGGCTATGTTACGTAAAGCAATCTACACATTTAACCCAATTCATATTAAAATACAATGAATTATAAATGGTGCTGGGAAAATTGGACAGCCACATGCAGAAAAATGAAATTGGACCATTTCCTTACACCACACACAAAAATAGACTCAAAATGGATGAAGGACCTCAATGTGCGAAAGGAATCCATCAAAATCCTTGAGGAGAACACAGGCAGCAACCTCTTCGACCTCTGCCACAGCAACATCTTCCTAGGAACAACGCAAAAGGCAAGGGAAGCAAGGGCAAAAATGAACTATTGGGATTTCATCAAGATCAAAAGCTTTTGCACAGCAAAGGAAACAGTTAACAAAATCAAAAGACAACTGACAGAATGGGAGAAGATATTTGCAAACGACATATCAGATAAAGGACTGGTGTCCAGAATCTATAAAGAACTTAGCAAACTCAACACCCAAAGAACAGATAATCCAATCAAGAAATGGGCAGAGGACATGAACAGACATTTCTGCAAAGAAAACATCCAGATGGCCAACAGACACATGAAAAAGTCCTCCATATCACTCGGCATCAGGGAAATACAAATCAAAACCACAATGAGATATCACCTCACTCCAGTCAGAATGGCTAAAATCAACAAGTCAGGAAATGACAGATGCTGGCGAGGATGTGGAGAAAGGGGAACCCTCCTACACTGTTGGTGGGAATGCAAGCTGGTGCAGCCACTCTGGAAAACAGCATGGAGCTTCCTCAAAATGTTGAAAATAGAACTGCCCTATGACCCAGCAATTGCACTATTGGGTATTTACCCTAAAGATACAAACGTAGTGATCCAAAGGGGCACGTGCACCCGAATGTTTATAGCAGCAATGTCCACAATAGCCAAACTGTGGAAAGAACCTAGATGTCCATTCAACAGATGAATGGATCAGGAAGATGCGGTATATATACACAATGGAATACTATGCAGCCATCAAAAGAAATGAAATCTTGCCATTTGCGACAACATGGATGGAACTAGAGCGTATCATGCTTAGCGAAATAAGTCAAGCAGAGAAAGACAACTATCATATGATCTCCCTGATATGAGGAAGTGGTGATGCAACATGGGGGCTTAAGTGGGTAGGAGAAGAATCAATGAAACAAGATGGGATTGGGAGGGAGACAAACCATAAGTGACTCTTAATCTCACAAAACAAACTGAGGGTTGCTGGGGGGAGGGGGTGTGGGAGAAGGGGGTGGGATTATGGACATTGGGGAGGGTATGTGCTTTGGTGAGTGCTGTGAAGTGTGTAAACCTGGTGATTCACAGACCTGTACCCCTGGGGTTTATGTTTATAAACAGAAAAATATATGTTTATAAAAAATAGAAAATTAATAATAAAAAAATAATAATAAATAAATAAATAAAATACAATGAATTTTTTTCAAAGAAATGAAACAAATAATCCTAAAATTTATATGGAACAAGAAAAGACCACAAATAGCCAGAGGAATGTTGAAAAAGAAAGCCAAGGTTGGTGGCATTACAATTGCAGGCTTCAAGCTCTATTACAATGCTGTATTCATCAAGACACTATGGTATTGGCAGAAAAATAGACACATAGATCAATGGAACAGAACAGAGAGCCCAGAAATAGACCCTCAACTCTATGTTCAACTAGTCTTCAACAAAGCAGCAAAGAATGTCCAGTGGAAAAAAGACAGTCTCTTCAACAAATGGTGTTGGGAAAATTGGACAGCCACATGCAGAAAAATATAACTGGACAATTTCCTTACACCACACAGAAAAATAGACTCGAAATGAATGAAAAACCTCAATGTGAGACAAGAATCCATCAAAATCCTTGAGAAGAACACAGGCATCAACCTCTCCAAGCTATGGTGAGTGCTGTGAGTGCCTGGTGATTCACAGACCTGTACCACTGGGGCAAATAATACATTATATGTTAATAAAAATAATTAAAAAAAATACAAGCCACAGAAACTTCTTCCTAGAAGCATCGTCAAAGGCAAGGGAAGCAAGGGCAAAAATGAACTGTTGGGACTTCACCAAGATCAAAAGCTTTTGCAGAGCAAAGGAAACAATCAACAAAACCAAAAGACAACTGACAGAATGGGAGAAGATATTCGCAAACGACCTATCAGATAAAGGGCTAGTATCCAAAATCTATAAAGACCTTATCAGGGGTGCCCGGGTAGCTCAGTGGGTTAAGCCTTTTCCTTCAGCATAGGTCATGGTCTCAGGATCCTGGGATCGAGCCCCACATTGGGCTCTCTGCTTGGCGGGGAGTTTGCTTTCCCCTCTGCCTCTGCCTGCCTCTCTACCTACTTGTGATCTCTCTCTGTGCATCAAATAAATAAATAAATACTTTTTTTTAAAAAGACCTTATCAAACTCAACACCCAAACAACAAATAATCCAATCAAGAAATGAGCAGAAGATCACTGCGTTTGTATCTTTAGGGTAAATACCCAATAGTGCAATTGCTGGGTCATAGGGCAGTTCTATTTTCAACATTTTGAGGAAGCTCCATGCTGTTTTCCAGAGTGGCTGCACCAGCTTGCATTCCCACCAACAGTGTAGGAGGGTTCCCCTTTCTCCACATCCTCGCCAGCATCTGTCATTTCCTGACTTGTTGATTTTAGCCATTCTGACTGGAGTGAGGTGATATCTCATTGTGGTTTTGATTTGTATTTCCCTGATGCCGAGTGATATGGAGGACTTTTTCATGTGTCTGTTGGCCATCTGGATGTTTTCTTTGCAGAAATGTCTGTTCATGTCCTCTGCCCATTTCTTGATTGGATTATCTGTTCTTTGGGTGTTGAGTTTGCTAAGTTCTTTATAGATTCTGGACACCAGTCCTTTATCTGATATGTCGTTTGCAAATATCTTCTCCCATTCTGTCAGTTGTCTTTTGATTTTGTTAACTGTTTCCTTTGCTGTGCAAAAGCTTTTGATCTTGATGAAATCCCAATAGTTCATTTTTGCCCTTGCTTCCCTTGCCTTTTGCGTTGTTCCTAGGAAGATGTTGCTGTGGCAGAGGTCGAAGAGGTTGCTGCCTGTGTTCTCCTCAAGGATTTTGATGGATTCCTTTCGCACATTGAGGTCCTTCATCCATTTTGAGTCTATTTTTGTGTGTGGTGTAAGGAAATGGTCCAATTTCATTTTTCTGCATGTGGCTGTCCAATTTTCCCAGCACCATTTATTGAGGAGGCTGTCTTTTTTCCATTGGACATTCTTTCCTGCTTTGTCGAAGATTAGTTGACTTTAGAGTTGAGGGTCTATTTCTGGGCTCTCTATTCTGTTCCATTGATCTATGTGTCTGTTTTTGTACCAGTACCATGCTGTCTTGATGATGACAGCTTTGTAATAGAGCTTGAAGTCTGGAATTGTGATGCCACCAACGTTGGCTTTCTTTTTCAATATCCCTTTGGCTATTCGAGGTCTTTTCTGGTGATCCAAAGGGGCACGTGCACCCGAATGTTTATAGCAGCAATGTCCACAATAGCCAAACTGTGGAAAGAACCTAGATGTCCATCAACAGATGAATGGATCAAGAAGATGTGGTATATATACACAATGGAATACTATGCAGCCATCAAAAGAAATGAAATCTTGCCATTTGCAACAACATGGATGGAACTAGAGCGTATCATGCTTAGCAAAATAAGTCAAGCAGAGAAAGACAACTATCATATGATCTCCCTGATATGAGGAAGTGGTGATGCAACATGGGGGCTTAAGTGGGTAGGAGAAGAATCAATGAAACAAGATGGGATTGGGAGGGAGACAAACCATAAGTGACTCTTAATCTCACAAAACAAACTGAGGGTTGCTGGGGGGAGGGGGTTTTGGAGAAGGGGGTGGGATTATGGACATTGGGAAGGTATGTGCTTTGGTGAGTGCTGTGAAGTGTGTAAACCTGGTGATTCACAGACCTGTACCCCTGGGGATAAAAATATATGTATATAAAAAATAAAAAATTAAATTAAAAAATATATATATATGTTTATAAAAAATAAAAATTTTTTTAAAAAACGAGTTAAAAACACAGGATCCCCAGGGTGCAGTGGTTTCCAGTCCTGATCCACTCAGGAAACAATTAAAATAACATAAGTTACACACACAAAAAAAATGTCCTACAGGTGCTTGAGAATAAAATAGGCCCTTTATTATAATCAAAAAAAAAAAAGGAAATGAGCAGAAGACATGAACAGATATTTCTGCAAAGAAGACATACAAATAGCCAACAGACACATGAAAAAGTGCCAACATCACTCTGCATCAGGGAACTACAAATCAAAACCACAATGAGATACCACTTCATACCAGGCAGAATGGCTAAAATTAATAAGTCAGGAAAAAAACAGATGCTGAACAGGATGCAGAGAAAGGGGAACCCTCCTACACTGTTTGTGGGAATGCAAGCTGGTGCAGCTACTCTGGAAAACAGCATGGACGTTCCTCCAAAAGTTTGAAATAGAAATACCCACTGACCCAGGAATTGCACTATTAGGTATTTACCCTAAAGATACAAATGTAGTGATCCAAAGGAGCATGTGCATCTGAATGTCTATAGCAGCAATGTCCACAATAGCCAAATAGGAAATGACCTAGATGTCCACCAACAAATGAATGGATAAAGAAGGTGTGATATCTATCTATCTATCTATCTATTCGATGTCCGAGAAATACAATTATCATATGATCTCTCTGATATGAAGAATTTGAGAGATAGGGCAGAGGGTTGTGGAGGGTAGGGAAGAAAAAAATGAAACAAGATGGGATCGGGAGGGAGACAAACTATAAGAGACTCTTAATATCACAAAACAGAGGGTTCCTTGGGGGTTGGAAGGAAGGGATAGGGTGGTTGGGTTATGGACACTGAAGAGGTTATGGGCTATGGTGAGTGCTGTGAAATGTGTAAGCCTGATGATTCACAGATCTGTACCGCTGGGGCAAATAATACATTATATGTTAATAAAAATAATTTTTAAAAAAAGACAAGCCACAGACAGAGATAATTGGGCTATATAGCAAACAAAAAAAAATTATCTCCATAATATATTTTTTAAATTTATTTTTTATTTTCAGCATAACAGTATTCATTATTTTTGCACCACACCCAGTGCTCCATGCAATCCATGCCCTCTATAATACCCACCACCTGGTACCCCGACCTCCCCACCCCCTGCCCCTTCAAAACCCTCAGATTGTTTTTCAGAGTCCATAGTCTCTCATGATTCACCTCCCCTTCCAATTTACCCCAACCCCCTTCTCTCTAACTCCCCATGTCCTCCATGCTTTTTGTTATGCTCCACAAATAAGTGAAACCATATGATAATTGACTCTCTCTGCTTGACTTATTTCACTCAGCATAATCTCTTCCAGTCCCGTCCATGTTGCTACAAAAGTTGGGTATTCGTCCTTTCTGATGGAGGCATAATACTCCGTAGTGTATATGGACCATATCTTCCTTATCCATTCATCCTTTGAAGGGCATCTTGGGTTCTTTCCACAGTTTGGCGACCGTGGCCATTGCTGCTATAAACATTGGGGTACAGATGGCCTTTCTTTTCACTACATCTGTATCTTTGGGGTAAATACCCAGTAGTGCAATGGCAGGGTCATAGGGAAGTTCTATTTTTAATTTGAGGAATCTCCACACTGTTCTCCAAAGAGGTTGCACCAACTTGCATTCCCACGAACAGTGGAAGAGGGTTCCCCTTTCTCCACATCCTGTCCAACATATGTTGTTTCCTGTCTTGCTAATTTTGGCCATTCTAACTGGTGTAAGGTGATATCTCAATGTGGTTTTAATTTGAATCTCCCTGATGGCTAGTGATGATGAACATTTTTTCATGTGTCTGATAGCCATTTGTATGTCTTCATTGGAGAAGTGTCTGTCCATATCTTCTGCCCATTTTTTGATATGATTGTCTGTTTTGTGTGTGTTAAGTTTGAGGAGTTCTTTATAAATCCTGGATATCAACCTTTTGTCTGTACTGTCATTTGCAAATATGGTCAAATAATCTTCGACAAAATGGGAAAAAATATACAGTGGAAAAAAGACAGTCTCTTCAATAAATAGTGCTGGGAAAACTGGGCAGCTATATGTAGAAGAATGAAACTCGACCATTCTCTTACACCGTACACAAAGATAAACTCAAAATGGATAAAAGACCTCAATGTGAGACAGGAATCCATCAGATTCCTAGAGGAGAACATAGGCAGTAATCTCTTCGATATCAGCCACAGCAACTTCTTTCAAGATATGTCTCCAAAGGCAAAGGAAACAAAAGAGAAAATGAACTTTTGGGACTTCTTCAAAATCAGAAGCTTCTGCACAACAAAGGAAACAGTCAAGAAAACAAAGAGGCAACCCATGGAATGGGAGAAGATATTTCCAAAATATATTTTTTAAAAAAACACAAATAGCCAATAAGAAAAGAAGAGGTGGCCAGCATCATCACCAAGGAAACGCTGTGATGCCCCCTCCCATCTACTGCAGAGGCTACCACCAAATGGGTGAACAAATCCAAATGCTGGTGAGGATGTGGAGCAACTGAAACTCATATATTAGTGGTTGGAAGACAAATAGCACAAAATGCCTGGCAGCTTCTTTTTGAAGTTAAACATACACCTGCTCACATCTAAGAATTTAACTAGAAGAAACTAAAATGTAGTACCACAAGAAAACTTGCATAAGAATGTTCATAGCAGTTTTACTGATAATAGCCCAGAGCTGAAAAGAAAAATGTCCATTCACAGAATAAATAAATGCATTTGATATATTTAAACAAGGGAGTTCCCAGAAAAACTGAAAGGAAGAACCACTGATTCATGGATGAATCAAGTCTCAAGAACATGGTTTAAACAAAAGAAACCAGAGGTTCAAAAGCAGGCAAAACTATAGAAATCAAAACTGGGGCCCTTGAATGGAAGGATTAGAGGTAATTTTCAGGGATGGTGGACATAGTCTATATCTGCATTTAGGTGGATATTAGAATATTCATTTGACAAAACTACTGAATTGCGTACTGAACCTGTTTATTTCACTCTACGCAAAATCTGCCTCAATTTTAAAATAAATAATTAAAAGTGCTTTAAAGAGACAGACTGACAGAAGAAGCATTAGAGGCAGGGTATATGGAAAAGTCAAGAGTGTTTTGCTGTAAGTGGAACCAGAGAAATAGGATGGTAACTGATAAAGCTGGTGTGAGGAAAAATATGTTTGTTTGTTTATTCGTAGAGAAACAGAAATGACAGCACAATGGGATGCTTACAGGAGTGATCCAGGATAGAATTAAGCATTGTTGGAGTGACTTCCCTGAGTAGACAAAGAAGGTGAAACCTCCAATGCAAGAAGAGGGATTGACTTTAGACAGACAAAGCAAGGAAGAGTTTCTTAACTATAGAGAATAAACTGATGATTACCAGAGGGGTGGGGAGTGGCCTGTGAGTTAAATAGGTGATGGGGATAAAGGAGTACACTTGTGATGAGCACTGGGCAATGTAAGGAATTGCTGAACCACTGTATTGTACACCTGAAATTAATGTAACATTGTATATTAACTACACTGGAATAAAAATTAAAACTTAATAAAAAAAAAAAAAAGAAGAGGGATTGACTTTAAGAAAGTACCCCCATAGGGCAGGAGGGCAAGGGTGTGGGGACAGGTGATGGGTGGGGTTCTGATTGTTTCTCTCCTCTCAATAAATTAAGAAGGTGTGGGAAGAGGTGGAGGAGGTTTGCAAGGATAGGTTATGAAAGTCACACAAGATTTGGAGAGGGAATTGTCCACAGTAGGAGTCAACAAACAAGGACACTTAGGCCCAACATGGCCCCGCAAAGCTAAGAATGGTTTTTACATTTTTAAATGATGGGGGGGAAAAGAAAAGTAATATTTTGAAGTATGTGAAAATATTTGGAATTTAAATTTTAGTTGCAACATATAAAGTTATTGGAACACAGCCATACTTATTCATCCCTATGTTGGACATGCCTGCTTCCAGAAGACAGCAATAAAGCTGAGTAATTGCAGCAGAGACCACTCAGCCCACAAAGACTAAAACATTCATCATCTGGTTTTTATAGAAAAAGTCCGCCTACTAATATGATTGCTGGGCAGAAATGAGCCTTCACTTGAGGATTATGATCTGAACTTGAAATAAGACACATCCCCATAGTTGTATGTTTTTCTCTGTAATTTAGTAGTAACCAGGCCCTTGTTTAGGCCACAGTTTGGTTGTTGATTGAATTAAATGAGATCATACCTGTGTAGTGTCTAGCACAAAGCATGTCCTTATTCAACATGAAACACCCAACCACCTGCTATCATGACCTCCTCCTGGAACTAACGTGTGTGGATGATGTCAAGCCCAGAGATTATAGTGGGATTCTAGGCAAAAGGGCTGCCTCCTAAATCACAGCTCTCAAACAAACCTTTCCTTATCAACTGGGATTTTTGTATCCACATCTACTAGGAGCAATTTTCTGTGGTCCCTACACCAATCCCAACTCAAAACTGTTCTGACCAAATGTTACTAATCCTTGCCAGTAGGCAAAGCATCCATGCATTCCAGAGCTGAAAGGTCAAGACCTTGCAAAAATCAGTCTGGAAAAGCTCTCTCCACCCTGACCCTAAACCACCCCATGGCAGATATTCTTTCACCAAAGCAGTTTCATAAAAAAAAAAATTTAATTTAATTTAATTTAAAAAACAAGAAAGAGTTGGGGGCAGGAGGAGTTCTTGGTGTAACTGTAATTTCTCATGAATGAGAATTGCCATTGCCTTTTTAAGACATTTAGAAATTTTAATCTAGTGGCAAAAAATTTTTCATTATTTTCTTAAATTTAATTAATTTACTAAACTCCTCATGGTTCGTTGGATTCAATCCTGTATCTGTGATCTTTCTGGGTCCATTACACTCATGGGATTCAACTTCATTTCTTCTAACTCATAAAAATCTCATCAAAATGGAAATAAAATGCAGTTTTGAACTTTCTAATGAAGGCACCCATCCTGACTTCCCAGCACTATAAAATTAATGGCCTCTGTCCCTCACCCTTTGTTGAGAACTCTTTAGTTCTGTGCGGACTAGAAGGGAGAAGATGCCATTGTCGTGAAGGACCTGCTCCACCTCCACCATTTCGGTTGGCGTATCACCCAAGAGGGACACTCAGGAGAGGGGTGTGCCTGTCCACAAAGACACCAGCCAGTTACAGCTAGCTCCTGGGAAGACATTTTTGTAATAAAACTAAGGGAAAGCTGGGGCGCATGGTTGGCTCAGTCAATGAAGCATCTGCCTTCAGCTCAGGTCATGATCCTGGGGTTCTGGAATTGAGCCCCATTTCAAAAAAAATCCCTACTCAGCAGGGAGTCTGCTTCTCCCTCTCTCTGCTGCTCCTCCTGCTTGTACTCTCTCTCTCTGTCAAATAAATAAATGAAATATTTTTTTTAATTAAGGGAAAGTACTATCCCAATTAAGGACAAGTATAAAACCATTTCTGAGTTGGCAGCTGCACAGATGTAGGTATAATAAGCCACAACACTAAGGCTGCTCCACACCCACCCCTGCTCATGTTCTATGCACACACCGCTCACCTCTTTAGACCCACCCACCCCTGCTTGTGCTCCACCCACACACCATGCACCTTCCCTAGACTCACTGGGCATCTTTCAGGTCTCAGAAACTTGCACCTCTGGAGTGAAAGTATGATCATCTCCACTTTTTAGTGAAAGAGTTTTTCACTGAGAAAACACTTAGCTCCTGTCCACACTCATAAATATGACAAAAGATAGAACAGGGCTGGTTATGACATAACGAGGTCAGCTGTGATGATGGCCAGCAGCAAGCATCATGGCAACCACACCTCTGGGCCAGGCTTCCTACTAAGTGTTGTCCAGGCATGTCCTTATTCAGTCTCCACAACTACTCAGATGCTGTGCATGGCTATCAGGCCCATTACAGATGAGCATGTAACATGGATTAGCCATAGATTGTATAGCTAGAAAGTGGCTGATTTTCCAATCCTGAAGACTGTGGGCTCCCAGCCCTAGAATCCCCTACTGTCTCTCATTGCTCCTCTCACACCTGCCCTGGAGACATCCCCAAGACTAACTTGTGACATGGACTCTCTTCTCTTGGAATATCCAAAATTAGTGTTATTTTGAAATTGACATGTTATTTAACCCAGACTCCTTGGAGAGTATCCAAACTTCTAGCCAAGGAGAGGTTGATGCCATGTCCAAGACTGGTGTAATGTTCAGCCTTTCCAAACTGTACTTGCCAGCCTGAATGTCTGAATCTTGGATCCCGCCACAGTTTTCTGATGTTGAAAGAGGAGAGAAGGTCCTTTCAGCTGACCCCAATGACTCATGTCCCCAGTGGTAGTCCATGAGGCTACTCATCATATTCCACTTCCCACTCTTTATGGGAGGACTATACTACCCTTCCCAGTTTGAATTAGGTGAGGCTATAGGATGTGCTCTGAACAATAAAAAAATGAGATAAAATAGTGTGTGTCACTTCTGGGCAGAAATGCTAAGAGAAAGTACACAGTTTATCACATTTCTTTCCATCTGTCTCTGTGATAAAGGAACTCAAGTCAAGATGAGGCTTCTGTTAGCCTGGTCCTGAGTGACTATAAAGGAGCAGAGAATCCTGCCAACCTTCATTGTTAGGAGCCCTGAATTCTTGTTGTATAAGTAAAGCCACTGAGACATGAGAATCTGTTTGTTGATGCAGCATGACCCAGCTGCACATATACACATACTCCAACAACCCCACAAATATCCTCTTATAAACCCACTCCAGGATAGGATCTGTTTCTCTACTCACAAATCTTTTAACACAAAATATATAGGTTTTTCACTCCAACCAATTCTCAAACTCTCTGTAGATGCCAACTGAGTGTTTTACAGTTTAATCCAATTTCTATTCTAACTACTTAAAGTCAGCACAGACCCTGCAGTTTAAGGGCTCAGCTCTACAAGACTGTCCCATTTCAGGCACCAGTAGCAAGTAGTGGGTCCCAAGGTTACACACACTTCTTTCTCACTTAGCTACAAATCAGAGGTTATATGATCCCCCTCTTGCAGATTTGATAATTTACTGTAACAGTTCATAGACCTCAGGGATAACACTTTAGTGACTATTGCTAATGTTTTATAAAGGATAGAAATGAACAGACAGATGAAGAGTTAAATAGAGCAAGGTTCAGATGGATCCTGAGCACAGAAGCTTCAGTTCCCTTGGAGTTTGGGATGTGGCACCCTCCCAGCACATGGATGCATTCACCAACCTAGAGGCTCTCCCAAGCCTTGTTGCTTAGGGGTTTTATGGAGGTTTCATTACATAGGCACAATCGATCAAATCATTGGCCATCAATGATTAACTCAATATCCAGCCGCTTTCCCCTCACTGTAAGTGAGACTGTGGGACTGAAAGCTCCAAGCCCCCGATCACATGGTTGGTCTTCTGTCCAGCAGCCTCCCTTCTCCAAAATCCCTTCCTTAACATTAACTCAAGTGTGATTGAAAGTGGCTTGTTATGAAAAATAAACAAATGTTCCTCTCACCACATCACACAGGAAATTACAAGCATTTTAGCGACTCTTGTGCCAGGAATGGGGGATACAAGGATCCCCAGTACCAGATAAGCCCTAAAGGGGACAGAGTCCCTACCCTACAGAAGGAAAGTCACACTCTACTCTCTGACATGACACCCACTCACCACCCACCCACGCACCTACCCATCCATCCACCCACTCATCCCTTTACCCATTCATTCACCCACACAACCATCCAGTCAGCCATCCACCCACCCACCCATCCATTCAACGAATCTTCTCTCCCACCTACAATGTACCAGGCTCTGGTGCTGAGGACCCAGAAAAAAAGCAAGGTCAGCACGTGGATAGGGACTATGTTGGAAGTGGGTACATAAATATACCACAGGATGACTCTGGCTAGCTGGGCTTCAGAACCACCCAGAAAGTTCCAAGTGCTTTTGGTTGGCATTCTTCTCTGTGCACCTGGTTTCATCTACTACAACTACTTCCTATGTACATATGCCCAACAGGACCCCTGCGAGAAGAATGGCTTATATACATTTGTGCCCCACCTAGTAGAAAAACTTCAGTAGATGGTTGTACAGACAAGAAGACTTCTGTCCAGGATGGCAATGTCTATTGCATTCCCGGGGCCCTGGAACTCATCTGATTCCTCTGCGTGTCATTCATCTTGTTGGCACAGGTGAGTGTGAGCAAAGGATGCCATGAAACCTGATCCCAATTAGTTGTTTACTTTGCCACCTTGATATCTATTCCCCTCTGATAGTTTCATATAGCTGGTTTTAAAATTGCTTTATATCTTGCCACATAATTAAGAAAGCTGGTGTTCTTCCATCTAATTTGGTTTTAGGAACACATCAGGACATGAGTTGTGGGACCAGCATCCCACTGAAATCACCTCCCCAACCAGCTCAGAGGCCTGGGGGTTAGATTCTGAGTCTAGACAAGAACATGTCAAAATAAAGAGGAGGGAAGCACCTCCAGCCTTCTTGCCACACAGTAAATGCCAGTGTTTTGAGCCTGCTTTTAATTCACTGGTTCTTCTGCTCTTAGATAGTGAGCCTCTAAGGACCCAAGTAATGCTGGAGGTCACAGAGACCTCAGAGAATCCATAGATTTGTGGCTCTACGGCCCCAAGGAACAGCATAGTGTATCATCTTCAGCACTGCAGACACCAGCTACAGGTGGGTGTACAGTAATCATGGCCAAGGAAAAGAGGGTGAGTGCTTGGGAATATTACTACCATTGCCTGTGTGGATCACTTCTGGGAGTGACGGTTGAGACTGACCAACACAAGTCTGACAGAGAGATGTCATGGGCTAAGGATGTCATGGGGTTAAGGGTGGCAACAATCCAGTAAAACTTCTCTCATGCTCACAGCATGCCTTATACAGATGAGAAATGACCAGGCACCTGCAGTAGCTATACCACTGGTCCCTGCCCCCACCAAAACATACTCTATCCATGATGGTTCATTTATGTGTACACTGGATTGGGTCACAGGGTATCTAAATATTTGGTCAAACATTTCTCTGGGTATGTCTTTGAGAGTGTTTCCAGATGATATTAACATTGAAATCTGTACAATGAAGAAAACAGATTGCTCTCCCTAATGTGGGTGGGCCTCATCCAATCAGCTCATGACCTAAATAGAACAAAATGTTGATCCTCACTGAGCAAAAGAGAATCCTTCCTGCCTGTAGATATTCAAGCTGTAACATCAGCTCTGGCCCTAGCTTCTGGCCTTTGGGTCAAACTGGAATACTAGTTCTGTGGATTTGGAACTTACAAACCTCTGTAACTGTGTGAGTTAATTCCTTATAGTAAAGGTACATATCCTCCCGGTTCTAAAGTTCTCTAGAGAACTTTAATACACCATCTCTCCAGGAAACCTCTGACCCCACACCCCCAGTCTCCAAGTTGGGAAGAGGAAGTGGGAAGGAGCCAAGAAGGCAGTGGATGCAGGCAAGACAGGCCTGGCAGGTCTATCCTGCCCTCTCTCAATAGCTGTCATGGGTTTCTGTGATTCTCAGATTCCTCATATGGGAACCAGGAAACATAAATAATCCCAGAATTAACATGGGCCAACCATCAGGTACCTAGCAGGCCATGAACAAACTCTTGCTCTTTGGCCTAAAGCATGTTTGCCCTGCTGCTGATTTTCCAGGCAGTGGTTGTTTTATGCCCCCCAGAAAAGCAAACAGCGCCTTGCTCTCTGACTAGGACTTGGTTGGGGTTGTGAACCTCATGCCTTCACTCAGTTCTCAAGCCTGGACCTTCCACCCCCACCCCTTGTGGCCCTCTTAAACCTGACTCCATCATCATACCCCATACTATCAGATTGGCCCATGGGACTCACACATTATTCTTCTCTTAGAAACATTTCTGCCTGGGCAGCTTTCCCTGTGCTAAGTCAGCATGGAAGGCAACTGTCTGGCCCTTGGAAAAGAAGTACATTCATCAGTCTACTGTTGCTGCTGCTTTTCATGGCACAGGGGTACTCTACAGGACTCCACAAACACTGTTTCTCATGGCCAGAGTATGCTGGAAGGTACTTCTGTGGTCTTGCAATTCATGGACACTTTGTATAAACTGAGGGGCAATGCCAGGTCCACAGAGGCTGAATAACTTCTGGATGTCCCAGAGTAGCTTGTCCTGACTTCAGCCGCCTTGCTCTTGTCCAGAGACAAGTCGCTGGACACCAGGAGAGAGAGGGCCTGCACCCAGGCTTCAAAGAACCAGTCCCACCACATGTCACTGACCCTCCCCATCTACTTTCCAATATGCTATTTCTGCCATGTTCATCACTGGAGCCCCTCTTGCCCCTCCCTTCTTCAACCTGACTGGTTATGGCCTGGCTGACCATGTGGTTTCATCTTCATATGCCCTGCCTGGCTGGTTTTCATTTCAGCTCCTCCTCCCTTGCCTGAGCCATAGGTTGCAGGAGACTCCTGCTGGCCCCCTACCACAGCAGGCACTGGGCCTCTCCCCTGAGCTCCCCTTTGGGTGACCCTCCTATTGGTGATAGATTCTGCCTGAGCTACAACATCTGATCCTGCCAGCCTCCCCTTTCTCACCTCCCACACTCCTCCTTTCCCTCAAGAACCCCAAGCCCCTGCTGACCCTTGCAGACCTCTGCTTGTCGCGGCCAGCATGACGAATAGACCAGGGAAACCGTGAGGGCTAAGAGGATGGTGAAAAGAAATTAAGAGACAAAGAGATGGGGACAGGAGGGACACTGAGGAGGATGTCCAACAGTGCTGATTTTATTCCACATCTTACTATCATTTATAAGGCAGACCAGAATAGAAGGAGCATTACATCAGTACATAGTCAGATGACCACAAGTTTCTCTAACAAGTTTACATTTACTACAAGTAGCAAACCTTGTGACACCAGGTAGTTTCGGCTAAAGCCATTAGCAAGACAATCAACCAGGGAGTGGGTTATGGGAGGTACAGAACAACAAGGACTAACTAAGAATTCAGGACCCTGGCCACATTGTTCCCTTCTGTAGGGAGAGTGTGTGGGAAGGCACGTAGGCGAGCATAGCACAGACCCTTTCTCAGTGCACTCAACTTTCCCGTCCTTAACCTTGTCAAGGTGTTCGGACTTTGAAGGAGACACAAGTCAGGGCCTGGTTTGATCCTCTACTCCAACTGTGCCATGGCCTCCAACATCTGCTCTTCCCCATTCTGCCTTCCCCTGACCTCCCCCTCCCTTGCCTAACTCCTCCAAGGCTCAGAGCCACAGCTCATCTCCCCTTGGGCAAAAGGGTACAGAGATGTGGTCACAGTTGGCATATGCTGAATCTGTATCTTTTTTCCTGGCTCCTGAGATTTGACCCTTAGTTCTACTTTAACTTCCCAGTCATCTCGAGATCCATAGGCAGGGTCCTTCAGATCCACACCCCAAGAGCTGTGTAGTCTGCTTTGGACCTGAGCACCCACACGTGTGCCCTTTCCCTGGGGTCCTCCAGCTCCTGCCTCATGGGGAGGCCAACTTCTGAGACTGACTCCAAAGCACATTTTCTTCCTGAATAGCTCATAACCCAGCTAAATTCTTACCTTCAGGTTCCACCCCATGAGCACAGAGCATGAGAAACTCAGCATTACCCTGCATAATTATGCTTTAATGGACAGACTAAGGCCTGAACTAGACAGGGAATGGCTCATGAGTGGGAGATGGTACATGAGTGTGCACATGTGTATCTTCATGTGTGGTATATGTGTTTCAGGTGTGTGGCAGCATGTGCATGTGTGGGGGCAGTATGTGGTAGTGGTGGTTTGTATGTGTGTGTGCAGTGTGTGGGTTTGGGTGGTATGTGGTGACGGTGTGTGTGTGCTGTGTGTATGGTATGTGGTGGTGGTGGTATTATGTGCGCAGTGTGTGGTGTGGTGGTGGTAGTATGTGTATGATGTATGTGGGTGGTGTGTGGTGTGGTGGTGTCTGTGGTGGTAGGTGCTTGGTGGTATGTGATGGTAGAAGTATGAGTCTGTGAGGTATGTGGGTGGAGTATAGTAGTGGTGTGTGTGTGTACAGTGTGTGGGTGAATGAGGTGGTGGTGTGTGTGTGTGCAGTGTGTGGGTGGTATGTGGTGGTGGGGTGTGTGTGTGGAGTGTGTGGGTGGTGTGTGGTGGTACATGTGTGTGTGTGCTGTATGTAGGTGGTATGTGGTGGTGTGAGTGTGTGTGCAGTGTATGGGTGTATGGGTGGTGTGAAGTAGTGTGGTAGTGTGTGTAGTGCAGTGTGTAGGTGGTATGTGGTGGTGGGGTGTGTGTGTGGCGTATGGGTGGTGTATGGTGGTAGTAGTGTGTATGGGTGTGGTGGTATGTGTGCAGTGTGGGTGGTATGTGGTGGAGGGGTGTGTGTGGTGTGTGTGCATGCTTTCTGGGGCTAAATGGGGAGTGGGGTGGGGGCTGCCTTAGATGAGGAAATCATTCCTTCTCATCACTGCTTCCTAAAACCATAGAAGTGAAACTGGGGAGGTGAGGTTGCAGGGCAGAAGGGAGGTATCTGAAGACACCCCTGTGGAAGGCAGAAGAGGAGCTTTTCTCCTTAGAACCAACATATCTTAACTGTGTTGCCTTAGACAGGCTACTTGGTCTTTCTGAGCTTTTTTTCTCATCCATAAAATGACAATGAGCACAAGGACCTCACAGGGTCATGCTGAGGGTTAAGTAAGACACTGGGTGTGACGAATATGGACAGTGCCCTCTCCAGGAAGGCTCAGTCTCCACACAGCCCAGCTCTGAGCCCATGGTTCAGGAAAGAAGGGGAGTTAAAGAAACATTCAGGGAATGGAAATAGGCTTGAGGAAAATGCCCCACCCAGAGAATGAGAGCCCTGCCAGGCTTGGCTCAGAGCTGGGAAATTATAAATGCAGCTTTATTATGTAAAGCGTATATGTGATTTTCAGTATAATTAAGATGGATGGCTCTAATAATCCTGCAGGGTCCAATTCTGAGCCACATTACCAGGCATTTACAGGGAGTTTTTGTGCACTTTGCTTCAATGAGCACAGGACCCATTAAAGGAATGTGTGGAAGACCAGGTTCTCTAGCCAACTGCCCTGGGCCGAAGCCAGTGGAGGGGCCTTAGGTTGAAGGCCCAGAGGAACTGTGCAGAAGCCCCATATCCCAGGAAAGTCATCCTTCACCCTTAGCTCTGCAGACAGAGCCATTTCTTATTCTCCCAGTCAGAAACAGTGCTTCATCACCCACACAGGAAGCTGCACTGGGTCAAATTGTCGACCCATCACTCAGGTAAGTGAGAAGAGCTTACCAATGAACAAATTGAGATCCTAAAAGGGCATATATCTCTCCCCAAGATCACTCAGCTCACCAAAGCCAGGATCAAAGTCAGAAGGAGGGACCCACACGTGACAAGGCTCAGTCTCCCTCCACAGTGGAGGTCTCCTCTACACCAGCCAGGCTGCCTCCCCCCCAGTTATGACATGTTGGGTGCTAGTGCTAGCAGCTCTCGAAGCCCCACTTTGCACAATGATACCAGTCATGCTAGCAGCTGGCATCATTATTATTCTTATTCTTGCCATCGTTTTATTTATAGTGCTTACTATGCAGTGAACTCTTTCCCTATTTTAATCTATGAAATAGGCATCATTATGTTTACCCCTAAGAGGTAAATGACTTGCCAAGGGCCACATGGCTGGTTAAGGACTGTGCTGAGATTCTAACTGAATCCCTCTGACCCTGGAGTCCACACAGAGCAGGGACAGTGTATGTCAGAAAGTTCCTGCTTATTTATAAAGATATAGGTGATCCAAAACTACCGATCAGAGAGCCATGTTTCCTCAAGCCTAGGGGAACCCCCTCCTGCCCTACAACATCTCTCCTCACGCTGTTCATTTCCGGACCTTCCACACCCTCCCAGAGCCTATCTCCACTTCCCACCAAATGGCAGGCTTGCAGATCTTCCATCCCTTCTTGTGAAAGACTTCGTTCCTCTCTGGGCCTCAATGTCCCCACAACTGCATCAGCAAAATGGTCATCTAGGAACCAGCAGGGTGTCCTGCACCCCACACAACCTCCACACCTCTTGGCCCTCTCCTCTTATCAGTCAGTATGCAGGCAGCATTGGCCTCAAGCTCAGAGGCCTGGATCGGTGCCCTGCTCTGCCTGTTACTAACCAGGCAGCCTCAGACAAACCACTCTGATCTCCCTAACCCTTGGTCCCTCCATCCTTAAAATGTACATAGAAGTGCCTGCCATACACAGCTACCAGGAGGACTGAGGGCCATGGTGTCTAAAAACCTTGATCAGTGTCCATTTTCAACCTCCCCTCCAGACAAAATGCCAGGGAAAAGAGAAAATGTAGGAAGGAAAAGTTCAGCTGCAGAAGCTTGGTCTTTGGAGCCTGACTGATTGATGATGCCCACTTTGTGGCAGCAGGGGGGACTTCCAGGATCGTTTCCCTAGCAACAAGTAGGGCCTGGAGGTTCCAGTCTCCTGCTCCTGGGAGCTGCACAGACCACAGAGAGGAACATAGAGGGGCCAGGCACTTACAACACCCTGAACCCCCACACTGGGCCATGACCTACAGTGCTTGAGAAAACTATAGTCTTCCTCTCTTTCTCTTTGTTCTGACTTCTGCCTCCCTGTACCTCAGGGGCACATCAAGCCCCATAGTTCTTGGACCAGAAACTGTCAGACACAGCCATCAGTCCTCACTGGTACCTAGGGTTTCCTATACTCTTAAACCTTTCAATGTCTCACCACCCAGGATCACTGTCTCAGCCTAACACTCTTGGGCAAGTAGGGTGTCTTAACAGGTTGTGTGGGCCATGCTCAGAGCAGGGCTGAGGACAGGGTTCAGATGGCCTCACCTTGCAGCTCTTCTCTGTGTGGCAACAGCAGGTCCCTTACCCTCTTTGCACCCTTCTTCCTGCACCTATAAAATCAGGATAGCCACACCCCGTCACATGAGCTCACCCATGCAGTAGAGCTCCATCCAGATAATCTTTCTTTTCCTGGCTCAGTGCATTCCGATTGAGCGACAGGGCACTGCTGGAGGGACAGCAGGGACAGGACAGCAACCAATATTTCTAATTGCCCCCAAATACTTCTTGTTTGAGTTTCCTGAGAACATGACATTTTTCTTTTTAATTTAAGAATAATTGAATCAACAATATTGTATTAGTTTCAAGTGCACCACATAGTGATTCAAATTTTACATATTACAGAATGGTCACCACAGTAAGTCTAGGTACCATCTGTCACCATACAAAGTTGTTACAATATTGTTGACTGTATTCCCAATGCTGTACAGTACATCCCATGACTTTTTTATTTTATAAGTGGAAGACTGTACCTCTGTACCAATTTATGTTCCCACCAACAGTAAAAAGTGGTCTCCTTTTCTCCACATTCTCACCAAAACTTGTTATTTCTTGTCTTTGATACTAGACATTCTGACAGGTGCAAGGTGTTATCTCATTGTAGTTCTGATTTGTATTTCCTGATGATCAAGTGATAATGAGCATCTTTGCATATGTCTGTTGACCATCTGGATGTCTTCTTTGGAAAAATGTCTATTCACTTCCTCTTCCCATTTTTAGATCATATTTTTTAAATACTGAATTCAGTTACTTATATATTTTGCATATTAACCCCTTATGAGATATATCACTTGCAAATACCTTTTCATTTTGATCATTTCCTTCACTGTGCAAAAAGCTCTTTGGTTGGATGTAGTTCCATTTGTTTATTTTTCTTTTTGTTGTCCTTTCTAGAGAAAAAGATTCAAAAAAATATCTCTAAGACCAATATCAAAGAACTTACTGACTATGTGTTCTTCTAAGAGTTTTATAGTTTCAGGTCTTCCATTTAAGTCTTTAATTCATTTTGAGTTGATTTTTGTGTATGGTATACGAGAGTGGTCCAGTTGCATTCTTTTGCACGTAGTTGGCATAACAATATTCTAGGCTGGAGCTCTGTGTGAGTTTAAAAAACTTTTAGGATTCTATAAGTGACCTTTGATAATAAAAACTAACAAGCTGAAAAAGTAGAACTATTCACCCTGAGCAGTGGATCTTCAGGTCAGAGAGATCTGGGTTTTTTACCTGCTGTCTCGTCACATTGCCCACAGAAGTAACTCTTATCAGGTGCATGTCACATAGGGATGCTCCCCCTTGCCTCCAAAGCTGATGTGGTGATCACCCTCACTGGTAACCAAGCATGCGACTTCTCCTCTGGCCAAGGGGTGGGAGGGAGAGTATGGGGAGCCAGTTGGGGAGGAAGGCATCTTAACAGAAAGGCTCATTCCAGTCACTTTATAAAATGTCATGCCTGTAAGGTGACCACAGCTTTGTAAGTGCCCACATCATTGAGGTTGGGAAAGGCCCTATGGCTAGATCTACCTGTGACTTGTGAGTGGAAGCAATCTCTATTGCTTATGCTGCTAGAGCCTTTAAGTACCCACAAAAGACCCTCCCACACTCTCTTCTCCCCTTGGTATGGCGTTCCACAAGATCCAAAAGAGGGACTGCTTTATCTGTCAGAATCTCTGAGTGGCTTTGATGATCAGAGACCCATTCAACCCATATGGATAAGTACCATAAAGGACAAATAAGTCTTTGTTTTTTTCAGGCCACTGAAAGGTGAGGGTGTGTGGTTAGAGCCCGACCTTGCCTACCTGGACTGATATAATTACTGTAAAGATTAAATGTGATTATGTGGATAAACCACCTGGATCACAGCGGGTTCTGAAATGATAGCTGTGTCCCCTTGAAGCTTAAAATACAGAGTACAAAGCCTCTCATTCAACAGCAAGGAAGTCAAATACTCCCAACAGAAAGGACATCCTGGTACATATTGAAATATAAGTGAGGAGGAGCATATTTTTTCCTAAAAAGCAGCTATGGCTAGGAAGGCAGTGAAAATATGCAGGTGTCAGGTGTGGAAGCCAGGAAAGGAGTAGAAAGAGGCATGGGAGCATGCTGCATATCACCCTCACCTCCATGGAGACACCCAGAGCAGATTACCTTTGTGCACTGCCTTGGGGGGACTTCAACCAGAAGATATATCCCAAGGATCTGGGGAATCCCTGGCTGCAGCTGTGGCTAGAGAGAATGAAGAATGGGAGGAGGAGTTTACTAGAAGTATGGAAGCACAGAACAGGGCCTGACAGGCAGCAGACAGCACAGCCTAGCTCCCAACAAGATAAAAAGAACCCTCCAGGCCTCTCCTGTGTCCTCCAACTAGCTGCCAAGCTAGGTCCAGTCCAGCCCCTAATAACTAGCTCTGCTGAGCATCCGCTCCAGGCTAGACCTCATGCCCCACGGTCCACATCCACTACTGCCCACCCTTTAACTTTGAGCAACATAAAAATCCCAGAGGAAGCAATCACCCACCTCCTCCCAGGCATAGTAGAAGGCTCTTCATTCCATCTTTTCTGTGGAGCTCCTAGCACAGCTCTCAGCAAGCTTCAGGCACAATCAATGATGTTTCCTAGATGGATGGGAAAGGACTGTAGCACCTGACAACCAGAGGAGGCTGGGAAAGCTCACCCAGCAAGTGGGAACTTGGACTTCTCTATTGCAAGGCTCTCCCTGGTCTCAAGAAGTCTCATCCAGCCTGCACCCACAGTGGCCCCACTCACTCACCCCACCACTTCAGGACTGACTAGATCTCCATTTTTTCTGGATCCAGGGGAATTCTTTTCCAGCGTCCTGCAGGCCCAAGTGTTTAAAGACTACTTCCCAGATGCAAATCAACAGCAGTCAGCTACTCATCTATACTAGTTAACCCTTAAGTAAGACGCATACCATAGTATGTGCAAACATGTGTGTGTGCGTGCATGTGTGTGTGTGTGTGTGCGTGCTTGCAAACAGGCATGCCTGGGTTGCCAGTCACATGGCTATTCAGCCCCCAATAGGACAAAACTCATCCCTCTGTACCCTGCACACTGGTCTCTAGCAGGGGGATACCCACTGATTGTGCACATCTAACGGTGTCTGTTGCGATTGAGCACCATTCCTAGTAGTACACACTTCACAGTGCTTAGTTATTGTTATTTGGCAACAGGATCCATTTGAATTCAGGTCCACCCAAAGAGAAGGGTAAGGACTGAAGAGAAATTTATGACATACGTTACGTTAAGCACTTGATAACACATATTCACAAAATCCCCAGGAGATGGTGCTTTAACTATCCCCATTTTAAATTTGAAGATACAAGGATCAGGGACATGAAGAAACTAGCCCAAAATAATACAACAGGGAAATGTCAGCAAGATTTCAAACCCAGATACAACTCAGGAAAGATTGCATGCACATGTATTCCCTGTTCCCTCATTTCCACATGGAGGAAGGACCACAGTAAACCCAGTCTATCTCTTCACTCCATCTCTACTGCTTCTTAGATAGTAATGAATGGCAGTGGTCATGGCGTCCATTCACCTGGGGCCCTAAACCTGTGACCCTCAGCGTGGCTGACAGGGTTTGCATAGAGTCCACTTGCAGACCAAAAACTTCTTTGTGTTCTTATCCCCAGGACTGAAGAACTTCAGGCAGGAGCAGGCTACCACCACTTTGGTTTCCTGCTCTGCCTGAGGCCTCTAATTCCTCCTTGCAGATTCCTCAGCTCTGTGCATCCACCGTTGGCCTTAAGGCTGTGTCCCTCCCCTATTGATGAACACGTCTGTACTTAGGGCTTTTCATAGACCTATGACCCCAGTATCTCTTGTTTTATTAAAGGACAGGCAGTCCCTAAGTCCTTCAAAGGTGTCCAAAATTCTTGGCATTAGCACATCCTCCTAACTTCAGTTGTACGCCATAACAGACTCAATGGCCAGCTCAGTGGAGAGAAGATGTTCTAGCTCCCAACATAGCTATGGCCTTCTGACAGCCAAAGGCCCTGTTCTGCTCTACTTAAGCAGCAAAAACCAAAAAGCCATGGAGGATAGAGTCTTACCATACCTGAGAGTTCTCTGCCTATTTGCCTTCTTCTCCAGGGAAAACAAATATTCCATTTGGAAACTGGAGACTTGTCCCATCAAGACCACTTGTGGGGCACCTGGGTTGCTCAGTTGGTTAAGTGCCTACCTTTGGCTCAGGTCATGATTCCAGGGTTCTGGGATGGAGCCCCATGTCCGGCTCTCTGCTCAGCAAGGAGCCTGCTTCTCTCTCTCCCTCTGCTGCTCCCCGTTTGTCTATTCTCTCTCTCAAATAATAAATAAAATCTTAAAAGAAAAAAAAAGACCACTTTTGACCAGCATAAGTGAACCCATTGTCTCTACCTGCCACATTTACTTTAGAAATCAGACCTGTCTTGGAGACTTCTGGAAAGGTCCCAGTCTTTTTTTCAAGGAGCCTATGAGAAAGAACTTACTGAAAGAAACAAAGAGAGGAGATGAGCAAACTTGTGTCAAGGGCTACTACATGTAACCACTGGAAGAAACAAGTAATATCAGAATTACCCCAGTGCCTTAGAACACAGACATTCTGCTTTGAACTTGTGACTGAATGAGAGGAGCCATTTCTCTTTCTTCTTTGGGATAGTAGTTGTGGCCTCATAGGGGAATCAGGAGAGTACTGGGCTCCCAGCAAAAAGTCAGAATCCCCTGCATCCAAAATAAGGAAGAAGAAGCTAAGAACATTGTGTGTGGAGCGTGGCAATGGGGAGCCCAGCATCAGAAAGAGGAGGAGACACTTCAGGCCAGCTGCATAAAATAAACTGTGCTCACAACCCCAGGGGAGACATGACCTGAGGGCTTCCCAAACTACTGACAGTGGGAGAGCCACAAGAGCTGAGAGCTTGCAAAAACGAGATGACCCAGAGAAATGTTATTGTGATTGTGACCCCATATTTAAAAGCAGGCTGGTAAGGTCTGGGGGGCAGTATGGCTTATACTGGATTTTAATGCCATTTTAAATCAATAGTTAAAAAAAAAAAATGTGTCCCTAAATCAGCAGATAACAAATTACCTAATGAAAAACTTAGACATGGCCTTCTGAGGGATCAGAAGATGTAGAAATCACTGAGATGGAAAAATCTGAGTAGGCTTTATGGATGCAGGAGCTCAGTGAGCATAAAATGGAAAATCTGAGAGATAGACGGTATAAGTATACGGTGGTAAGCCTTGGTCTGGAAAGCACAATGCTGCACTTGAACCTTCATCAGTTCCCATCCTGGGCCTCAGCTCATTCCTCCTAGGAAGAACACATGGGTCACTGAGCCCCATTAAGTCCATGCCCATCTCTTACCCTGCATGATTCTCTAGAAGCAGCAAGAAGATGGCCAGGAGCTCCTAGTTTTGCAGACGTTCTTTCCTTAACCCTTGATGGTAGAAATAATGTCTCTAACTAGAAACAGAGGTGGAAGACAAAATGTCCTATAGACGCTTGATCTCGCCTCCTTCAATACCAAAGGACCATGGCCTCAGCCTTTCCCAGAAGAAGCATCTCACTTTAAATTCCTCCCAATTCTAGTCAAAATTCTTTTTGATGGTCATTAAAATTACATGAGTGGCTTCATGCAATTTTAATCTTCTCTAGCAGCAAGTTCTACAGGAGAAGTCCCCCCAGGCATCTCCATTGATCATTCTAAGTAGATACAACAAAGCATTTCAAGACATGAGTTTTAACCAGAAAGAAAATGAAATGAATATTTCATTTATGATAGGTCATCTGGTGAGGAGTTTTTCTTTTTATTTTTCATTTAAAAAATCAAAAAACTAAATTCAATCTTTTGTAAAGGCATTTACCAAGGCAACACTAACTTCATGGATTTATCAAACACCCTTTCAACGAAGCTTCCTTGTAACAACTGCACTGGATTTACAAGCCAATAACCTCTAAGCTAGTTTTGCTGACCAACTAAGCTAATCTGTTTGTGCACTCTGTGAAAATAGATGACCTTGTAATGCTCCACTTGTCCCTAGATCTCTCATTGCTACTATCCTGCTATCTCCACAATTCAGCACCTGTGAATCAAAAGCTTGGACCTGGAACTTGAGAACCTCTCAGAAGGTTCCAACAGAAGCATTACAAAGATTGGATCCAGGTGTATTCAAGCCAAAATATTAATGAGCAGAAATAACTTTATGTGCTGTTGTTGTGTGGTAAAGAATCTGGCTGGCCTTTCTCTCTGGTTCCCAGGAGGTAATCTCTAAATCCTTGGATTTAACCTGAGTGATAGGAATGTCTTTGCTACTTATGGGGGGGCTTACTGCTGACATTATGCTAAGGCAGTGACTCAAGACAGGATCTGGCTAGGCCAGAAATACCATGTGTTTAGAGTGTTTGCACTTTGATCCAGGCGGTATCAGCCCAACCTCTAAGAGGAGGGGGAAGATGGAGGTTGGATTTAATCACATAGCCAATGACTCAATCATGTCTATACAATGAAACCCCAATAAAAATTGTAGACACTGAAGCTCAAGTGAGCTTCCTGGAAAAGGAACGTACCAGGAGGGTGAGGCATCCTGAAGATACAGAAACTTCACATTTGCGACCCTCCTATTTGTCTCTTCATCTGGTTGTTTCCAATTTCTATCCTTTATAATAAAGCTATAATCATAAGTATAGCACTTGCCTGAGTTTTGTGAGTCTTTTTAGCAAATCATGAAACCTGGGGGGATAGTGGGAAAACCCATATTTGTAACCAGGTGGTAAGAAATGAAGATGGCCTAGAACCCCAGACCCTGTGGCTAGTGTCTGAAGTGAGGTCAGTCTTATGATAGATGGTGTCCTCAACCTATGGAGTATGCACTAACTCCAGGTAATTGGTGTCAGTTGGTGCCAATGCAGCTATGCCTCTAACTAACTTATTTTCACACTAAGGGGCTATGGGGAGGCATAGTTTCATAACCCAAATTGGTGACTAAATATGTGGGGAGGGGGGCTAGTGACATTACCACAGATCCAAAGAGTAAATATTTGAGATTTAGAGGTGTAGTAGGCAGAATTCTGTGATGATCCCCAATATTCCTGTCCCCTGTTGTCCATACCCAGTATAATCCTGTGCCCCTGAACATAAGGCAGTGTTGTGAATATAAAGGATTTCATTCCTCTGATTAGCTTAGGATATGCACTTGACACTTGAACATAAGGATTCAGGGCACAAACCCCTTCCCCACAGTGGAAAATCCACACATAACTTTTGTCTCCCCCAAAACTTAATTACTAGTAGCCTACTATTGACCTGAAGCCTAACAATAATATAAGCAATTAACATATATTTCCTGCTTATATGTATTATATACTTTATTCTTCCAATAAACTACAGAAAGGAAAATGTTAAGAAACCATAAAGAAGAAAAAAATGCATTTATAGTACTATAATGTATTTGTTGAAAAGAAAAATTATACTTATAATTAAACCCACACAGTTACAACCCATGTTGTTCAAGGTCAACTCTATAACATCACAATTTCAGCCTTGTGAGACCCTGATAGAGACCAGGTGAGCCTTGCCCAGACTTCTGACCTATAAGACACCATAAAATGATGAATGTGTGTTGTTTAGGCGACTAAGTTTGTGGTAACTGGTTATGAAGCAATATGCAGGGAAATCTATGTGTGATGGTATCAAACAATTTTGCCAATACCTTTCTCTCTGGCAGAAAGAAATGGTTTGAAAGGAAAGCAATCAGAATGTGGGGGGAGGGGACAGGAAACCATATTCTAAGATAGGAACCTAAAAACAAACAAACAAACAAACAAACAAACCTCTTGGGCCAGAGGGATGTTTGGCCTCAAAGAAGCAGCTTTATTTGTGTTTTCAAAAACTGCATGAGCTTTCCTTTGTCAGGGTTAGGAGACATGCCCAAGTTGCAGGAGGCACAGGATGGATGTGATCTCAATATACAGAAGGCGGCTCTAATACTCCCAAGATGCCTAGCAATGGAAAGGGCTGCCTTTACTATTTAGACTTCTAATTCAAACCAAATTCCTAATTCATTCCAAGTATACAACAAACTATTGAATTAATCAGAAATAAGAAGAGAAATCAAGGCAAGCAAGTCGAGGCTAGAAAATGAAGATGTGAAGAGCTACCAGTCATAGGCAATGTGTTGGATCAAAAGCTCCCCAAGCCCATGGTCTCTGTGATTCTATATTTAAATACTATTTCAGGAGTGCCTGGGTGGCTCAGTGGGTTAAGCCTCTGCCTTCAGCTCAGGTCATGATCTCAGGGTCCTGGGATCGAGCCCCACATTGCATCAGGCTCTCTGCTCAGCAGGGAGCCTGCTTCCACCTCACCCCCCCACCCCTGCTCTCTCTCTGTCTACCTCTCTGCCTACTTGTGATCTCTGTGGGTCAAACAAATAAATAAAATCTTTACCACTTCAAAGTGTCAGCACCACTTTAGTTGACTAACACTAGGAGGCCAAGGTGAATTTAGATGGTATTGGGCCAAGGACAAAGTGACGCCTGAAACCTACCCTCACAAGTTTCCTAGAGGACAAGCATAAACTAAGGTAAAGGAAGATGTAGCACACTCTAGGGCTTAAACCCAAATCTTAGGGTCGAACTCTAACAAGTATGACTGCCTCTTACAGAATATTTCCTTTACTTCAGCAGGGGTTTCCTGATAGCTTGATGCCAAAGCACTCTAAAGACCTACTCCGATTATTTCACTGCCCAAAACAAAATCCTGAATATTGAACATCACCACCTCCATTTTGAGAAAAGACTATTTCTGCCAAGGAAAAGCAAAAGAGAACAAATAATACCAAAGAAAGTCAGAAAAGAAACCCAGTCCCAGAGGAGGCTGACCTAGGCTGCCTATTTCAGGATTTTCTTCATCCAAGGAGAGTCAAACAGTCTGGACCACTTGTCATTCTAGGGTGTCACTATGGAGGTTCTTCTCACCTCTCTGCAAGGTTAGATTTTCCATTTCCTGACTTCATGTCTTCATCTTGTTTCCTTGTTTTGTTCATTTAGTTGGAGCATATCTCCCAATAGTTCGAGAAAAGATAATAGAGTTTAATTTTAAACCTTGTCTGGTTGAAATAGTCTTTCTTCCTCCCTGACATTTTCCTCAGTATGGAGTTATAACATGGATACATTTTTACTCAGAATATAAAATTGTTCCATTGTCTACTATTTCCTACATTGCTCTTAAGAAGTCTGAAGTAATTCTGATTATTGCGCATGGTCTTTTTTTTTTTCTCTGTGCCTTGGTGTGGTTTTCCCTATTCTTACCCCTCAATATCTGCTCAGTGGGCCCCTTCAATATGGAAATACATGGCTTTCTAAAATTTCTTCCTTGTATCATTTCTGTCAATACTGTGTTTTCACACAGGCTGGGCAGAGCCCCCCTTTCACCACAAGTGATGGCAAACATTGTAAGCTACTGACTTGCATAATTATATACCTCTGAATGGTATCCAGGACATCAGGGGAGGGAGCACTGTTTTTTCCAGTCCTGATTTGGGACCTTCCTTCCAGAGCATGGCCTGAGTAGAAAAAGTATGCTAATTCCTTAATCTCAAAACTGTCCAGTCATTGGGAAAGCATCAGCTGTGTTGTACTCAGAATCACTCTCTCATCTCAGAGCCCACCTGAGGGAATTTACCAATTCAACTATTTCTTCTGGCAAATCTTGATGCCTGTCCTCCAAATTCCTCTCCCTATAAGATAAAATTCCTATCCATATATACTTCCTACCAAATTTCTATCATGAATAATTTTTCCCTCAATTTTCTCTGTTCTTTCTTTCTGAAACTTATAATAGCTGGATATTGGAATTCGTGGATTGACTATTTAATGTATCTTTTTTTCCTATTTCTTGTGTCTGTCTTTCTGTACTTCTATCTGGGAGATTTCTAAAACTTTATCTCCTAACACTTCTATGGAATTTTTTTGAATTCCTGCTATTATATTTTTAATCTCCAATAACTTTTGTTATTCTATTTTTCCTTTACATAGCTGTCTCTTCTTGTCTGGAGAAAGCAATAGTTTATTTAAATAGTGGTGTTCTAAGTTTTCTTTTGTTTCTCACCAAATCTTTGTACCCTTTCTTTTTCCTATGGTTTTTGTTTGCTTTTGTTTTGATTTCTTGCTATTAGGGTTTTGTTTTGTTTTGTTTTGTTTTTCCTCCTATTCATGTAAGACGCATTCTTCAAATGCCTGGTGGCTTTCAGCTGCTCATAATCCAGCCTCAGACACTCAGAAGCTGGCATGGAAGACAAAAAGCTTACCAGCTAAGCAATGACAAATATTCCACTGGCTTTTTCTTTACCACACCTTACCCACAGGTAAGGAGCTTTGTTTTTCTTCAGTGCACATTACACACAAGAACTACTGGCCCAAAGATGACTTCTCTCTCTGTACAGACTGGAACTCTGTCTACAGTGTGTCTATACTACACTGTGGTAGGAATAGCTATGTTCCTTTGGCTTGGGCAGGCACAAGACAGCTGCTAACTTATATGTGCCATGAAAAAGATATATGTTCCATAAGCTTCCCCTTGGCTGACCATCTCTATGTGGAAAAGTGAATCATGTTCTTTACATAACTAGCCCTCTCTTTGTGCTGTTCCCTCCTGACTTCTCAAATTTCAGCCAATTGAACTGTGTCATACATGGTAAATACCATCAGGAGAGCTGATCATCAACACAAGACTGCACAGCCACCTCTCTGATCCTCACAAGAATCCTCCCCAAGAACATAAGTGACCTCATATTCAGAGGGAGATATTGAGACCTTGACTTCGTTCTGGCACCACAGCCTAGTTTTGTATCATGACTGGCCCTCACTGTGCCCTGTGGAATTTACCTTTGTTCTGCAAAGAGAGTGTGGTTTCCAGGGAGAGGGACTACCATCATTCCATGTGGAACTGCTAGGCAGGGTATTAAGAGCATAGAGTGAAGACCCCAGAAGATGCTGCTTCTCCTGCTTGCCTGTCTCTTGCCTGCCATCAATGGGAAGAGCTGCTTCCACTGCTGGCCACAACTGCCTGCATTGATAGACTATGACCTACAGATTCTATGGGGCTCCCCAGGACCACCCAGAGATCTCTCCCAAAGCATCCACTCCCTATTCCTGAAGAAGGATTATGTCTTCCCAGAACCCTGGTATCTTGGTGAGGCACAGCCTAGACACTAGGGATCAGGGCTGGGCCCTTTACCTGACCTGGGATCTTATACCCCCAACTGCCCTTCATCCCACATCTCATTCTCAGATCATGCCCATATGGAGGAAGCAACAGCCAAATTATTCAATCACATAGATGAAGCCATTAAGAAGTTTCGAGATGGTGAGGAAGCCCCCAGGCTTCTGTTGACAAAACCCAGAACCCCAAGGCACTTCTAGAGGGCCTGCTGGCCTGGGGTGGGGATATGTGGTGAAGAGTGGTGACTGACTCAGCATCTATGTGCTCTGTGCAGTTACTGTTTGAAAAACTTGGCTCGAATTCCCAATCTTGAGTTATGTAATTGTTTCCACCTATAAAATGTAGATGATGAACACACCTCTTCCTCTCTTCCTTTTCCACTCAGATAAACCATCACTTCTGAGAGAGATTAATGCTCAGAAACAGGTGTTTACTAACAGGCTGAATGAGACGTCTAAGAAGCTGAAGGAGAAGGGTGAGCGGTGGAGATGGCCCCTGCCCACCACCCAGCCCTTCACCTTTCCCAAGACTGAGAACAGAGCCCAGTCTGCAGCCCCTCCAATGTCCCTCCCCAGGAATCCCCATTTGCCCACATACTGGGCGCCTGTCCACACCTTCTCCAAGTTCCCTTTCTTGATGATACCCCAACCCTTTGTGGCTCTGTCTGCCTCCCCCAGCACTTCAGTTTCTCTATCATCTCACCCTCCTGGGCAGCTTGTAACAAGTCTTGTGGTGAGTATGTATGGGGACTTGGGGGTGGGGGAATGAGAGGTGAGGGGCACATGGCCCTGGCTAAGGCTACTGCCTATCCTCTCTAACAGAACTCCACCCCACATTGGAGGTCATCAATTGTGCCAGCTGCAAGACACACCTTCTTACCTGCAAAGACCCAACTCTCTGCCCAGGTCAGTGGCAGCTAGCCATCTTGCATCCAACCTGCCCGTACTCCATCCTGGGTCATTGTTGTCTTTGGATTGTCTTCCTCCTCTGCTCAGCCTCAAGCTCTTTTTGCTGTCCATCCAGAGAACATAGCAATTCCTGGGATTTCTTGATGCCACATGTCCAACTTCAGAGCCATAAAGCCATCTACCTCTAGGACATCTCCCCTGGAGGTCTCTCGGGCCCTCAAAGCAAGCATGCTTGGAAACATATTCAAACTCAACTCCTCCACCCCCAATCTGCTCTTCCCTCAGGGTCCCTCTCAGCAAATGGCCCCACACAAGCCCTAAGCCTCCTAAACCAGGAACTTCCCTCCCCTATAGTCAAGACATGCAATCACCAAATCTTGTTAAATAATTCTTAAATGTGTTACCATGTTTTCATTGCAGTATCCACCACCATTCCTCAGGCATCCTCACTTCTCATCTGGATTATGTTAGCGTCACTCAGCTGGCCTCCCTGCCCCTCTTGGCCACATCTTACTCAATAACCAAGGAACATTCTCAAAGAGCAAATCTTCCTATGACACACCCTGTTTGTAGCCCAACTGCTCTCCAGATAAGGCCTAGCTCTTCGGAAGGCCTTGTGCAAATAGCCCCTACACACCTTCCACCACCCCACTCCTCCCCAGCCACACTGAGCTGCTGACATGCTGTACATACAGATGACTTCAAGCTTTTTCTTTGAATTCTGTGTCCTCTGCCTACAGCACAATTTTTTACTTGACCATGGGATCAAAACTGAACTCGTACTTGTTTTTCAAAGTCCAGTCAGAAGTCCTACTTCCTAAGAAGGTTTCCCTGACAAGCTCCCCCGCCTGAAGCTCATCAGCCTTCCTACTTTTCCTCTGTTCTGTCCTCCTCTGCTTCCCTGGGACACCACACCATAATTGTTTGCTAGCCTACCTCATAGAGAGCAGGGACCATGTCTCATTTATCTCTAATATATGCCATGCATACAGTAGGTGCTCAGTAAGTGTTTGCAAACAAATGACTGAGTGGACAAATACAAGGAGGAAAGAATGCAGTCTCTCTGGGCCCAGATGGCCCTCCTTGCCCCCCCCCCCAAACACCTGGCTCCCCCTTTTATACCCCCCAGCCAGGAGCCGGAGAATCCTCGCATGGTTTGTGAGCCTTGGCATTATTCTGCTTCTGGCAGCCATAGCTGGAAGTGGGTGAGTGACTCTCAAGCCCTAGCATCCCCAGAGAAGACAAACCTACTCCTTGACTGATCCATCTCCACTCTGTTTCCTGGCCCAGATGGTACATTTTCTGGCATGGGAAGAGGAAGAAGGAAGCTGAAAAGGTACTGGGAATGGAGACCCCTGACAGAATGTAGGTGTCCCAAGTAGGGAAAGCTGGGGGTAGCAAGGCTGGAGGTCTCAACCCTGGCTCCCAGAGTGTGACATCCAGAGCAAAGTGGGATCAAGGCTGGGGCTCCGGAGGCCCCATATCCTCTTAATGAGAGTACACACTCAGGGCCAGGGGACCAGGAAACAGTGGCAGCAAATCTCCACAACGTGCCCTCCACCTATAGCTGTCCTTGTCCCTCTGGAGACCCTCTCCCCACAGGGGCCACCACACTCCCTGACATATATAGACAATCAATGTGGCCCTCCTGCTCTCTGCTTCTGGTTAGGTTTAGCCAGCAAGAGTTCAGAGGGACAGAGGCAATGGCATGCAAAAGGTGGGGGTGTAAATGCCCTGCTTCTTGTCTCAGCAGGAACCCAGCAGTCCACTGGTCTGAACCAAGATCACAGTTGCTGTCAGGAAGCTCATTCATCTCTGAGTTCCAGTAACTGTCCCTTGCCTGACACTCTCCAACAGGGGGTGGTAGCATTCCTGTGGTCCAAAAGACTACACTCTGTCTTGTGGTTTTCCTGTGCCCATGCCTTGTAAATGCCTTTCATTAAAACATCTTCCTATTATTCTGATGAACTATAGCATCGGCTTCCCGTGGGGTAGGGACAGACCCAGCTGACACTGAGATCATCTCCATAAGGTCCTAAAGGGGCTTGTTCCCTCCTCTCACCCTCCCTCTGCTGGCCCAGCACCCTTACTCTTCTGAAACACCCTTCTCCTACTGCTCTGGTCCCAGCAGTGGTAACTCCACAGGCTCAGTCCAGTCTCACTTAATTCCAGCACTAAAGATGAAGGCAGAGATGGCCTCGGTCCCTGTGCCCAGGTATGGAACAGAAGCAGTGAGAGGCCAGCTCATGGCCCAGGGACTAGGAGAAGAAAGGCTTCAGAAAACAGGCTCCAAGTCACATTCAAACAGACCTCCCTGACATTCTGGCTAAGATGCCCAGCCTGGCAACACCCAGGTCCCCAGTGAATCTGGTGCTGCTAACAGTGAGGTTTCCCGGACTCTGCCTGTGGTAGTGGGAATAGACAGGGATGGGGGGGGGGGGGGTAGAAGGAAGGGGCTTTGCCTCCTCCTCCTCCATCCCCATGTCCCTTTCCTGTTTGCCCCCAAGGCTGCCAGATTAAATGGAACCTCTGAGTCCTCCAGGCTCAACTCTGCCTTTTCCACTCAACCTTGTATCTTTCTTCACTCCTTCTCCTGGCCTGTCATCCTTGGCTCAGGCTCAGGCTCTATTTGAAACTAAACAGGCTCTACTCTGGCAACACTGAAGCCACTGCCAGGCCCAGAGCCTGTTCAGCAGGCCAACTACTGGGAGCTGAAAGGAATCATGTCTGGGACCAGAGCTAAGGACAAGAACCCAGAACCTGGACTCAAGTCCTGTCTCTGATGCTAAGGTTTTAGTCTCCCCCTTCTGCATCTGTTCCTCCATCTGAGCATGGAGGGAGGATGTCATGCTTCAGCCAGGTTGGTGTGCCCTGGCCTTGGAGCCCACTGAATTCACATTTGCCATCCTACATTTGTTCATGCTTTGGGTCAAAATGTAATGCCCTCACCCCTTCACCTCACCCCCAGTCCACTGAAATCTTGCCAGGACCCACAGCCCAGTTGCTGAAACAAGCCTTTTTGTCTCCACAGGCCCTTCTGGTGCCCCTCTTCCAGAGCTAGCACCCAGCCTGGAAGTGACCTGACTCCAGTAGAACCAGCCTGCCATAAGGGCCACAACTTGGCTACAATGGGGGGACTGCAAGACACTGAGGCAAAATGGATATAGACCATAAATGGCAACCAGTACAGGGAGTCCAATGGCTGAGAGCAGCTGTGGGTCCCCAGCCATAGGTATCTCCAGCCCCCAGCCCAGGAAGACCCAGGAAGCACCCCCTTCCAAGGTGGTGTCTTCAACAATGAGAAACCATGGAAGGTGTGAAGGAAGAGAGAAGAGAGAAGTGTTGTCATTGAGAGTTTAGTGTTGCAGCATAGCAGAGGTATGAGAGGTTTGATGGGTTCAGGCAACTCCAAGAAATGTGATATGGCTGAAGGGAGAGGCCCAGGTAAGAGGACGTTGAGAGGTGGGGACCACAGAAGCACCCAGGCCCAAAGGGAATGAAAGTAGGTGAGCAAGGAGGGCTAGGAAGAAGTAGTGGAGGGCTTTGCCAGTGGCAGGCCTGAGTCCTAGGGAAAGGTCAGGGATCCAGACAGAGAAAGAGTAGCTATGCCGGGTGTATGCGGCTCCACATGCAGGCAGCTGAGATATCCCCTCCATCCAGCTCCACAGATTATCCCTGCCTCACAAAACTGAGGAAGGGTCCATGGATATAAGGTTTTTGGAGAAAGCATAAAGACATAGCTATAGCCAAATGGTGAGAACATCCTCATATCCATTCTGAGTGACTGAGCCAGAGCCCCAGGCTGTAGTAATGGACCTCCAGGAAACTGTGATTCTGTGTGTCTGTAAAAGCTGGCTGCCACCTAGGAGAGAGGGAAAGCCAGGCTTTCATGGTGGTGATATTGGTTTCCTATTTATATTTAAATTGGGACTTAAACCATTACTTCAAAAGTATCCAGAGCAACTGCTTTCTGATGCATGCAGCAGAAATAGAAAATCCCGGGTATAATTTATGAGTTTGTGTGTCTGTATGTGTATATCTCTTATCAACAGATTTTTTTATTATTATTTGAGGATATATTTGCATGAAAAGCAGATACTGAGTTCTGCTAGAGTAAAAAGATCAAAGAATTTTGACTCAGGTAAATCTTGGTCAAAATATAGACTCTGAAGGACTTTATGCTTCCAGGTATGACAGAGCAGCTTACAGCATACCAACACTACCATCCAAGGGCAACTAAAAATAAAATACATCAAAAGAGCAAAATGAGACAAAAGTCTGTTTAAGGCATCAGGTCCCTAATGGGTCCAAGGTCCCAGATGGAAGTAGAGTTCTCTGTGGTGACAAGCCCTTGTCTTGCAATGAATTTCTCCTTGGCACTTCTGGGCTTCAACAGTACAGGTTGAGAATCTTGAGGGGGCTGTCCAGCAGATGCCTGCAAAGTGTGGAGAAGTCATCAAAGCTTTTAACAATATCACGGGCTGAAGAGACAAAACTTGGAGCTCTACTTTGCCAAGATAGAATGTGAGAGGTCCAGATGCCTGGAAGTACAGAGATGCAGAAAATGCAAACAAATGCATTGCATCTGTTTGTCCCATCCTCCCAGGAGCAAGCCTGTTCTTAACCAGCACAGGCCCAAAGACAAAGAAATCAAACAGAAAAGATCTGAAATACAATTTGTCAGAGATTTGCTCTCTTAGGAACTGTCAAGTATATAATACAATATTATTAACTAGCACCATCCTGTACATTAGATCTCTAGAACTTATTTGTCTTATAACTAGAAGTTTGTACCCTTTGACCAATATCTCCCCCATTTCCCCATTCCCCAACACCATTCTATCCTGTTTCTATGAGTTTGGCTCTTTTAGATTTCCATACGTAAGTTATATCATACAGTATTTGTCTTTCTCTGTCTGACTTATTTCCCTTAGCATAAAGCCCTCAAGACCATCCATGTTTTTGGAAATGGCAGGATTTCCTTCTTTCTCGTGGCTGAATAACATGAATATTCATGTCATTTTATAGATATTATATTATTATGTTATAATAAAATGTAATATATGTATGTATGTTTATGTGTATTTATAAGTAGATAGATTGATAGATAGATATCCATTATCCATTTATCCATTCATCTGTTGATAGACATTTAGGTTGATTTCATGTCTTGACTGCTCTGAATAAAGCTGCGATGAATGAACAGGAAGTGCAGATATCTTCTCAAGAGTTTGTTTTTGTGGGCTTCTGGGTGATTCGGTCAGTTAAGATTCTGCCTTTGACTCAGTTCATGACCCTGGGATCAAGCCCCGCATCTGGCTTGCTGCCCTACTTCTTCCTCCGCGACAACCCCGTTCATTGTCTCCCTATCTCTCTCTCAAATAAACAGATAAAATCTTTAAAATAAAAAAAAAAGAAAAGAAAAGAGTTTGTTTTTCATTACCTTTGGATACATACTCAACTGCAAAATTTCTGTTTGGTTCTTTTGTGTTTTTCTATCTCTTTGTTGAATTTCTTATTTTGTTCTTGTATTGCTTTCCATAATTACATTGAATTATTTAGCTGTGTTCTCTTGTAGCTCTCTGACTATCTTTAGAATAATTATTTTGAATTCTGTCAGGCAATTAACAGATCTAAATTTCTCTAAAGTCAGTTACTAGACATTTACTTTGTTCCTTTGGTAATGTCATGTTTCCCTGATTTTTCATGATCCCTGTAGCCTTGGGTATGTGTCTGCTTCTTTGAAGAAGCAGTCACCTCTTCCATATTTATGGACTAACTTTGGTAAGGAAAAACCTTCACCTATGGGTGGGGACATGTTGGAGGCTCCAGGTTTAAGGGTGTGTGTAGGGACTGGGTTAGTGTTGGGGGGCAGTGATGACTTCATCAGCTCAGGTTGTTGGACCCACAACACCAAGAGCTGTGTGATCTTTGGTGACTATAGCGGGAAGTCCACAGAGGCTGTACATGCTTTGGCATCCTCAGTGCACCTCCACATCCGGTGCCTCCAGGCCCAGATGATATTACTCATTTAAAAATATTTCATACTAGGGCGCCTGGGTGGCTCAGTGGATTAAGCCGCTGCCTTCGGCTCAGGTCATGATCTCAGGGTCCTGGGATCGGGTCCCGCATCGAGCTCTCTGCTCAGCAGGGAGCTTGTTTCCCTCTCTCTCTCTCTCTGGCTGCCTCTCTATCTACTTGTGATTTCTCTCTGTCAAATAAATCTTTAAAATAAATAAATAAATAAATAAATAAAATAAAAAATAAAAATATTTCATTCTAAAAAAAATTTTTTTAATTAAAAAAATTTCATACATGGCCATAAAAAAGGAATGAAATTATGCCATTTGCAACAACACAGATGCATCTGGAGAGTGTAATCTAAGTAAATAAGTCAGAGAAAGACAAACACCATATGATCTCAGATGTTGAATTTAAGAAACAAAATAAAGAAAAAAGAGACAAACCAAGAAATAGACTCTTAACTATGGAGAACAAACTGATAGTTACCAGAGAGAAGGTGGCTGGGGCGGGGGTGGGGGGGGAGGGTAAATAGGTGATGGGGATTAAGGATGGTACTTGTGGATGAACACCATGTGTTATATGGAACTGCTGAATCACTATATGGTACACCTAAAGCTAATATCACACTGTATCTTAACTACTCTGGAATTACAATGAAAGAAGATTTCACTTAATCATTTAAAAATAAGTAAATAGGTGTTAGGAGTAATACATATATATCTATCTATAAATATAGATAGATATCCAGAGATGATAGACTTAAGATGCATTTTTCAACAAATAATGCTAATTGATCATCCATAGGCAAATATGAGTGTGGACTTAAGTCCCATACATTATAAGAACATGAACTCAAATATATCATAGGATTAAATGTAAAACATAAAATTAAAAGTTGTAGTGTAACATATAGGGGTAAGACTTTGGGATCTGGAATTAGACAAAGAATCCTTGGATTATAGCAAAAGCACAATCTATAGGAGGAAAAAACTGATAAACTGAACTTTATCAAAATAAAAACTCTCACCTGTGAAAGACCATGTGAAGAGGATGAAACAACAAGCTACAAACTGGAAAGAAAGATGTGCAAACCACACATCTGACACAGGGATAGTGTCTAGAATATATAAAAAATTCTCAAAACTTAGCAGTAAAAGTCAAACAATCCCATTAGAAAATGTCCAAAAGACTTGGAAAGACATTTCACCATGTATATGAATGCATAGAAAATGTGTTGGAAGCACACACTCCATCATATTAACAATAAACATCTATAATGTACTGTCTATATATCTTTCTACATATTTTATCGTCTCTGTAATCTCTTTTAATGTTTAGAATAAAAAATACGTTATACCCCAAAAAAAAGTTGAAAAGACATGAAAAGCCATTTCACCATGGAGAATATTCAAGGGCCAGATACGCACATGAAAAGATACTCAGCATCATTACAGCACAAAGAAAACACCTGCAAAAGCCACAATGGGATATCAGGGACACACTGGCCTCTAACACTGACCATATCAGGTACCAGTGGAGACATGGGCAAGTGGATCTCATTCGATCCAGAAGGGGAGGTGTGACAGTGCTGCCACCCCACATGGGGCATTGAGGGGACAGGGGTGTGCACACATGCCCCCAGAATCCACAGGTTTCTTAGCTGTTCCATTGTCAGGGCTCCAGAGAGGCATTCTTTTTGGCCAGTGGGCAGAATCTACCAGTGCTCCTGCCAGTGAGTAGGGAAGTCTGGTACAAGGCCTTTTTCAGATTCTGGCAGTGTTCTTATGTACTTCAGAGCCTGACTGGTCAGTCTGGAGCAGCTGGGACAAGAGCCCAAGCTCCCAGCAAGGGTGCCCGCCCTCAACTCTCCCCTCCCAGTCACCAGCAACTCCTCCCATGACAGGCCTGGCCAAATCTCCCAGTCTTTGTTTTCCAAATCTGCCACATGCTATCTGCAGTCACACTGAGCCTCTCCCCCAAAGAAACACATCTCCCATATGACCTGGTCCTAGCACACAATAGCCAGAGACTCTGCTGGGCAGGAGAAAGATGTTTGACACTTTTCTCATTTCTATTCTATCTGATACTTATCACTTTATCTCATTTAACTGTACCAACCTGGAATAAGTATTATAATCTTCTCTTTACAGATAAAGAAATGGAGACTCACAGATGTTGTATTTACCCAGGTACATCTTTTTTCCAAAGAGCATTGCAGACTTTTCTGCGATGTCTGGAAACTGAGAAGTAAATCTGGAACCTGAGGTCTAGGGAGAAGTCTTACCCTCCATCCCTCATTCCCACTGCAGCATCATAGCGTATTGCCTCCATAGGTGGTCATTTTTATCAACACTATCGTAAGAATGAAATCTGGCCCTATCCCCTGTGTTTCCTTTCTTCTGTCACTGCTTGGTCCACAATGGAAAATGCCACTTGAGCACGTCATTTGCTCTTCTAAATTAATTTTCCCATGTCTTTTTAAATCACTTTTGAGCACCTTCAATTGCCAGGCACTGGGCTAGTTGCATTATATAAATCATTCCGGGCCTTCAACATAACCGCATAGAAAAGGCTATTTTTCCATTAGATGCCAGACCCCTGCTTTGTTCCTGTCAGCTGTCACACCATTAAGTGTGGAAGTGTGTGGGTGGCAAACACTGGCATATATACCCTTTGAATCCACAAGATTCGAAGATGTCATATCTTAGGTCAAGACCCAGAGAGGTTAAAAATCCAAAGGTGTCCCAGTTAGTTCATGAGTCCATCTACCTTCAAAGGCCCCATACCAAATTTTCCTCCTCTTATCCTGACTTCAGGGTAAAACAGCTGCATGCAGGGAGGTCAGGAGGAAAGCCAAAAAGATGCGGAGGCAATTTGAAAGAAGAGAATCTTAACAGAAAAGAGGTGGGTTATTGAGAAATGAAAATGTAGAGCCCATCCTGTCCAAGGAAAGCCATTAGCACTCAATGGTGTTAACCGATGGCTGGTGTTTGACAAGGATCCCCTTTCTTTTATGAAAGAGATGTCTAAACAGAAAAGGGCATATCCTCACATTTGTTTGAAGTTAAGGATCAATATTCTTTGCCTCAGGAAATCCAGAAAGCTTTCAAAATGCTTGTGTGGCAAAGAAGACCAACAGACACTTCTAGGCACTGAGCCTATATTCTGCAAATATGTAACACCTGCCAGAAGACGAGAGCCATCTGGCCCCTCCACAGTGGGGGAGGCTATAGCACACAGGCAAGAGGGATCACTGCCTCCCCTCCCTTTTGCTGGCCATGGGGAGATGTCATCCTCACAATCTTATTTTGTTTTCAAATTAAAAAAAAAGAAAGAAAGAAAAAGAAACCAAAATGTTGAGAAGGGATCAGCGCAGAGTTGGGTGGTAACAAATACCTTGTCCAATGCTCTTTTCCCTGAGCCATAGGCACTTTTTCTGGAGTGTCTATTTCCATCTCTAAGCTACAGAAACAGCCCGAACTCTAGAAGGGCTCAGGAGGTGCTTCTCTCTGGAGTTACTACCCCAACTCCACTGACTGTGACAAAAGTGTAAGGAATGAAAAGGCTCTGGGGAGATGATTTGCTTGAAGACCTAGAACTTTCTAACATCAGGGGACCAGTCTACGCTTGTTGAAATAGCAAGCTGAATGGTGGGGTGGGAGGAAGCAAGCTGGGAAGCATTAGCTACATATATACAAGCAGTACTGAAAATGTCATCTATTGGGCAACTGCCACGTGCCAAGCACTTAACACCATTAGTGCTTTTTCATCTTCCCCATGACCATGTGATCTGTGGCCCATTATCCCCATTTTGATGATGGAAAATTCAAAGTCACCTGCTCAAAGTCACACAGCCAATCAATGAACAGGCTGGGTCTATGCCAACCCAGAGCCCTTGTTCCTCCTACTGCACCACGTTTCCTCCAACAACGACTCCCCTCCCCAACAAAGAGAAGGCTACCTCCAAGAAGCTGCCTACCCTCCCAGGAAAAGTTAGGCAAAGGTGGGATGGACTCAGAGACTGTAAGCTCCCTCTGACCCCGACCTTCAGGCACTTCAGCCAGAAGCATAGACACTGCAGCCAGATTACAAGGTTCCCAGCCTGGTCCATCATTCACCAGCCATGTGATCCAAGACAGGTTACTTAACCTCTGTTGACTGCCGGCTCCCCAGAATGATGACCAAAATAATCTGCTGATCATGCAATTCAGGCTTGCTGCTCCCTAGAGTGAGAAGAGCCACAGCCTCATGGACTTGTGTCAGAGGAGAAAAGGCAAATATGGGTGATTTATGAGGTCTGGATGGTCTGGTTCCAGGTAGATCTTTCCATACAGGGCCCTTAATTGGCACTGGAAAAAATTCACAATACAGTAGGATTTGCGGACACAGCAGGGAGGGACTGTGGAACCATACTTGACGTGCATACAGTCAGTTGATGAGCCCAACCAAACAACTGATTTTTTTTTTTTAGAAAAGATTACTTACCCTTTTGACAGAGAGTGGTATATTACCCAGATAAATGGATTTTTAGGAACTTTCTGAAACAAACCATAAATGTATTTGCAACGTTGTCTTTCTGGACAAGAAAGTCATGAAGTTGTAAAGTCATGTCAGTGATGAATGTCCAACAGTGAAGTCATCTTAATGCAGACAGTAAGCTCTGGGGTGTGGATGGTTTCAGTTCTTATCCGTTCCTCAAGGTCCTCATCAGCCAGCAGGGAGAGTGATGGCACCTGCTCCCTAGGGTTGACATATAAGTTCCTATGTATAAAGGACTTAGGCCAATACGTGGCACTTAGTAAGCAGATTAGTCTGCCAGGCCTGTCATAACAAAGTACCCCTGGGTGACACAAACAAACATTTATTTCCTCACACTTCTGGAGCTTAGAAGTCCAAGATCAAGTTTCTTCCAGTTCTGGTTCCTTCTGAGGCCTCACTCTTTGGTGAATAGGTGTCTATCTTCTCTCTGTGCCTACACAGTCTTACCTCTGTGTGTGTGTGTGTGTGTGTGTGTGTGTGTCCTAATCCCTTTTTTATAAGGACACCAGTCATATTGGATTAATATCTACACTAGTGATCTTGTTTTACTGAATTACATTTTTAAATGTATACATACACAGTTGCATCCTGAGATACTGGTGGTTAGGGCTTCAACATATGGATTTTGCAGGGAAGAGACATGATTCAGCCCACAACAGCAAGAATTTACTGATGCCTCTGCTATCATGTTTCCAAAGAGCTAGACTACACTCTGACTATGCTGGACTATTTTTAATTCTCCAGATGTGTAATTTTCCTCGACACACATTTCTTTTCTACCCCCTTCGGCTAGGCAATTCCTACTCAACACTAAGAACTCCACTCAGTCCTTTTCTCTGCGACACACATTTCTCTTCTGTCCCCTTCAGTAGGCAATTCCTACTCAACACTAAGAACTCCACTAGCCCTTCTTTTCTCTAGAAAGCCCTCCCCTGGGCACACAGAGAAGGGCAGACTCCTACAGTACAGTCTTTCTCAGCCCCCTTCCTCTCCAGCACTTACTGTCACTGAAATGCATCAAGGGTGGTTTCGCTGCTGTAGTCTCTCTGCCCTGCAGAGGATAGAATGCAGGCTCTGGGCCATAGGGAATTTCCTGCCTGCCACCCCTTTGTCTCTCCCAATTCCTGCTGTCCCAACCACCCTGCCATCAGATCTCCCAGGGAATAGACCCTGGGAGAGAGGTGGGGACCCCAAGGCTTGCAGTGACTGCTGCATGCAGGTACCCACTCTTATTTGAAGCTCTTGGGTTGCACATTCACCTGGGTCCACTAAATACCACTGGGTCTTTGATTGCCCTGCTGGCTGCCAGTCCCCCTCCCCACCCTCACATCAAACCTCCTCCTTTCTAGCCAGAGCCCTCAAAATGAACTAATATTTCAGTTGTCTGCTGTGCAGCCTACCTTAGCTTACTGGTCTATGTGTATGAAATCTGCTTTCTTATGTCTTCGTAGGCTCAGAATACCTCAGAATACCATGGCCTGGAGGGCTTAAACAGCAAACATTTATTTCTCACAGTTCTGGAGGCTGGAATTCCCAAATGAAGGTGCTGACAGACTCCATCTGGGATGCAGATGGCTGTTTTCTCATCATATCCTCACATGTCAGAAAGAGAGAAGGTCTCCCACAACTCTTATGAGGTCGCTAATCCCATTCATGACTGAAGCACCTGCCAAAGGCCTCACCTCCTAACACCATCACTTCAGTGGTTAAGGATTTCAACATAGAAATCTGGAGAGGGACAAGTCAGTCCATAATATTCCCGCTTCTGAAAATTAGGGTGGCATTGGCCCATCCCAGCTCCAAGATCCTTCTCCTGCCCTCCTGGTTACTGGTAGTGGCTCCAGGCTGCCCCGAGGCAGGCACTGGGTGCTGGGTGCTGCCTAGCAGCACACTCACAGAAGAGCAGCCCCAGGTGCTTCACACAGACTTCAGAACTGCCCCTCACCTTAGTAGGGGCAAATACCATCTCCTCAGCAGGCAATATGCACCTGAAGGGGCCATTTCACATTAACCATAGTGACTCAGTCAGCTCAGCTGGCTGACCTTTGTTTCGCAGAATTCCCTTCCCCGGGGTTTCTGGTTAGGAGGGGCCACAGGGGGTATTTTGTACTAGATTGGGAGGCAGAAGCGCAGCAGTGGCTGTACTGCTGCTTCTACTCAGAAACAGGGCTTGGGGGAGTGGGAGTACAGAGATGAGACAGGTGCTTCCGCAGCTCACATGTGTTGTGGACAACTTGCTGACTCATCTTGTCAACATCAGTGGCTGGGCTTGGGCTGCGGCTCCTCCCCATCACTCCTCTAGTCCAGATGTGGACTTAGCTCTGTGACTAAGGCCATGAGCTTCTCTGGCAGGACACCATGTCATCAAGCGTGGAGGGCATGGAAACCGACACGGGTTTGGGCCTGTTCCCCCTCCTTCACACCCATCTTCCCTCCCCCACTGCCTCCAGCATCAGACACTGACAAGGGCCTTCCAAAGGCTATTCAACCGGCTCCCACAGCCACCTAGGGCCTAACAGACAGCAGTTGGTGCTGCAGCTCTGACTGAGCCCCAGCTAACACACACTAACCAAAGCCACAGAGAGATTGCATAAACCCAGTACCACTGTTTGTGGACAGTAAGAACCTTATCTGCCAAGCAACCCCAGCAGTGAAGACTCTCTCTGGAGGTCAGTCTGGGTAAGGAAGCAAAGTCTGGACACAAGTACACAGCAAACTGATGTCACAGCAAGGGGGGCTGATTGAATGACCCTGGTAGACAGTGGCCTGAACCTATGCCTCAACCCCTCTTCTCTGGAAACCCCAACCAGTCCTGGAGACTAAAATTCAGCTCTTGATCCCCGGCACGCCTGCTCCAGAGCATTCAGGGCACACCCTGCACACTCAAGCCCCATCAGTGCGTTGCATACCTTTTCTACCAACAAGCTCTGAGCTCATCAACGTCACTTCCCTAGAACCTCTGGGGTGAGAGGGTGGTGACTGCTTGTGTATCCACATTCTTTGTGCTGGGAATAGTCACAGAGCCATCACCTTCACCCACATCAGCACCTAATCCCCACCACAACACCCTCTGAGACAGTTGCTCTTTTTATACCCATTTTATAGGTGAGGAAATTGAGGTTTAGAAAAGTTAAATGACCTGATCATTATCACACAACAAGGAAGTAGCAGAGCTTGGGCTCTGGCCCAGAACCTGAGCTCTGCTACTTCCTTGTCATGTCTTTCATTATCTGTATTTCTAATATTTTGACATGTGAGGCCTTCCGACTCTGGGCCAGTTAATTCCTAGAGATAGCAAACTAGCCACCTGGAGTGCACCTTTCAAGTGCCAGTCAAGCCATCTAGAACCCACGCTCATCATCTCCTTTGTGGGGCTCTCACACCCCACACCACTATCCACCTGCCCTAATCACCTTGGGGTCAGATGGCAGAAGCAGGGTCAGCCCTAGTGCCCCAGAGCCAACTGAGATATTCAAACTACCCAATCCTAAACCTCCTTGCCCTCCTCACCTGCACTTTCCCACAGAACCACAGTAAAGGCTCTTGCCCACATTTTCCCCTTGCTACCTCTGTCTTCTGACTAACCCAGTGCTTCTCTGTGTGGCCCTGTGGGCTATACCGTGACTCTTGCTCCCAGGGATCTTTGAGTATAAAATACTTCTTTCATGACCATCATTTCCTTGTATCATCTGCTGGCAACTTTCTATTTCTTGACCTGGATAGTGGCTATGTGGGTGTGCATTTCATTATTATTTTTTATTGAGATACTGGTCAAATAACATTAAAAATCACCCTGCTAAACCACACACTCACTCCCCATTACCCAGACCAACTCAGCCCCAGGCAACCATTACTGTGCTTTCTGTCTATACGGATTTGCCTATTCTGGAAATTGCACATAAATGGAATTATACAATGTGTAGAGTTTTATGTCTGGCTGCTTTCACTTAGCATAATGTTTTCAAGGATCATCTATGAACCCATATACGTTGTAGCATGTATAGAACATTCTTTTCTTTGACTGAATGACTCCATTTCTGGATATACTATATTTGTTTATTCATTCATCAGCTGATGAACATTTGGATTGTTTCCACCTTTTCGGCTATTATGAATAATGCTGCCATGAACATTTATGTAAAATCTTTTGTGTAGACATACGTTCTAACTTGTTTTGAATTTATACCTAGGAGTGCTATTGTGGGGTCATATGGCTGCATTTTGCATTCCCACTCTCAGTGTCTGGGTTCCAATATATCTACATCTTTGTCAACACTTGTTATAATTTTAAAAATTAGAATTATTTTCTCCCTTAATTATTCTGACTCAAGGAGACCATTTACTTTTCCTTGGTAATAATTACCTCAACTTGAGATTATATAATCCTTTGTTCTTTAACTGACTAGACTGGAGTTTTCATGCAAGCTATTGGCTGCATGCTCAGTATTCAGCCTAGTGCCTGACACAAAATTGGTGCTCAATAAATAGTTGAGCAACTAAATGGGTAGATAATTAACCCATGAAAAGGAAGGACATAGCATCAGACTTATCCCACCACCAGACAGTCAGCAACTGGGCAAACGTCCCCATCCCCTCAACACTGTGTCAGTCCCCAGGATAAGAACTGGCAGCACAGAGTGACCAGAAAAAGACCTTGACCTGGGGGAATGGAGGGAGGAGAGATGGTCTTAAGCTTGAGACAGTTTCATAATTCATAATTTCATATTTCCCCACATGTGATCACTCCCTGATGGAGAACAGCACAAGATGACTTTAGAGCACAGAACAGATGCACCTGCTCAGCATGGAGATCAAGAAGCCTTCTGAAAGGAGATAACACTGGTATGACAGTTAATTTTATGTGTCAGTTTGGCTGAGATAAGGGATATCCAGATAGCTAGTAATTATTTCTGGGTATGTCTATGGTGGTGTTTCTGGAAGGGACTAACATTTGGTTCAGTAGACTGAGTGAAGATATCCATCCTCACCAATGTGGGCAGGCATCATCCAATCCATTGGGGGCCTAAGTAGAACAAAAAAAAATGGAGGAAGGGAGTATCTCCCTCTTTCTCTCAGAGCTGGAGCTGGAGGCTCCATCTTTCTTGCCCTTGGATGGCAGAGTTCCTGGTTCACAAGCCTCTGCATATGAACAAAATTATACCACATTCTTCTGGTTCTCCATAACTGTGTGAGTCCATTCCTACAATACATCATTCCCTCTCTCCCTCTCTCTCTTCATATAGATAGATACATGGAGATATATATATAGATAACGAGATCTTTATATATATATATATATATATATATCTTTTATTGATTCTGTTTCTCTGGAGACCCTGTGAATACAACCAGGGTTGAGCTGGGTGAAGGGAAGGATAGCAGAAGAAGAATTGAAAACCACTGTGAGATCTCACTTGACCAAAAATATCTTGTCCACTAACTTACCTTAATTATACTTTGTGCATAGGCAGCCTATAGTTTTCATCATTAGTGCAAACATTTGGCTCAGGCTACAGAGACCCTGAACTGTCCTACCAGAGCACAGCACTAATTTGTGCTAGGAGAGGAGAAGCCCAATCTGGACAACAGAGGGGCAGAGCAAGAGGGGATAGGAGTACCACACCCACACACCCTCTAAGCCAATCCTATCTCTTCACTGCGTAGCCAGTGGCCTCACCCTGGGGTCCCAAGGAGAGTCTGGGAATAACAGGCCTTCCCTGAAATCAATGAAGTCTCCCCATGCACTTGGCAACCAGCCTTTATCTCTGGCAATAATTAGATCCCTCGTAACAGAGGGAGGTTTATACCCAGTGGCTCATCAGTCTCCCTATTTTAAAATGAATGTAAATGTTTAAGAGAAAATTAAGTGGTAAATACTCTCTGGTTGACAAGTTTGTAGCTGAACTCATGAAAGGAAATATAAGCCAAGTTACAGCAGTGTGGTCCTTTTGCCCCTACCCACTTACCACTGATGTTGGCAGACCCTGGAGGACACTGCTCACAGGCTTCACTGCTGTGGCCCAGCATGAACCCAGGGCTCTACAGGCTCAGTGGGCAGAGCCCAGCTCACGTTTACAAAGGTCAAGGGAAACACACACACACTGCCAGGGGACTTAAGTTTGACCCATGAAGAAATCTGCATCCCTCCTCCAAAAAGCCCTCAGCCTTCAGCCACACTCACCTACACACTCTGATGTGAAGGGTGCTCTACCTGATGGCATGTTTGGAGGGGTTGTCCAGCTGTCCCTATACCTGCCTCCTAGACAATTGTGCAAAGGAAAAAGGGGTGGATCCAGGAGGCAAACAACTGTGCCACCCACCCAGTGTGGGTGACTTGAGAAGGAATAATCACCAGCAGGGCAATGGTGGCACCAATGACAAAGCTGACTTCCCCACAAACACTTTCTTGGAGCCTCCACTCTAGATGTGTTATCTCAGCTGACCCACCTGACCTTGAGAGGCTGGAGTTACTGTATGAGGAAATTGAGACCCAGAGGGATTTGATACCTTGTCCAAGATCACACAAATAGTAAGGACAGGATAGGTCTGTGTGACCCTGGAACCCACACTCTTGACCGTCATGCCAACCCCTGCACCATGGATGGCCCTGCCCCCAAGATGTGTCTTTCCCTGGCTAGGAGGGGCAGGGTGCAAATTAGTGATGACAGGCTGTCATGGTCTATGTGGTGGATGGATATGACAAATGGACAGGCAACTGTGGGTGGCAGGCTGAGACGGTCTCGTCTCTGTCAGTGAGCTGCCCATGCTGAGGCAACAGCCACTACACCAGAGGCAGCAGTGCCCATGCCTGTGCTCCTCCATGCCCTATCCAGAATGGCCCTGGCTGTGCTGTACACCCCACAGCTGCACGTCTTATTGAAAACCAGATATTTCTGAGGGGTGACCACTTCCATACAACAAGGTCGGCTTGGTGGTGCTCCATTCCCAAGCTGAGGGTGCAGCAGAAGACCATCCTCTCCAAACTGAACTTAGAGGGGGAGATGCTAGAGGGCCACTTCCTATCGCATCACCAACCCAGAGCCTGCTACATGACCCAGCAGGGGAACCATGGGGGACACTCTCACCAGTCTCATCACACTTATTCCTCACAACAACCCTGAGATGGATCTTATACTCCCAGGTCTGATTGTCCATCCCTTTTAAGATCACCTTCTTTAGGGGTGCCTGGGTGGCTCAGTGGGTTGAGCCTCTGCCTTCGGCTCAGGTCATGATCTCAGGGTCCTGGGATCGAGCCCCTTGTCGGGCTCTCTGCTCAGTGGGGAGCCTGCTTCCTCCTCTCTCTGCCTGCCTCTCTGCCTACTTGTGATCTCTGTCTGTCAAATACATAAATAAAATCTTTAAAAAAAAAAAATCACCTTCTTTATGGAAGCTGGGATGGGAAAAGTTTCTCACTGACTGCTGTCCTCTTATCTAAGGGAAAGTGTCCCAAAGGAAACCCTTTCCTAGATCTCCTGCCTGCTACAGGCCCCTGCTTCTTTTCGTAATAAAAATCATCAATCACCTACCCACACGTGTGGAAACTGCAGCCCATGTCCGTAGAGCCCCACCTCCTTCCCCAACTGTCCACTCTGAGATATACACTAGGGACTCTGGCTGGAGAGGCCAGGTAGAGCTCAGCACTCAAGGCCAACCTTTAAGATCCCCCTACCAAGGCCAGTTTGAGATACACCTCTATTCTTTTATATATATATATATATATATATATATATATATATATATATATATATTAAGATTTTATTTAATCATTTGACAGAGACACAGCAAGAGGAGGAACACAAGCAGGGGGAGTGGAAGAGGGAAAACCAGGCTTCCCGCTGAGCAGGGAGCCCAATGTGGGGCTTGATCCCAGGACCCGGGATCATGACTGGAGCCGAAGGCAGATGCTTAACGACTGAGCCACCCAGGTGCCTGGGTATGAATAAATAATCAATCTCTCTCTCTCTCTCTCCCCCTCTCTTTCTCTCTCTCTCATACCCTTCCCAAGAGCAGCAGTCTGTACAGAATACACTAGTAGGCCAAAAATCAAATCCAATTGGCAGGTAGGTTTTGTTTGGACTACAGACATAGACTATTTCTTAATGGATTATCAACTTTTAAAATTCAAATTTCACACTGAAATCCTAATTTTTAATTTTTTTCCAAACACTGAATAAAAGGCCCTCCTAAGCCCATATTTGAATGTATAATGGCAGCCAGAGCTAAGGACCCTACAGCCAGGTTAGCTTTCTCAGGTTATCCTACCCACTTATTCATACACTTCCCAAGCCCCAAATGGGACCTAAGTTCTTAGTCCAAACCTAAGGCAATAGGAAAACAAAGTCACTTCCTAATTTCCCCAAACACACAAGCTTCTCACTGTGTAGTTAGTGCACTGAACTATTACGCAGGGCCTTTTCTTTCCTTTTATATATTCTTCCATCTTTCCCACTTTTCAACTATGTCCTCTCCAGGCCCCCGGGAACAGGAGCCATGAATGCCAGAGCTCTTCATGTCTGCTCTGAGCTATACAAACACCTAACCAGGCTCAAGAGTCTGCTTGGAAGGCCAGTTCAACCCTGAAATGAAGCACCATCTTCCATTTTATTTGGTGGCAGGGAAGGGGGGATAGCATTGTGTCAATCACAGCCACCTCCTAGAATAGGCCACTGGGAAATAGGCCACTGAGAAATCTGAAGTGAAACCTTGTCCAGTCACCACGTCAGCACTGGGCACAGGGAAGATGGAGTCAGGCTCATGCAGAGTTTGGGGATATTTGCATATTGCACCCACCCCACACCACACCTACCCCTGTTGCTTTACTCTCAAGACCCACCTGAGATAAAGACGCGATGAATGAATGGGTTGGCAGTTCACAGAGAGTACACCATTCATCTGGTGTGTGGGGCACAGCTCTTCTGCAACCTGCCTTGCACACCAGCTTCAATGCACACAGAAACACTCATTCATGAGCCACATCAGTCAGGCCTCGGGGCTCCTGTAGTGCCAACATTTGGACAACCTCACCTTGTCTAGGCTACCCCAAACCCAGGTATTCTCCACCTATCGAGCTCAAGAGCCTTCCTATAATGTCCCAGCTGCCAGGGACTTAGCAGCTTTGGAGAGCATATAGGTGGCAGAGCTGGGGCAAATGCCTCTTGTCCAACCCCAAGGCCCATGCCTACCCCAGACAACTGAAAGAAAATGCAGGGTAACTCCCAGAAACAGTTGTCATAGTCTTATTTGAATCAGAAGAAGGAATGTAGATATAAAGCAAACATTTACATTATTTTTAAAACAGTATTTAAATAAGACCTAAGTTGAGTTCTATAAGGATTCAGGGAAGGATGAGGTCAGAGGGCTAAGGTAGTTGGGAACCACCTCAGGTAAGCATAGGGACCTGAGCTGGACAGCAGAGGGTGGAAAGGTGAATAAGCGAGTGGGTTGTGAGGGCATTTGGGGCACAGGAAAAGCACGTTCTTAACAGCACATCCTGCCCTGAGGCGGTAGTCCAACATGGTCTTTCCATCCATGGGTCTGCATCTTCAACAGACAGGTTGAAATACTGAGTAATAGCCACAGAGAGGACTGTGTTTGCGTGTCCATGGCCAAGGCTTGCCTAGTGCTCACCTGTATTAAGGCAAATGGGAATCAGTAATAACTGTGCCTGAATTTGTACCATTTTTTTTAATTTATTTTTTATTTATTTTCAGCATAACAGTATTCATTATTTTTGCACCACACCCAGTGCTCCATGCAATCCGTGCCCTCTATAATACATCAGGGGCTTTCTTTCTGTGAAGGCCCTCAGAGATTCAGCTGCGATTCAGTTCTATGCACTGAATGACCAGCTGTCCGAGCAACATCTGAAATACCACATCACTCCTCAAGCCTCATAGGGCACACACATGAAAACAAATTACACTGCAGTATGATCAGTGATAATGTAGAAAGCATCCCCTAAAAAACTTAAGTTTTATCTGAGTAAGCTCTTTCATTCCCCCACAAGGATCTCATCAGAGAAGCCACAGGCAAACAGGGACAGATCAAAAAAAAAGAATGAATAATAAGTAATTTTCAAGGCAATTGCTAACTCCATTTTAAAGATCAGCTTTCATCTGATTAATTATATAAGAAAACAAAAGATGATAGACTCACTTAACTTGAATTTTGTTTAAATACTTGGACTGGCATAAGATTTAATGAGGCCCCTTTTTGAGGAGTATTTAAAATTATAATTTTTGTTAAAAGAACATTTGTTGAGGTCCAATAAATCTGTTGCATACTCATGTGATTTTTTTTTAATAAATTAAATCTCCCTTCAGTAGCTCAAAACTACCACTGGCAATAACTGTCTGATTGCAGCTTTAATGGTACTGTAATGGGGCCAGTCCATAGAGACTGCATGAGGCAGTTTACAGTTAACAACATCGCCTGTAGTTGAGAAAGTTGATCAAGAGAGAAGAATGTTTATTATTGCTATAATTGAAAAAAACAAGTCACATTCCATCTTCATTTAAGGAAAATGGTCCTGTTAGAATATGTATGTGAACCCATGGCCCCATCATCCTTTTCCTTCCTCATTGTCTCATAACAGTTTGCAGGGTCTCAGACTGCAGCCTTGAGAGGCCATGTGAAAATCCAAGAGAAAGAGGATTGCTCCAGGCACAAAGGTATTAGTTCTCTCTGGCATCTTACTTTGTGAGCCTCTCCAGTTATTGTTCCCAAAATAGACCAGTGCTCTGGCTATTTTTTACTACCTCTGCTCACATGGAAGAGAGTGTATGAGTTAACTATTCCTGAATAACAAACCACTCCAAGACAATACTCACTTATTATTGCTCACAAATATGCTGGTTAGTGGGAAAGGTTTCTAATGGGATGGGTTTTGTTGGTTTTGATCTCTCCATGTGGGTTGGGCTCAGGTCTTCTCTGAGAAGTTATAGGAGCTCCCAAGCAGAAGATCCTGGCATGAAAGTGACAAAAAGAGAGACTCAACACCACAAACACATTTCATGCTTTTGCTCCTCTTTCATCTGCTAACATTCCATTGCTAGCCCCATGGCCAAGCTCAACATACATTCATGGATTTGGAAAATATAATCTGTCTTTAGAAATATAGGGAAGGGAATAAACATTTGCTGAATAATAATTGAAACTGGCACAGTCTGACCTATCAATTCTTTTACCTATTCCCGGACACCCCCAAATCCTCCTCCAATCATAGTATCAGCCTGGAGGTCCAGGATCTCATAACTATACCACATCTACCTGTCCTCTCTTCCTCCAGAGACAAAGGACTACAACAGGTCACAGAAATTTGAAATACTACTAGGAAATAATGCCAGGGCTTCTACCCTGTGAGTAGGGACTGTGTTTTGATTAGGCCCTGGATTTGCTCCCTGGGAATAGATCTCCATTCACCACTTTTTATAACTCTTGGATCCACACTTGGGAAGATCTTTCCTTTTCCATTATCCTCCATGATATAACATGTTGAGAGCTTTGGAGATGATTTCCCTTTACATCCCTGAACTGCCTGCAGGAAGCTGAGAACCCACAGGTCTTTTATATCTTGAACAACCTCCACCTCTTGTAGGCCAGGTTGGCCATACGTTTACCAATAGAGCTCTTTCAAACATGAAGATTTTCCATGTACTTGACTGGTTACTTCCACATGGGTTGCAAACAACCATAACCACAAACTTTTTTTTTTTTTTTTTCCTGAGACATGCCTTGCTTTCCAGACTTTGGAAGTATTGAGCTTCTGTGAGACCATGCTCTCTTAATCATTCTAGAGTCCTTTGTCTAGCAAGTGCCACCTTAATGACCATAGAAATGTTAACAAAGCTGTAGCTTACTTTGAGAATGTGTTCTTGACTGGAGAGGCTGAAAATTAGCAATAGTTTTATTTTCAAACCCAGAAAGCCCAAGAATTTATGGCCTCTCCACATTCCCTCTCACTTGCTGACAGACCAGCCAGTCTTTCCTGAGTTTATCCCTTCCCTGTGGCAGCCTATCAAGGGCAACTCACAACAGCTGGATATACAAAGATGAGTATCCTTGGGTTGCCTGGGTGGTTCAGTCAGTTAAGCCTCTGCCTTGGGCTCAGGTCATGATCCCAGGGTCCTGGGATCAAGCCCGTGTTGGGCTCCCTGTTCAGTGGGGAGCCTGCTTCTTCCTCTCCTGCTCCCTCTGTTTGTGCACTCTCTATTTCTCTCTCTCAGATAAAAATATAATATTTTAAAAAAGAAAAAGATGAGTATCCTTCTATACCCTTCTCTGAAGAACTGCTCTTGAGGAGCTTCCAGTGTGACAGAGACAATTATAGTATGCAAAGATACCAACAAAGACAGGTGGGCATAAGGGTTGTTGGAGGCACAGAGCAGAGTGGCACAGCAGACCCAGGCAAAGGAGCTTACACCAAAGTTGGATCTTCGTAGATGAGCTAGAGTCATTTCCCTCAAGGGAACAGGGAAGGGAAAGGCACAGCACATGCAAAGATATAGCAGCTTGGAAAGACATGGGACATTCAGAGAAGCAATCAGGATGTTTAAATCAATGCAGTAAACATTCACACAAGACCAGACCACACCTGAACTACAGGAGGATGGAGAAGTCAACCTTTGCATCAAGGAACCCACCAGGCAACTGGGTAGAGCAATGAAGGGATTATTCCCACTGCGTAGGGCAGGGCTGTAATAGAGAGAAGCACAAGGGTAGCTTGAGTCCAAAAAAGGGATGGCCAGCTAAGCCTGCCATCACAGCCCTGGGTTAGCTCTTCACAAGAAGTTACAGTTCAGCTTGTTGAAGTTACCTAAGCAGAATGAGGGCCAGAAATGCATTCTAGGCTATGGGAACAGGATGGGCAAATGTCCTGAGGTTTGGCCCTGCATGGTATGGCAGAGAACTTCAATGTGTAGGTGCACTGTAGGTGTGTGTTAGTGTGTCAATGTGTGTGACTGTGTGTCTGTGTATGCTTGCAAGCGCATTGTGTCTATGTGTATATTGGTATCTTTGTATATGAGTGTGTGTATGTCTCTCTGTGTGAATGGACATGTGAGTTGCAAGTGTGTATATCAGACAGAGGTGAGCAAAACCAGGTCAAGCCCTGGAGACTGAACTCTGTCTACAGGCCAACAAGGATACATTCAGGACCTCATTAAGAAGTGTGCTCCCTTCATAATCACAAGCCAGCAAGAGAAAAGGACCAGGACAGGGATAATAGGAGGTTCTAACTGGCATCAGTAGGACAGCCCCCAGATGTTAAGACGTTAACATGCTGGAAGAATCTTTTCCTAAATCACAACTTAATGTGAAAGTATGACTAGCCCTGACTGAGTCCTCAACTCTGTACACAAAGCATCTGGAGTTTACCATCAAAACTTAGGGCTCTGGGGTCTAGCATCAAATAACTATATCACTGATTGCACTACAAGAAGGTAATCAAATATCTCTGTGAGGAGGGGAAAAAAATAAAAAAAAAATTTTTAAAAGAACTCAGAACTTCAGAGATTTCTCTGGAAGAATATCCCAGAGGCAAGGGCTACTGAATCAACCACAGTAGGTGGTTGGTCTTCCTTATCTGGGGTCTCAGGCTCTAGTATTCCTGGCACTGGCACCCCCATCCATGAGAGATTCCATCCTTTTTTTATATCAAGCTGGGCTTGGCTTTCCAGAGCAGCTGGAAGTGGCCAGATGCTTGAGAAGATGGTAAGTCCTAAGGGGGAGGTGGTTTCAGTGGGGAAATAAGTAGACAGAGCAAAGTGCACAGAAACAGCTTGACTCTCCAAGTGGGGTAGGATCCTGGGAATTAGCAAAGCTCTGAGCTAGCAGTACTTCACAACCCATGGCAATCCCAACCTGCAACCCTGTGGGAAAAACCTCCCCTCACCCCAGGAGTGAGCAGGATTTCCTGACACAATGGCTGTGCCACCTCTTAAATCTCAGGTCCAAGAATCAACTTCGAGGATAGACATCATCCCACTGCCCTTTCATCACTAAGATTCACTACTACAAGAAGCAGCAATTGGGGAAGAGGGGAGTGGGGAATGTGTGAAGCCCATTGGGCACAGGGCTTTCTCTTGGCATTTCAGAATGATATTGAAGATGACAGCTCAGCTCTTGCAACCACAGATGGGTTAGAAAAATCCATGGAGATTGGGGCTGGGCACTCAGGAAACCCTGACATGAGGGCAAAACGATGCAAAAAGCCTCAGGAAGACTTCTCTGAAAGATCCCACAGACCCGTCTCAATTCTAGTTCCATCCCTCACCAGTAGCTTGCATTGGGCAAGTCAGAGCTTTTTCTCATCCAGAAAATCAGGACTACTTTATCCATCTCGTGAAGCTGTTGTCAGGAGTAAAGGAGAGAATTCTGTGAATGTTTACAATAGAGGAACCCGCACACAGTGGATCTGGCCAAAAAACAGTTTGCAGCCTTTATGGAAACTCCATCCTTTGTTAGATTGGGAAACACTTTCTAGATGGTCATAAGATCCACCCTGTGTTACCTAGCTGATAAATGGCAAAGATGGGATTTGAGGGCAGGTACATCTTCCACCAAAGTGCAACTTCTTTCCCATCTCTAGAAGGGACTTAAGCACAGTAGGCAAGAGTTACTAACTGGTAATTCCTTCGGGTTCCCAGGAGAAAGAAAAACCACCATACAGAGTCAGGAAATCTAAGTCCAAGATAGAAGATTTTCTTAGATAGAGGAGTTTCCCATGAAACAGAACTCCATGAACTGTTACAAAGAGTAAATGAGATAATGGAAAAACTGCTTGCCACAGAGTGGAAGGTCAATAAATGGTAGCTATTATTATGTTCTGATGACTTAGAGTCATGTCTCTTGTCCTATAAGAATTTTCAATGGTCCACAAACTAAGTGGCTTAAAACAAAAAAAAAAAAAAAAAAAAAAATTGTTATTGCACAGTTTCTGTGGCTCCTGAGTTAAGGCATGGATTAGGTTAATCCCCTTTTCAAGGTTTCCCAAAGCTGCAATCAAGGTATTGGCTGAGGCTGCATCCCATCTAAAGCTTGGATCTTCTTACAGCTCACTGGCAGAATTCTGTTCCTTGCTGCTATGGAACTGAGACCATCAGGTCCTAGAACCTCTGCCATCCCTTGCCACATGACCCACTCCACACATAGCAGCAGCTTGCTTCTTCAAGAACTACAAGATAATGTTGCCCCTTCCATCTCTGACCCTCTTTTGAAGGACTTACCTGGCTGAGCCAGGCCTACCTGAAATAATCTTCCTTTTGATTACATCTGTGAAATACCTTTGCCTTCGCCTTATAGTATAATCTGATAATTGGAGTGAAACCAGAGCCACAGGTCCCACCCACAGTCCAAAGGAAGGGCTTCTACATGGGCATGACCCATTAGGGATCAGCTTAGAATTATGTCATTCCTCCTGTCCTTATCTGAATAGATCACAAAATCTCCTGCCAGGAGAATGAAACTCTAATAGTGTGCCTTGGTCAGAGCCCCTAGACTCTTGTCAAAGGACTCTTGGTCAGAGTCCTTTTAGCATTTCCCAAATAAATGGCATTTTATATCCAGAATGGTTTTCTTTTGGCAGCTGGGCTCTCCCTGAAACATGAAGCTGGCTAACACATGAAACATGAAGCTGGCTAACACAAATTAATCATAATACAACATTGTGAATTTAGGCAAAAGGGCATATTTGAGGCATAGGACCATTGGTTGAATTTTAGCTCTATCTTCTATACATGCTCCTTGTACCATCGAAAATTCTTATAGGACAAGAGACGTGACTCTAAGTCATCAGAACATAATAATAGCTACCATTTATTGACCTTCCACTCTGGGGCAACCTCACCCTGAAAAGCCTTGCCATTCACCACCATAACAGTTCCGACCTCCCCAGGTTGGCCTGATGCATAGAGAGGATCCAGACCTCACTGATCCAGGAGACAAGCAGATCTTCAGAGCTAGGAATATTTCTGAAGCCTCCCCCAACCTCACCACATGAGCAGCTGCCTCTGACAGCGCTTCCTCTGCCTCCTCCATCCTCCGACCTCCTAGTTTTCATTTATCATTCTGGACTGCAACTCACAGAGGGCATCATTAATGCCCATTACAGTGAGGAGCCCTCTGACAAGTGGAATAGACTTAATTTTTAGCTTTAGTGTGAAGAAGAAAGAAAATCATTAATGTTAAAAGTTCTTAATGAAGTAGAGCATACATTTTGCATCCACTCCCAGTTACCCTCAGTAATACATGGATGAATATTTATCAGATAAATATTTTCTTTCCTGCATCATCTTAAATACACTTCACCAGGGCTAATGAACCAGCCCACACTCAGGTCTGGACAAGCATCAGGCCAAAGGTCTGAGTAGGTGAGGATTTACCAGGTTCTTGGCTGTATGCTCTAGGCCTTCATCCACAACCTCATTGCATCCTCATATTTGCCTTGTTGAGGATGCTTAGCCCACATTTTCAGATGTGTTACCAAGCTCATGCAGGCTATGGAAGTAACCCAGTGAATCACCGTCGGGAATCCAACACGGGTCTGGCTCTTTCCACATCCCCTTCTCCTTCTTCTCCGCATCACATATTCTAGTCCTTGAGTCTGGTTAGGTTCTGTTTCAGTGAAGTTTTGCAATGTCCAGCTTATTAAAAAAGACTCATGGTTCAGCTTCAAATGTGTCTGCATACAGCCAGGGCTGGTGATTAATAAAATGGACTTGAGCTTGTATGTTAATAACAGGAAAGGAAGAAATGAATTTTCACAAGCGGGAAAAGAAAAGTACAAATATCAAACTCTCTCAGATGCCCTGAGAGCCATCAAAATGCAGTTCCTCCTGGAGATTTGGATCCTTAGGTCCAGGTGCTGCCCCACTGGTGGCACTGGCCTACCCCACATTCAGGGTGATCAAACATCCAGGTCTGCCTGGCACTGAGGTCATTCCAGGAATACAGGACTTTCAGTGCAAAAACCAAGAAGGTGCTGACAGATTAGAGCAAGCTGCTCACCCTGCCAGCATCTGTTCCTCTTCACCCTCCCCCAACAGCACTGAGTTCCATTGGGTATTCACCTCTCCCACATACAACTCCTGGGTTGTGCCCTGTTGGCCTCAGTCATTAGTTCAAAGGAGGGCATGTGACCTCATCAGGTTCAACCAGGGGGAATCTGAGGCCTCAGGCATACAATACTGGGGAGCAGTGCTCTCTCCTCCACCGGACCTTGTGGGGATAAGGACGTGATGTCTGAGGCAGAGGCAGCCATACTGCTACCCAGATGCTGAGGCCCCAAGAGGCAAGAACAGAGAGATCAATAGGAACTGTGTCGTTGATGACCTGAAGGCTCAGTCAACCTTGAACCTGCCCTACCTGAGCCTCTCTCCTTACTTATAAGGACCACAAATCCTCTCCACTCTAAGCTTGTTTGGCTTAGGCTTCCCTTTTCTTGTAACTGAAAGCATGTTTAAACAATGGTCCTTCAAGTACAGCCCCTGACCAGCAGCACCACTTCACCCAGACCTGATTAACAACTCTAGAAGTAGAGCCCAACCATCTGGTTTTTATAGACCTTCTCCATGATTCTGATGCCTGATATATTTGGAGATCCAGAAACCCAGAAATCCACATGTTTAGCTGGTGGCTCAGGGGATTCTGCTGTGACTCAGTAGTTACTCCCTAGAAAACCCTGGGGTGCAAGGACAGAGGTGCATTAAGCCTCCCAAGACAGGTCTGCATACCCCCAGGTGGCTGCCACTATGACAATAATGGTGGCCGTCCTCTCAGATCCAAACATAACTGTAATAAATAGGATTCCATGACCATTCTCCTGGCACTCCCCCCAGAGCTAGCCCAGGACCTCAGTTCTCAGCTGCTCCTGTTGTAGAGGTTTGGAAGGTGCCTGTGACTTATGAGGCACCTCCCTGTTCCCACCTGGGTCTCCCTCATGAATGAGTCATCTTCACCTACACACACACAGCACTCTCAAGGGCCACCCAAAGCTGGTCTCTTCAGACAAAACTGTAATCTTTTCCTTTCCCTGCCCTGCTCAGGTCAGAGCTGAGCACAGCAAACAATCATTTTCCCTCATCAGTGGTTCTTAACTTTACATCCCCAACCTCACTCAGAGAACTGGAAGAACACAGGCTGCTGGCCCTAAACCAAGACTTTTGAGTTTCAGCTCAGGCCTGAGAATGTGTGTTTCTAGCAAACTTCCAGATGATGGTAAATTCTCTCTAGAGGTCATATAAGCTTCTCTTGAGAGAAAACCCCAGGAACCATGACTGTGTTCCTCCCCTAGGTCTGGACAGAGCAGAGAGCATCTAACAGTCCAGTCTTGTCTCTTCCATCCAGTCTCAAGGCAAAGCTAAGTATAAATGGCCAGATGGAATCAGCCATTTGATGGAGATTTTTGACATGACTCTAAAATGGAATATTATTTAGCAAATAAAATGACAAAGTACTGTGCTCATTTTATTCAAAAAAAATCAGACTTACGAAGTTATGTACATCTAGTTGCATTTTTAATTAAATCATGTATTTATATGGGAAAATTCCTACAAATCTCAACTTATAATGCTTACAGACACCACTGCTATAAATTAGAATTTCATGTAATTCACTTCCTGGCTATGCACTTTTTTCCTACAATCATTAACATATCTTTTAGGTGAGGGCAACAAAGTGTAGTTCTTACAAGTGCACACTTTACAGCTGAACTCTCGGGGCTCCACCACCTAGCTGTGTGACTGAGGAAGTAGCTGACACTGTGCTTTGGCTTCCTCTTCTGTGAATGAGGCTATAACAGTATCTACTCCACAAGGCTGTGATGGGGATGAAATGAGAGGAAGCACTTCAGCCCTTGGCATGGTGCCAGGGACGCAAAAGTGTTCCACAGTGTTATATTTGCAAGTAGTACTCTCAAAGCTGGAGGCAAATAGTGTTATCCTCTTTGGACACACCTCTCATATAATCACAGAAATGGTACCTAGCTACCCTAGGCATCCAATAAATATGCAAAATGAAGAAATGAAGAAATGACTAAGCTCCCAACTGGGGAAGCAGCTTCACAAAGGCTGACAGCTCACACCTGTGGCTGATCCTCATCCCTCTAGCCTGTACCTGAGATAGCCCGATACCAGTGCTTCCCTGTGGGCTGGTATCTAGGTCCTGAGGGAAGTTCAGCCCTGGCCCCAGTTTCCAGAATCAGGCACCAGAGAGAAGAGGGGACTTGGCATCAACTTTGCATCTGGTCTGCTCTGGACTTAGGGTCCCCACACGACTAACCAGGCCCCACCCACATCTTGCTCTACCCTCTCTCCTCTATAATTATGCCCCACATCCCTGCCAGCCTTCAGGTCCCACATATGCCTGTGGGTTTCTGTTACAAATTAACACTGTTATTTTTTGAGCACCTGCCACATGTCAGCCTAGGACTGGATTCTTTACATATATTATGGAGTTCTAGTTCACATAAAAAATGTGTAAGATGAGGATATTTAAATGGAAATTATGTATCACATGTCAACTCTAAACCCAATGTCCCAGAATGTGTCTAAAGCAGTAATATAACAAAAATAACAGGTTAGGAGGCAAAACGCTTAATATATTGCTTTCTAATCAGTGAACAATATGATTATTAACAAGTAATTGCCTTTGTCAGCAATAAGACCTCTCAGCATTAGCAAGGTTTAAAATATACATTTAGTTTTTTGACATTCATAGATCTTCAAAAGTCTACAGGACATGCTGATCATGAATCCATTTATTTGGAATGTAATTCAAGACTTTTTCCTCAAATGGTTTTGCTCTAACCAAGCTATAATTTACATACAAGGAGCAGCACAAATCTTGAGCTTTTTACATGGGTATATGCCCTCAGAGAAAAATAGAGAATATCTCAGCATTCAGTATGTTCCCTGTGCCCCTCTCAGTCAGTACCTCCACCCCCAGAAGGAACCTGCTATAGACTGAAATGTGTTTCTCTAAAATTCCTATATTGAAGCCCTAACCCCAAGTGTGACTATATTTGGACATAGGGCCTTTACAGAAGTAATTAGAGTTAGCAGAGGTCGTAAGGGTGGGAACCTTATGATAGGCTTAGTGCCCTTTGAAGAGACACCATCTCACTGTCTCCCTTGCTCTTTATCATGGAAGATAGTGAGAAGATAAGCAAGCACCTACAGGCCTAGAAGAGAGTCCTCACCAGAACCCAACCATGCCAGCACCCTGATCTCAGACTTGTAGCCTCCAGAACCATGAGAAATAAATAAATTTCTGTTGTTTAAACTACCCAGTGCATAGGACTTCACTGTGGCAGCCCAAACAAAGACAGAAGTTCTATCCTGACATCAATTACCATAGGCCAGCTTGAACCCTCTCCACCCGTATGGAGATTTGGCCTTAGCTGATGAGGTGGAGGAGCCTGCAGAGATGTGACAACTCATCAGATTGTCTCTACCCTGTCAGGTGGGGGCCTGTGACCCTTGATGATGGGAGCTTGGAGTCAATGGAGAAGCCAGATGGCTTTGGGAAAGAACAGTTGAGGGAGCTCTGCTTCCTCTGCATCACTCAGAAGCTTCTGTCTCCACATTCCATCTGTTCCAACTCAAGTCCAAAGGGATGCCTACAGCTTTCTTAAGGATGGCCTTGCAGATTTGCTTTATTTTTAGACAATTTCTCACTTTCTTTCTCCCATGGCCAGTCCTGTCAGCATAAGAGGGGTGTGTGGGAGGAGGGTGGCTATAATAAATCCTTAATTAGTTGTGAAATCAGTCCCAGAAATATGACAGGATTTATTTGGCCAGGAAGTAGGATTCTAGGTCTCCACACTAGAGGTTTGTTATTTTAATGTAAAGTTGAGAGAGGAAACTCTCTCAAGGTAAGGACCACAGTAAATTCAAACTCACTCTCTTCCTCAGGAACAGCCACTCGATAAAGTACTTCTACCAGGTATTTTCACACCCTTGCATGCTGTGAGTTAACAAAATAAAGCCCATCCTACAGAGTATGGAGCCCTGGCCTTAGGCTTAAGATGAGGTCTAGCTCAGGCTCCTCACAAGCTTACTGTGTGGTCTTGAGTGTTCCTTCCCCTAGAGACCTTGGTCACCTTCCAAGGATAGGTATCGTTTGTTTTATTCACTTAAATTTGTTGAGGCACAGCTGGTGTCCAGCACAGTGTTGGGCTCTGAGGACTCAGTAGTGAACTGATCATGAGTCCTGCCAGTGACCCACAGAGTGACCAATGCTGTGCAGAGGTATGTGGCAGTGGGAGCACATGTAAGAGGCACTAACACAGATGGGAGATCAGGAAGTATCCACAGAGGTGTGGTTCCTGAGCTGAGTATTTCAAGGGAAGTAGGAGCCAGCACTTTGGGAGTAGATGGGAACTCAAGCAAAGGGAGTACAAGTGATGGCAAAGAGGGGTAGATGCCATAGATGGAGTGAGAGAGACCGGTGAGGGCCAGGTCACAGGGATTTTCATGAAATTTTAAAGTGCTTGGAATATGCCTCACAGATAAGAGAGCTCCAGAACAGCTCAAGGCAGAGGTATAATAAGTTCTGATTTGAAGTTTAGTAAAATGAAGTTGAAGTGCTAGAGAATAAGGAGTCAGTAATGACCCATCATTTTATTACCATTACCAAGAAAAAATATGAGCTGAGGAGCAAACGGGGCAGGATGAAATGAAGAAGATGACAGGCTTGTTTCAGGGCATGTTGACATTGTAGCTTTTATGAGACAGCCACATAGAGTCATCCTAGACACTACTGGATGTCTAATTACAAATCCCAGGAGAGAGAGCTCTGGAATGCACATACAGCTCTGGCAGCCATCAGTATAAAGTGTGTATAAGTTGTTCCACAATGTTAACAGCCAGATCATCAAGATGTCCAGTTTCACACCCTTGGGCCCTCTTCTTCCCACTTCCTCAATCATCCAAGAACCCCAATGACCCATTCAAAGGAAAAAAGAAACAATCCATTTCATGGGTTACACAGCAAGAGCCCTGGGAGGCTGGGTTGCTGCAGAAAAGACTGTTCTCCCCATGTGCATGGATCAGACATAGCTCTAGGCTAGAGAGCTAGTATAGCAGTCCATAACAAAGTTATGTGTTCCTAAATCAACATAATCCTCTAGGGTGGGAAGTGCACCTGATCATCTCTTGCTTCCATGCCAAGCTCAGTTCCAGTGGCCCCCGATCTGGACTCTCAATGTACTCTTTCAGCCATGCTCTTCCAAAGCTCCCCTGTGTCAGAGCTCACTCAGACACCCTCCATTCCTGAAATACACACCAGCATCCCTCCCAACATCTGCAAGCAACTTGAAACACTCAACCTCTGCCTTTCTCAAAAACAGTTTAATTGCATCTAGTGCTTATTATGGATGAGTTAGATTTATTTCTTGAATAAGCTAGTAAACCACAGAGTATAAAGTCCACATAATTTAAGATTCAAAGGGAAGTACAAAGGAAAGCCATAGAAGTGTTTCTTTCTACCTCTGTACCCCAGACATCCCAGTTCCCACCCCACAGGCAGCCAGTTATCAGTTTCTTGTGCATAGTTCTAGATGTGTTATCTGGCTATACAGTGCACATACACATATTCCGACACATACAGTAACAGATTGCACACCCTCATCTGCACCTTAATTTTTTTTCATCTAACAATCAAACCATCTTGGAAATCATTTCAAATTAGTACTTCAAGAACATTCTCATTGCTTTTAGAGATGTGTTGTGAACATGTACTAATATCATAATTTGTATATACATTTCTCTTTTGGTGAACATTTGGCTCGTGTCCCTTATTTTACTATTGTCAACAATGTTTGGCTAGTAACTATGCTCAGGTGTCACCTCACACATGTGTGAAAAGAATCTGTGAGATAACACCCTAGAAGTGAAAAGTTTGGATGAATGTTACCAGCTCTCAGAAACCACCCAAGAGACTTGCCAGCATTTTTTTCCTAATAGCTGAAAAAAATAAAATATAAGTTAAAGCATCATCAGAGAAGGGAAGACGAGTGGCAGGAGACAAGATTGTACTTATGTTAAGATTTTTTAAATAAGAGGTAAAAAAAAAAAAGAGAGAGAGGTTAAATAAAGGAGTTGGGGGTGGGCAGCTAGCAGTGGATAGACATGGCAGGTTAGGTACATCAGGAAGCTGAGTTAAAGTCTAAGGCTCCGTATGTTTACTAGACAATTGCCTTTGGAATCTACTCCTATTGAAGGGAGGAGATAAAAACAGTTGTGTCAGGGGATAGTCAGGAGACAGTGAAGGTCCACAGAGTGAGTTGCTCAGAGCTTAAGTGATGACAAATAGTGGAGACTTAATCCCCCTCCTCAGTCAGTCATCAGCTGTGTGTTACCCCAAGCAAAGTGAGCTTGCAATGGAGGAACTCCCCAAAGACAGCTGAAGACTTTATGCCAACAGCACTCACAGCATCTTGGGCAACAATTCTTTTCTTGAAGGGGTATCTGGGCACTGCATCTCCATGTCCATCTCAACAGAGTCTGGAACCTTGGGAATCAACAGCCGATAGGAAGGCAGATTAGAAAGAGTCCAAGAAACATTATTTTGTAGGTAAAGATGAAGGGAGCTCGTAGGTCAATGAAAATCAAAGGTGAGGTCCTCTGCTGAGACAGAAGTAGTGCTGAACCACAAAAAAACAGCTGACTCTTGTGGAAGACATGGCTAAGTGATCAGGGTTGTACACTGCAGGCTCTGACCTGCAGGATTCTAATCCTGACTTAGTGGACATGTAAGGCAGTTACTCTGACAAGTAATTCTACATAAATTCCTCCAGCCCTCCACTTCTAGTCAACCACCTCTCACTCCTCTGCTGGGATTAGAGCTGCTGTCCATGATCCTGTTTATCAGTCCTCACTTGCCCCTGGGTTAAAGCCCTGCTGCTGTGGGTGAGAGGAAGGAAGGAAAGTGCACAGGGTCAAGGGGAACTACAAGGTAATCCAAAGTTTAGCCCCTCTGAGCTTCAGTTTCCCCATCTATAAAGTTGTAGATAATAAAACCTACTTTTCAGGGTTGTGTGAGACTTTGATGAAGAAAACATATAACTCAGTACAAATATGGCTGCAGCAGGTCAAGACCTGAGTGGATTGTTTTGTTTTGTTTTTTCCCCTTTAACCACCTTTCTCCTTTTCCTTTATCCCTCCTCAACCTCTGCTTCACCTTGTCCTTCACTACTTCTAAATCCATTCCTCCTTTTCTTCCTTCTTCCCTGTACTCCTCCCCTTCTCTCTTCTCCTTACCTCATCCATCACTCCACAGGGTCTGAATTATAGGAATTTGTAACAAGTCAGAAAAAGCAGTCCTTAATACCATGGTTCTTCCCCCTCAACACCCTCTATCTCTGTGCTACCACCATTTCCCGAAGCACTTAACCATATCCCCTTCTCAAAGGCTGTACTACTTGCTGGCTCTCAGCCAAACCAAAAACAGGTCACTTATGTTTCTGTCTGAACTGAAAAACCTGGGAGACCCAAAGCAACGGAACACCACTGAAATGCTTCAGGCCCCCATGTTTTTCTGTTCAGTACATTCTACCATGTGACCACCCCTGAGTATACAAATGTGTATACCAATGTGCATGTGTACAAATAACCAGACTTGGTACTGCATCTCTGGGACACTGAGAGAAGTTTGGGAAGCTGATCTACTCCCCAGGGTTCTAAGAATCCATCCCTGAACCAACAATATCAACATTACTAGGAACATGTTATAAACAAATTCTCAGCCCCTACCCCAGGTCTCTGAATCAGAAACTCTGGGGGTAGGATTCAGAAATCTGAGTTTAACAGCCTTCAAGTGGATTCAGACATACACTCAAGAGTGTGCACATTAGCCTACACTGAGTCTTGAAAGGGTGGGGTTGTGTGGTGAACTGTAGAGAAAAGGCTGCTCCTGGTTCTAGTATTCATCTTCTTGGCCTCATTTCACCCATGACATCAACTAGAGTAAGTTCCTATTTGATTCGCTAAACCACTGTGACTTTCTCCTTAGCAGTCTGCTCAAATCCAGGTTTCTCAAAAGCTGAATTCCGTTTTCAGGGCACAGCTCTGGCTGTTTACTCTGCTGCTATAACACCTTCCCCCACCCATAGAGCTGAGTCAAAAGTCCTCAGATAATCTCTCTGTGACCAAGAGTATCTGCTGTTACTCTCAGTCCAGGCCCCATTGCTGAGTATACTGTGCCCACTCAGCAGAATCCTTCTGACCCATCATTCCTATTTCAAATGTTACCTCCTCCATGAAACCTCATTCTCTCAGGTTCTATCTCTATTTCTGTATCTCAGACTTTCCTTCTCATGTTCATCAAACAAAACTCCATGGGAAGGCTGAATGAGTTTCAACCTCTTTTCCCAAGACCCCTAAATTCATATCCCTTTGTCCTGACTCGACAACATCAAGTTTATAGAGACTTGCTAGACTGAGGGACTAGTTAAGACATGTATACTGAGGACACAAGACTAGTGAGGACAAGTGCTTTAGAAGAGAAAATGGCTTAATCATAAATCATAGAGGATTTTGTAGAAAAAATTTCAGCACATTGTAAGCTGCACTATAGTTGGCAAAATTTAATAATTTTAATGACGTCAAACAGTGATATTAATAAGCATGTCAATTGATCTCAACTTTTGCCTTTGCAAAATTTGCTAAATTCCAATTAAAAAGCCAGAATCTCTTTCTGAGTGATGATGTTAATAAGAATATCATGATCTTAAAAATAATAATAATTAAAAATGATGTAGGAGGAGGGGCAAGATGGAAGAGAAGTGGGGGACTCCATTTCCCCAGTCCCCTGAATTTAGATGAATATCTACCAAGCCAGTATGAACACCCATGAAATCACTCTGAGATGTAAGATTATAAGTCTGGATCCCTACAGAGGCAAAGGTTCATCAGTAGAGAGGTACAAAGGGTGGAGTTGGGATTGGATGGACAGATATCAGAGGATAAACAGAAGGGGAGGGGCCCACCAAAAACTACCTATTGGAAAGTAAAGTAATACCCCAGTGCAAAAGTGTCCTGCACCTGGGGATCAGTGTTAGCTTGCAGAGCTGCGGTGGTGGGACAGGAAGCACCTGATAACAGTGTTTAAACAAAATCCAAGAGTGTAAGGGCCAAACACTAGGACTGGAGTGGCTGCTAGTGCAGAGCTATGTCTGCTGACCTGAGAGGCTGGCCTTCTCCAGAGCTGTCATGGCCACTGCTGCAACACTGCCCACACCCACCCAGACCAGGATATCTCACTGTTTTGGAGGCACAAATGGCAGAGACAAGTGGGGGCCTGGGTCCACCACTGAGAGGATCACTGGGGCCATGCACTACCTGTGGGAGGCTCTGTTTTCAGTGGCACTCACAGAGGGGGAGACTGTGTGTTCTGGAGGTTTCAGAGAGGAGCAAACTATGGCTTCTCTCCTCTGGATGTAGACAATTTTCCTTTGCCCTGACCCTCTGAAAATGTGTGAAAAGCTGCCAGAGAACAAAAGCCCAAAATACCAGTTTCCACAGAGCCCAGCCCCTTGATAGGGAGTAAGGCAACTCAGCCCAAGCTGGGTTGCCTGAAACATGATGTGGCAGGCCCCTACCCCAGATGACAAGCTAGAACAACAAGAGGAAAACAACCTGAGGGTCCCCATAAAACTGTAAAACCTCAACACCAAGGAAAAATAGTATACTGAACTCCTGGTGTTGCCTCATGGCCTGCGTATTTCTTAGATACAACTTTTTTATTCTTTCTCATGTTTCTTCTCTGTTTTTTATTTTTTCTGCCTACTTAGCATTTCATCTAGATGCTTGATACAACGTATTCCATATTAACTTTTTTAGCTTCTACTGTTTCACATATATACTTTTTTTCTCTTTTTCTTAGACATATAGATAGACAGATAGATATAAGCTTCAATGTAGTCCTTTTTACCTATTCAGTACTACCTTTATATATATACAAGTTTTAATATCCCTGTAACTCTGCAAAGTAATGTCCTCTAAAAGAGAACAAAATACACCCAGGAGGAACTGAAGCACCATACCTTGCCCACCTTAAGAGGTTATAGCTCCCCACCTCTCCCCTTTTTATCCATAAGTTTATAAATCTAATTCTTGGGTTGCATTTTGGCTGGTTTTCTTCGTGGTGTCTTTCAATCACTCCACTTTCCCAGGGTACAACTTTGTCTGGATCATTGTTGATATTTTTTACTCTGGTACATTCCCTCAATCACCCCTTGACAGAATGACTAGGAGGAAGAACTCCCAACAAAGAAGAGAATAAGAGACATTGGCCTCTCCTGCAGACCTAATGGATATGGATACAAGCAAGATGTCAGAAATAGATTTCAGGGTAACAGTTATAAAGACAATAAGCAGGCTGGAGAAAACCATTAATGGCAACATAGATTCCCTAAATGCAAAAATGAGAGCTAATCAGGCTGAACTTAAAAATGCTGTAAATGAGATGCAATCTAATCTAGATACTCTAACAGTTAGGGTAAATGAGGCAGAAGAATGAATTAGTGATCTAGAAGACAAACTGATAGGAAGGAACAGGGGGAGGCCTGAAACAAACACCTTAAAATCCATGAAGACAGAATTAGGGAAATAAATGACTCCAAAACATTCCAATGTCATTATTATTTGCAGCCCTGAGGGGAACTTCCCTAATTTAGGGAATGAAACAATTCATGCCCTAGAGGCAGAGAGAACCCCTTCCAAGATCAATGAGAACAGACCAATGCCCCAGCATGTAATAGTAAAACTCACAAATCTTAGAACCAAGGAAACTATCTTAAAGGCAGTTAGGTGGAAGATATTCCTTACCTACAGAGGAGGAATATCAGAATAACATCAGACATGTCCACAGAGACCTGGCAAGCCAGAAAGGGATAGCAAGACATAGGGTATTAAAGGAGAAGAACATCCAGCCAAGAATACTTTATTCAGCAAGGCTATCAATCAGAGGGGATGGAGAAATAAAAAGTTTCCAGGACCAACAGAAACTGAAAGAATATTTGACCACTAACCCAGCCCTGCAAGAAATATTAAAGGAGAAATATAAAGAAATATAAAAGGAGAAAGGCCCCAAAAGTGATATAGAACAGAAATTTACAGAGACAATCTACAGAAACAAGGACTTCACAGGCAACAAGATGACAATAAAATCATATCTTTCAATAATCACTCTCAATGTGAATGGCCTAAATGCTCCCATGATATGTCACAGGGTTGCAGACTAGTTAAAAAGACAGGACCCATCCATATGCTGTCGATAAGAGACTCATTTTGAACCAAAAGATATATCCAGACCGAAAAGTGAAGAGATGGAGAACCATTTTTCATGCCAACAGACCTCAAAAAAAGCTGGGGTAGCAATTCTTGTATCAGACAAATTAGATTTCAAGCTAAAGATTATAGTTAGAGATACAGAAAGACACTATATCATTCTTAAAGGGTCTTTTCAATAAGAGGCTCTAAGAACTGTAAATATCTATGCCCCCAACATGGGAGCAACCAACTACATAAGCCAACTGTTAACAAAAAAAAAAAAAAAAAAAAAAAAGACGTGTTGATAATAATACATTAGTAGTAGGAGACCTCAACACTCCACTCTCAGCAACAGACAGGTCATCTAAGCAGAAAATCAACAAAGAAACAAGGGCTTTGAGTGACACACTGGACCAAATGGACCTCAGATATATATAGAACATTCCTCCCTAAAACAACAGAATACTCATTCTTCTCCAGGGCATATGGAACTTGCTCCAGAATAGACCACATACTAAGTCACAAATCAGGTCAACTGATACCAAAAGACTGAGATTATTCCCTGCATAGTCTCAGACCACAGTGCTTTGAAACTGGAACTCAATCACAAGAAAAAAACTGGAAGAAATTTAAACACATGGAAGCTAAAGACCATCCTGTTTAAGAATGTTTGGGTTATGGGGCGCCTGGGTGGCTCAGTGGGTTAGGCCGCTGCCTTCGGCTCGGGTCATGATCTCGGGGTCCTGGGATCGAGTGCCGTATTGGTCTCTCTGCTCGGCGGGGAGCCTGCTTCCTCCTCTCTCTATTTCTCTGCCTACTTGTGATCTCTCTCTGTCAAATAAATAAATAAAATCTTTTAAAAAAATAAAAAAAAAGAATGTTTGGGTTAGCCAGGATATCAGAGAAGAACTTAAACAATTATGGTAAGCAATGATAATGTAAACACATTCGTCCAAAACCTATGGGATATAGCAAAGGCAGTCCTAAGGGAGAAATACATAGCCATCCAAGTCTCACTCAAAAAAATAGAAAAATCCCAAATTCACCAACTAACTTCACTCTTTAAAGAACTGGAGAAAAATCAACAAATGGAGTCTAAGCCATGCATGAGAAGGTAAAAAATAAAGATTAGAGATCAATGAATTAGAAACCAGAAATACAAGAGACCAGATCAATGAAACTAGAAGTTGGTTCTTTGAAAGAATTAAAAAGATTGATAAACCACTGGCCAGACTTATCCAAAAGAAAAGAAAAAGAACCCTAATTAATAACATTATGAATGAAAGGGGAGAGATCACGACTAACACCAAGGAAATAGAAATAATCTTCCAAAATTATTATCAGAAACTATATGCCAATAAATTAAGCAAACTGGAAGAAATGGATGCCTTCCTGGAAACCTATAAACTATCAAGACCAAAACAGGAAGAAACTGACAACCTGAATAGTCTAATAACCAGTAGCACGATTGAAGCGGTGATCAAAAACTCCCAAAAAACAAGAGACCAGGGCCTGATGGATTCCATAAGGAATTCTATAAACATTCAAAGAAAAACTAATACCTATTCTCTTGAAGCGGTTTCAAAAAATAGAAACAGAAGAAAAACTACCAGACTCATTCTATGAAGCCAGCATTACCTTAATCTCAAAACCAGGCAAAGACCCCATCAATAAGGAGAATTTCAGACCAATATCCCTGAATATGGATGCCAAAATTCTCAACAAGATCCTAGCTAATAGGATCCAACACTACATTAAAAGGCTTATACATCACAATCAGGTGGGTTTTATCCCTGGGGTATAAGGATAGTTCAACACTTGCAAATTAATCAATGCAATAGAACACATTAATAAGAGTGATAGAAAAATTGTATGGTCCTCTCAGTTGATGCAGAAAAAGCATTTGACAAAATACAGTATCCTTTCTGGATTAAAATTCTTAGGGTGTAGGAATAGAGGGAACATTCTTCAATTTCATAAAAGCCATCTATGAAAAGCCCATAGCAAATATCATTCTCAATGGGGAAAAGCTGAGACCATTTTCCTTAAGATCAGGAACACAACAAGGATGCCCACTCTCACCACTATTCAACATAGTACTAGAAGTCCTAGCAACAACAATCAGACAACAAAAAGAAATAAAAGTTATTCAAATTGGCAGAGAAGTCAAACTCTCTCTCTCTGCAGATGCATGACATTTTATGTGGAAAACCCAAAAGATTCCACCCCTAAATTGCTAGAACACATACAGGAATTCAACAATGTGGCAGGATACAAAATCAATGCACAGAAATCAGTTGCATTTCTATACACTAACAATGTGACTAAACAATGAGAAATTAAGGAATCAATCCCATTTACAATAGCACCAAAAACCATAAAATGCCTTGGAATAAACCTAATTGAAGAGGTAAAGGATCTATACTCGAGGAACTGCACAACACTCATGAAAGAAATTGAATAGGACATAAAAAGATGGAAAAACATTCCATGCTCGTGGATCAGAAGAATGAACATTGTTAAAATGTCTATGCTGTCCAGAGCAACCTATGCTTTCAATGCCATCCCAATCAAAATATCAATGGTACTTTTCAAAGTGCTTGAACAAACAATCCTAAAATTGTAGGGAACCATAAAAGACCCTGAATAGCCAGGGAAATGTTGAAAAAGAAAACTAAAGCTGTGGGCATCACATTGCCTGATTTCAAGCTATATTACAAAGCTGTGATCACCAAGACAGCATGGAATTGGCACAAAAACAGACATATAGATCAGTGGAACAGAATAGAGAGCCCAGATATGTGCCCTCAACTGTGGTCAACTAATCTTTTTGACAAAGCAGGAAAAAATATCTAATAGAAAAGACAGTCTCTTTAATAAACGGTGCTGGGAAAATTGGACAGTTCTATACAGAAGAATGAAACTTGATTATTCACTTACTCCATACACAAAGATAAACTCTAAATGGGTGACAGACACTTCTCCAAAGAAGACATACAAATAGCTAACAGACACATGAAAGCACTTTTAACATCATTAGCCATCAGGGAAATTCAAATCAAAACCACATTAAGATACCACCTTATACCAGTTAAAATGGCAAAAAAAAATGACAAGGGAAGAAACAACAAATGTTGGAGAGGATGTGGAGAAAGGGGAACCCTCTTACACTGTTGCTGGGAATGCAAGTTGGTGCAGCCACTTTGGAAAACAGTGTGGATGTTCCTCAGAAAGTTAAAAATAGAACTACCCTATGGCCCAGCAATTGCACTACTGGACATTTAACCCAGAGATCAGAAGTGAAAAGAAGGGCCATCTGTACCCTAATGTTCATACCAGCAAGGTCCACAATAGCCAGACTGTGGGAAGAGCCAAGATGCCCTTCAGCAGACAAATGAATAAAGAAGATGTGGTCCATATATACAATGGAATATTACTCAGCCATCAGAAAGGATGAATACCCAACTTTTGCATCAACATGGATGGAACTGAAGGAGATTATGCTAGTGAAATAAGTAGAGAAAGTCAATTATCACCTGGTTTCACTTATTTGTGAACATAAGGAATAGCATGGAGGACATTAAGAGAAGGAAGGGAAAAATTAAGTGGGGGAATCAGAGGGGGAAATGAACCATGAGAAACTGTGGACTCTGGGAAACAAACTGAGGGTTTTAGAGTAGGGGGATGGGTGAGCCTAGTGATGAGTATCAAGGAAAGCATGTACTGCATGGAGCACTAGGTGTTATACACAAACAATGAATCATGGAACATTGCATCAAAAACTAATTATGTACTGTGTGGTGACTAATATAATACAAATAAACAAATAAACCAACCAACCATGATCTCCTAGATATTTAAAGGAGTGCCTCCTCTCCACCAACAAACACCAATCATCACTAAAAACTTCAGAATTTAGGAAGAATAGACCAAAACCAGTGGAAAATGGGACTGTTTCACTGAAGACCACTGGGGGGAACCCCCATCAGCTAGTTATTATAACAGCTAACACAGTATAACTTACCAGGTGCTAGTTATTGTTCCCAGCCCTTTACATTTATTAAATCATTTAAACCTTACCTCCCCTCCATGAGGGCGCTGCTGTTCGTTAGCATTACTACTGGAATTACTTGGTACTAACTAATATATTTATTACTCACTTTCATTGATTCAAATAAACCAACATTGACTTTAATGGCTTCAATAAACCCAGCTTTGATTTTTGGTTTGTCTATATTAGATTGCTGTTACTAGGAGGTTGATTCATCTTTCATTCATGTATTAATTCATTAATATATTGAGCCTGAAAATACATATTCAAGTGCTTAGTATAAGCACAACACAATGTCTTATTGAGCATACAAAGTGAAAAGATTCACCATCTTATGGATTTCCAAAATCCTTTATTTTTCCTTTTGGAAACACAGTTAACTACATTTCTGAGACCCTTGGAAGTTAGCCTGGGCCATGCGATTGAACTCAGAGTGAGGATTGAAATGGTATAAACCACCTCTAGGCCTGGCCCATCAGAAATCTCCACTCCATTCTCTTCCTCTGTTGTAACATTGATGACCACATTTTAAAGATGGTCATGAGACAGAAGGAATGTGGCCCCTGAAAGACTACATCAAACAGATCATTTATCAACCACTTACCAACCACATCATAGCGGACCAATTAATACTATTTTGTGTCATAGGCTATGGAGATTTGGAGGCATTTTGTTACAACTACCATTACTTCTCTAATAAATATGATAGGTCTCTGAGATTTGGGGTGACTGATGTTCAATTTTTTTATGTCAACATACCTACTCTATTCCTTATAAGCTGAACGTCTTTGAAGCAAATTATTTAATCTATGCCAACTGTGATTTACACATTGCAAAGTGGGCCTAATAAAATTTAAAATATAGGGTTGTAGGAATATTTACATATAAGACGGTAAACACTGTCCCTGATTTTTATAATAGGTGCTCAATTAATGTAGTTATTTATCTCCTCTGCAATGTTTCAAGCTCATAATTTTCACAAAAATAAATGATGGCAAATAAAGAAGGAAGATAATTGTATTTTCCTTCTTTCTTTGAGATGGACCTGAGTCCAGGATTTTCACAGTTTGCCCCAGTTTGGCTTCACACTTCTATGTTCACCAAGGGATGCTTTATTTACCTGGATACAGAATGAATAGGTGTGAACACGAAGGTAACAGTTCTGTAGGACTGACATTAGCATTTCAAAAAAGTCGTCAAATGGCTGATGGGAAGTGTTTTCACACACTGCCTAATCTCTTTTCACACATCTTTGCTCCAGGCTGGATGCTTTTTATCACCTGTATAAGGAATTGAATAGCTGTGAGTTCCAAAGCCAAGAGGCTTACATCATATTTTAACATTTCAAAGAGAAATGTTAGAAAGTACTTTCATTTTTCTCAAAGATATACCTGAGTTTTTCAGGCTTCCAGGAAGAAAGTTCTTATTTATTAAAATATAAAAAAAAAACTGAGAAATATTGACAAACCACAGTTTCACTGTTGGAAGGACCTCAAAGTCCAGAAGGACCCCTTCTGTCATATCCTGGTGAGATGGTCTCTCAGCCTCTGATGCATCCCTTGGGTGATGGTAAATTCATTCTTCAGGAGACAGCTGCCCCATTATTGAATGACTATGGATTTTCCCTCTCATTAGCAAACATCTGCTTTCCTGAACATCTGCCCATCCATCCTGGTTATATGTGTTACAGTAAGACAGGATAAGCTAGGGGACAACACTTCAGACATCTCAGGACAGCTGTCACAGATTCCCTTCATTTTCATTTTCACTATTATCCAGCATCCCCATTTATTTCCTCTGTCTCTGAACCGCCTTGATTGGGTCTCCTCCCAGATATCCTGGTCACTCCTTCTTGCAGTTTTTGAATAAGCCAGTGCTTCTCATTAGGAGGCATCCATAATAGACTACACAATGCCAGTCTCAACCTCCTTCAGGAATCCAGTCCTAAAATTATCCACACAATCTCCACTGGTTCTTCTCAACTTGAAATTGGGCCTCTGGTTTCTAAAACACAAACAGCACACCTTTTACTCATTACTTTCGAATTTTTTTTTTTTTAGTTTCTCATTCCATATTATTTGAAATCTAGGTTCTTTAGGAAGGAAAAATAACTTTCTCACCACCCCTCTGAAGTCTTGGCTGAGACCTCCTATAATAAAAGACAGGATAAGAAGAGAAAAACAAACAGAACTTTATTAACATGTATACTTCATTTATGTATAGGAGGTAACCAGGAAAACTGAGTGATTCCTTAAGATGGCCCAAGCTGCAACTTGATGAAGTTCTAGAATATAGGTGAGGTTCGGTGGGGTGAGGTCCAGAGCCGATGACCAAGGATATTCTTGAGATATCTTAGGTGCAAAATGATGGTTTATTAAAGCACGGGGACAGGACCCATGAGCAGGAAAAGCTGCTGCCCTGGGGTTGTGAGGGGTGGCCAGTTATGTACCATGGAGTTGGGAGAAGTAAGGAAAAGGGAGATTTCAATAGAACTTTCATACACTAAAGAGATACTACATACTACAAAGATACCAGATACCAGAGGCCTTGCCATTGCCAAGGTCATTTTGCCCTCTAGCAAGGTATTAACATTAAGGTGGGTGGGAGATTCCTAAAGAATGTCCCACCCAAGAGTGGGGGTGGGGGAGGTTGCAAGGTGTCAGCTTTTGCTTTGTCCTCAACCAGCCTTCTGTTCCCTCAGCAACCTTAAATATCTTCTTCAACTAAAGACCAAAGAAAGTTCTTGGGGTGGGGGATAGGGGTTAAAGGAAAACGAGTTATGGAAGGTTTCCAAGAAAAGTATGCAAACAAAGGTAAATTTTATTATCCAGGTTCAAGTCAGTGCCTCTGCCACTGATCAGATTTTCTTGCGATTTAGACTAGTCTTTCCCTTCCCCAGTATAGAGAGGGAGGCACCTTTGTAAATTGAGAATTCTAACTATTAACATAAACTTATCAACTATGTCACCCAGATTTTGTTGGGTCGGCGGACTCTGGGAGTGCAGGAGGAACAATGGAAATGACCGCCACCGGGCCCCGCCGTCTTCCAGCCTCCCCCACACACTCCACCTTTCCTTCACCCTTGACTCTCCCACCAAAAGGATGTATGCCCAGGTCACGTCTCCATAGGTAACCCAATACCTATGCAGGAAATAGATAAAAGACTCCCACCAACTCCCCCATGTGACTTCCCCTACTCTGCTTTCAAGAGTTGCGGAACCTCGCCCAAAGGTGCCCACCTCATCCCAGCGCAACTTTCTGGGCTCCCCTTCTCCTGAGCCCTGAAACTTCGCCAGAGTGCCTTTAACAAATCTTACTTTGTGCCTACCTCGCCTGGTGTCGTGTTTATCTCTCCTATAAAATCTTACATTTGGGGGCGCCTGGGTGGCTCAGTGGGTTAAGCCTCTGCCTTCAGCTCAGGTCATGATCTCAGGGTCCTGAGATTGAGCCCCACATCGGACTCTCTGCACAGCAGGGAGCCTGCTTACTCCTCTCTCTCTGCCTGCCTCTCTGCCTACTTGTGCTCTCTCTCTCTCTCTCTCTCTCTCTCTGTTGAATAAATAAATAAAATATTAAAAAAAAAAAAACCTTACATTTGGTGCCCAAAACCCAGGAGGAGATTGAGCCCCCACCCCAATGGGGAGGCTCTCTCCTCTCCCTAGCCTGACCTGGCCCTGCCTTTTCCAAGGCCACTCTGAAGCCATGGTGAGTTTCCCCCGATTCCGTACCTCCTTCCGGAAAGCCCTGCCCTAATGGCGGCGGCATCAGGGTGGACCCCGCCGGTCACCAGGTGACCTCCGTGACTCCGAGAGGTTGGGAGACATCCTAACTTCTACGGCAGTCAACAGTTCTTCCGCAAACCAGTGGTGGATGAGGGGACGCCTTCCTTCAGCCCTTGGGTTGCCCGGCAACGAATCGTGGGGACATCCCAATTCAAATTCGACCCTAAAACATCCCAGGGGTGTTTTAGGCCTGTTGGCCAATCTTAAAACTCTGGAACTGAACCAGGACCTGCGAAAACAACGTTACTGTACTGCCACTTGGCCACAATACTGATTAGACAATCAGTCCCAATGGCCTCTGGAAGGCACATTTAATTATCAGATTCTCATGGACCTAAATAACCTCAGCAGACACCAAGGCAGATGCGCTAAGGTCCCTTATGTTCAGGATTTCTGAACCGGCGCCCTCGTCTTACCCCCCACCTCCCCACTCCTATCCCAACTCCTGACAAAGTTATCCACAGTAAATGTGAAACTTCAAAGTTTACTGAAGGTCAAATAAACTCACGTTATTTGTTAAAATCTGTTAGCAAATAATTGACTAAACTGATGGTTAATTGTCTGTCTCAAAGTTTTAATGGGTAATTGCTGAGATAGCTTTCAAAGTCTTTGGTAACCTGAAAGTTTAAAGTTTTGCTTGGATGACAAATGGAATTAAATTTGTTGGACATTTAGGTCTTTTCCAAAGAGGATAAAATGCCAAGTCATTGATTACTGAACAAAGGTTTGTGCTTTTGACTTCTTACAGCAAAGAAAATAAGAATATTTAAATCTGTTAATAAGCATGGTTTGTGCTTAACTGATTCATAAATTGGCATCTAAAGAATTCTGTCATAACTGTTCACAACTGATTAATAACAGACTGGAGGTTAATAACTAAAGGTATTTCTAAGAGTACAAAATTCTGCTAACTGTAAGACTGATGGAAATAAAGGAAGCAACTCTGTATGTAGGAAAGTAGAAGATATATAAGAAAGATTTAAGGAATGGGAGTACATTTTATTGAAAGTAAAAGGAGATAATTTTGTCCTAAATGAGATAGTTGTTTGGGACAAAACCTGAATGCAAAGGAAAGTTGTAGAAGGTTTGTGGAGGGAAATCATTCAGGAACCCAATGAAAACACAGCCATGTTTCTTAACTGACTTACTGAGGCACTGACTCAATACACTAGCCTAGACCCGGCTTCTCCAGCAGGGGCGACTGTTTTAGCTACTCACTTTTATGGGAAGCCACACAGTGCTTTCTGCCCACAGGTCCTGCCCACATGCTTTAACAAAACCATTTTTTTGCACCAAAAATGTCTCAAGAATTCTTTCTTGACCATTTGCTTCCAGACCCACATCAAAATCACATCATTTTGGTATTCATTGTGGGGCATGAGTCTTCTCAACGGGACACTGAGCTTCAGTGAAAGTACTTGGTGAGTACTTCTCTTCTCTTTCTTTATTTTCATTCCAGGGGCTTTCCATGAAGTCTGGTCTTATTGAAATACATTCATGTCCATTGGTCAGGCTGAAATTCTCTAACCCATGGCTGTTTAACAAGGAGGAATTAAAATCCTGCCTTTTAGCTGGAAGGTAGTACCATGGCCAGAATGACGCCCTCTTTTCATTTCTGTCATTATACAAAATTGTCTTTCTTGGACAAAGAACAGCCACCCAAGTGGTTAGGACAACTTCCAACATAATACTTCCATGTGACATCTCCTCCTCATTGGTCTAATGTGATACCCTTCACATCTCTGGTGGTTTTGACACAGGAAGCTCTGACATATCCTGCTTGGGATACCACACAGGATTCACAGAGTGGCAGGAAGGGGGATTTTCTTGGTAATGGACCTTCTCTAGGCTTCTTCAGTTCCCAGGGTTCTCCTGTGGGATGACTTTTAACCCACCAGAAATAATGCATATTGCAAGAGTTAGAAAAAGGGGCACCTGGGTGGCTCAGTAGGTTAAAGCCTCTGCCTTTGGCTCAGGTCATGATTCCAGGGTCCCGGGATCGAGTCCCGCGTCGGGCTCTCTGCTCAGCAGGGAGCCTGCTTTCTTCTCTCTCTCTCTCTCTCTCTCTCTGCCTGCATCTCTGCCTACTTGTAATCTCTGTCTGTCAAATAAATAATGATAATAATAATAAAAGAGTTAGAAAAAAAGACTGACCTTTTTCTGTAACACTGTAAGATCTCTGTATTCCTTAGAAGATGAGGGAAAAAATGGCCCACTAAACTTTAATATGATCTATAAGCTATATCTCTTCTGTAGGAACAGACAAATGGACAAAGGTACCCTAAGTCCAGGCCTGCATGGCCCTAAATCAGGACACTGATCATAGGGTCTCTTGCAGAATGTGTTTGGCCACTAATCAGGCTAGTTAACTGCCTCCTGATATATTGGATGATTGTCTAAACAGGCCTTCTCCAAGTAAGATGAGGTTGCCATCCCTGATGAAAGGGGAACTGACTGTCTCTCACTGTTCCTCTTAATAGACCTATGTTACTCTTGTTGCATGTGGGGGCTTCTCCCTCATTCATTTCCTGCTTAATGGCTATGATAACTGGAACCAATTATCTTTGGTTACTCTAACTCAGGAAAGGAATTTAAGGAATATTGCCAGGCAGCTACCAAAACTCCTTCTTGTTTTCTCTGTCTTCTCCTGCCCAACATGGGCTCCCTATTTCCACTTGTTGGTAGAAGCCTTTTCATATATCCAAGCTGATGAGCTTTAGAACTGGGAGTCCTCTTTCTCTGTGCTCTGAGTTTTTATCTACCTTCAGCCACAATGGCAGCATCTCACTTCTTCTGCCTTCCCTTCTCTCTCCTCCTCTTTTTGCACCACCTTGGGTGTGGTCTGCATAACTGGCTCCTATACCATCTTTGGAGCCTCTGCACCATCAGTTCATGCTCTCTCTAGCCTTGCTGTCAAAGAGCTAGGAGGACACCTTGAAATCATACCACCCACTTCAGATTCCCGCACTAGTGTCCCAAGTAAAAATTGACAATAGGGAGGGAGGAGTCAAGATGGCGGAGAAGTAGCAGGCTGAGACTACTTCAGCTAGCCAGAGATCAGCTAGATAGCTTATCTAAAGATTGCAAACACCTGAAAATCCATCGGCAGACCGAAGAGAAGAAGAACAGCAATTCTGGAAACAGAAAAACAACCACTTTCTGAAAGGAAGGACCGGCGGAGACGTGAATCCAAAGCGACGGGAAGACAGACCCCGGGGGGAGGGGCCGGCTCCCGGCAAGCGGCGGAGCAAACACGCACAAAATCAGAACTTTTAAAAGTCTGTTCCACTGAGGGACATCGCTCCAGAGGCTAAACCGGGGCAAAGCCCATGCGGGGTCAGCGTGGCCTCAGGTCCCGCAGGGTCACAGAAGGATCGGGGGTGTCTGAGTGTCGCAGAGTTTGCGGGTATTGGAACGGGAAAGCCGGCTACAGAGACAGAGCCGACAGTAAGCTCGCAGCTCGGTGTTACCTTGAACCGATCGCAGGCTCGGTGAGCTCGGAGCGCGGCTGGAGGTCAGGCAGACGGGAGTAACTGGCGCTGTTCTCTGAGGGCACACTGAGGAGTGGGGCCCTGGGCTCTCGGCTCCTCGGGACCGGAGAATAGGAGGCCGCCATTTGTATTCCCCGTCCTCCGGAACTCTACGGAAAGCGCTCAGGGAACAAAAGCTCCTGAAAGCAATCCCGAGCGGATTACTCACCCCGGCCCCTGATAAGGGCAGTGCAATTCGGCCTGGGGCAAAAACACTTGAGAATCACTACAACAGGCCCCTCCCCCAGAAGATCAACAAGAAATCCAGCCAAGACCAAGTTCATCTACCAAGGAGTGCGGTTTCAATACCAAGGAGAACAGCAGAATTCCGGAGGAGGAGAAAGCCAAGCACGGAACTCATGGCTTCTTCCCTGTGATTTTTTTTTTTAGTCTTGCAGTTAATTTAATTTTTTTCTTTTTTCATTTTTTGTTTGTTTGTTTTTTTTTTTTTCGCCTTCGGGTAAAATTTTTTTTTAACTGTTACCTTTTTCTTTTTAAATGATTTTTTACTAGTTTATCTAATATATATATTTTTTCTTTTTTATATTTTTCTTATACGTTTTCTTTTTTTTAATTCTTTTCTTTTCTTTTTTTCTTTTTTTTTCTTTCTTCCTTTTTGAACCTCTTTTTATCCCCTTTCTCCCCCCTCACGATTTGGGATCTCTTCTAATTTGGTTAAAGCATATTTTCCTGGGGTTGTTGCCACCCTTTTAGTATTTTACTTGCCCCTTCATATACTCTTATCTGGACAAAATGAAAAGACGGAAAAATTCAACACAAAAAAAAGAACAAGAGGCAGTACCAAAGGCTAGGGACCTAATCAATACAGACATTGGTAATATGTCAGATCTAGAGTTCAGAATGACAATTCTCAAGGTTCTAGCTGGGCTCGAAAAAGGCATGGAAGATATTAGAGAAACCCTCTCGAGAGATATAAAAGCCCTTTCTGGAGAAATAAAAGAACTAAAATCTAACCAAGTTGAAATCAAAAAAGCTATTAATGAGGTGCAATCAAAAATGGAGGCTCTCACTGCTAGGATAAATGAGGCAGAAGAAAGAATTAGTGATATAGAAGACCAAATGACAGAGAATAAAGAAGCTGAGCAAAAGAGGGAAAAACAGCTACTGGACCATGAGGGGAGAATTCGAGAGATAAGTGACACCATAAGACGAAACAACATTAGAATAATTGGGATTCCAGAAGAAGAAGAAAGAGACAGAGGAGCAGAAGGTATACTAGAGAGAATTATTGGGGAGAATTTCCCCAATATGGCAAAGGGAACGAACATCAAAATTCAGGAGGTTCAGAGAATGCCCCTCAAAATCAATAAGAATAGGCCCACACCCCGTCACCTAATAGTAAAATTTACAAGTCTCAGTGACAAAGAGAAAATCCTGAAAGCAGCCCGGGAAAAGAAGTCTGTAACATACAATGGTAAAAATATTAGATTGGCAGCTGACTTATCCACAGAGACCTGGCAGGCCAGAAAGAGCTGGCATGATATTTTCAGAGCACGAAATGAGAAAAACATGCAGCCCAGAATACTATATCCAGCTAGGCTATCATTGAAAATAGAAGGAGAGATTAAAAGCTTCCAGGACAAACAACAACTGAAAGAATTTGAAACACCAAACCAGCTCTACAGGAAATATTGAAAGGGGTCCTCTAAGCAAAGAGAGAGCCTACAAGTGGTAGATCAGAAAGGAACAGAGACCATATACAGTAACAGTCACCTTACAGGCAATACAATGGCACTAAATTCATATCTCTCAATAGTTACCCTGAATGTGAATGGGCTTAATGGCCCTGTCAAAAGACACAGGGTATCAGAATGGATAAAAAAACAAAACCCATCTATATGTTGCCTCCAAGAAACTCATTTTAAGCCCGAAGACACCTCCAGATTTAAAGTGAGGGGGTGGAAAAGAATTTACCATGCTAATGGACATCAGAAGAAAGCAGGAGTAGCAATCCTTATATCAGATCAATTAGATTTTAAGCCAAAGACTATAATAAGAGATGAGGAAGGACACTATATCATACTCAAAGGGTCTGTCCAACAAGAAGATTTAACAATTTTAAATATCTATGCCCCCAACGTGGGAGCAACCAACTATATAAACCAATTAATAACAAAATCAAAGAAACACATCAACAACAATACAATAATAGTAGGGGACTTTAACACTCCCCTCACTGAAATGGACAGGTCATCCAAGCAAAAGATCAGCAAGGAAATAAAGGCCTTAAACGACACACTGGACCAGATGGACATCACAGATATATTCAGAACATTTCATCCCAAAGCAACAGAATACACATTCTTCTCTAGTGCACATGGAACATTCTCCAGAATAGATCATATCCTCAGTCCTAAATCAGGACTCAACCGGTATCAAAAGATTGGGATCATTCCCTGCATATTTTCAGACCACAATACTCTAAAGCTAGAACTCAACCACAAAAGGAAGTTTGAAAAGAACCAAAATACATGGAGACTAAACAGCATCCTTCTAAAGAATGAATGGGTCAACCGGGAAATTCAAGAAGAATTGAAAAAAATCATGGAAACAAATAATAATGAAAATACAACGGTTCAAAATCTGTGGGACACAACAAAGGCAGTCCTGAGAGGAAAATATATAGCGGTACAAGCCTTTCTCAAGAAACAAGAAAGATCTCAGGTACACAACCTAACCATACACCTAAAGGAGCTGGAGAACGAACAAGAAAGAAACCCTAAGCCCAGCAGGAGAAGAGAAATCATAAAGATCAGAGCAGAAATCAATGAAATAGAAACCAAAAAAAAAACAATAGAGCAAATCAACGAAAGTAGGAGCTGGTTCTTTCAAAGAATTAATAAAATTGATAAACCCCTGGCCAGACTTATCAAAAAGAAAAGAGAAAGGACCCAAATAAATAAAATCATGAATGAAAGAGGAGAGATCACAACTAACACCAAAGAAATACAAACTATTATAAGAACATACTATGAGCAACTCTACGGCAATAAATTTGACAATATGGAAAAAATGGATGCATTCCTAGAAACATATAAACTACCACAACTGAACCAGGAAGAAATAGAAAGCCTGAACAGACCCATAACCAGTAAGGAGATTGAAACAGTCATTAAAAATCTCCAAACAAACAAAAGCCCAGGGCCAGACGGCTTCCCGGGGGAATTCTACCAAACATTTAAAGAAGAACTAATTCCTATTCTCCTGAAACTGTTCCAAAAAATAGAAATGGAAGGAAAACTTCCAAACTCATTTTATGAGGCCAGCATCACCTTGATCCCAAAACCAGACAAGGATCCCACCAAAAAAGAGAGCTATAGACCAATATCCTTGATGAACACAGATGCGAAAATACTCAACAAAATACTAGCCAATAGGATTCAACAGTACATTAAAAAGATTATTCACCACGACCAAGTGGGATGTTGCAAGGTTGGTTCAACATCCACAAATCAGTCAATGTGATACAACACATCAATAAAAGAAAGAACAAGAACCATATGATACTCTCAATAGATGCTGAAAAAGCATTTGACAAAGTACAGCATCCCTTCCTGATCAAAACTCTTCAAAGTGTAGGGATAGAGGGCACATACCTCAATATCATCAAAGCCATCTATGAAAAACCCACCGTAAATATCATTCTCAATGGAGAAAAACTGAAAGCTTTTCCGCTAAGGTCAGGAACACGGCAGGGATGTCCATTATCACCACTGCTATTCAACATAGTACTAGAGGTCCTAGCCTCAGCAATCAGACAACAAAAGGAAATTAAAGGCATCCAAATCGGCAAAGAAGAAGTCAAATTATCACTCTTCGCAGATGATATGATACTATATGTGGAAAACCCAAAAGACTCCACTCCAAAACTGCTAGAACTTATACAGGAATTCAGTAAAGTGTCAGGATATAAAATCAATGCACAGAAATCAGTTGCATTTCTCTACACCAACAGCAAGACAGAAGAAAGAGAAATTAAGGAGTCAATCCCATTTACAATTGCACCCAAAACCATAAGATACCTAGGAATAAACCTAACCAAAGAGACACAGTATCTATACTCAGGAAACTATAAAGTACTCATGAAAGAAATTGAGGAAGACACAAAGAAATGGAAAAATGTTCCATGCTCCTGGATTGGAAGAATAAATATTGTGAAAATGTCTATGCTACCTAAAGCAATCTACACATTTAATGCAATTCCTATCAAAGTACCATCCATCTTTTTCAAAGAAATGGAACAAATAATGCTAAAATTTATATGGAACCAGAAAAGACCTCGAATAGCCAAAGGGATATTGAAAAAGAAAGCCAACGTTGGTGGCATCACAATTCCGGACCTTAAGCTCTATTACAAAGCTGTCATCATCAAGACAGTATGGTACTGGCACAAAAACAGACCCATAGATCAATGGAACAGAATAGAGAGTCCAGAAATAGACCCTCAACTCTACGGTCAACTAATCTTCGACAAAGCAGGAATGAATGTCCAATGGAAAAAAGACAGCCTCTTCAATAAATGGTGCTGGGAAAATTGGACAGCCACATGCAGAAAAATGAAATTGGACCATTTCCTTACACCACACACAAAAATAGACTCAAAATGGATGAAGGACCTCAATGTGTGAAAGGAATCCATCAAAATCCTTGAGGAGACCACAGGCAGCAACCTGTTCGACCTCTGCCGCAGCAACATCTTCCTAGGAACAACGCCAAAGGCAAGGGAAGCAAGGGCAAAAATGAACTATTGGGATTTCATCAAGATCAAAAGCTTTTGCACAGCAAAGGAAACAGTTAACAAAATCAAACGACAACTGACAGAATGGGAGAAGATATTTGCAAACGACATATCAGATAAAGGACTAGTGTCCAGAATCTATAAAGAACTTAGCAAACTCAACACCCAAAGAACAAATAATTCAATCAAGAAATGGGCAGAGGACATGAACAGACATTTCTGCAAAGAAGACATCCAGATGGCCAACAGACACATGAAAAAGTGCTCCATATCACTCGGCATCAGGGAAATACAAATCAAAACCACAATGAGATATCACCTCACTCCAGTCAGAATGGCTAAAATCAACAAGTCAGGAAATGACAGATGCTGGCGAGGATGTGGAGAAAGGGGAACCCTCCTACACTGTTGGTGGGAATGCAAGCTGGTGCAGCCACTCTGGAAAACGGCATGGAGGTTCCTCAAAATGTTGAAAATAGAACTGCCCTATGACCCAGCAATTGCACTATTGGGTATTTACCCTAAAGATACAAACGTAGTGATCCAAAGGGGCACGTGCACCTGAATGTTTATAGCAGCAATGTCCACAATAGCCAAACTATGGAAAGAACCTAGATGTCCATCAACAGATGAATGGATCAAGAAGATATCATATATATACACAATGGAATACTATGCAGCCATCAAAAGAAATGAAATCTTGCCATTTGCGACAACATGGATGGAACTAGAGCGTATCATGCTTAGTGAAATAAGTCAAGCAGAGAAAGACAACTATCATATGATCTCTTTGATATGAGGAAGTGGTGATGCAACATGGGGGCTTAAGTGGGTAGGAGAAGAATCAATGAAACAAGATGGGATTGGGAGGGAGACAAACCATAAGTGACTCTTAATCTCACAAAACAAACTGAGGGTTGCTGGGGGGAGGGGGTTTGGGAGAAGGGGGTGGATTATGGACATTGGGGAGGGTATGTGCTTTGGTGAGTGCTGTGAAGTGTGTAAACCTGGTGATTCACAGACCTGTACCCCTGGGGATAAAAATATATGTTTATAAAAAATAAAAAATTATTTAAAAAAATTGACAATAGGGAACAAATTCATTGATGTTTAAGTGGTCTCAGGTGGAACAAATTTGGTATTTTAAACTAATTTAAATTTGTTGGTTTAATTAAGATAAGCATATCTTTAGAGTTACCAGCATTAAACATGAAACTTTTACTCTACCTAAGTTTACTGAATAAGTAAGCTCATGTTATCTCTGCTGCAACTTGTCAACAAAAAGATGACTTAAAATGATGGTTAATTTTGCCTGTCTCAAAGTTTTCTTTATTTACTTAACAGAGAGAGAGATTTATTTAACAGAGAGAGAGAACACAAGCTGGGGGAGTGGCGGAGGGAGAGGGAGAAGAAGGCTCTGTGATGAGCAGGGTGCCTGATGTGCGGCATGATCCCAGGACCCTGGGATTATGACCTGAGCCAAAGGCAGATGCTTAACTGACTGAGCCACCGAGATGTCCCATCTCAAAGTTTTCATGGTAATTTTAAATTTTAAAATAGCTTTTTTTTAATTTTAAATTTTTAATTTTAAAATAGTTTTCAAAGTCTTTGTTAACCTAAAACTTTAAAGTTTTGCTTGGATGATAAATTGGACTGAATTCATTGGACACGAAGTCTTTTCCAATGGAAAAAAAATTTTAATATTATAAAATGTATTTATAAAGTTCAGATCTAAAGAATTCTGGTGTAACCATTCACAATTGGTTACTACTTAGTTTTTACTGAAGTGCAAGGTTTCTAAGAGTTAAAATTCTGCTAAAAGTAATCAAGACTGATGGAAATAAGGGAAGCAACTCAGAATGAAAAAGTTATGGAATGTTTATTAAGAAAAATCTTTGGAAAGAAATTTTATATGCGGTCAGGAGTAATATTGAAATGAAGGATTCTGAAAGTACACTGGCATGAGATTAAAATTCTCCCTTTCTCTCTGTTAGAGACAAAGTTTTCTTTGATTGTTGGTCTGCTCTTGATAAGAAAATATAAACAAAACATTTTTCTCTTTTGTCTACCCAAAAGAAGCCTACAATTCTATGTTTCTATGTTTTGCCTTTATCAGGTTCTTGATTATCTATAATCTTATGTAGGAATGTGCTCTAAAACTTTCTAAGGCTTTTAACAAACTTCCCTGTAATCTGAATTATAAATGTAGACTTTTTTACTAATTAGGCCTTATTTGGTAATATTAAGTTATTCCAGAAGGATTGTTGAGCAAATGATAAGCCTTAGGTTACATTGTTTGGGTAAAAGCTATAAACAATTTAGAGATTATATGCAATTCCTAAAGCTTTAATATTTTTGGCATAAGACTATTACCTGATAATCTGATTATTTGAAGTGTTAGATGTCACAGAAATAACTGGATTCTCTCATCAGCTACATTATATGAACTCTCATCAGATCTTTAACCATGTCCATTTTTTTTAGTCTTTTCCCATTTATAATTATTGTTCTTATACTCTTGTGAAATATGTTTCATCTGCAAGGAGATTCATAAAAAGAGCTTTTGACAAATACAGGTTTTGATATCTTTAAAATCATAAAACTAAAATTGATAGGAATTTCCAGAACTAAAAGAAGAGGAAGAAGAAAGAAAGAAGAAGAAGAAAAAGAGGAGGAGGAGGAGAAGGAGGAGAAGGAGCAGCAACAGCTGCATTCAAACTTTCAAACTGAACAAGAATTAATAACATGGGACTAAATGAACTAAGAAAGATGATTATAGTTTTCGTGACTCTTATTTAAAACTTTGCTGGTTCTTTAATGTTTGCTCTTACAGATTAAGAAAACTTTTTTTTTTAATATCCATGATATACAGAAATATGATAAAATATTCCTTCATGAACAATTTGAAATGTTTAACTTCTCTGCTTACCTGAACCCTCCAGAATTCAGAAAACTCTCAGTGAATATTCTTTCTTCTGTGACAGTTACAATTATTTGCATAGTTTAATAAGAATCTCTTCTCCTTGTAACAGGACATCATTGAAAACATTGGTTATTTTACTTACTAAGGCTTTTGACTGGAATGTCATATTTGACACATGCATAGACCCAGATATGACCAGAAGAGCTTTAAGGAACTAAGGTTGACTTTATGAAGCATAAAGCCAATAGAGCCCCTTGGAAAAGTTGGCCTGATACCTTACTTAAAGACTTCCCAGCAGCCTTACCAGGTGAGTAAAGAATGTCATTTCCTAGCAGGTGGAGAAACTTCAAAATATTTGGGAGATCTCAAGAAAGGAATTTGCCCAAATCTATAGGTATTATAAGCATGTCCAACAGCAAGTATTTGGCTTGGCTTCTGGCCTAGAGAGGCTACAAAAACTACAATTAGGATTCCTCATAAAATGTTTCAGCAAAGCAGATTTAGAAAGATCTATATGATCAATTACTATTCTTGCTGAGCTTATATAAATAATTAGGCCAAGTTTATAAAAACTAGACTTGTTTTATAAATGAATTAGTCTTGAATTGGCTATTTCTGATTAAAAATAAGGATGATTATATAAAGAAAAAAGTGTTTTAATAATATTGGGCTGGCAGAAAGGGCTACGTAAGATGGCGAAAGTTCCCGCCACAAAACCTGAACTTGGACAGGAGAACAAAGGCCCAAGCAGGAATCTGAGACCCCCCCCCCCCCCCGGGCTCCAGTGGACCAATGGGACCCCAACGAGCAGGCGAGATATCCGAATAAGGGAAACTTGCCAAAAGACAAGCTCCCCTCGAGCTCCCCTCCAGACCCCTTAAAAGCCCCCTACTCCCTGCCTTGGGCGCGACTTCCACCACTCTGCTTTCCAGAGTCAGGGAACCTCGCCCGAGGGTGCCCACCTCCTCCTGGCGCAACTTTCCTGGCTCTCCTTCTCCTGAGCCCTGAAACTTTGGCGAAGAGTGTTTTTAATAAATCTTGCCTTGCACCCACTTTGCCTGGTGTTTTGTTTATCTCGCCAGAAAAACTTTCCATTTCGTGGCGGCACCCGTGAAGGAGATTGAGCCCCAACCCCAGTGAGGAGGCTCTCTCCTTTCCCTAGCAGAACCGGACCTGCCTTTCCGAACACCACTTCCGAAGCCGTGGTGAGTTTCCCCTGATTCCACGCCTCCGTCCAGAAAGCCCTTCCCTAATCTCAGCCGCATCAGGGCGGACCCCGCAGGTCACCAGGTGACCTTCGTGACTCCAAGGCCTGGAGACGTCCTAACCTCTACGGCAGTTGACACAGTTTTTCCCCAACCCAGTGGTGGACGAGGGGACGCCTTCCTCCAGCCCTCAGGTTGCCCGGCAACGAATCATGGGGACCTCCCAATCCAAATTCGACCCTAAAACATACCGGGGGTGTTTTGGGCCTGTTGGCCAATCTTAAAACCCTGGAACTGGACCAGGACCTGCGAAAACGACATTACTGTACTGTCGTGTGGCCACAATACCAATTAGACAATCGGTCCCAGTGACCTCCGGAAGGCATATTTGACTATCAGATTCTCATGGACCTAGGCAATTTCTGCAGACACCAAGGCAGATGGGCCAAGGTCCCTTAAGTCCAGGCTTTCTGGACTCTGCGCTCTTGCCCCTCCCTCTGCTCTCACTGCTCCACCTCACAGGTCCTCCTGGCCCGCTCCCCTCCCCTGCCACCCACTGCTCCCAAAGACTCGGATCTCTCCTCCCTATCTCCCCTCTCTGAACCCCCGGAGAGCTTCACCCACCCACCGACAAGAGGGCCCCTGGTTCCTCCTCCTCCTCCTCCTCCTCCTTACTACGATCTCTTACCCCAAGTTCCCTTAAGTTAGGATTTCTGAACTGGCGCCCTCGTCTACCCCTCCCCCTCCTATCCGAACTCCTGACAAATTTATCCGCAGTATACGGGAAACTCCAATCAAAGTTTACTGAAGGTCAAATAGGCTCTTGTTACTTGTTAAAATCTGCTAGCAAAGAGATGACTAGAACTGATGGTTACTTGTGTGTCTCAGAGTTTTAATAAGTAATTCTTAAGGTATCTTTCAAAGTCTTTGGTAACCTTTAACCGACTGGGATAAAATACTAGAGTGCTGGTCCCTGGAACTAGGTTTACGCTTTTGAAATCTATTGGTAAACATCTTTTGTGCTTAATTGAATTCTGTTGTAACAGCCCTGGGGCTACTGTTTGAGCTAGAACCTTTCATAAAGAATGGAAGGGGAGACTGATCACCTCCCATTAGCCAGGGATACCCAAAGGGGAGGATGTCCAATCTGTTTGAATCTGAAGAGTGCCTGACTGTGTGAATGTGTCTGTATGGCTCCACCTGCACTAGGGCTCAAAAACCCTCCCCTGATTTAGTATGCCCCCTAAGGGAGGTTGCTGGAGTTGAGGGAGTTGTTCAAGTTCATGAACCCTTCTCTCTACAAGACCTTTCCCAAATTGAGAAATGTTTGGGTTCCTTTTCAGCCAATCCTGATAACTATATCAAAGAATTCCAGTATCTGGCCCAAGCCTATGACCTCACCTGGCATGATTTACATGTGGTCCAGACCACCACCCTCACCACAGAGGAGAGGGAATGCATCCAGGCTGCTGCCCGGGAGCATCCAGATCAGGTCCATCTCACTGATGCTGCCATGCCAGTTGGAGCCCAGGTGGTCCCAGCTGTAGAACCAGGTTGGGATTATCAGGATGGCCAAGATGGCCACCGGCGCTGCGACCACATGGTCCAATGTCTCATTGCCGGCCTGCAGGCAGCCTCTAATAAGGCCATGAATTACGACAAGATTAGGGAGATTGTCCAGGCCCCTGACGAAAACCCCGCCATGTTTCTTAACCGATTGACAGAGGCTTTAACCCAGTACACTCTCTTGGACCCCGCCTCTCCTGCAGGGGCCATGGTACTGGCTACTCATTTTATCTCTCAATCAGCACCGGATATACGGAGAAAGTTAAAAAAGGCTGAAGAGGGCCTTCAGACCCCCATTTCTGACTTGGTGAAAATGGCATTTAAGGTCTTTAATTCCCGTGAGGAGGTGGCTGAGCTTAAACAACAAGCCAGACTCCAGCAAAAGGTTCAGTTGCAGACCCAAGCCTTGGTAGCAGGCCTGCAGCCGGCCAGCTCTGGGAGCCAACAGAGAGGGGCAACCAATCACACCCCCCTGGGGGCCTGTTTCAAATGTGGGGCTGAGGGACACTGGGCTCGCCAGTGCCCCAATCCAAAGCCACCAACTTGGCCTTGCCCTCAGTGCCATTTGATGGGCCACTGGAAATCTGACTGCCCTAACCTCGGGGTATCTTCGACGCCTCAATGTGGGGGACCCCCCGAGACAGTAAGTCCAGCCTTTCACCTGCTTGGATTGGAGGACGACTGACAAAGCCCAGACTCGGCCAACCCTCTCACCCAGGCCGAGCCCACGGTCATGCTCCAGGTAGTGGGTAAGTCCATCTTTTTTGCTGGACACGGGGGCTACCTACTCTGTTCTGCCTTCCTACTCGGGACTTACTCGAACCTCACCAATTACTGTTATGGGGATCGATGGGACCTCCTCCAATCCTAGGGTGACCCTTCCCCTCACCTGTAGCCTGGATGGGTTCCCCTTCTCCCACTCGTTCCTAGTGATTCCTTCCTGCCTGGTCCCTCTACTGGGGAGGGACATTCTCCAGAAACTGAGGGAAACTATCTGCCTCTCCCCTTCCTCCCCTCCCTCCACCTCAACCTGTCTCATCCTACACCTCTCCACTCCCTCAACCCCCACTCCAGATAACCTACCTACTGTAGATCCTCAGGTGTGGGACATCCCAAAGCCCATCATCACTTCCCACCTTACTCCGGTTAAAGTACAGCTTAAGGATAACTCCAAGTTTCTCTCTCGAGCTCAGTTCCCTATTTCCTTAGCCCACTGCCGGGGCCTGAAACCTATCATAGAACGGCTTAAACGTCAGGGACTCCTGATCCCCATCAGTTCCCCCCGTAACACCCCTATCCTCCCAGTAAGCAAGCCCTCAGGGGCTTATCGACTGGTACCAGACCTTAGGCTTATCAAGGAGACCGTGCGTGGCCCCCCTCCACCAGTCGTTCCTAACCCCTACAACCTATTGTCTCGTGTTCCCCCAAACACCTCTCACTTTACAGTACTGAACCTAGAGGACACCTTTTTCACTGTCCCCTTGCACCCTGATTCCTATTTTCTTTTTGCCTTCACCTGGGAGGATCCTGACACGCACGCTTCTGGACAACTTACTTGGACTGTCCTTCCCCAGGGGTTCAGAGACAGCCCCCACATTTTTGGCCAGACCTTGACTACAGACTTACAACAGTGCGTCCTTAAGGCCAGCACTCTCCTACAATATGTGGATAACCTCCTTCTCTGTAGCCCCTCCCTCTCAGTCTCCCAAGACGACACCTCCACCCTACTTAACTTCCTAGGGGCCAAGGGATATCGAGTCACCCCCTCTAAGGCCCAACTGTGTGCCCCTTTGGTTACCTATCTGGGCATATTTCTGACTCCCACTTCTAAGTCCCTTACTGGGGACCGCATACAACTCCTCCAAGAACTCCAACCTCCCCAAATGGCGGATGAAATACTCTCTTTTCTTGGATTGGTTGGGTTCTTCAGACATTGGATTCCAAATTTCTCTATCCTGACCCGTCCTCTATACCAGGCGGCTAAAGAGACCCTCCCCCCCCAGGGCCCCATAACTGATCCCACTTTGATCTGCAACTCATTCTCTAAACTAGGGTACCGCCTTACCACCGGGCAAGTTTTAGCCCTACTCGATCTCTAAACCATTCCATCTCTAAACTGATGAGCGCTCCAGCTCGGCCACCAGCCTCCTAACACAACTGCTGGGGCCTACGCATAGGGCTATAGCCTACCTGTCCCAAGCAACTGGATGTCACCGCCCAGGGATGGCAGCCCTGCCTCAGGGCCCTAGCAGCAGCCGCTTCTCTTATGAAGGAGGCCCTCAAACTTACCTTAGGGCAGCCCATCATGGTCTACTCTCCCCACCGACTCATAGACCTCCTTAGCCACCGATTCCTGGCCCATCTGACTCCTTCTCGTCTCCAGCTATTCCATCTGCTGTTCCTAGAAAACCCACAAATATCTCTCTCTACCTCCCCCGCCCCCCAAACCCCGCAACTTTACTGCCTATACCCTTGTCCACCCCGGAACCCATGCATTCCTGCCTACACTACAAAGGAAACACAAGCCCTCCAGGCACGGGCAGGCAAAATTGGAGATAAGGGGTGGATCTACATTCAGGACAGGATTGCCCTGCCAGGCAATCTGGCGCACACCTTAATTACTGACATCCACCGATCCCTCCATAGTGACCCAAACGCTCTCCACCAATTTCTTCAGCCATTGTTCTATCATCCTTCCTTATCTAAGGTAATTAAAGTTGTCCACAGGGCTTGCAAAACCTGTTCCACCATGAATTCACAAGGAGGAATCCCCAGACCAGGGCCTAACCATCAGCTCCAAGGTCATCAGCCGGGGGAAGACTGGCAACTGGACTTCACTCACATGCCTCGCCATAAAACCTTGTGCTACCTATTAACCTTGGTTGATACATTCACAGGCTGAATCGAGGCATACCCCACGGCTTGGGAAACAGCTGACGTGGTGGCTACAATACTCCTCGAGCACATCATCCCGAGGTTCGGATTTCCCCAGACCCTCCAGTCAGACAACGGACCCGCCTTTGTCTCCAGTGTAACCCAACAGGTAACTGAGAGCCTCAACATAACGTGGAAACTTCACATCCCATACCACCCACAGTCATTGGGTAAGGTAGAAAAAGCCAGTGGGCTGCTCAAAGCCCAACTCACCAAACTTACCCTAGAGACCATCTCTCGGGCCCACACTTCTGCCCCTGGCTCTCACCAGACTCTGGGCTACGCCCCGCAGGCCTTTGGGCTTAAGCCCATTCGAATTACTATTTGGCCGGCCCTTTCTTAGAAATCATAGCCTTCCGGCCATTTCCCCGCCTCTTTTATCCTATCTACCTTACCTCACTCTACATCGTAGGGATATCCCTCCCTATTGACTCGCCACTCTCCAACTTCATGGCCACAAATAATACGGTCCATATTGGCCCCATCGGGGGAAACATACCTATTATCAATGTGTCCTCCCCCCTTACCACCGCAGCTGCCAACATCACTAACTCCTCCCTCCCGTATTGTACTCCCTAGGGAATATTTCTCTCGTGCCCTCAGGGAACCTATCGCGCCTGACCACTAATGACTCCCTGGGCTATATATTCATTCTACTATCTCCTTCTACCACCATCTACTCTGAATCCCAGCTGCTATCCATCCTATTCCCCCAACACCATGGAGGAAGGGCTGCCTTCCTCGCATTCATAATAAGGGCAGGAGTAGCCACAGGGGTGGCAACCAAGACAGCAGGGATAGGAACTTCCATAGACTTTTATTACAAACTCTACAAAGCCCTGAATGATGGCATGGAACGGGTTGCTGACTCCCTCACAGCCCTACAGACGCAAGTCACCAGCCTGGCAGCCTTAGCTCTACAGAATTGACGGGCCTTAGACCTTCTGACCCCCGAAAAAGGGGGGATCTGCCTATTCTTAAATGAAGAATGTTGTTACTTTGTTAACCAATCAGGTATAGTTACCTCCAGGATCAAAGAACTCAGGGATCGGATCCAAGCACGGCGAGACACATCCTCCTGGGGCCTGGACCCCCACACCTGGGTAACCTGGCTGCTCCCTCTGGCGGGACCTGTATGCATAATCCTCCTTTTAGTCTCAGTTGCTCCCTGGCTTTTCTGATACCTGCAGGATCGCCTACAAGAACTTTCCCAAGTGTCCATCAATCAACTCCTCCTCCAGCCCTACTCTCGCCTGCCCACTTCTGACTACCCCTATGATGATGCCCCCCACCCCTGTCAGCAGGAAGTAGCCAGAACTGAGTCAACTCCCCTGACACCATTATATTAAGCAAAAGGTTGGAATGTTGGGCTGGCAGAAAGGGCTACTTAAGATGGTGAAAGTTCCCGCCACAAGACCTGAGCTCCTACAGGAGAACAAAGGCCCAAGCAGGAATCTGAGAGCCCCGCCCTGGGCTCCAGTGGACCAATGGGACCCCAACGAGCAGGCGAGATATCCAAAGAAGGGAAGCTTGCCAAAAGACCCCTGAGCTCCCCTCAAGACCCATTAAAACCCCCTACTCCCTGCCTTGGGCGCAACTTCCACCACTCTGCTTTCCAGAGTCGCGGAACCTTGCCCGGGGTGCCCACCTCCCGGCGCAACTTTCCTGGCTCCCCTTCTCCTGAGCCCTGAAACTTCAGCGGAGAGTGTTTTTAATAAATCTTGCCTTGCACCCACTTTGCCTGGTGTTTTGTTTATCTCGCTGGAAAAACTTTACAAATAACATCTTTGTAGATATTATAATTTATACTATTTCCTAAATCCTTCTGTTTTCCTCAAATATCTAGATGTGGCTCTCCACACTAAGGTTCCAATCTTCTCATTCTCTTGACCTAAAGTCATTTCAAACTGAAACTACCCTTATGCCTGGACCTGATCATTGTACTTCTCTCAAACATAACTGTTAAGAGGTTTTTGATCTTGTTTATTCTAGTAGATCAGACTTTAAAGATTTTCCTATAGATAATGCTGATGACAGTTGATTTTCTCCCACTTGCTTGTGATGCCTCATAATTAGGATATTGGTAAGGCTAGACATCAAACAAAGAGGTTTCTTGATGGTTTTATCCCTTAGCCATATTTGTCCCGGGAGCTGCTCCTTTGATATAAAATTGTAAATAGAGGCTTTAGCCAAGCATACTGATGAAGGAGCAGAAGACTAGCTGAAAACAAAGCATAAGCTGACACCCTGCAGTCTCCCCTCATCCCCCCAATCCTGGGTGGAATATGTGTGATACTCTTCCAGAAAGCTCCCAACTCTCTTAATGTTATTGCTTTATGAGGGGAAAATAACCATAACTTGACAATGGCAAGACCTCTGTTATCTTATAGGTCCTCTTTAGGACATGAAAGTTCTTATGAGGTGGGTCTGTGTGGCTCAGTAGGTTAAGCATCTGCCTTCAGCTCAGATCCTGATCCTAGGGTCCTGGGATCAAGCCCCACATTGGCTCTCTGCTAAACAGAGAGCTGGTTCTCTCTCTCCCTCTGCCTGCCACTCCCACTGCTTGTTCTCTCTCTCTCTCTCTCTCTCTCTCTCTCTCTCTCTCTCTCTGTGTCAAATAAATAAATAAAATCTTTAAAAAAATAAAAATGTTCTTTTGAAAACCTCCCTTTTTCCTTACCTCCCCTAGCCCCATAGAATATAATCAATTGCTCCTCACAACCCCAGTACAGCTTTTTCTCCCCACAGATCCTGTGCCCATGCTTTAATAAAACCACATTTTTGCACCAAAAATGTCCCAAGGATTCTTTCTTGTCCATCATCTCCAAACCTCACCCACTGAACCTCACCTATATTCCAAAACCACATCAATACCATCTTTAACCAAGCCCAACATGTAGTTACCTACGAATTCAAATGGTGGACCTTCAAAACTGAATGGCCTTTGATATCCTAGCTGCAACTAAAGGAGGGAGTAGGGAGCAGGGAACCTGATGCAGAACTTGATCCCAGGACCCTGGGATCATGACCTGAGCTGAAGGCTTTAACCCACTGAGCCACCCAGGCACCCCCTTAAGAACTCTTATTTGGATTTCTCTTTCTTGTTGTTATTCTAATTGTGCCTCCACCTAGTGCCAATGATGAGGGAGCAGAAGGCTGGCTAAGGACAAAGCAAAGGCTGGCACCTTACACCCCTTCTCCCCCAACCTCAGTGACATGTGTGACATCCCTCAGGCACTCCTGGTTGCCCTAAAAGGAAAACAAATAGTTAACTTGTAGAGATCACAATCCTGCAAGACCAGAGTCTTTCTAGGTTTACAAATATCCTAGTGATTAACAACAAAGAAGCTATCTTATCAATAGCCTAACTTCCAGAGACTAGCAACTCAGTTCCTAAAGCCCTAACACCACCCTCCCCTCCACAAAACTGAAGGAGGCTGAGATGAAAGGAAATATAAATAAAGTTAAATTTCTTCTAAACCTAAAGCTCATTGACAAGGACACTTGATAGGAGGAATGCAACATTCCACCAGGAAACTCCCAACTATCTTCATGTTAGTGCCTCATTAGAGGTAAAAACAGCCTTGACTTGACAATAACCAGGCCTCCAGTATCCTGACAGTCTTCTGAACACCCCCTTTGTCCTCACCTACCCAACTCCTGTGTATATAATCAGCCTCTCCTCAGGATAGCAGGGCAACAGCTCTTTCTGCCCAGGGGTCCTGTCCCTGTGCTTTAATAAACCACCATTTTGCACCAGAGATGTTTCAAGAATTCTTTCTTGGTCATCAGCTTTGTACTTCACTCCACCGAACCTCACTTGTATTCTAGAAATTCATCACCAAGACTCCTTCACTGCCATAACTTCCAGCTAATAGGTGATCCTTTCTACTCAAGGAAGTTCATATATTTTATCTACTTTGGATTCAGCTGTCTCTGCCCTTGGTAGCTCTTATATATAATTTCCTCAACTGACCAATATTGACCCACAAGTAGAAACATCTCTATACCCCTATCAGCAGGAAGAAGTTACAGAAAATGGGACATTTCACCCTTAGCAACCTTTAAGATTTAAGGGTCAAAATTGTTCAAGGGGTAATGATGTGGAGAACAAAGGCAAAGGGAAATGTAGAGGGCACCTAAGTGGCTCAGTCAGTTAAGTGCTTGCCTTCAGCTCAGGTCATAATCCCAGGGTCCTGGAATTGAGTCCCACAAGGGGCTCCCTGTTCAGTGGAGTGTCTGCTTCTCCCTCTACCCCTTCCCCCTGTTCCTAATTTCTCTTTCAAATAAATAAATAAAATATTTTTTTAATATTTTTAAACTGAAAAGGAAATGTAGATAAAATTAAGTTTCCTTACAACTTACAATTCATTGACAAATCCTTGAGGCAGGCAGAGTATGACATTCCTCCAGGAACTCCAACTACTTAATGTTAATGCTTTGCTAGAGGGAAAAACAGCCTTAGCTTGACAATAGCCAGGTCTCCAGGATCCTGTAAGTCTTCTTAAGAAAATCCTTTTGGAAACGTCTTTATCTCTACCCTGTCCCTTACTTAAAAGTATATAACCATTTACTCTTCACAATCTCAGAGAAGCTCTTCCTAATCATGGGCCTTGTCCCCATGCTTGAATAAAACCAGCTTTTTTGCACTGAAAACATCTCAAGAATTATTGACCATTCCTTTGGGACCTGACATCAAAATCACATGAATTCTCACTTGGTCCTTCTTTAGATGTCATCCATTCTAGAGAAATCATTACATCCTTGTACCTTACAAGGAGGACATAGGCTATTTGCACTACAAGGTTTGTGTAAAGTGGTGGTGAGGGAGGATGGGGGGAGGCGAATGCAGGTCCTGGCAAGAAAAGAAGCAGGTGTTAGGGTTCAGAGTCGACCACCCCTCAATTAGACAGAGAACACTCTCGATAATGCAAGTCACACAGTGAGGTTTATTTCCAGCTAGCTGGGGTCCAAGTATCCACCCGGTGCAGCGGGTTTCAACAAGGACCCCAAACACTCAAAGTCAAGGGTTTATATAGCATTTTCAAGGCACTTCTTCATAGCTACATACATATCTTTTGCCCCACTTTGACAGTGTAACTTTGTTTAACCTTTTGCCACCCTGGCATCACCCTGGCACCATCCTGGCAGTTAAGTAAAATTTAGGTTTAGAAGAAATTGAGCTTTATTTACATTTCCTTCTTCCTCAGTCTCCCTCAGTTTTATGGTGGGGAGGGCGACCTTACGCCTTGAGGAACTGAGCACTTTGTCTCTATGATTAAGTTGTTTCTTAGGTTTTAGCTACTTTCTCTTATCTCAAGTTACGTGTGCTGTGTGGGCTGGTTAGGGATGCTCAGTAACATGGTTTCCTGGCCTTCAGGATGGCCATTCTTATGCTAATCCACTCTTACAGTGCAAGGTGCCAGCTTCTGCTTTGCCAAGATGGCTGTACTTATGTCACGGCTAGACTCGAGGTGGGTACAGCCTTGTTTCTCTTGGCCTCCACACCTGGATCTGGTTTCCAGGACTTGTTTTTAAGTTCCCTGGGGGAAGGAGAGCAGAAACAATAAAATAGGTCCTTACACAGGGGAAGAAGCAAAGGAAAGAAACAGCTTTTTCTCTCATTTGAATTCCCTGTCTCACACAAACCAACCAGGTCCCTGATTAAGACACTTCTTAAACCAGATTTCAGATCTCAGTAAGTATACCAACTTCACCCTTTCTCCTCTGAAACACTAAGACTCAACCGATAAGGCAGGATTTCCCTTACCCCAGCAAACAATAAACTCATTTGTCTTACAAACAAGTTATGTTAGTGACATTTTAGGGAGCCATTATTCAACAGTAGAATGAGGAAATAATGCCCACCTTACAGAAACAGTTAGGAGGATTCAATATTAACAAACAAACAGACAAAAAGAATGTTATTAAGTTCTCTATTTGCACTACAGTCTCAATAAACACAGTACCTGCTGCTGATAAATAACAAGCAAGGCATTAAGACTTTCCCTTCTCTGAGCATAAGATCTGAGAAGCTAAGAGAGGAAGTTGGAAGGGTAAATGTAAAGGGAGAGAGATGAAGTGAAAAGTGAGGAAAACAATATATATATAATGCTTCCATCAGAAAGGATGAATACCCAACTTTTGTATCAACATGGACAGGACTGGAAGAGATTATGTTGAGTGAAATAAGTCAAGCAGAGAGAGTCATTATCATATGGTTTCACTGACTTGTGGAGCATAAGGAATAACACGGAGGACAAAGGAAGATGGAGCAGAGAAGTGAGTTGGGGGAAACTGGAGGGGGAGACAAACCATGAGAGACTGTGGGGTGTTGGGTGAGCCTGGTGGTGGGTATTATGGAGGACATGAATTGCATGGAGCACTGGGTATGGTGCATAAACAATGAATGCTGAAACACTGAAAATAAATAAAACAAAATAAAATAAAATGGAAAAAAAAGTGAGGAAAACAGAGCATCTACAATTTTCAGCAATATGTCAGCATGCAAATATACTGACACCACAACATGGGCATCTGAGGCAGAAAAAGGGCAGCTGTTCCTTCTGTAGAAACTAAGACATGGCTGGAGAGAGTCACCCAGCCAGAACTACATAACTCGGACTCATGCATCTAAGTGGGGCATGTGTCTTCTTCCCACAGTAGGAGTAGAAAAATAATTTCTCTCTACCCTTCTAAGTTCTCAGCAGGGGCCTGTGGAGGGAGTATTTTCTCTTTGTTCCCTTATAGGCTCTTCAGCTGATCTAAGAATAAAAATTATATGAAACAGATTAATACAACAACAAATACATTTCATATGTGTGGGAGCCCCATAAAAACATGAGCCCAAAAGGGGGCAAGTGATTGAGGTAGGGAGAGGGGTAGGGGCCTAGCATACTAAGGGAAGGAAAGCCATTCACAGAAAGAGAAAAGGTGTTTGGAAAACAAGGGCTGCCCTGTTATGGAGAGAGTTCCTTAGGTTAAAAATTACCTCTGGCAATAACTCTGTGGTACAGGCCTCCTTTCCAATCCAGATTTAGGTGTTAGGCCCCCCCAAAAATGGGTACTTCAATAATGGGTCCATGATTAAAGGAGCAAGACTGATACAAAGTGAAGGTCAAGCAAAGCTTTATTTCGCATCAAGAATCAGATCGACCTTCAAACAGACCAGTCGGGGTCACCCCTTACAAAAGACCCCTCCCTGCTTTCCAGACTAACTTTTATAGAGCAAAGGCCATGCAGTTGTGCCTAGCCACACACAGGTGGCTAATTGAATTGCAATTTACCCCACAGTAGCCATGGAAACTAGCCCATCACCTTGTTAGCTAGGAGACAGTATGCGCCCCCACTGATCAGATGTCTCCACCTGGCCTGACCTACCTTTGTATCTGGGCTTTGTTACCTAGAGCTGGTTTCCAGGACTTGTTTTTAAGTCCCCTGGGGGAAGGGGAGCAGGGACTGTTTAAGGGTTAAGCAACAAAGTTATTGTTTAACCTCAATGGAAGCCTCTGGCTAAAATAAAAATATAAAATAGGTCCTTACATAGGTAGTTGAGGGGAAGGTAAAGAGCTCTTCCTCAATCTGGTGGATTTTGATTGCCTTGAGCTCAAATCAATCCTTATGCCAAAAAGACATACCTCCTTTTCAGGCTCCTATAAGAAGAGACAAATTAATGAGAAGAAAAAACGAAAAGAAGTTTATTAACATGTATATCTTATATATGGGAGATACTGAGAGAAAAACAAATAACTCTTTAAGAGGTGGCTCAGAAGTCAGGCCAACATCACATCTTCAGCTAAATCAAACAAGGAAAAGAGTTGGGGAGGGGGTCAAGTTATGTAAAGACCAGAGAAAGTAGGCTAAACAAGGGTAATCCTTGTTTTCACAGGTTGTTGTTACTGCCTCCTACATTGATAAGATTCTTTTGTGAGTTGTAGTCAAAGTTCTCCCGGTACAGAGAGACACTCTTCCAAATGCAGATTTCCTGTGCAAACGTGAATTTCCCTTACAGAAGTATAACTTGAACTCTGCAGAGCTTCTCCTGTATCTACAGTTTTTCAAAATAATCAGCTCAAAAGAATCATGGTGCCATATATGTACATTTCAGGGTGGCATATTCTGGTCTCCTATACCACCAATGGAATGGCACAAGAAGTTATATGCTGCTTAAAAACAGGTCTCCCCTCCTAGCTTTTACTTTCTCTTTCTGCCAAATAAAAGCCAGTGAGCATAATGGATTGATCCCACTCCACCCAAAGGAGCAGTCTGTCTGGTCCCCAGGATTTCATATTCCTGAGAGTGAGCTTCCCTCCTCAGCCCCTGTGTGAGCCACACCAGCCTAGCTGCTTTTCTGCCCTTCTGGCTTCAGTCACCCCTTATTAGCCAATGATTTTCCCAGGTGGGCCTGGAACAGCCTCTCTGTCCCATACTTGTGTATGCCATGGCAACTTTGCTGCATGTCCCACAGGCACACCCAAGCCTGAGTCACCACCTTGCACATCATCATACACCCCATCTCAGGAAAGGACATCATCATCCCCATGAACTCCCAGAAATGCTGGGAGTCCCTCTGCCTCATCACCAGAACCCAGGTTCTATCACCCATCATGTTAACCACTGCCTCCACTTCTCCTTATTCAACATTACTTCTCCTCTGACTGGTGCCCACTTGGTCAGAAGTTCTATCACATGCAATTCTGATACTATGCATAGCCTACAGTGTGGTGACTTGATTACAGGCAGCATAACCATTCACCATAAATGACTCAATCCAAGGACCCAACACAAAAGCATCCTTAGGGATGTTTTTGCCTGAATATGCTCAGGCAAACTGGCCTAAGAAAAGAAAGACTAGGCAGATTATTATAGTTATATAGTTATTATAGTTACACTTGGCTAGAAACTCCCTGTCAGAGGGAGGAAAGATTCAAAGTACCTGAATAGCATGCACAGTTTGTAGTTTATAATTATATCTAAGTTAACTGCAGAGAACTGCATTTTTTTTTTTTTCATCCTGAGTGAAACCCTGACCATGTTTTTAAAGTCCTAAGCTAACCAAAATCCTCCAGGGAGCATCATGGGCACATCCACCTGCCCACAATGGGCAGGTTTCTGAAGCCCGCAGTGGCCAGATTGCTGAGCCATCTAGTACATAGAAAACTGACTGACCAGAGGGGTTTCTTCTCTTTTTGTTATTAGTCTTATTGGTTTTCTTCCCCCAATTATATAAACAGCACATGATCATTCTAAAACATGTTCTGTGGAGGCAGACAACCTGGATTCTAGTCCTTGCTCAGCCACTTACTAGACTGGTGACTGTGAGCAAGTTGTTTGATCTCTCTATGCCTCAGTTTCCTCATCTGCAAAATGGAATTAGTTTGGTAACAACCTCATAGGGTTGCTGAGAAGATTAAATGAGCCCCCTGTGAGACAAGCACCCCATTTTATATTCACATTTTTCTCTCTTTTTTTCAGATTTTATTTATGTATTTGTCAGAAAGAGAGAGAGTGAGAGAGAGAGAGCACAAGCAGGGGAGTGGCAGGCAGAGACAGAGAAAGAAGCAGGCTCCCCACTGAGCAAGGAGCTCAATGTGGGACTCAATCCCAGGACTCAGGGATCATGACCCAAGCCAAAGGAAGCTGCTTAACCAGTTGAGCCACCCAGGCATCCCCACAGTTTTCTCTTAAATGTGATATCTGTTTACCTGGGTGAGCTTACCTGCACACTCAGGCAAGTACTAAAGTGTGCTGGTGCTGTCATGTGTTGTTTTCTCTAACAGTATGAGGTATACAAAGCCCATTGCTCAATACCAGGGACATCTGCTAGGTTCCCTCTCTCACAGCCACTCTCAGACGCCCCCATCGTGGCTGCTGATCAAGGCTGCCCCTCTGGAATTACCACCTCTCCTGTTTCCACCTGTACCTCTTCAGACTGAGCAATCTGGGGCACTCTAGAGCAGGTACACAGCCCACCCAAGGCAGGAGGCTCACCTTATCAACAAACACAGCCCCCAGCCATATTCATCCATCATCATTCTTGCAGAGACTCCTCATTCTTTGTGCACACCCACTCCCCACAACCAGGAAGGATGGGCCAATCTCTTGATGGATTCTAACCTGCATCTACACCTGGCCATAGCTTCTACCACTGTCCATTTTGGCCATTTTGGCCCTTTTGGTTTAGGATCAACTCTAGGCTGGCATGATAGCCATTTTCCCCCAACTGTGCTGGCATCTCACTGCCTTTGGACACCAGAGCATCCTATGCTTCTTGAGCATCCTAACATGGCAATTTTCTTCCCTAAGTTGTACCTCAATTGCCCTATCTATAAAATGAAAATGTTGCATAAAAAGGCCTTCAGTATCTCTGATATTCCACACTTGAGATTCTTCCTAGGACTGTGAATAGACTTTAATAATGTTTTATGTCCCTGGGGAACTTCATTCTGCTTTTGAACTTCTTGCAAAACACTATAGCATCCTCCACCCCTCATCCTCCACTGTCAACCTCTCCTTCTTCTGAACTGGCCTTCACCTCCTTAGTGTCAGTATCACAGTAAATCATTCGGCATTGACACTGTCAGGCTACACATACAGTGTCAATGTATATGTAGGATCAAACATTTGATCCTGTCAGGATCAAACATTGATCCTGAAACACAATCAAGTCCAGACCCCCTTAAAGAGTTACAGACACCTCAAAACTGAAAAGATTAGCAACATGTTCACTGTTTCACAGGTATTCTGTGTCATTCTCAGACTAGCAATAGTGATGCTATCAGCTAGGAGCACCTTATACACTCACCTGGGCCCTTACTACCTGCCGTGAGCCCTGACAGACATTTCCTTCATGAAACCCATGTCAAGGCTGGACCAGCCCTTGTGATTCTTATCATTTCAAAATGCACCTCAGCAACAACCGTCAGGGAACTTGAAAAAAACAAGGTTTTTTAATTCACAGATCCTGGAGGGTATACAGCACACAACAGGGCCACACAGCAAGGTTACGAGGTAGAGAGAGAAGGGAGGGAGAATCAAACATGGACCTGGGGTTCTGTCTTTAATGAAGTTGATGGTGTGCCACCTAGTGATTTAGGAGTTCACTTTTTATGGTGAATTTAAAACATAAGAGTGGGAATTAGGGTGCAGGAAGGGAAAAGCAGGGTGCATCAAAGAGTCAGTTATCTGGGGGTCACCCAGAGCTTACTAGAAAAGGAAATTCATCTGTGGGGTTGCCTAGCTCTTTATGAAGTTGTGTAGTTGGAAGTATTTTTATTCAAGATGAATGTCTTTTTTTTTTTTTAATTTTATTCATTTACTTGAGAAGAGAGACAGAGAAAGCATGAGAGGGGAGAAGGTCAGAGGGAGAAGCAGACTCCCCTCTGAGCAGGGAGCCCAATGCAGGACTCGATCCTCAGACTCCAGGATCATGATCTGAGCCAAAGGCAGTGGCTTAGCCAACTGAACCACCCAGGCACCCCAAAATGAATGTCTTTGACAAGGATGCTTCAGCAACCAAAAGCTTAATGTCAGGCACTTACATTACAATTTTTGAAAAGCTAATTGTCAGGCACTTACACTACAACAGGTTTTACCTTCATAGTTATGATAAGTCTTTAACCAAAGAGGTAGGTATAGGACCAGCCACCTACTAGCTGGCACAGCACTCTCTAAACCTCTGTATCCAGATCTCTACATGGGGATAGCAGCTCCCACCCCATTCCCAGAGTCATGAAATATTTTTTCCAGCTTTATTGAGATATAATTGACATCTAATATAGTGTAAGTTTGAGATGGACACTGTAGTGACTTGATATGTGTATATATAGTGAAATGATCACCACAAAAGGTTAATTAACAGACCCATCACCTCACATAATTACAATTTTTTGTGGGGAGAACTTTTAAGATTTGCTTTCAGCAACTTTCAAATATACAATATAGTGTTATTGACTATAGTCACCGTGCTGAATGTACATTACATCCCCAAATCTAATTCAGCTTAAAACTCAGTTTGTGCCCTTTGACCACCTTCACTCATTTACTTCCCCCCCCCCCACCCATGCTTCCCGGCAAACCATCAATATGCTCTCTGTTTCCATGAGCTTGGTTTGTTTAGATTCCACATATAAGTGAGATCATTCAGTATTTGTCTTTCTCTGTCTGACTTATTTCACTTTGCATAATGCCCCCAATGCCCATTGCAAATGGCAGGATTTTCTTCTTTTTAAAGTTAAGTAATATGCATAGAAGATGTATATATATCATATCTTCTTTATCCATTCATCCATCAATGGACATTTAGGTTGTTTCCTGGTCTTGGCTATTATAAATAATGCTGTGATTATGAGGGTGCAGGTATCTCTTCATGATTGTGATTTCATTTCCTTCATGTATACACCCAGAGGTGGAATTGTTGGATCACATAGTAGTAGTTTTATTTTTAATTTTTTAGGAGCCTGCATTATGTTTTCTGCAGTGGTTACACAAATTCACAGCCCCATCAATAGTCCATGAGGATTCTCTTTTCTCTACATCCTCTCCAATACTTATCGTTTGTCTTTTTGATAATAGTCATCCTGACAGGTATGAGATGATATCTAATTGTAGTTTTGACTTGCATTTCCCTGGTGACTAGTGATGTTGAGTGTGTTTTCATGTACCTCTTGACCATTTGCATATTTTCTTTAGAAAAATGTCCATTCAGGTTCTCTGCCCCTTTTTAAATTGAATTATTTGTTTGTTTGTCTATTTACTATTGAGTTGTATAAATTCCTTATATATTTTGAATATCAGCCACTTATCAAATATGTGGTTTGCAAATATTTTCTCCCATACCATATGTTGCCATTTTATTTTGTTGATCATTTATTTTTCTGTGCAGAAGTCTTTCAGTTTGTTGTAGTTCCAGTTGTTTATTTTTGCTACTGTTGCTTATGCTTTCAGTGTCATATGCATGAAATCATTGCCAAGCCCAATGTCAAGGAGTTTTTCCCCTATGTTTTCTTCTAGCAGTTTTATGGTTTCAGGTATTACACCTAAGTCTTTAATCCACTTGAGTTAATTTTTTTGAGTGATATAAGATAGGGGTCCATTTTCATTCTTTTGTATGTGAATATCCAGTTTTCCCAACACCATATATTGAAGAGACTGCCCTTTTTCTATTGAGTGTTCTTGGCTATCTTATGAAATATTAGTAGACCATGTATGGTGGGTTTATTTCTCAGATCTGGGTTCTGTTTCATTGGTCTATGTGTCTGTTTTTATGCCAGTACCATACTGTTGTGATTAAAACATACCTTTATAGTAAAGTTAGAAATCAGGAAGTTTGATACCTTCAGCTTTGTTGTTCTTTCTCAAGATTGCTTTAGCTATTCAGGGTCTTTTGTGTTTCCATATAAATTTTAAGATTGTTTTTCTTATTTCTGTGAAAATGTAATTAGAATCTTGATAAAGAATATATTAAATCTGTAAATGGCTTTGGGTCCTATTTTAGCAATAATAATTCTTCCAGTCCATGAAGATGGAATATTTTTCCATTTATTTGTACTGCCTTCAGTTTCTTTCATCAATGTCTTATAGTTTTCAGTGTATAGATATTTCACCTCCTTTGTTAAATTTATTCCTAAGTATTTTACTGTTTTTGATGCACAGTAAATGCATTATGCCAACATTATGATTGTCATTTCATGAGAGATCCAGAGCCTTAATCACCCAGCCACACCTCTCCTGAATTCTTAATCTACTGAAAATATGAAAAAATAAATATTTGCTATTTTAAGCCTTGTTGTTTAGGGGTAATTTGGTTTTTTTACCAATACATAACCCATGCAAATTTGTAGGTCATTTTCACTTAACGTAATCACTAACATGGTTAGGTTTGATTCTATCATCTTCTGTTTGTTTTTTATTTGTTCCGCTTGTTCTTTAATACTTTGTTTCCATGTTCCACTTCCCCTGCCATCTTCTGAATTATTCAAATAATTTTTTTATATTTTATTCTGTCTACTATATTGGATTTTAGCTGTAATTCTTTGTAATTTCAGAAGATTACAACAGTCATCCTCAATTAATAGCAATTTGTCTTTACTTAACATTACTGCATTCATACAAAATATAAAAACTTTAAAACAGCATAGTTCCAGTCATTCCCCCCATCCTGTCCTTTGTGCTTTGATTGTCATATTTTATAACTATGTGTATTATTGATCCCATCATGTATTTTTATTCTTGTTTTAAACAGCCAATAATCCTTTACACAAAAAATATATATATCCTTTCATATTTACCCACATATTAGAATTTTCAGTTTTCTTTCTTCTTTCTTGTTAATCTGACCTTATATCTGGGACCATATATATTTACAAAAAAAAAAAAAAAAAAGACAAATGGGACCTTATATATTTACCAGAAAAAGCTTTCTTTGACATTTTTGGTGGCATAATTCTGATGGTCACAAATGGTCTCAAATATCTTCATCTTTAAAAGTTTTTCTTTTTTTCCTTTCATCCATGGAGAATATTATCAGTGGATATAAAATTTTCATTTCCAGTTTCTTATTTTATTTCAACATTTTAATGATGTCATTTCATTGGTTTCTACTTTCATTTTCCTCACATGAGAAGTCAGCCTTCATTCTTCTTGTTATTTCTTTTAATATAATATGACACACATCTACCCCAACAGCTTTTAGATTTTCTTTGGTTTTCAACAGTTGACTATGATGTACATAGATATTTTTTCTGCTTCATATTTGCTGAGCTTCTGGGATCTGTAGTTAATGTCTTTCATCAATTTTGGAACTTTTCAGACATTATCTGTTCAAACATTTCTTCCCTCTCTTCTACTTCTGAAACTCCAATTGCTCACACATTAGACGATTTGACACTATCTGATAAGCCTTAAGCAGTCTGTTTGGGGTTGGTTATTTTGTTCTTTCACTTTCTTCTTTTTTTGTTCTTCAATTTGCATAATTTCTATTGATTTGTCTTTTAATTCACTGATCTTTTCCTCAACTATGTCCACTTTAGTGTGAAGTAAATCCAAAGGACTATTTTTTTTCTTTAAATTTGATTTAAACGCTACCTAGTTAACACACTGTGCAATATTGGTTCCAGGAATAGAAATTAGTGATTCATCACTTATGTACAATACATAGTGTTCATAGTAAGTACTCTGCTTAATACCCATCACCCATTTAGCCCATCCCCAACCCACATCCCTCCATCAACCCTCAGTTTGTACTCTATTTTTAAGAGTCTCTTATGGTTTGTTTCCTCTCTTTCTCTTTTTTTTTCTTCCCTCCCCCATATATTCATCTGTTTTGTTTCTTAAATTCTGCATTTGAGTGAAATCATATGGTATTTGTCTTTCTCTGACTTATATCACTTAGTATAATACACTCTAGCTCCATCTATATTGTTGCTAATGGCAAGATTTTATTCTTTTGATGGCTGAGTAATATTCCATTTTATAGATAAGTGTGTATGTATACACAAAAATGCACACCCCACATCTTCTTTATCTATTTATCAGTCTATGGACATTTAGATTCTTTCCAGTGTTTGGTTATTGTTGATGCTGCTTCTATAAACATTGGGGCACATGTACACCTTCAAATCTGTGTTTTTGTTTCCTTTGGGTAAATACCTAGTAGTGTAATTGCTGAATTGTAAAAACCCAATGAATTCTTAATTTCAATGACATTTGTCAGTACTAGAATTTCCATTTTAAGTTTCCATTGTCTTGATGAAATTTCCCATCCAGTCACTTCTTTTGTTCACCTTTTCTATAAGTTCTTTAATTTGTAATAGTTTTTTATAGCCTTGTCCTCTAATTCCAACCTATGAATTAACTGCAAGTCTGCTTATATTAACTTCATTCTTATTATTATAGGTGATATTTTTCTGCTTCTTTGCAAGTTTGTTTATTTTTTATTGTATGTTGGAAATCTTCAATGATATGTTGTAGAGATTCTAGGTTATGTTATCTACCTTTAAATTTGTTATATTTTGTTCCAATAAGCAGCTCCTGGGAAGGTAGGTCTCTTTTAAGGTTATTTTTAATCTTAGAGTGTTGCCCTGAAGAGATGCATAATTTTCATGTTAGATGTGGTCTTTATATTATCTAGGGTTTTTATTAAATGTCTAGTATGTTCAACAAAGTCATCCTGCAGGGACCACAACCCCAATGTCAGTTCAGCACTTTGCTACCTCAGAAAACTCTTCTCAGCTCCAGTTCCATGTTCCATTTACTGCTTCCATTTAACAAATTATCCCCAAAACTTAGCAACTTAAAAAACTATTTTTTATGCTATCTGGTTCTGTGGGTTGGGAGTTTATGCAGGATAGCATAATATTGACTTATCTCTGCTCTACAGTGTCTCAGGCCTCAGCTGGAAAGATTCAAATAATGAGTCTATCTTGACAACTCAAAGGATAGAATCACCTGAAGTGTCTAGTACCTCGCCTCAGGTAACCTGTAGTTCAGGACTGCTGACCAAGTGCCTGCCTAGATGTAACCTTTCCATATGCCTTTCAGGTAGCCAGAATGCTTATATAGCCACCCAGAGCCCCAAGCACAAGAATTCTAATGAACAAAAAAAAGATGAATAGTCTTTTGTTGCCCAGCCTCATAAATCACATTTTCCTGTGCTTTACTGGTTGAAACAATCACAGTCCACCCAGACTATGATGAACACAGTCTCAAGGAAGAGAAACAGACTCCATCTCTTGAAGGGAACATGCCAAAGTCACATTTTAGAAGAGCATATGGGATAGGAGCATGTGGGATATGATCATCTTTACAAAATACAATCTGCCACAGTACCCCAGCAGCTGTTAGTGGTTTCTCAGTCTTTCTCTTTATAATAGCAAATTGGCCTTTGGCAAAGTTCTTAGGGGATTTGGGAGAGTTCTACAGTGAAGTTTACTCTGCCTGGTACTTACCCTTCAAATAGCAGCCACCTGGCAACCTCAAATTCCAATCTCTGCTCCCTCTGCTCACAAGACTTATACCATCTATGTGTGCTGTATTTCCTTGTACTATTCTTTGAAAATTGCTCCCAGACTGAAAGCCAGGGTAAATTCACACCTTATCTCTTGTGCTTCTCTCTAGGCTCACAATTCAGGACTGTTCTCTGTATAATGTTGCTTCAAATATTTTGTTCCATTTTATAGTTGTTTGCTGTGAGATGGTGTAGTAAATAGACTCTAAAATGGCCCCCAGTTACCTCTCCCTCTTGATGTTCACATGTTTGTGTGATCCCCTTTCTTTCAGTATGGGGAGGACCGGCTTCTGGCCATATTAAATGTGTCAAAGATGGTGAGATTTACACTATCATATGTACACAATTACTGCGTGTGACTATGTTACATATTATTGTAGTGTCTATTACACAATAGTTTCTCCCTTCCCTTTGCTGGTTTTGAAGAAGTAAGTTGCCGTGTTTAAAGCTATCTCTGGAGAAGGCCGTGTAGCAGGTAACTTGGAATGATCTCTGACCAAAGGCACTGCAAAACCATAGCCTTTAATTCAATAGACTGCAAAGAAACTGATGAGACCCCAGATGTGCCTGACCTATTCACTGCAGCTTTGCAGAAATCCCAACTATGGTGTGCCCAGAATCCTCACCCATGAAAGCTACAAAATAATAAATGGGTATTGTTTTAAGCTCAAAAGTTTGTCATAATAAATATTGTTATACAGCAAAAGGTAACTAATACAGAAAGTAAGTCTGATACTACCAACTTCTTTGTGACCAGAACAAGAAGTCATCCTTTGTTGTGAATCAGAGAAAAAAGGCAAATGATATGGGACCTGATAAAAAACAAGATATGAGATGTCTTATTCATCAGTTTTCAGTCAACTAAAAGACTTCCCAGAATTCCATCACCTCCTCCTATCATAGTGCCTGCTAGTCTACCCTTAAAGCATTATTCTTTGAATTAAACATTCATGCATTCGGGCGCCTGGGTGGCTCAGAGGGTTGAGCCTCTGCCTTCGGCTCAGGTCATGATCTCAGGGTCCTGGGATCGAGTCCCACATCGGGCTCTCTGCTCAGCAGGGAGCCTGCTTCCTCCTCTCTCTCTCTCTCTGCCTGCCTCTCTGCCTACTTGTGATCTCTGTCTGTCAAATAAATAAATAAATAAATAAATAAACATTCATGCATTCAACAAAGTGGTATTAAGTCTCCTATATAACAGTCCCTGTGCTTCACAATGAGGAACCAAAGATGAGTTATACATTGTCTCTGTCTGCAATAAAGGCACAATGCTACTCACTTTATATATTCTCATTTATTATTCATGAGAAGCCATGAGATGGGTGCCATTATTATCTTTATCTTACAGATTAGGAATTAAGACTCAAAGATTGAATCATTCATCATACATAGAGCTGATGAGTGGTAGAGTCAGAATCTAAAACCAAAATTTTTTTAATTTGAAGATCTTCCCACTATGGGCTAAATTTCTGCCTAGTGTGGGAGGCAGACAAATAAAAAATATAATTGTAACTCAGTGCAATAAATACTCTACTGGAGGGAGCAAGGAGGAACTGGGGAGACAAAGAAGAAAGTTTTAGACTTAGGAAAGTCTTTAATGAGGACCAGAAAATTAAGATGGGTCTTCCTGGTGCTCAAGGAATAAGGCAGTGCTGAAGTGATGCATGCCAGGATCAGAAAGTGCAGCAGGTGGCACAGCCATGTAGCCAGTCTGCTCAGTCACAGGAGTGGAAGGGTAGAAAGAGTGACAGGTAGGAGCAGATTCCTACTATTAGGACAAAAGTGCTGGAATGGGAACCAGATAGTGAAGGAATTCCCCTTCAAGGCAGAAAGAAGCAACACAGAATGACTTGAGACTTTGGAGGCTATGGGACCTCTGATCCCAAGGGATACTGGGAGAGGAGCAAGGCAATGTTCCAATATCACCATGACATCCATTGTCAGCTACCCTGCACCAGCCACACCCTTACACTTACTGAGAGGAACTGCTTTAACCAAAACCTCTGCTGAAAGGGTAGTCTAAGCAGCCGTAACTATATCCATTGACTTCGTGCCTCTGACCACACATGATTGGCCCAGGAATGGACACATGTTTTTGTTTTCCTCTCAGATCACATAATTAGCCTATCACACCAGAAGACAGAGTGACTAAGGTGCAAAGTCATGTAGGTCAGGACCACAGTGGGTGCCAAAGTTGGCCAAAGCCACAGCTGAGCTTAGGTAAAGGAGGGAGCTAACAAGTCACAGAAGAAACTAGTCTAAAGAGGAAAACAGAAGAATAGAATGGAGACCCAGAGAGAAGCAGAGTTGAAGCTATGAGTTCCCAGAGGAAGAGAAAAGGAAAAATGGTTAGAAGATCTTCTTCATAACTTTCTGTTCCTCACAGTGTGGAGAAAGGGGAACCCTCTTACACTGTTGCTGGGAATGCAAGTTGGTGCAGCCACTTTGGAAAACAGTGTGGAGAGTCCTTAAGAAATTAAAAATAGAGCTACCCTATGACCCTATGACCCTGCAGTTGCACTACTACCAGAGATACAGATGTAGTGAAAAGAAAGGCCATCTGTACCGCAATGTTCGTAGCAGCACTGGCCATAGTCACCAACCAAACTGTGGAAAGAACCAAGACGCCCTTCAACAGATGAATGGATAAAGAAGATATGGTCCATATATACAATGGAGGATTATGCCTGCATCAGAAAAGATAAATACCCAACTTTTGTATCAACATGGGTGTGACTAGAAGAGATTATGCTGAGTGAAATAAATCAAGCAGAGAGTCAAGTATCATATGGTTTCACTTACTTGTGGAGTATAAGGAATAATATGGAGGACATTGGGAGATGGAAAGGAGAAGTGAGTTAGGGGAAATCGAAGGAGGAGACAAACCATGAGAGACTGTGGACTCTGAGAAACAAACCTAGGGTTTTGGAGGGGAGGGGATTTGGGGGTTGGTGAGCCCAGTGGTGAGTATTAAGGAGGGTACATATTGCATGGAGCACTGGGTGTGGTGCATAAACAATGAATTTTGGATCACTGAAAAAAAATTAAATAAAATTAAATTTATAAAAAAAAACTCCTGTTCCTCACAAAGCCTAGTTGTACATCCTTCTCCTCAATACCAATTTATTTCCTTAAGTACTCACAAAAACCTGTCATTATACATGAGTTAGTTTGACTAGGTTTTCATTCATTACAGCAAATGATTCCAGTACTGGTCAGGATTCTTGATTGCAAGTAACAAAAACCCAACACTAATAACTAGTTCCATCATAAATGGGTTCTCATCACTCATATGACTGAGAAGGACAGGGTGAGAGTGAGGTAGCTGGCACACAACAGCAATTCATGTCCCTAGTGAGCTTCCTCAACAACTCCTGGCCCTCTATTCTTTGAGTTTCCTCTCCAACAAATGGGCTTCCTCTGTAAGATGAGAAGATGCTTCTGGTAGCCCAGAGTTACATTTTTCTAGCATTGCAACTAAAAGGTAAAAGACAGCTTTTCCACCATTAACAGAAGAATATTCCTGGGAAAGACTCTAATTGATCAGATGGACCACCTTAATCACTGAGGTCAAGGAAATTAGGGTGTTCTAACTGGCCAGGTATGGGCTTCATGACAATATCTGTGATGTGGAGGGGACTTGAGGACCAGTATGCCAACTAAAATAGGAAAAAAAAAAGAATCCTGCTGGGCAGCCCTGTAAAATAGCCACCACATCCCTAAGCTAAGTTGGAAGCATAGGAACAGTACCCCATTTACCATGAATCACTTAAAATACACATGGAATTAATCAATAGCTGATCCCTTTTAACCCCAGCATATGTGCAAAAGGAGAGTCCCTGAGGGTGCATACCTCTATCCTTTTACCTTCAAACACCAAACCAATGAAGGTGCCTCAATTCTTACACAAAACAGCTCAGCAAAGCAGAAAGAGTTCATGCTTAGCATCAGAGACCTGAATTTGAGTCTCAATTCTTCCATTCACTAGCTGTGGGATCTTCAGTAAGCTATATAACCTCTTTGAGACTCAATTTTTTATCAATGGAATGGAAGAAATATAACCTACATCACAAAGTAAACATAAGGATCACATGATTACGAAAAAAAAACATAATGTTAAACAAAAAGAAAAAGTCAATATTACATATCAAGGCATGCTTCAGACAGTCCTGTTAAACATACCTGCACATGGAAAACATCAGAACCAAGAAAATTACAGCAGAATTGTTTCCTGGCAATGTGTCTTGGGAAGAAAACATTTCTGACTGAAAAAATGTCTTCCTATTTATAACCTTATACCTGAGAATTTGAATTCTGTTATGACAACGTCCTGCCCTCTTGCTCCAGGCAATAGTCGCACTAATGGTTCAGTTTCCCAAACTTCCCAAACTGAAGGCACAATTTTAGTGTAAAGGGCAAGCATAAACCAGTTCTATTGCAATATCAGAACAGTCTGCTATGTCTGCCTTTTATATGGCCCAAAATAATAAGAAAGTATTCACCTTTCACATCAAGAGGAGAAAAACTTTTCCTTCAACTTGTATCTTAAAATGAACCCAAATCCTTCATGCCACAAATCAGTGTGGTCTTCCTTCTGTCCAGTCCTCCCTGGAGGGAGAGAAGGCAGATAACTTCCTCTAAAATGTCATAGGCATGGATCACTTCAGCTCCTCCACTGCATACTCTCAGAGGTTGGAATTTTCAGAGAGCTCACACATCTAAGGAAGGGTTGGAGGGCACCAGACCTTGCTTTTGCATACCAGCCAATGTGAGGAAACACACACCCTCTTTAGAAATAGCTGCTCTCAGGCTCAAAGGCTGAGCCCCTGGGCCTGGGGGTCCATCCTCTCCAGAAACAGACCCAGATATACCTTGGTTCCTCTGCCTTCCACACTGGGTCACTGGTTTGTAGAGTCTTCTGTCCTGTCTTTGGTCTCTCAAAACTGCTCTTCTGTGAATCCCATCCAGTATCAACACCATAATGTCATCCCCTGGTTACAAGTCTGCCCGTCCCAGTGTCATCTGAGTTTCCCAAGAACTGGGCCTGCATCTTAATTATATAAGCAAAACAGGGCCAAACACATAATAGAGACCCAAATATTGAAAACAGTAATGAATTAATAAGTGGATATGTAAATGGATGGCTTTTATGTCCCAGTTCCTAGGTTTTAACCTACTGCCTACAAGTTCCTTCAGTTTGTTCTCAGCATTCTCTCTCTGCCTCCTGGCTACTTGTAAAACATTTCTCTTTCTCCATTGCCTGGTAGGACCCACCCAGATCTGCTCATGGCTTCAGGTTCTCCCTTCTGACTCCTTAGGAGCTTCTACCCAGGTAGGGCTGTTCTAGCCAGGACACATTTTCAATTTGGCTTCCTTCCTTCCTGAAGCCTCTTGGACAGCCAGCTCTCTGCTCATTTCCACTCCCTGCCATAAATGGCTCCGAAGGGCCCCTTGGATATCAAAGTTATCCTTATCCTTCTTCTCTGAAGATTCCTGAGCTGCAAACAAAGCATAACTTTGCTTTTTGCGGAGCACAAGCTTTCCAGAGACAAAGACACCCTTGGGTTCAGAGTCTACCATGCTGCCTCTCTTGCTGGGTGAATCCTGCAGTTCACTGGAAAGATTTCAGTTTTCTCATCTACAAAATGGGGACAATTTTATCTTCTCATAAGTTTATTTTGAAGATTAGAGAAAAATAAAGTAGAGTACATGACCTGGTGTGTAGTAAGTTTTCAATAATGTGTTTCTTTCTCTTGTAAATAAGTCCTCTCTCATCAACTACTAACCCACTGAACAACAATTTACTAGCCTTATCTACCCTCCTTGCCTCAGCCACTCCATCAGCCCATTCTCCGCTCTTAAGACTGTCTGTGGGATTTTAAAGGTCTCTTAAAGTGTTGTGAAGCACGTTGGTAACTCTTACTATACTATTTGGTTTCATTTGACAAGGGAAATTGAGGCTGGAATATCAAGCACTAGGGACATGAATTCTTCATCATTCTCTTTGGTTTCCCTCCCCTTGAGCCCAGCCTGGTCCTGAACTATTTAACTGGAAGTCAGCAGCAGTAATGCTGTGCCAGCGCAGGAAGTAGACAGGAAGTGGAAACTTCTACTTTTTCCCTCTTGGAACACTTCTGCAGAGACTCCTTCTGGGAAGGTAGCTACCTGGAGTGGCCACGTATGGGCACCAGCACAGTCGGCAGCCCCAGTTGCACTCCCAGTTGACAGCTGGCACCAACTGCAAGCCACATGGATGTGCCATCTTAAACATCCTAGCCAGCCAAGCCCTTAGGGCAGCCCCAGCCAATGCCATGTGAATCAGAAGAATTCACAAAATTGTGAGATGAAACAATGATTGTTTTAACTGTATTAAGGTGCTGAGTATTAAAGTGGTTTGTTACATCGCACATAAGTACCCAAAACAAATGCATGGGTGACAAGGGTCAAATACAGCTCATGTCTGGACCCCTGAGCTCTGTACAAGCTTTGTGGGGAGTTTGGCAGGGCTGACAAGCCTCCCTCCCCCAACAAAGTGCCAGTACTTTGGCACTTTGCCCTCCATGGGCCTCAGAGCCAAACATGGGGCTCTATCTCCCTCTTGCTGAGCCAAGCCAGAACTGCACGGAGCTCCCTGCCCAGCCTGCCTCCAGGCTGACATCTGCCCTCCCTCCTGCTAGACAGTCAGTCCACCCCAGAGGTTTCCCCCTGCCAGGAATGTTTCTCTGTGAGGCAGGGGCCTGGGGCTGTATCAGCTCCAGCTGCCAGGGCCACTGTCAGAGCGGCAAGCCCCTTGTGTTCACAATGGGATCTGAGAGATTTGAGAGAACAGCAGAAAGCCCTTTCCTAATAAATTAGAGATTTGGAAAGCAGGGCTGGCAGTGGAGGGGAAGCCCTCCATCTGAAAGCCTGTTCTAAATAAGCCCACCAAGTGAGGCTCGCTAACAGAGGGGACTTTTCCACTTCAAGATGAGACCCCACATGACTGGGTGGGGAAAGTCAGGAAGAGGAGTGGGGTTCGTGAGGCTGAGAGGATCAGTCAGTCCCTTACTCTCTTCCCATAGGGAATGGGACTCCCAGTGAAAATTTTTTGTTTTTGTTTTTACTGTGATAAAGTGTACATAACAAACCATTTCATCATTTACCATTTTAACCATTTTTTTTTACAAACAGTTGCTCTTTATTAATACCTTCAACCAAGATCAAAAAAATATGTCATATTATCTCCAAAAATTTTATATCATCTGATAGGTCAGATATATATAAAATTACATTTAAAGTTTTAAAAATATCAGCAAATATTTTTTTAAATGCAAATTTCAAAAAAAAATCTACTTTTTTTTGTTGTTGTTATTGTTTTTTATTAATTTTTTATTTTTTATAAACATATATTTTTATCCCCAGGGGTACAGGTCTGTGAATCACCAGGTTTACACATTTCACAGCACTCACCCAAGCACATACCCTCCCCAATGTCCATAATCCCACCCCCTTCTCCCAAACCCCCTCCCCCCAGCAACCCTCAGTTTGTTTTGTGAGATTAAGAGTCAATATGGTTTGTCTCCCTCCCAATCCCATCTTGTTTCATTGATTCTTCTCGTACCCACTTAAGCCACCATGTTGCATCACCACTTCCTCATATCAGGGAGATCATATGATAGTTGTCTTTCTCTGCTTTGCTTGACTTATTTCGCTAAGCATGATACGCTCTAGTTCCATCCAAGTTGTCGCAAATGGCAAGATTTCATTTCTTTTGATGGCTGCATAGTATTCCATTGTGTATATATACGACATCTTCTTGATCCATTCATCTGTTGATGGACATCTAGGTTCTTTCCATAGTTTGGCTATTGTGGACATTGCTGCTATAAACATTCGGGTGCACGTGCCCCTTTGGATCACTACGTTTGTATCTTTAGGGTAAATACCCAATAGTGCAATTGCTGGGTCATAGGGCAGTTCTATTTTCAACATTTTGAGGAACCTCCATGCTGTTTTTCAGAGTGGCTGCACCAGCTTGCATTTCCACCAACAGTGTAGGAGGGTTCCCCTTTCTCCGCATCCTCGCCAGCATCTGTCATTTCCTGACTTGTTGATTTTAGCCATTCTGACTGGTGTGAGGTAATATCGCATTGTGGTTTTGATTTGTATTTCCCTGATGCCGAGTGATATGGAGCACTTTTTCATGTGTCTGTTGGCCATCTGGATATCTTCTTTGCAGAAATGTCTGTTCATGTCCTCTGCCCATTTCTTGATTGGATTATTTGTTCTCTGGGTGTTGAGTTTGCTAAGTTCTTTATAGATTCTGGACACTAGTCCTTTATCTGATATGTCGTTTGCAAATATCTTCTCCCATTCTGTCGGTTGTCTTGATTTTGTTAACTGTTTCCTTTGCTGTGCAAAAGCTTTTGATCTTGATGAAGTCCCAATAGTTCATTTTTGCCCTTGCTTCCCTTGCCTTTTGCGTTGTTCCTAGGAAGATCTTGCTGTGGCAGAGGTCGAAGAGGTTGCTGCCTGTGTTCTCCTCAAGGATTTTGATGGATTCCTTTCGCACATTGAGGTCCTTCATCCATTTTGAGTCTATTTTTGTGTGTGGTGTAAGGAAATGGTCCAACTTCATTTTTCTGCATGTGGCTGTCCAATTTTCCCAGCACCATTTATTGAAGAGGCTGTCTTTTTTCCATTGGACATTCATTCCTGCTTTGTCGAAGATTAGTTGACTGTAGAGTTGAGGGTCTATTTCTGGACTCTCTATTCTGTTCCATTGATCTATGTGTCTGTTTTTGTGCCAGTACCATGCTGTCTTGATGATGACAGCTTTGTAATAGAGCTTGAAGTCCGGAATTGTGATGCCACCAACGTTGGCTTTCTTTTTCAATATCCCTTTGGCTATTCGAGGTCTTTTCTGGTTCCATATAAATTTTAGCATTATTTGTTCCATTTCTTTGAAAAAGATGGATGGTACTTTGATAGGGATTGCATTAAATGTGTAGATTGCTTTAGGTAGCATAGACATTTTCACAATATTTATTCTTCCAATCCAGGAGCATGGAACATTTTTCCATTTCTTTGTGTCTTCCTCAATTTCTTTCATGAATACTTTATAGTTTTCTGAGTATAGATTCTGTGTCTCTTTGGTTAGGTTTATTCCTAGGTATCTTATGGTTTTGGATGGAATTGTAAATGGGATGGACTCCTTAATTTCTCTTTCTTCTGTCTGCTGTGGGTGTAGAGAAATGCAACTGATTTCTGTGCATTGATTTTATATCCTGACACTTTACTGAATTCCTGTATAAGTTCTAGCAGTTTTGGAGTGGAGTCTTTTGGGTTTTCCACATATAGTATCATATCATCTGCGAAGAGTGATAATTTGACTTCTTCTTTGCCAATTTGGATGCCTTTAATTTCCTTTTGTTGTCTGATTGCTGAGGCTAGGACCTCTAGTACTATGTTGAAAAGCAGTGGTGATAATGGACATCCCTGCCGTGTTCCTGACCTTAGCGGAAAAGCTTTCAGTTTTTCTCCATTGAGAATGATATTTGCGGTGGGTTTTTCATAGATGGCTTTGATGATATTGAGGTATGTGCCCTCTATCCCTACACTTTGAAGAGTTTTGATCAGGAAGGGATGCTGTACTTTGTCAAATGCTTTTTCAGCATCTATTGAGAGTATCATATGGTTCTTGTTCTTTCTTTTATTGATGTGTTGTATCACATTGACTGATTTGCGGATGTTGAACCAACCTTGCAGCCCTGGAATAAATCCCACTTGGTCGTGGTGAATAATCCTTTTAATGTACTGTTGAATCCTATTGGCTAGTATTTTGTTGAGTATTTTCGCATCTGTGTTCATCAAGGATATTGGTCTATAGCTCTCTTTTTTGGTGGGATCCTTGTCTGGTTTTGGGATCAAGGTGATGCTGGCCTCATAAAATGAGTTTGGAAGTTTCCCTTCCATTTCTATTTTTTGGAACAGTTTCAGGAGAATAGGAATTAGTTCTTCTTTAAATGTTTGGTAGAATTCCCCCGGGAAGCCGTCTGGCCCTGGGCTTTTGTTTGTTTGGAGATTTTTAATGACTGTTTCAATCTCCTTACTGGTTATGGGTCTGTTCAGGCTTTCTATTTCTTCCTGGTTCAGTTGTGGTAGTTTATATGTTTCTAGGAATGCATCCATTTCTTCCAGATTGTCAAATTTATTGCCGTAGAGTTGCTCATAGTATGTTCTTATAATAGTTTGTATTTCTTTGGTGTTAGTTGTGATCTCTCCTCTTTCATTCATGATTTTATTTATTTGGGTCCTTTCTCTTTTCTTTTTGATAAGTCTGGCCAGGGGTTTATCAATTTTATTAATTCTTTCAAAGAACCAGCTCCTAGTTTCGTTGATTTGTTCTATTGTTTTTTTGGTTTCTATTTCATTGATTTCTGCTCTGATCTTTATGATTTCTCTTCTCCTGCTGGGCTTAGGGTTTCTTTCTTGTTCTTTCTCCAGCTCCTTTAGGTGTACGGTTAGGTTGTGTACCTGAGACCTTTCTTGTTTCTTGAGAAAGGCTTGTACCGCTATATATTTTCCTCTCAGGACTGCCTTTGTTGTGTCCCACAAATTTTGAACCGTTGTATTTTCATTATCATTTGTTTCCATGATTTTTTTTCAATTCTTCTTTAATTTCCCGGTGGACCCATTCATTCTTTAGAAGGATGCTGTTTAGTCTCCATGTATTTGGGTTCTTTCCAAACTTCCTTTTGTGGTTGAGTTCTAGCTTTAGAGCATTGTGGTCTGAAAATATGCAGGGAATGATCCCAATCTTTTGATACCGGTTGAGTCCTGATTTAGGACCGAGGATGTGATCTATTCTGGAGAATGTTCCATGTGCACTAGAGAAGAATGTGTATTCTGTTGCTTGGGGATGAAATGTTCTGAATATATCTGTGATGTCCATCTGGTCCAGTGTGTTGTTTAAGGCCTTTATTTCCTTGCTGATCTTTTGCTTGGATGATCTGTTCATTTCAGTGAGGGGAGTGTTAAAGTCCCCTACTATTATTGTATTATTGTTGATGTGTTTCTTTGATAATTGGTTTATATAGTTGGCTGCTCCCACGTTGGGGGCATAGATATTTAAAATTGTTAAATCTTCTTGTTGGACAGACCCTTTGAGTATGATATAGTGTCCTTCTTCATCTCTTATTATAGTCTTTGGCTTAAAATCTAATTGATCTGATATAAGGATGGCCACTCCTGCTTTCTTCTGATGTCCATTAGCATGGTAAATTCTTTTCCACCCCCTCACTTTAAATCTGGAGGTGTCCTCGGGCTTAAAATGAGTTTCTTGGAGGCAACATATAGATGGGTTTTGTCTTTTTATCCATTCTGATAACCTGTGTCTTTTGACAGGGGCATTTAGCCCATTTACATTAAGGGTAACTATTGAGAGATATGAATTTAGTGCCATTGTATTGCCTGTAAGGTGACTGTTACTGTATATGGTCTCTGTTCCTTTCTGATCTACCACTTGTAGGCTCTCTCTTTGCTTAGAGGACCCCTTTTAATATTTCCTGTAGAGCTGGTTTGGTGTTTGCAAATTCTTTCAGTTGTTGTTTGTCCTGGAAGCTTTTAATCTCTCCTTCTATTTTCAATGATAGCCTAGCTGGATATAGTATTCTGGGCTGCATGTTTTTCTCGTTTAGTGCCCTGAAAATATCATGCCAGCTCTTTCTGGCCTGCCAGGTCTCTGTGGATAAGTCAGCTGCCAATCTAATATTTTTACCATTGTATGTTACAGACTTCTTTTCCCGGGCTGCTTTCAGGATTTTCTCTTTGTCACTGAGACTTGTAAATTTTACTATTAGGTGACGGGGTGTGGGCCTATTCTTATTGATTTTGAGGGGTGTTCTCTGAACCTTCTGAATTTTGATGCTCGTTCCCTTTGCCATATTGGGGAAATTCTCCCCAATAATTCTCTCCAGTATACCTTCTGCTCCCCTCTCTCTTTCTTCTTCTTCTGGAATCCCAATTATTCTAATGTTGTTTCGTCTTATGGTGTCACTTATCTCTCGAATTCTCCCCTCGTGGTCCAGTAGCTGTTTGTCCCTCTTTTGCTCAGCTTCTTTATTCTCTGTCATTTGGTCTTCTATATCACTAATTCTTTCTTCTGACTCATTTATCCTAGCAGTGAGAGCCTCCATTTTTGATTGCACCTCATTAATAGCTTTTTTTATTTCAACTTGGTTAAATTTTAGTTCTTTTATTTCTCCTGAAACGGCTTTTATATCTCTCGAGAGGGTTTCTCTAATATCTTCCATGCCTTTTTTGAGCCCGGCTAGAACCTTGAGAATTGTCATTCTGAACTCTAGATCTGACATATTACCAATGTCTGTATTGATTAGGTCCCTAGCCTTCGGTACTGCCTCTTGTTCTTTTTTTTGCGTTGAATTTTTCCGTCTTGTCATTTTGTCCACATAAGGGTATATGAAGGGGCAAGTGAAATACTAAAAGGTTGGCAACAACTCCAGGAAAATATGCTTTAACCAAATTAGAAGAGATCCAAAATCGTGAGGGGGGAGAAAGGGGATAAAAAGAGGTTCAAAAAGGAAGAAAGAAAAAAAAAAAGAAAAAAGAAAAGAAAAGAATTAAAAAAAAGAAAACACCTAAGAAAAATGTAAAAAAGAAAAAATATATATATTAGATAAACTAGTAAAAAATCGTTAAAAAAGAAAAAGGTAACAGTTAAAAAGAAAAAATTTTACCCGAAGGCGAGAAAAAAAACAACAAAAAATGAAAAAGAAAAAAATTAAATTAACTGCAAGACTAAAAAAAAATCACAGGTAAAAAGCCATGAGTTCCGTGCTTGGCTTTCTTATCCTCTGGAATTCTGCTGCTCTCCTTGGTATTGAAACCGCACTCCTTGGTAGGTGAACTTGGTCTTGGCTGGATTTCTTGTTGATCTTCTGGGGGGAGGGGCCTGTTGTAGTGATTCTCAAGTGTCTTTGCCCCAGGCGGAATTACACCTCCCTTACCCGGGGCCGGGGTGAGTAATCCGCTCGGGTTTGCTTTCAGGAGCTTTTGTTCCCTGAGCGCTTTCCGTAGAGTTCCGGAGGACGGGAATACAAATGGCGGCCTCCTGATCTCCGGCCCGGAGGAGCCGAGAGCCCAGGGCCCCACTCCTCAGTGTGCCCTCAAAGAACCGCGCCTAGTTACTCCCGTCTGCCTGACCTTCGGCCACGCTCCGAGCTCACCGAGCTTGCAACTGGTTCAAGGTAACACCGAGCTGTGAGCTTACTGTCGGCTCTGTCTCTATAGCCAGTTTTCCCGTTCCAATACCCGCAAGCTCTGCGACAGTCCGACACCCCCAATCCTTCTGTGACCCTGCGGGACCTGAGGCCACGCTGACCCCGCATGGGCTTCGCCCCGGTTTAGCCTCTGGAGTGATGTCCCTCAGCGGAACAGACTTTTAAAATCCTGATTTTGTGCGGGGTTGCTCCGCCACTTGCCGGGAGCCGGCCCCTCCCCCCAGGGTCTGTCTTCCCGTCGCTTTGGATTCACTTCTCCGCCGGTCCTACCTTTCACAAAGTGGTTGTTTTTCTGTTTCCAGAATTGCTGTTCTTCTTGTCTTCAATCTGCCGATGGATTTTCAGGTGTTTGCAATCTTTAGATAAGCTATCTAGCTGATCTCCCGCTAGCTGAAGTAGTCTCAGCCTGCTACTTCTCCACCATCTTGACTCCTCCCTTAACCATTTTTAACTATACATTTGAGTGGTATTTCATTTACTCATAATGCTGTGCAACCATCACCACAATCCATCTCCAGAACTCTTCTCATCTTCCCAGATTGAAACTCCTTGCCCACTTAAACAGTAGCTCCCCAGACCCCAGCATTTTCTACTCTCTGTGTCTGTGAATTGGACTACTCTCAGTGCCTCACGAGTGGAATCCTACAGTTTGTCCTTTCATGACTGGCTTATTTCACTGCATATAATATCTTCAAAGTTCATCCATGTTGTACAGGTATCAAAATTTCCCTCCTTTTTCAGGCTAAATGGTATGCTGCATTTTGTTTCTCTATTCATCCACCGATGGACACCTGGTTTGCTTCGAGTTTTTGGCTATTGTGAATAATGCTGCTATGATCATGGATGCACATATATCTGAGTCTTCACTTTCCCTTCCTTTGGATGCTTTTTAAAGTATCCTTTTTCTCTCTGTTCACTGTAAAATTTAGAGATGTAATCTTTCCTACCTGCCTACATGACTGGAACTTGAGATTAAGAGGTCTCACTCTTAAACCTTTTGACCTGATCCATCAGGTAATAATAATGGACAATATCATATGTCGCTGCTTTCATTCTTACAACAACCTTGTGAGGGAGGTATTGTCTTGCCAAGAAGCACTGAAGAGGGCACAAGCTTTGCTAACTTCACTGGCTAGCTGTGAGTAGCAGAATTAGGACTTAAAGTCAGGGCCATGTGACTCCAAATTTCACACCTCACAGCTGCTGTGTCTACCTGATGTAAAGAAGCCCACCTGCTGGGGCTCACTCTTGCCTCCCAAACAAGAACCTTAATAATCTTTCTCCTTTCCTTCTCGGCCCAAACTCAAGCAGTTCTTCCCCCTAAGAGGAGACTTTATGGTGTACAACTGTCCCTTCCAGGTAAGCACCAACCTTGGGCCAGCCCAAGGTATCCTCATAGCCAAGATTGTGCCCCACACAGCTCACCCTTGCCTAAGCTCACTGTTAAGTGGGAGTAATTGCTCTGGCAGCAGCCTCCAGGGATGTTAGGGAAAGAAGAAAAGAAGGCTTTTCCTGATCAGTTCCTACTTAATCTCACCTCTCCAACAGTACAATGTCTCCTGATGGGTGACCTTTACTAAGAGAACCCTGCAATTACCTGTGGGCAGTCCAGGCTCCTCCTGGCCTTGTTCTGTGCTCCCAGAGAGGGCATATCAGGGTCAGGTGGGTCCCAAGACCTAGCTCCAAGGAGTTAGAACAAACAGCTGTCACAGTCTTCTGGTGACACAGGCACTTTGTTCCACTTGATTCAGGCACTTTGTGTTCAGCTTCTTTTGGCCAAAACCCTGGTGGGAAGAGAGTAGAAGGTGGAGAGGATGGTGCAGGCACTCAGCCATTCTGAATCTCCACCAGGGAGGAGAAAATTCACCTGAAAGGATGACCGAATTTCATATTGTGAGGAGGGAGGTGGGGGAAACTGCTTGAAAACTTGAGAATGACTCCAGACACCATCATCAGGTCACTCAAAAAGGTCCGACAGCAAAGAGCCAGAATTACCACTGCAAAGGAGGTATTTAATGTCCTGGTACTGAGAGAGGTAGGATAACCAGAGATGGGGGAAAATCCCTGCAGGGTTCTAAGGAGACAGACATAGGTGCTATCTGCCCTGTCTCATGCAACTTCCAGTCTTAACATCATGAAGACCGCAGGACCTCTGAGCCATCAATCCTGTAGTCAAAGGTCTTTCACTGGATGACTTCAGGAAGTCCATGAACCCCTAAACCCAAAGAAAAGGAAGTACTCTAGGGATTTTTCTGGCAGAGTCTGTAGAGAGTTTCTTCACAAACCAGCAAAGTGAGTCAAAATGCAGGACATGTTCAGAGGTGCTGGTCTAGTCCAACACCTCCTCCATGCTACCAGTAAAAATTCTGGGCACCAGGGAAGGAAAAGGGCATGTCCACAGACACACAACACACTCCACAATAGAGATGAACCTGGCGCCCACATATCCTGCCCTTGGGGTGGCTCCAGGACTTCTCCACAGCCCAGAAGGAAGAGGAAGCGAAAGAGGAAATGTGGGGGATGGTGGGGAAAAGGGATGAACAACATCCATCTCCAACAGAAATGCAGCAAGAGGGAGGGATGTCACTTTCCTCCTGGAAAGAACACCATTTAAAGTGAAAGAGAAATCCTACATAGGGACAGCAACCCGGTCATCAAGAAAATGGTTATTCCCAAGTGTGAGAGGCACTGCTTTGTCTCCACTGAGAGCAAGGAAGAGAGGGACTTAGCCAGACAACAGTGAAAGGAAGGCCAGGAGGCACCCAGGGGTAAGAGTCCTGCTCTACCCCTGACTTGTGAGACCAGCCAAAAGTCAGGTCTGGTCTGGCTTCAGGGTCTCCCCTTGTACATGAAGGAAGTACCCAAAGTCACTTTCAAGTAACTGCTTCTGTTTCCAACAGCCCACAGCTCCCAATGAACATATGAAACCACTCTTGCTACTGAGAATGGAAGAAGTTGGGAAAGCTCTTCTTTGCACAAGCCAGCCTCCAGGAGCCCACCAATGGCTGGGATGATAGCCCATCCTGTGCTCCAAGCCCCTTTCAAAGGCACAGCTTCCCTCTTCCCCTCTCTTGCACCTCCAACATATACCTGGCTTTGACTGCTTTAAAGATTTTTGAGTGCTTTGACTGCTTTAAAGATTTTGAGAGCTCCAGACTTGCTAGCTAAAATTCTGGGGAGAACAGGAAGAAAGAAGTGTCCAGGATCTCTCTCTGGGAGGCACAAGCCCAGCTGACCAGAACCTCGTTGGCTTCCTCGTGTCTGCACCTCATATTTTATTTGGGAATGACTAATAGAAAGAGTATACCCTTTTGACTGAGGGTTCTGACATTAGTGGCCATTTTAACTTAATTCTGACAAGGAACCCCTTTGAGCTAGTGTCCCTGCATTTGTGTGGCTCTGCATGACTTTTGGAGGCCAGCTGCGCCCACTGAGTAAGGACACTGGCTCCAGAGAGTCCTGAAGGATGCAAAGGTATGGGAAGCTGGGACCAGTCAGGACTGAGGCAAAGGGACGCCTCACATCTAGAGAAGAAGGAGATGCTGCCCGCTTCCCTGCCCTCCCCTGGCAGCACTGTACCATGTTTGACTGAAATTTAATTAGAATGTAATGTAAACAGGAATGAGCAAGGACTCCTAATTGAAAATTGTATTTCCAACTCCATCATGGCTCACAGCCCTAATGCTATCAGAGCTTCTGTAAACATGGCCAGCACCCTGCATAATGGGTCCCCAAGTCCTCTCCCCAGTCAGTGGCCAGCTTCCTGTCCCAAGCTCTATGGCTTCAGGCAGGCTCTGTAGGGACATCACTCACTAGGGAAAGCCTTAGCTGAGACTCTCCACCTTTCCTCTGCTGCTCCCAGGTCACCCTGCCTCCTCTTCACTGTAGGCATGTCGAGTACCAGAAGCAGGAGGAAATGAAACCATGGGGAGCCCCCATTAAATACACTGATCCTCAGATGGTTTCTACACTTTCATATCCCTATAGGTGAGAATAAGGAGGCTCAGATGTTAGACCACTTATCTATTTGCCTTGTTCACCTAGCTGGTCACTGAAAGAACTAGAATTTGATTATGGAAATAACCACCTAAAAAGCAGGTAACAAACTTCCTTCCACTGCTCTTATGACCCCCACACCATATCCTCAGTAGGACATACTTTTTGGGGCCAGGTGAGGGGAGAGCACTGTCTTCAATAAAATAGCTCCCCAGCCATGGTAGGTTGATCCAGAAGATGCCTGACCCAAGCAAAGATGTACAAGGCTCTGTCCCTGGAATATGAAGTTTGAAAAGACAAATGCAGAAGCTGGGCACTGTTAATGGTAGTGACTTAGTTTCCACCAACAACTGCCAAAACCTAGGAGTTGGCCCCTCACCCCTTTTTTCTTCTATAGTACACTCCCTTATTCCCACAATATATTTTGAGATTTTGGAGAGATTTTGTTTGCTTGCTTGCTTCATTCAGACAGAGTAGGTTTCTGTTGTTTGCAACCATAAAACTTTAATATGCATCTAAAAGAGGTTTGAAAAGGTATTTGGCATTTTTGTCCCACTCAATTGCTCAAAGCTTATTCTTCCCCATCCTCGATACTTACTTGTTCCAGCCAGGCCAGTCTTCTCTGCTCAAGCTGAGCCCACCTGGTCTCTGCTTAGGATGTTTTTCTGCATCGAGCATCTTCCCTAGTTCAAACTCTATTTTCCTCTAAGCAAAGATATTCTACCCATTTTCTAAGATTTGGCTCAACCACCTCAGCATACTCTGAAAACTGCAATACTAAATAATCCAAACTAATAATAAAACTCAATATGTGTTGCTTTCAATTGCTATTTACTTGGGTCATAAGGCTTCTGATCATAGAAATTTCACATTGTTCTAGTGTTATACAACACAGAGGGTCTAACACAGGCTGGGAACAGAACAGATACACTGAACTGCCTATAAGGATGGCTTGGCAGAAACTGCTACCACTTGCTCAAAAACTATTTCATTTTGCAGCTACACTACACATCCCAGACCCCTCGCTTTCAGGCACAGACATATGACCATGTCCCAGCCAACGGAATATGAGCAGAAATGAAGTGTCCACTTCCAGCTCAAACCTATAAGAAGCAGGTGTTCCTACCTACACCCTCTTTCCCCTTCCTTTGGCTACATGCAGACAGCAATGAATCCCCCAGTTTTAAATCATTATGTGGCAGTCTCCTGCCAAGCAAGAACACCTGCTCCAGACAATTATATAAATGAGAAATAAATTTCTGTTGTATTTGAGCCATCATACATTTTGTGATCTATTTGTTAGAGCATCTAGTACTTCTACCTATTATAGATGGTGATCACAATAATGCTGGAGATGGTAATGATGTCTGTAGTGGTGATGATTGCAAAGATGGCATGGTTACAGGGTTATGGTAATAGTGAAGATGTCAGTGAAGGTGGTAGTGAAGGTGACAGTGACGATTTTAATGATTATAATGATGTGGCTGATATTATTAATGGCTGTGATGCTACTAAGGCAATAGTAATTTAATAGGCTTCTGATAAAGACTTTCCCTGTTATCACAGAACTAGGCCCCAAAGCTGAAGAAAAAGAATCACTAAGTTCTCTCTATTTAAATTAATATTCCCTTTGGGGGAAGATATAACCTTTTTATACTGCTACCCCATCCATTTGAGTCTTCCATATTCTGGAATGGGAACAGAGGTGACTCATTAAGATTTTTACAAAATGTTTACCAAGATCTACCAAACTCCAGGCCACATGTTGAGGGAAATAATACTGACTCTGACCACAATGGTGAAAATGATAATAGGTCTTGAGGGTCTTCCTTAGATGCCTGGGGGAATCTGAGTTCCCTCTGCCCCCTGCTGTTCCCCAGGCCATCTCCTACTGTAATCAGGCATATCTGTTAAGATACTGGTGTGCCAACTGTAATAAAGACCCAATTCAATAAAGATTAAACAAAGTAGATGCTTATTGCTCACCCATGAAAACATTCAGGACAGTGACCTAAGGTTAGCAAGGCAGCCTTACTCCATTAGTCTGTCTACCCATAGCTCTGTCATCTTCATCATGTGGCTTCCATATCAAGGGCAGCCCCCAGTCTTGGGCCCACATCCAATCTCTTGAAAGGAGTAAGGGGAAGGGAGACCACGAACCTTCCTTTAAAGAGCATGGCCCTAAAGCTACAGGTGTTACTTTCACTCAGATTCCACTGGGTAGAACCTGATCACACACACACACCCACTGCCAGGGAGGCTGGAATGTCATCTTTAGTCGGGTGGCCCCATGACTAGTGAGAAATTCCATTACTGTGTAAAAAATAGAGATGATTACTGGGGCATAGCTAGCAGCCTCGCCCATACAGTGGTGGCTCCATTAGCCAAAGGAATCTTCTAAAAAATATGAATGGGGTCCTGTCACCCTCCCCCAAATTAAAATCTTTTTATTCCCTTAGAATAAAATCCAATTCCTATGCCATGGTTCACAAGGCCCTGTAAGATCTGAGGCCACTTGTCCTGACTCAAACCTCATCTTGTACTTCTCTCTTCCTTACTCATAACCCTCTGTAACCAACACTGGCCGTATTCTGTGAGATTCCTATAACATCCAAGTTCCTTGTCATGTTGGGACCTTCAGGCTTTCTGTTCTCTCTGACAAGAATGCTCTTCTTTCAGCTTTTCTCATAGTTGGCTCTCCCTCATCTTACAAATCCAGAATAAATTCAGGCTTCTTGCACTGGCCTTCTCTGGCCACCCTGTGCAAGCTAGGACCCCACCTACCTACCAAGGTTCTCTCTACTGTGTTACTTCGGGCATTTCTTTTCAGGAGTCTCATCACCATTTGTAACATCTTGCTTATTTATTTGTTTTCTTATTTACTGCACTTTTCCCCACAGGAATGTTAGCTCCCTGAGGCCAGGAACCCTGTCTAGTATATTCAATATAGAATTCTTATCCCTAGCATGAATAGAGACTCAATAAATATTTGCCAAATAACACTTAAGTTTTCAAGACCTCCTTTTTCCTTTCCAAGAGTAACTCTGTTAATCAATATTCATCACCATGCCTGAAAAGAGTTAAGCAGATAATTTAGCCCAAGAAGACCCCTGAATATATCTACCTAACCACCTACTTGATAGGGTATGTCTGGCCTACTTATAGTTCCTACACTATGAGAGCAACACACAGAAATAGAAATTGCATGTGGTTCCTGATATCAAGACCTGGAAATCACATTGCTATTAAAAAAAAAATGGCCCAGTGAATGTGTTAGTCTCTTCCCCTAGGTAAGAATGTAAGGGGACAAAGAGAGGAGCATCAATCCTTAAAGCTAGTGATTTGAGTAGATTACTAAACATTAAAATTAAGGCTCAAAGTGAAGAACTAGGAGAGAATTCCTGTAGCTTCAGAAAGCAATCAGCTGTGGTTGGCAGAAGACTGAACTTCTGGCTTAGCCACAGCTTCACTCACTGCATGAATAAGGCTAAACCATGCCCTCTGAGAAGTAGTCTCTTCATCTGTTTAATAAGAGGGTTGGACTAAGTGATGTCTAAGGTCTCTTAGAGTTCTGATGAGCCACAGGGAGGAAGGGTTTCCTTCACTAGTCTTAAAGCCCACCAAGCTGCTGCACTGAATGTGTTCTACTCCTGGTGCTTCCTTTCTCCATGACTACATGGCTCCTGTCCTTTTTCTCTTTTTCTCTTTTCTTTTTCCTCTTCCTCCTTCCCCTCCCTTTGCCCCTCCCCTCCCCTTTCATCCTTGTTTCCCCTTTCTTCCTCCTCCTCCTCCTCCTTTTTCTTCTTCTTCTGCCAAAATAGTACTTCTATTGCAGTTATTCAATGATATTTTATGCTTTTCATAATTATTCACTAGGTTTTTGTTGTCTTTTTCTCTATTTGTTTCCCCAAGTTTTTATTTAAATTCCAGCTAGTTAACATAAAATGTGATATTAGTTTCAGGTGTAGAATTTAGTGATTCAGCACTTGTATACATGATTCCTTTTCTCACAGCTTCTTTTATAATCAACTCTTGTTTGGCACATCTCTGAGTCAACAAACATTGACAAAGGGGAATGGAGATGGTCCTATTGCTGGTCTTGCAAGCTGGTATCTGTGAAGTAGCCAAAAGTGGCTTCTTGAATTCTTTGGATTCATTGCTAGCAGCACCCTCTTCCCTGAGCAGCATGCCAGCAGGGAGACAAGTCTTATCTGCTCAATGGCCAAGAAATTCCTGACATATATGGAAACCTTGGATATCAAGATCCTTTTTGAATGGTAAGTTAACATTATGAGTAGCAACCTTTCTGATCTGCAGGAAAACAAAACTCCCAACTATCTATTGGTATTCCTCATAAAATTCTACTTATAAGAACAATACAGATAGAGATATTCCACAGAATTGGGAACAAAAAAGGAAAATAGAAAACCCCATAACCAAATATTAAATATCTATTTTAAATTTATCCCTAGACTAGCAGCTATGGGTGACAGTTTAAGGTAATGTCTTCATATCACCTAACTTCTAGGAAACACCAAGATGATGCAGGATGACAGGAGGCCTATGAGAGTAACATGGAGGTAATTCTCTCTTAGAATTGGACTATTAAAAAATGAATAAATTTCTAGAAATATACCAGAAATATAAAATCTGAGTAATCTGAGTAATCCTACAATAATTAAAGAAACTAGAACCACAAATTAAACAAATAGGTAGGCTAAGATGAGTATGCCAGAAACTCTAACAAGCATTTAAAAAAGAAATAGGAACACCTGGGTGGCTCAGTGGACCAAAGCCTCTGCCTTCAGATCAGGTCATGATCCCAGAGTCTAGGGATCGAGCCCCACATCGGGCTCTCTGCTCAGCGGGGAGCCTCCTTCTTCTCTCTCTCTCTCTCTCTCTTTCTCTCTGCCTGCCTCTCCATCTACTTGTGATCTCTGCATGTCAAATAAAGAAATAAAATCTAAAAAAAATTAAAAATAGAAAAGAAATCAAGCTAATTTTATACATAACCTTCCACAGATAATAAAAAAAAGAAGAAGAAGAAGAAGAAACACTGCCACCAGACCAGCATAATCTTACTTCCAATATCTGACAAGGAAATCTGAAAGAAAATTACTAGGCAAACTCATTCATAAAGAGAGTGCAAAAATTCTTTTAAAATGAGAAAAACTGAAAAAAATAAATTAATAAAATGAGCAAAATTAGAAAAGAAGTGATGGGGAGGAGGTTCTAGATGACAGCATACAGAAGATTCTGAACTCAACTTCTCCCACAGACACAACAAATCAACAGCTCTTGGAAAATTTCCTCTGAAAAAGTCCTGAAAACTCATTAAATAGCACCTCCACAAGAAAGGATAAAAAGGCCACATCAAGAAGATAGGACAGGCAGAGCACACTCTCACCAAAAGCCCCACCCCAAGCACAGTGACTCACAATTGAAAGGGACTTCAAAGAAGTAGAATTTTCCCTAAGGAGTGAGGGGCTTGTGTCCCACAGCAAGCAACCCAACCCTTAGGTCCAGCACCAGAAATACAAGCCTCCAAAATGTAAAATTAATAAGGATTACATCCAGGAGAACCACAGAACTGTAGGAGATTGAGAGCCACCCTTGAAGAGCTCATTTACGGACTCCTTTACCCCAGGACCCAGTGCAAAAGAAGAACTTTGAAAAACACCTAAACCATAGGTAAAGGAGACACCTTACTAATCTTAAAGCACATTCTGAAGAGGCTGTAACCTGTTTGGACTCCTTCCCAAGAGAAAACCACTGTCAACTGCCATTTTTGTCATCTCACTCTACCTTAAAAATACCCACACTAGCAGACATCACTTTGGCAATCTCACTCTAACTTGCTAGTGCAGGTAAGCCCTTCCCACCTCTCTGCACTACATCCACACCCAGCCAGCTGGATAAGTACCTTGCTACCCATGTGCCACAACAATGTCATAGTCAGCCAGACAAATCTACTTTCCCTGTGCCCATACCTGAGCTACACTATATCTAGCCAGGCAACAATTCTGCCCTTATCCACACACACAGTGTAGCCATACCACAGCCAGCTGCATCACAGACAGCCTTGTATGGCATCTGTACTCCCCCACCCCCATGGCAGCTGGACCACAGCTGGTGAAGCAAATGTCTTGCCCCCCACCTTATAAGACAGTGGACTCATATGTCCCACACAGGAGATGGCCCTGGAGTGCCTGGCTTTAGTAGCCAGGAGGATTGAGTTTCTGGACTCCATAGGTCATCGCCCACACAAAACCACTCCTTCAATACTGGGAGAAGGAGATGTTTCACCTAATACATTGAAACAAACACAGAGAATCAGGTAAAGTGAAGAAACAGAGGAATGTGTTCTAAATAAAAGAAGAGATATAAGTAATCTACCTGGTAAAGAGTTCAAAGTAATAGTCATAAAGATGTTCACAAACTAGGGAGAAGAATGGATGAACACAGTGAAAACTTCAACAAAGAAATAGAAAATATAAGGAAGTACCAGAGGTCACAGCACTGAAAAATACAATGGCTGAACTGAAAAAATACACTAAAGGCTTTAATGGTAGACTGGATGAAGCAGAAGGAAGGGTCAGCAAACTGGGAGACAAAGCAGTGGAACTCACCCAGACAGAGCAGCAAAAAGAAAGAAGAGTTTTAAAAAGTGAAAATAGCCTAAGGGACCTATATGCCTACATCAAGTAGAATAACATCCACATTATAGAGGTCCCAGAAGAAAAGAGAAAGAGAAAGGTGCACAAAACTTATTTAAAGAAATAATGGCTGAAAATTTCCCTAATCTAGAAATGCAAATAGACATCCTGGTCTAGAAAGACCAGAGAGTTCCAAATAAGATGAGTCTAAACAAAGCCACACCAAGACATACTATAATTAATATATCAAATGTTTCATGCAATTGATAAATTATTTAACACTACACTGGAAACTGAGTATGTACTATATATTGGCTAATTGAATTTAAATTATAAAAAGGAAAGAATTAAAAAGATAAATAAAATGTCAAATGTTTGGGGAGACTGGGTGGCTCAGTCAGTTAAGCATCTGACTCAATTTTGGCTCAGATCATGATTCAGGGTTATGAGATTGAGCTCTGCTCCATGCATGAAGCCTGCTAAGGATTCTTTCTCTTCCTCTCCCTCTGCCCTTTTCCCACTCTATACATGAATGAATGAATGAATGAATGAATAAATAAATAAAATAGATAAATAAATAAACATCAAGTGTTAAAGATAAATCTTTACAATCTCAAAATCTTAAAATTTTAAAAATCTTAAAATCTTAAAAGTGGCAGGAAAATATAACTTGTTATGTACATAGGAAACCTCATAAAGCTATTGACTAAAATAGACTTTTTACGCATAGGTGGTTGCATGTGAACCTCACAGTAACCACAAAATACAAACTTACAGTAAATACACAAAAGAAAATGGAAAAGGAATTTAAACACAATGCTAAAGAAAGTTATCAAACCACATGGGAGGAGAGAAAGAGAAGATAGAAACAGTGAAGTACTACAAAAATAACCAGAAAACCAAATTGTTGAAAGACCTCAATGTGAGACAGGAATCTATCAAAATCCTTGAGGAGAATACAGGCAGCAACCTCTTCAACTTCAGCCACAGCAACTTCTTCCTAGAAACATCACCAAAAGCGAGGGAAGCAAGGGCAAAAATGAACTATTGGGACTTCATCAAGATCAAAAGTTTTTGCATAGTAAACAGTCAACAAACCAAAAGACAATGGGAGAAGATATTTGCAAACGACATATCAGATAAACACTAGTATCCAAAATATATAAAGAACTTATCAAACTCAACACACAAATAACAAATAATCCAATCAAGAAATGGGCAGAGGACATGAACAGACATTTCTGCAAAGAAGACATCCAGATGGCCAACAGACACATGAAAAAGTGTTCCATATCCCTCAGCATCAGGGAAATACAAATCAAAACCACAGTGAGGTACCACCTCAGGCAAGTCAGAATGGTTAAAATTAACAAGTCAGGAAACTACAGATGATAGAGAGGATGTAGAGAAAGGGGAACACTCCTACACTTTTGGTGGGAATGCAAGCTGGAAAACAGCATGGAGGTTCCTCAGAAAGTTGAAAATAGAGCTACCCTACGACCCAGCAATTGCACTACAGGGTATTTACCCTAAAGATACAAATGTAGTGATCCAAAGGGGGGACATGTACCTGAATGTATATAGCAGCAATGTCCACAATAGCCAAACTATGGAAAGAAATTAGATCTCCATCAACAGATAAATGGATTAAGAAGATGTGGTATATATACAATGGAATACTATGCAGCCATCAAAAGCAATGAGATCTTGCCATTTGTGACAACATGGGTGGAACTAGAGGGTATTATGCCCAGCGAAATAAGTCAATCAGAGAAAGACAATTATCATATGATCTCCCTGATATGAGGAAGTTGAGAAGGAACATGGGGGTTGTGGGGGGGTAGGGAAGGAAAAAATGAAACAAGATTGGATTGGGAGGGAAACAAACCATAAGAGACTCTTAATCTCACAAAACAAACTGAGAGTTGCTGGGGGAGGTGGGGTGAGGAGAGGGTGGTTGGGTTATGGACATTGGGGAGGGTATGTGCTATGGTGAGTGCTGTGAGGTGTTTAAACCTGGCAATTCATAGATCTGTATCCTTGCAGCTAATAATACATTGTATGTTAATAAAAAATAAATTTTTTAAAAAAAGAAAACAATTGACAAAATGACAGTATTTAAATATGTATCAATATTTACTTTAAATTAAATGGACTAAATGCTCCAATCAAAAGAGATAGGATGGCTGAATGGGAAAAAAATAAAATAAAAGACCCATCTATATGCTATCTACAAGAGGTTCACTTCAGACCGACAGAAACATACAGAATGAAAGTGAAAATGGAAACATAATGGCCCAAAATTTGGGGGACATAGCAAAAGCAGTTCTAAGAGGGACGTTTACACCAGTATAGTAAGGGGAAAATCTCAAATAAGCAACCTAACCTCAGCCAGAAGGAGCTAGAAAAAGAAGAATAAAGCCCAAAGCTAGTAGAAGGAAATAAATAATAAAAACTACAGGAAAAAAAAAAGAACAAATTAAATAGGAACCAAAAAATTAGAAAAGATCAATAAAACAAAGAGTTGGTTGTTGAAAAGATAAACTAAATTAATAAACTTTTAGCTAGACTTACCAAGAAAAAAAGAAAAGACTTAAATCAACCAAATTAGAAATGAAGAAAAAATAACAATCAACACCACAGAAATACAAAATATCATAAAAATCTATTATAAATAATTATCTGCCAAAAAATTGGACAACCTAGAAGAAATGGATAATTCTTTAGAAACATATAATCTTCCGGGGCGCCTGGGTGGCTCAGTGGGTTAAAACCTTTGCCTTCGGCTCGGGTCATGATCCCGAGGTCCTGGGATAGAGTCCCACATGGGGCTCTCTGCTCAGAGGGGAGCCTGCTTTCTCCTCTCTCTCTGCCTGCCTCTCTGCCTGCTTGTGATCTCTGTCTGTCAAATAAATAAATAAAATCTTTTAAAAAAAATAGGTATTAGAAACATATAATCTTCCAAAACCAAATCAGGAAGAAATAGAAAACTTGAACAATCTGATTACTAGTAATAAAATTAAAATAATAATTTTAAAATTCCCAATAAATAGAATAGCCAAAGAGCACAACGCTTTATAGGTGAGTTCCACTGAACATTTAAGGAAAAGTTAACACTGATTCTTCTTAAATATTAAAAAAAAAAAAAAATAGAAGAGGGATAATAAGTTCCAAATTCATTCTATGAGGTCAACATTACCCTGATATCAAAACCAGACAAAGATACTATAAAAAAAGAAAACTATAAAAAAAAGAAAACTATAGACCAATATCTCTGATGAACATAAATACAAAAATTCTCAACAAAATATTAGCAAACTGAATTCAACAATAAATTTTAAAAATTATTTGGCACAATCAAGTAGGATTTACCCAAGATGTAAATGTGGTTCAATGATTACAAATCAATCAATGTAATATACCACATTAACAAGAGAAATGTTAAAAACAATTTGATCACCACAATAGATTCAGAAAAAGCATTTGACAAACTACAATGCCCATTCATAATAAAGACTTTCAACAAAGAGGGTTTAAAGGAAACATACCTCAACATAATAAAGGCCATATATCACAAACCCACAGTTAACATCATCCTTAATAAGGAAAAACTGAAAGCTTTCACTCTATGATGAGGAAAAAGACAAAGATGTCAAATATCACCACTTTTATTCAACATAGTGCTTAAAGTCCTCACTGTAGGAAGGAAGGAAGGAAATTGGTAAAGATGTAAAACTGTCACTATTTGGCAAATGACATGATACTATATAAAGAAAACCTTAAAGACTCCACCAAGAAATTATTAGAACTGATAAATGAGTTTAGTAATGTTTCAGGATACAAGATTAATATACAGAAATCTGTCTCATTTCTTTTTTTTTTTTGAAAGATTTTATTTATTTATTTATTTATTTATTGTTATATATAATTTTTTATTTTTTATAAACATATATTTTTATCCCCAGGGGTACAGGTCTGTGAATCACCAGGTTTACACACTTCACAGCTCTCACCAAAGCACATACCCTCCCCAATGTCCATAATCCCACCCCCTTCTCCCAAACCCCCTCCCCCCAGCAACCCTAAGTTTGTTTTGTGAGATTAAGAGTCACTTATGGTTTGTCTCCCTCTCAATCCCATTTCTATACACTAATGACAAAGTAGCAAAATGAGAATTAGGAAAACAACCCCATTTACAATTGCACCAAAAAATAACAGAATTTTGATTGAATGGCATTGAAAGTATAGATTTCTCTAGGCAGTATAGACACCTTTTTGTGTCTTCTTTACTTTCTTTCATGAGTGTTCTATAGTTCCTTGAATACAGATCCTTTGCCACTTTGGTTAGGTTTATTCCGTATCTTATGGTTCTTGGTGCTATAGTAAATGGAATCGATTCCCTAATTTCCCTTTCTGTATTTTCATTGTTAGTGTATAAGAAACCAACTGATTTCTGTACATTGATTTTGTATCCTGCCACATTACTGAATTGCTGTATGAGTTCTAGTAGTTCAGGGGTGGAGTCTTTGGGGTTTTCCATATAAAGTATCATGTCATCTGTGAAGAGAGAGAGTTTGACTTCTTCATTGACAATTTGAATACATTTTATTTATTTTTATTGTCTGTTGCTGTTGCTAGGACTTCTAGTACTATGTTGAACAACAAGTGGGGAGAGTGGGCATTCTTGTTGTGTTCCTGATCTCAAAGGGAAGGGTGTCACCATTTCCCCATTGGGGATGATATTCACTGTGGGTTTTTCATAGATAGATTTTATTAAGTTGAGGAATGTTCCCTCTATCCCTATACTTTGAAGGGTTTTAATCAGGAACAGATGCTGTATCTTGTCAAATGCTTTTTTCTGCATTGAGAGTACCATGTGGTTTTTCTCTTTTCTCTTATTGATTTGTTCTATCACATTGATTGATTTGTGAATGTTGAACCACCTCTCCAACACATGGATAAGTCCCACCTGGTCATGGTGGATAATCTTTTTAATGTACTGTTGGACCCGATTAGGTGGGATCTTGTTGAGAATGTTAGCATCCATATTCATCAGGGATATAGGTCTGAAATTCTCCTTTTTGGTGGGGTCTTTGCCTGCTTTGGGAATCAAGGTAATGCTGGCTTCCTAAAATGAATCTGGAAGTTTTTCTTTTGTTTCTACTTTTTAAAACAGATTCAGAAGAATAGGTATTATTTCTTCTCTGAATGTTTGGTAGAATTCCCCAGGGAATCTGTCAGGTCCTGGGCTCTTGTTTTTTGGGAGGTTTTTGATCACTGCTTCAATTTCGTTGATAGCTATTGGTCTATTCAGGTTGTCAATTTCTTCCTGCTTCAGTTTTGGAAGTTTATAGCTTCCCAGGAATGCATCCATTTTGTCTAGGTTTCTTGTTATATTGGCATATAACTGTTGATAATAATTTCTGGTGATTGTTTCTATTTCCTTGGTGTTAGTCATGATCTCTTCCTTTTCATTCATAATTTTATTAATTTGGGACCTCTCTCTTTTTTTTGGTTTATTTTGGTCAATGGTTTATCAATCTTATTGATTCTTTCAAAAAACCAGCTTCTAGTTTCGTTGATGCATTCTACTGTATCTCTAGTTTCTATCTCATTGATCTCTGCTCTTGATTATTTCCCTTCTTGTGTGTGGGGTTGGCTTAATCTGTTCTTGATTCTCCAGCTCTTTCAAGTGTGAAGAGAGCTGGTGTATTCTGGATTTTTTAATTTTTTTGAGGGAGGCTTGGATGGCTATGTATCTCCCCCTTAGGACCTGCTATATCCCATAAGGAATAACAGAGAGGACATGGGGAGATGGAGAGAAGTGAGTAGGAGGAAATTGGAGGGGGAGGTGAACCATGAGATACTGTGGACTCTGAGAAACAAACTGAGGGTTTTGGAGGGTAGCGGGTGGGAGGTTGGGTGAGCCTGGTGGTGGGTGTCATTGAGGGCATGGATTGCGTGTAGCACTGGGTGTGGTGCATAAACAATGAATTCTAGAACACTGAAAATATATAAAAATTTTAAATAATAATAATAATAAAATGTGTAGGAATAAATTAAACAAACAAAAAAAGATCTTTACTCTGAAAACCATAAGACATTGACAAAAGAAATTGAAAATGACTAAAACAAATGGAAAGGTATGTCATGTTTATGGATTGGAATAATTAATATTGTTTAAATGTCTATACTATCCAAAACAATCTACAGATTCAATGCAACCCCTATCAAAATACCAATAGCATTTTCACAGAACTAGAGCAAATAATCCTGAAATTTGTATGGGATTACAAAATAACCAAGGCAATCTTGAAAAAGAAGAATGAAACTGGAGCTCTCACAATCCCAGATTTCAAGATATACTACAAAGCTATAGTAATCAAAATGGTATGGTACTGGCACAAAAAATAGACACATAGATCAGTGGAACAGAACAGAAAGCCCAGAAATAAACTCACACTTATATGATCAATTAATCTACAATAAAAAGAAAAGCAAGAAAATACAATGGGAAAAAGACACGTCTTTTCTATAAATGGTGTTGGGAAAACTGAACAGCTGTATGCACAGTAATGAAACTAGACCATTCCCTTACACCGTGCACAAAAGTAAACTCAATATGGATTAAAGAACTATGTAACACTTGAATACAACACTTGAATGTGACACTTGAACTCCTAAAAGAAAACAGGCAATAATCTCTTGGACATTGGGTTTACACTTAATACGATTTGTAAACAGTTTCATTTTGTTCTTTCCAGTGTTCTTTTCTGTTGCCTGGCTAAGGCCTCCAGCACAATGTTGGAGAGAAGTGATGAGAATGTGGATCCCTGGGTGGCTCAGTCGATTAAGCATCTGCCTTCGACGCAAGCCATGATCCCAGCATCCTGGGATCAAGTCCAGCATCAGGCTCCCTGCTCAGCCTGATCCCAGCATCCTGGGATCAAGTCCAGCATCAGGCTCCCTGCTCAACCAGGGCACCTGGTTCTTCCTCTGCTTGCTTCTCCCTCTGCCTGCTGCTCCCCCTGCTTGTGCTCTCTCTCTCTCTGAAAAATAAGTAAATAAAATCTTTCAAAAAAGTAAAATAAAATAGAAATGAAATAAAAATTTAAAAAAAATAAGTGATGCAAGATATAATGCCATTTATGATAGCATCAAAAAATATCAACTATATAGGGTATGTCATGCTGGAGACAAATTGTACCAGCTCATGACAGTCAATTGAGTACATTTACATTCATATTCTATTGTGGCATAGCAAATTGCTGTGTACACAGGTGTATTATATAGTTCTGAAGATCAGAACTTTGCACAGTGTGACTGGGTTCTCTGTTCATGGTCTCACAAGGCTGAAACCAAGCTGTCACTAGGCTGAGATTTCATCTGGAGGTTCTGGAGAAAAAAATGCACATCCAACCTTATTTTGTTGTTGGCAGAATTCAGACTGAAGTTCCCATTTTCTTGCTGGCTGTCAGTCAGGGGCACTCTAAGCAACTCAAGTTCACATACATTCCTTGCCATATGGTCACTTCCAGAAACATAGAATTTCTTGCACATCAAATTTCTCGAGTGCTTTAAAATCTAACTTTCTAACAACCAGACAGAAAACTCTCTACTCTTAAAGTGCTCATGTGACTATGTCACACTCATCCAGATAATGTCCCAATCTGAGGTCAGATTAGTCACAGAAAGAGCCATCGTCTTCATGGTCCCGGGGCTCTGCAGGGCATGTAAACAAGAAAGAGGGTAATCTTGGGAAACATTTTAGGATCCTGCCCAACAACCTGGCCTCTGGATCCTAAATATTTACAACCCCTCGAATGCAAAAACATATTTACCTCTTCCCAAGTTGTCAATGTTCTCCCCTCATTCTAGCATGCAGTGTCCAAATTCTCATGTAAATCTTATCAGCTCAAAAAGTCCAAAATTTCATCATATAAAGTAGGTACTCAGGTGTGATGAAACTTCTGGGGGTAATCCGTCAGTATAGCTTGGAGGCACATATACTCTCCATTTGTGAACCTGTGAAACTAGAAACCATTATCTGCCCAACATTCCCATCATCCAATTATGGGACCAGTATAGCATTATAGTTACATGCATTCTGGTTCAATGAAGGAAGAAATGGAAAGAAAAAGAAACCACCAATCCAAAACCGTTTTGAAATCCAGCCAGATAACTACCAGTCACGGGTCCTTGTTTAGGCTTCATGACCTGAGAATGACCCTCTGTGGCTCTTGGCTCCATCCTCCAAGTTGTCCTTCATGAAACATAGCATGTATTTGTAAAGGTGCTGTGTCCTTTAGACAAAAGCCACATTGACACATTATTTCAAGATAATCCCTTCTCTATCTTGGACTTCCTCTGAGATGACAGAGCGATAAACATTTTAAGCTTCCTAGAAGCCCTCTAGCTTGACTGAGAATACCTATGAGGAGCTCCCTTATCCCTTAGATTATGTGTGTCTGAATACTCTGATATCTTCTTAGGGGTTCAATCACATGCTCAGCCCTTTCTGAGCCACACTTAGAGATAGCAGTTACCATGACTCAACATCTTTTATCTTCTGGAGAAAGTGAGAATTTTCAAAATCACCCAGTCCTGATTACTTTTTTGTTTATAGTTCTTCTTTCAATTTCTCTCTTGCCTCTCTCATTTTGCCATAAGCAATAAGAAGAAACAAGGGAGTACCTTCAGCATTTTGCTTTGAGGTCTCCTTTGCCATATATGCAAATTCATCACTTACAGGATTCTGCTTTCCACATAACTGCAGGCACAATTTTGTTAAGATTTCTTAACAAGGATAATTCTTCCTCCAATTTTCAATAATGTATTCCTTACTTAATTCTGAACCCTCACCAAGAGTGTTCTCAAATTCCAGATTTCTATTAATAGTCTGTTCACAGCTAATTTAGGTTTTCTCTAAGGCAATTTAGGATATCTCTATAATGCACTTTACTTCCTTCTGAGCTCTCACTAGCAGAAACTTTAATGTCCATATTTCTATTACCAGTTTATTCAAGGAAATTAAGGGGGTTTTTTCCCCCATCTTAATCCTCAAAATTCTTCCACCTTCTGCCAATGGACTAATTCCAAAGTCGCTTCAACATTTTTATCCAGACTTTTTGAGATCAGTGAATGTTCACATGTAAGGAATAATACAAAGAGATCCCATGCATCCTTTACCCAGTTTCGCCCGACAGTTATATCTTGCAAAACATTGTAACTGGATATTGACATTGATATAGTCAAGGTGAAGAACAGTTCCATCACCAAAAGCTCCTCATGTTACATTTTTATATCCACATCCAGCTCCTTCTTCCCTGATCCCTTGGAACTACTAACCTGTTCTCAATTTCTAGAATATTGTCATTTCAAGAATGTTACATAAATAGAGTTATACATTATTGAACATTTTAAAATAGACTGTTTTTCATGTAACATTAATTCCCTGGGAGTTCATCTAAGTTGTGGCATGTATCATAGTTCATTCCTTTAATTGCAGAGTAGTATTCCACAGGATGGGTACACCAGAGTTTGTTTAACCATTTACCCATTGAAGAACATATGGGTTGTTTCCATTTGGGGGCTATTAAAACTGCTATGAGTTTTTGTGTACAATTTTTGTGTGAATATTTTTCATTTCTCTGAGGCAAACACTAGAGTACAACACTGTGTTGTATGGCATATATGCTTAGTTTTTAAGACACTGCCAAACTGTTTTTCAGGGTGGTCATACCACTTTATATTTCCCATACTGAAGATTAGTGATCTAGTTTCCCTGTATCCTTTCCAGCATTTGCTGTGGTTACTTATTTTAGCCATTCTGAGAGCTTTGTAATAATGTCTCTTTATGTTATGATTTGGATTAACTAGTGCATGTTGAACATCTTTACATATGCTGGTTTTCCATCTGCATATCTCATTGATGTAAAGTTTGTTCATGACATTTGTCCATTTTCTAACTAGATTATTTACTGCTGAGTTTTGAAAATCTATTATATACTCTAGATACTAGTACTTTGTCAGATATGTGTTTAGCAAATATTTCCTTTTTGTATTTTCATTTTACAAGATCTATCACAAAGCAAACTTTTTTATTTTGGATAAACTCTAATATATCAATTTTTCCTTTTTTTTGTTTTTTTTTTTTTAAGATTTTATTTTTAAGTAATCTCTATACACATGGGCCTGGAACTCACAAGATCAAGAATCACATGCTTTCCTGACTGAGCCAGGCAACCCCTTTTTGGTGTTTTGATGTCAGGTCTAAGAAGCTTTATCTAGCTGGGGCGTCTGGGTGGCTCAGTGGGTTAAAACCTCTGCCTTCAGCTCAGGTCATGATCCCAGGGTCCTGGGATCAAGCTGCACTTCAGGTTCTCTGCTCAACAGGGAGCCTGCTTCCCCTTCTCTCTCTCTCTCTGCCTGCCTCTCTGCCTACTTGTGATCTCTGTCTGCCAAATAAATAAATAAAATCTTTTAAAAAAAAAAAAGAAGAAGAAGATTTATCTAGCCTTAGATTTAAAAAAAAAAAAAAATCCCCTATTGCTATCTTCTAAAAGTTTTACATTTTACATTTAAATCTTTGCTCCATATGGGTAATTTTTTGTATAAGGTATGAGGTTTAGATGAAGATTCATTTTTTCTCTCCTTATCTATATCAGATTTTTCTAGAACCATTGTTGAAAAGTCTATCCTTCCTTTATTGAATTTTGTGCCTTTATCAAAACTGAGTTGAGGATATTTGTGCGTGTCTACATGTGGGTCTCTAATATGTTGCTTTGATCTATGTGTCTATCCCTCCCCCTACCATAATGTTTTGATTACTATAACTATATACTAAAGGTTTTTTGTTTGGGTTTTTGGAGGTTGTTGTTCTTTTAAGTTTATTTATTTATTTAGAGAGAAAGAGTGTGAGCAGAGGAAGAGGGAGAGGGAGAAAGAATTTCAAGCCGACTCCATGCTGATTGTGGAGCCCAATGTGAAGCTCAATTTCATGACCCTAAAATCGTGACCTGAGTGAAAATCAAGAGACACTCAACCAACTGAGCTACCCAGATGTCCCATTTAATTTGGGGTAAAGTGATTCATCCCACTTCATAATTCTTTGTTAAGATTATTTTAGTTATTCTAGTTCTTTCATATTTCTATATGAATTTTAAAATAAGCTTGCTCATGTCTACAAAAATAACTTGCTGGGATTTTGATAGAAATTGCACTAAACCTGCATATCAAATTAAAGAGAGTTAGCATTATTACTTTATTGAATTTCCCAATCCTTGAACATGATGTGTCTGTCCATTTATTTAAATCTTAGATTTTTAAAAAAAATCTGAGATTATTTTCATCAGGATTTGATCATTTTCAGCACACAGATCCTACACATATTTAAAGTTTACACCTGAAATTTTCATTTTCTTTGGACTGATTATAAGTGGCACTGCATTTTTAATTTCAGCTTCTGTAATGTTAATACATAAAAATGCAACTGGTATTCACATTGATGTTGTATCCTGTGACCTTGTTGAACTCACTTCCTAGTTCTAGGAGGGGTCTTTTTGTTGGTTGTTTTTTTTTTTTCCCCCCATATATCCCTTGGGATTTTCTATATAAAAATCATGGTATCTGCAAATCTAGACTGTTTTATTTCTTCCTTTGCAGTCTTTTGTTACTTTTTCTTGCCTTATTGCAGTGGTTTCAACTTCCAGTAGTATATTAAGTAGAGTGGTGAAAGCTGACATCCTTGCTTTGTTTCCAGTATTAGAGGAAAAGCATTCAGTCTTTCATCATGAAACATCACTTGATATTAGCTGTATTTTTTTTCTGATGCTCTTAATCAAATTGAGATTGTTACCATCTATTCCTAATTTGCTGAGTATTTTTATTATAAATGGTGTTGGTTTTTGTTAAATGCTCTTTCTCTATGTTAGCTTGCTAATATGGTAGATTACATGGATTTTAGAATATTGAGCCAGCCTCACCCACCTGAACTAAATTCCACTGAATCATCGTGTAAGATAATTTTTACACATTTTTGGATTTGGTTTGCTAACACTTATGAGCATTTTTTGCATCTAACATAATGAAAATATTGGCCTGTAATTTTGGGGGGTCTTCTGTTGTTATTGTTGTAGTGCTTTGTCTGATTTTGTGTTAGGGTAATACTGGCTTCATTAAATAAATTGAGAAGTGTTTCCTCTTTTTCTACTCTCTAGTAAAGATTGTGTATAATTGATGTCAATTTTTCCTTAAAGGTTCAGTGGAATTTGCTGGTGAAACCATTGAGACTCGAAAATACCTGGCTTTTTAATTGCAAATTCAATTTCATTAAATCGTTTCACTTTAATTGAGTTTTGGTAGCTTGCAGTTTTTGAAAAATTGGTACATTTTTTCTAAACTGTTGAATTTATGAGTGTCAAGATGTTCATAGTGTTTCCCTTATTATCCTTTCATTGGTTACAGGTTCTGTATTCATATCCTATTTCATTCCTAATACTGATTACTTGTGTTTTTACTCTGTTAATGCTTGTCAGTCTTGCTACAGATTTATTAATTTTATAAATATATATATTTTTTAAAACAGCTTTTGTTGTTTCACAATTTTCTTGGTTTCCTGGGGGTTTTTTCTGCTCTTATGTTTATTATTTCCTTCCTACTGCTCACTTGACTTTTTTATTTTTAATTTTAGTTTTAAATAAGTCATTTTATTTGTTTTATTTTTTTATTTTTTCAGCTTAACAGTATTCATTATTTTTGCACCACACCCAGTGCTCCATGCAATCCATGCCCTCTCCAATACCCACCACCTGGATCCCCCAACCTCCCACCCCCCGCCCCTTCAAAACACTCAGATTGGTTTTCAGAGTCCATAGTCTCTCATGGTTCACCTCCCCTTCCAATTTCCCTCAACTCCCTTCTCCTCTACATCTTCCCTTGTCCTTCATGCTATTTGTTATGCTCCACAAATAAGTGAAACCATATGATAATTGACTTTCTCTGCTTGACTTATTTCACTCAGCATAATCTTAATCTCTTCCAGTCCTGTTCATGTTGCTACAAAAGTTGGGTATTCATATGTAAGATGCATATGTAAGATCAGCTTTCTGGGGGCACCTGGGTGGCTCAGTGCGTTAAGCCCCTGCCTTTGGCTCAGGTCATGGTCTCAGGGTCCTGGGATCGAGCCCCGTATGGGGCTCTCAACTCATCGGGGAGCCTGCTTCCCCCCTCTCTCTGCCTGCCTCTCTGCCTACTTGTGATCTGTCTGTCAAATAAATAAATAAATAATCTTTAAAAAAAAAAAAAAAAAGATCAGCTTTCTGATGGGCCCCACTGCCACCAGGAAGAGGAGGAGAAGGGCTGACTCATACTGCTTCCTGCTGCAGGATGGAGTCAGAAACTCTGGTGAACCTACTGACACCTGGGAAGAGACAAGGAAGATTATCACAGATGATCCCCACTTTTTACCACTTTGTTCCACTTCTTTGATGCCAGGTAAGAGTGAAAGCTAATTCTTGCTTATGTTCCACAAGTAAGTGAAACCATATGGTAAGTGTCTCTCTCTCTGATTGACCTATTTCACTCAGCATAATCTCCTCCAGTCCCATCCATGTTGATACAAAAGTTGGGTATTCGTCCTTTCTAATGGAGGCATAACATTCCATTGTGTATATGGACCATATCTTTTTTATCCATTTGTCTGTTGAAGGGCATCTTGGTTCTTTCCAGTTTGGCAACTGTGGCCATTGCAGCTATGAACATTGGGGTAGAGATGACCCTTCTTCTCACTACATCTGTATTTTTGGGGTAAATATCCAGTAGTGCAATTGCAGGGTCATAGGGAAGCTCTATTTTCAATTTTTTAAGGACTCTCCACACTGTTTTACAAAGTGGCTGCACCAACTTGCATTCCCACCAACAGTGTAAGAGGGTTTCCCTTTCTCCACATCCTCTCCAGCACTTGTTGTTTACTGTCTTGTTAATTTTGGCCATTCTAACTGGTGTAAGGTGGTATCTCAATGCAGTTTTGATTTGAATCTCCTTGATAGCTAGTGATGATGAACATTTTTTTTTTCACGTGTCTGTGTTGGAACGCTAACCCAGATCCTCACCAATGTAACTGGGATTATGTTGGATCCTGTGAGAAAACTCCAGGAGATGGAGGGCAAGAGTTTTCTTGGGCCGATGCCTGGAATAAACGGAGTGCTTTCATGTCCTCCTTTAGAGGATCTGATAAATGTGGGGAGTCCTTAACTTGCTCCTGTCATTTAAAGTTAAGAGATAATCGTTGTTCACTTGTCGCACTTCATTGCCTACATGCAGCCCACATCCTGCACGTAGCTCACATCTCACAGGCAGTTCACGCCCTGATGTAAATCTATATCCTGTTTGTAACCAGATCTTGTGTAAAGTATAAAAGAACTGATTATAAGAAATAGAGTCATCTACTGGTCATCGGTTTGTAGTCCCCCCACCCCATCATTTCAGCTTCAATCACCAGGATCCCCACCTCACAAAGGTGACAGTCTGAAAGCTAGTCTTGTTCCCAGTGCCTTATTAATTTTTTTAGGGGAAGAAAATGTTCCTCTACTGTCTCAGGTGTAGTGACAGTGGTCCAAAATCAAACTAATAAAAAAAAATCTAACAAGAAAAATTAACAAGAGAAAAAAATAGTTTATTTATGAGTGTAATGTGCATTCATGCAAGAGAACTAAGTGATGAGTAACTCAAATGGGTGGTTAGAATTTGCAGCTTATATACCATCTTAGGAATTTGTGAAGAAGTGGGAAGACAGGGTGGCTGGGTGACTCAGTTAGTTGGGCATCTACCTTTGGCATGGGTCATGGTCTCAGGGTCCTGGAATTAAGCCCTGCATTAGGCTTCTCCTTGCAGGGAACCTGCTTCTCCCTCTATTCCCTGTTAATGCTCTCTCTACCTCTCTCCCTCTCTCTCTCAAATAAATAAAATATTTTTTTTTAAAAGAAAAAGAATAAGAAGAAGTGGTAAGACAAAGGAAAAGGAGTTTGAACTTCTAGGAGCAGTAAGTTAATTATGTAAAGGTGACTATATGGGGAAAACTTAGGGAAGGTAAGTGTTATTTTAATAAAGTTTGTTGGTTCAGATCCATCTCAGTGCTGGTTTTCTGTCTCCAGTGACTATGGTTGTTTTCTTCCTCCTAGTATAGAAGAGGAAGAACACCTTCACAAAGGAAATTTGTACCCTGAAGTTAAGCAAAAAAAGAAAGGTAGAGAATTTTTCCTGTGTCCGCTGTTTCTCAATTGCCTTAAAATGATACTACTTTATTACCTCACAGTTTCTACAGGTCAGAAGTCCAAGCAAAACATGACTAGATTCTCAGCTCAGGGTCTCACTGGGATGTAGGTCTCATCTGAGGCTCGGGTTCCTCTTCCAAGCTCACTGGTTGTTGGCACAATTCATTTTCTTGCTACTGTAAGACTGAGGTCCCCATTATCTTGCTAGCTGTGGACCAGCTCCAATAGGTTGCCCTCCGGTCTTCACCATATATCTTCTTCCACATCAGCAACAGAGAGCTTCCCTCAGGTTGAATACATCTCATGCTTTGAATCTCTCTAGTTTAGTCCTTTTCAACCAACTACAGAAAATGTCTTCCTTTTAAAGGACTCATGTGATTAGGTTAGGCACACTTAGATAATCTTCCCCATCTTAAGGTCAGCTGTGCCATTTGACAATCTAATCACAGGGGTAAAATCCATTATCTTTATAACTGTGGGTTTTAATGATATAATGATATATAATGATATAATGTATGTACACGGGGGGGGGGGGCAGAAAATCTTAGGGAACATAGGAGCCTGGGGGCTCCTGCTTATCACAGCATCTCTCTCTAACTCCAAATTCTTTGACACCCTATTGCTAGCTTGAAATTAACTACATTGAAAGTGTTTATACCATGAAACTTAGCAAATGCTGTAAGTCAGGCTTCTCCTCCCACCTCCATCCCAGAGAGCAGGTTTACCAGCACATACTGAATAAATCTAATAAAAGGAGTGCAAAACCTTTATCACTGAAAACTACAAAGCATGGTTAGAGGAAAATAAAGATGACCTGAATAAATGGAAGCAATATACCTTGTCAGTGGATTGAGAGAGTTGATATTGTTAAACTATCAATTTTCTACAGATGATCTATAGATACAAACCAATCTTGGTCAAAATCTCACTAGTCATGTATGTGTACATTATTATGTGATTCTAAAATTAATACAGCTAGAATAACAAAAACCTAGAATAGCCATGACAATTTTGAAGAAATCTGAAAAACAAAACAAATGAATAAACAAAAAGAAACTCATAAATACAGAGAACAAACTTGTGGCTGCCAGAAGAGAGGTGCGTGGGGGAATGGGCAAAAGGGATTAAAAGATACAATTGTCCAATTATAAAATAAATAATTCACAGGAATGAAAAGAAAACTACAGCATGGAATACAGTCAATAATAGGTAACAATATCCTATGGTAACAGACAGTAACTACACTTATTGTGATAAGCACTGTATAATGTATAGAATTGTCAAATCACTATGTTGTATGCCTGAAATAAATATAACATTGTATGTCAACTATACTTCAATTAAAAAAAAAAAAGAACAGTGAAGAGATTACCAAATGTCAAGGCATGCTATAAAACCACAGTAAAGACAATATAATACAGTCATACAGTAAAGGTATAAACCAATAGAATAGAATTTTTTAAATCCCAGAAAAAGACCCACACATATATAGTCATTTTATTCATGGCAGAGGCAGCTACAATTCAGTAGGGGAAAGAATGAACTTTTCAATCAATGATACTGGAATAGTTTGATACTCATGGGAAAAAATAAACCTCAACCCTTTCCCCTACAATAATGAACTTGTGAAAGATAATAGACCTAAATATGAAAGGTAAAACACTAAAGATTCTTAAGAAAAATATAGGAGAATATCTTTATGAACTTAGGGTAGGCAAATTTCTTTTTTTTTTTTTTACCTTTAAAATAAACCTTTAATCGAAGTCTTAATTTCTTTTTTTAATACTTTTTTTATTTTTTTAATTTCTTTTTAGTGTACCAGAATTCATTGTTTATGCACCACACCCAGTGCTCCATGCAATATGTGCCCTCCTTAATACCCACCACCAGACTTACCCAACTTCCCACCCCCAGGCCCTTGAAAAACCCTCAGATTGTTTTTCAGAGTCCATAGTCTCTCATGGTTCATCTCCCCCTCCAACTTCCCTCAACTCCCTTCTCCTCTCCATTTCCCCATATCCTCTGGTTATTTCTTATGCTCCACAAATAAGTGAAGGCATATGATAATTGACTCTCTCTGCTTGACTTATGTCACTCAGCATAATCTCTTCCAGTCCTGTTCATGTTTTTTTTTTTTTAAAGATTATTTATTTATTTATTTGACAGACAGATCACAAGTAGGCAGAGAGGCAGGCAGAGAGAGGGGGGAAGCAGGCTATAAAAGTTGGATATTCATCCTTTCTGATGGAGGCATAATACTCCATAGTGTAAATGGACCACATCTTCCTTATCCATTCATCCACTGAAGGGCATCTTGGTTCTTTCCACAGTTTGGCGACTGTGGCCAAACTGCTATGAACATTGGGGTACAGATGGCCCTTCTTTTTACTACATCTGTATCTTTGCAATTGCATGGTCATAGGGAAGCTCTATTTTTAATTTCTTAAGGACTCTCCACACTGTTTTCCAACGTGGCTGCACCAATTTGTATTCCCACCAACAGTGTAAGAGGGTTCCCCATTCTCCACATTCTCTCCCACACATTGTTTCCTGTCTTGTTAATTTTGGCCATTCTAACTGGTGTAAGGTGGTATCTCAATATGGTTTTGATTTGACTTTCCCTGATGGCTAGTGATGATGAACATTTTTTCATGTGTCTGATAGCCATTTGTTTGTCTTCATTGGGGAAGTGTCTGTTCATGTCTTCTGCACATTTTTTGACATGATTATCTGTTTTATGTGTGTTGAGTTTGAAAAGTTCTTTATAGATCCTAGATATCAGCCTTTTGTCTGTACTGTCATTTGCAAATATCTTTTCCCATTCCATGGGTTGCCTCTTTGTTTTGTTGACTGTTTCCCTACTTTTGATCTTGATGAAGTCCCAAAGATTCATTTTTGCTTTTGTTTCCTTTGCCTTTGGAGACATATCTTGAAAGAAGTTGCTGTGGCTGATATCGAAGAGGTTATTGCCTATATTCTCCTCTAGGATTCTGATGGATTCCTGCCTCACATTGAGGTCTTTTATCCATTTCGAGTTTATCTTTGTGTATGGTGTAAGAGAATGGTCAAGTTTCATTCTTCTACATATAGCTGTCCAATTTTCCCAGCACCATTTATTGAAGAGACTGTCTTTTTCCCACTATTTATATGGAAATCTCAAAAGACTCCACCCCCAAACTACTAGAACTCATACAGCAATTCAGTAATGTGGCAGGATACAAAGTCAATGTACAGAAATCAGTTGCTTTCTTATACACTAACAATGAAAATACAGAAAGGGAAATTAGGGAATCGATTCCATTTACTATAGCACCAAGAACCATAAGATACCTAGGAATAAACCAAACTAAAGTGGTAAAGGATCTGTACTCAAGGAACTACAGAACACTCATGAAAGAAATCAAAGAAGACACAAAAAGATAGAAGATCCATGCTCATTGATCCGAAGAATAAACATTGTTAAAATGTCTATACTACCTAGAGCTACCTATACTTTCAGTGTCATTCTAATCAAAATTCCACTGGCATTTTTCAAAGAGCTGGGGCAAACAACCCTAAAATTTGTATGGAATCAGAAGAGACCCCGAATTGCTAAAGAAATGTTGAAAAAGAAAAAACAAAACTGGGGGCATCACATTGTCTGATTTCAAGCTTTATTACAAAGCTGTGATCACCAAGACAGCATGGTACTGGCATAAAAACAGACACATAGACCGGGGATCAGAGTAGAGAACCCAGATATGGACCCAAATCTCTATGGTCAAATAATCTTCGACAAAGCAGGAAAAAATATACAGGGTAGGCACATTTCTTAAACAGAACACATTTGAAAAATGAAAGTTAAAATTTATTAAAATCAAGAGCTTCTGTTCACCAAAAGACATCATTAAAACAGTAAGAATATGAACCACTAGAAGATATTTGCTTTACATAAATTCAGCATAGGACTTGTATTCAAAATTAGGTTGTACCCAGAACTCTTACCAATTAATTGTTTTTTAAGACAATCTATCCCAGAGGAAAATAAGCAAAAGACTTGTACTTTATAAAAGATAATATCTGAATGACCAATAGATATCTAAGAAGGTGTGAACACCTTTACTTCTCAAAAAAATAAATACATAAAACCATCACAAGATACCACTATACCCCTTGAAAAGCTAAAATTCAAGGTACTGACAAAAGCAAATACTGGCAAGGATATGCATTACTAAAGCTTCCATGCATTGCTGGTGGGAATAGAGTTAAGACAACCACATATACACTGTGACCGAACAACTCCACTCTTAAGTGTGTGCATTAAAAGGAACATAAGAGAATCTTTTTTTCTTTTTAAATAAAATTTTATTTTTTGTTGTCAGTTAATAATTTTTGACCCCACTAGAAAAGTATCATGATTATGCAGATAAAAACATATAGATGATAGAATAAAAATACTATGTTATACAGTTGTCATTCTATACAGAGTTTTTAGAAATGATGGGTCTCAGAAGGTTTTTTTTTATTTTGTCCTTCCATTTATTGTAATAGGTGTCCACAAATGAGTCTAAAAATGTGTTCTTCATTTTTAATTGCTAGAATGTAAAAAAAAAAAAACAAAACACAAGTTTTGTTGATTTTTTTCCTCCTAAACTCCAAAGTTCTGAAAATGTTGGTGGACAGTGATTTTTTTTTAAGTAATATAATAGAATCTTGATCATATCAAGATGGATCAATTATCCATCAACAGTAGACTGGATATATAATTTACAGTGTGTTCATACGATGAAATACTTCATAGCAATGAACAAAAATAAACTACAGACACAAGGGTTGATTTAGTCAGATACAACAATAAGCAAAAGCAAACAAAGAATATATAAATGTGATTCCATTTATATGAAATTTAAGAAGAGGCAAAGTAATCCTACATATATCAAAAGCATTTGGGGGATAATTAGGGAAATATAAATAAGTACGGGATATCTGGCAGTATTTGATATTTATTTATTAATTTTCTTAGTTGTGGTGAAGGTATTACCTTTCATCTGAAATAATTAAGAGTATAGTGTCATAACATTTGGAACCTACTTTTAAATAGTTCTTGTGAATATTGTGAAGGAAATATTAGAATCACCTATTATTTTTATTATCAGAAAAAAGTAAATCCATTTTATTTTAGGGAAATATTGGAAAGAACTACAATTTTCTCATAAAAACACAATATAAACACTTCATTTTGGAATAAATTTTTAATCAGGACATAAAGGGAAGAATTGCTACATCTGACTATATTAGAATTAAGAACTTTTTTCATCAAAAGATATTGTTAAGAAAGAGAAAAGATAGGGAACCTGGGTGGCTCAGTCAGTTAAGCACCTGCTTTCATTCCTATCATGATCCCAGTGAAATGGGATCAAGCTCCACATGAGGTTCCCTGCCCAGCGCGAAATCTGCTTCTCCCTCTCCCTATGCCTGCTGCTGCCCCTGCTTGTGCTCCCTCTCTGTCTCTCTGTCAAATAAATAAATAAAATCTTTTTTTAAAAGAGAAGGGGAAGGAAAGGATAGGATAGGAAAGAATAGGAGAGAAAAGGAAAGGGAAGGAAAGGAAAGGAGTAAGCCACAAAATGGGAGAGGATATTCAGGAGGGCTGTTTTAGAATAACTCATTCACCTGCGTATTTATATCTTTTATGTACTTCTCTGTATGGTTTTTGTATTTGGACCAGGTGGATTTTACTCAGCCAGTAGTGGCCCTAAGGAGGTTTTCATCATGCTTGTTAAATGGGTCATTAAGTGCAAGGAGGGGCAGCACTGTTGCCTGTTGTAGCATTGAAAATAGACAAATAAAATAAACAAGCAATCTTCTCCAAAGTACTGGGGAAGGAAGAGCCTGAGGCTGGGAAGAGGTGGGGGCCATGCCTGGGGAGCCCCACCTGGAAAATTTGACACATCATGAAGCCAATTAATTTTCACTGATTGGCATGAAAATTAATTTGCTTAGAATTATTCACGCTGGAGGGTTCTAATTATTCATCTCCATCAAGATGCAAATTGAGTTTTGCACAAAGAGAACGAGGGGGAGGCCAGAGGGAAATGGTGGGGTGTGGTGGGCAGGCCTGGATTGAAGGTAAAGCTGGGACCCAGGTGGTGCTGAAACCATTCTGAGCTACAGCTTTGGTAGGAGAGACTCAGGGCCAGCTAGCTTGCCTTCTACATTAAGTCTTCCCCCCATCCCAGGAAGAGACACTGAAATAGAAGAGAAGCATGCTCAAAGTGCATATTGTGTATCAGCTCCATCACATCATGCTCCTTATGCTGAGAGAAACGTGATGCTGGAGAGACCCCAGAGATGCTCTCTCAGCTGGTGCTAAAGCTGGAGACACTTACATAACAAAATAAAAGCCATGTGCTTTATATGCATCCTTGCCGTTATAGTGTCCAATAAATGTTTGATGACTCACTATTGAATTATTAATCTTTTGGCAGACCACTGAAAGAATCAACCTCTGTATGAATAATAAAATTTATTAAATTATGCAAGAAATATTTGTTACACAGCTACTCTGGGCCAGCCTGTGTTAGATGGCAGGGATACAGAAGCAAAATCACATTTACACCCTCAGCAACCACACTGTCTGGTGCTGAGACCTCAAAGGACCTGTAGAATCCCTAAGGGTGTTATTAGGGAGGAAAGATGTGCAAGACCCTTTCCTTCCACTGAAAAACACACAGCATTGTTGAGGAAAAATGAACACCTGCATTATTTGGAAATGCAAAGGACCCAGATTAACCAGGGCATCCTTTAAAAAATAATAATAAATAAAAGTTTACCATGGGCCATTACTCAGACATAAAAATGAGATCTTTTATTTGCAATAACATGGATGTGTCTAGAGGTTTTAACACTAAGTGAAATAAGTCAGACAGAGGAAGACAAATACCATATAATTTCATTTACATGTGGAATTTAAGAAACAAAACAAATGAACAAAGACAAAAGGAGACAAACAAACAAAAACAGGTTCTTAAGTACAGAGAACAAAATAGTGGTTTCCAGAGGGGAGATGGGTGGGGAAATGGGTGAAATAGGTGAAGAAGATTAAGAGAACTAAGAATACATTTATTTGGGGGCACCACATGGTTCCATCAGCTGGGCATATGCCTTCAGCTCAGGTCAAGATCTCAGGGTCCTGGGATGGAGCCCACATTGTGCTCCCCCTGCTCAGGGGAGTCTGCTTCTCCATCTCCCTTGGCCCCTATCCTTCACTCATGCTTGCTCGCTCTCTCTCTCTCTCTCTCAAATAAATAAATAAAAGCTTTTCTTAAAAAGATCTTATCTTGATGACCACAGAAAAATGTATATAGACTTGTTGGCTCAGGGCTCCTGGTTAGATCAGTCAGTTAACCATTGGACTCTTGATTTTGGCTTGGGCTATGATCTCAGAGTTCTGGGATCAAGCCCCATGTCAGGCTCCTGCCCAGAAGGGAATCAGCTTGTCTCCTTCTTTCTCCCTCTGGCCCTCCCCTTTCTCACACTCTCTCTCTGTTTCTCTAATTAATTAATTAATTAATTAATTAATCTATCTTTAAAAATCTTAAAAAGAATTGTTGAATCATTAAATTGCACACCTGAAATTGTAATTTGTAAATTTGTAATTGTGAATTATAAATTGTACACCTGAAACTAATATATGTTAATTATACCTCAATTTTTAAAAAGAATTTAAAAAGTGAATCCACTTGTTCCACTATCAAAACATTATAATATCATGGTATATTAGTAAGATTTCCTCAGACAGAATCAACAGGATGTGTACATGTGCGAGATTTACTTTAAGGACTCATCCCACATGATTATGGATTTGGTAAATCCAGGGTAGACTGGCATGTTGGAGACCCAGAGAAAAGCTGCAGTTTAATCCAAAGACAGTCTGCTCAGGTAATGTATGGAAGGGTTGAGTCCCTATGTTGTACACCTGAAATTATTTAAATACTGTAGTTAAACATCTGCCTTCAGCTCAAGTCATGATCCCAGGTTCCTGGGATTGAGCCCCACATCGGGTTCTCTGCTCAGCAGGAAGCCTGTTTCTCCTTCTCCCACTTCCTCTGCTTGTGTTCCCTCTCACGCTGTGTCTCTCTCTGTCAAATAAATAAAATCTTTAAATACATACATAGATATTATAGATTAACTATACTGGAATCAAAATAAAAACTTAATTAAAAGAAAAAAAAGACTGCCTGCTGGCAGAATTCCTTCCTGCTTAGAGAAAGCCAGTCCTTGCTCTATTTAGGCCCTAACTGATTGGATGAGACTCATCCACATTATGAAGAACAATCTGTTTTACTCAAAGTCCCCTAATTTAAACGTTAATCTCATCCCAAAAGTACTTTCCCAGAAAGATCCAAAATAATGTTTGAGCAAGTATTTGTGCACCATGGGGAGCCTGGATGGCTCAGTGGGTTGAAGCCTCTGCCTTCAGCTCAGGTCATGATCCCAGAGTCCTGGGATCCAGTCCCGCATCAAGTTATCTGCTCAGCAGGGAGCCTGCTTCTCTGTCTCTCTCTGCCTGCCTCTCTGCCTACTTGTATTCTCTGTCTGTCAAATAAATAAGTAAACTCTTCAAAAAAAATATTTGTGCACCATGGCCCAACCAAGTTAAACTAATCATCACAAATGGGAATTAAGAAAGCATGGTATTAGCACAAAGACAGACCAAAAGGCCAATGGAAAATATTAGAAATTCTAGGGGGGAAAAAAATCCCCAAAATATACAAACACTTGATAAATGAACAGTGTGATACCACAGAGCATTAAAGAAAGATTAACTTTGCATCAAATGGTGCTAAAACAACTAGAAATCCATATGAAAAAGATAAACTTTGATGTTTACATCAGCCCACTCTCAAAATTCAGTAACAGGTAGATCATAAATCTAAAAAAGAAAAGCAAAACAATAAGTATCTAATAAGACTAACCAGGAGAATATCTCCCATGACTTTAAGGTAGAGAAAGATTTCTTAAACAGGACACAGTAGGCACTAGACATAGAAGAAAGGACTCATAAATTTAACTACACTAAAATTAAGAACACTGTTTTATAAAAAGATACTATAATAGTGTGAAAAGAAAGCCACTGAGTTAAAGAAGATAATGAAAGACAAAAAGCCTGTTACTAGCAAATGTAAAGAATTACCCCAAATCAGGGGTGCCTGGGTGGCTCAGTGGGTTAAGCCTCTGCCTTCAGCTCAGGTCATGATCTCGGAGTCCTGGGATGGAGCCCTGCATCAGGCTCTCTGCTCAGCATGGAGATTGCTTCCCCCTCTCTCTCTGCCTGCTGCTCTGCCTACTTGTGATCTCTCCCTCTCTCCCTGTCTCTGTCAAATAAATAAATAAAATCTTACAAAAAAAAAGAAAGAAAGAAAGAAAGAATTACCCCAAATCACATGGTATTTGTCTTTCCTGACTGACTTATTTCATTTAACATTACACTCTCTAGTTTCATCCATGTTGCAAAAAAAAAGATAGAGGCAAACCAAGAAATAGACTCTTAACTATAGAGAACAAACTGATGATTACTGGATGGGAGATGGGTAGAGAGATGGGTGAAACAGGTAACAGGAATTAAGGAGTGCACTTGTCATAATGAACTGGGTGATGTATGGAAGTCTTGACTCAGACTGTGCACCTGATAACTAATACAACATTGTACATTAAGTAACTGGAATTGAAATTAAAAACTTAATAAATAAATAAACATAAAAGGCCAAAGAAATGGGGGTTGCTGAGGGGAGAGGGATCAGGAGAGGGTGATGGGGTTATAAACATTGGGGAGGGTATGTGCTATGGTGAGTGCTGTGAAGTGTGTAATCCTGGCGATTCACAGACCTGTACCGCTGGGGCTAATAATACATTATATGTTTATAAAAAATTTTAAAATCTTAAAAAGAAAAAAAAGGCCAAAGAAATTATCCCAAATCAATAAGAAAAAGGTAAAGACCATGTAGAAAAATAGGAAAAAGACTAGAAGAGCAGACAAAATAACTGAAGGAAATTAAAAGGAACAAACTTCCAGTTACAAAATAAATAAGCCACAGGGATGAAGAGTATAACATATGGAATATAGTCAATAATACCATAACAATTTTGTATGGTGACAGATGGTGACTACACTTATCACAGTGAGCATTTTGTAATGTATATGATTGTTGAATCACTATTTTTACACCTAAAACTAATATTATATGTCAATGATACTTCAATTACACTTCAATTACAATTTTTTAATTAAAAAATTTAGAACAGGCACTGTATGAGAAGGAATACCTAAATGGAAAATAAAAATATAAATATAGGTTCATCCTCACTGGATGAGGATGCAAATTAAGACCATAATGAATAATGTTATACACCAACCAGATAGGCATAAGTTTTAAAGGCTGGCTATACCAGGTGTCAGTGAGGAAGTGAAGCAATAAGGCCTCTTATACATGGCTGGTGGGAGTGCAAAATAATGTTAAGTGCTAAGCCTGCATCCTGAGGTTCTCAGCAGATAATCCGCCCCAGTGTTCCCACTGCTGCAAAACAGAGCAATCAGCTCTCCCACCTACAATGTCTGTGTCCCCAGTGCCAGAAGCCAGAATTCCTCCACTCTTAGATTTCATTTCTTAGAGCACCCCACTTTCAGATTCAGTTAAGAATAGATTTGGAAGGTCATTTCAAAATATTTTGCCCTAGATAACAACTTTACTTAACAGCAAAGCTTTAACCATACAAAGCAAAAGTTGGCAGAATTATGAGAAAAAATAAACAGAGTCACAATTGTAATAGGAAGTTTTAATAGGCCTCTGCTGAAAAGAAAGTCAACCTAATACAGGGATAGAAAAGGAGGGATATAGAATAATTAACAACATAAAATTGTTGAAATAAAGTAAAATTTAAATAGACATTGTTATGGCAAGATCTCCAGGGTTTATGTGAATAGCTTAGGAGGTATTTCTAGTTCTTGGTTTAATTAGATCAATGTAAAATGTCAGGGTCAGTACATCAAATATTACTTGGGATAAAATGAATTCTATGGGTCTCTAAGAACAACTTGCACTTGTGGTTTTAACATTTACTATTATTTTAAGAAGTAAAATAATATTTGTAGAGTATTTTATATATCAATACACACAGCTATAAATTTTGCAGTTGTCTGACTATGTTTTATTTTGCTTCTTTCCAAGGTAATAAATTTCATGCTGGACATATGGTTTACAGCTACAGAAAACTCTCCACACTTCTCTGTGGCCAGGTGGGGCCACGTGACTTCATTTCCCCCAATTAAATTGAAAATTGAAAAAAAGAAAAGAATAATTAACAACATAAGAAATGATTTTGATCTAATGAATATAGTCATATAAATCCTTTTGCTCAAACATTACAGAATACATATTCTTTTCAAAATCTGACCTTTGAAGAGACCAATAAAATAGAAAAATCCCTGACAATAATGACTTAAAGTGAAAAAAGAGCAAGTACAGAATAAGCAACACTTGGTGGGGAAAGGCAAAGAGGCTTAATTACAGATATGAAAGAAATAATGTTTAAATCCTAAGAGATTATGTACAACTTTACATCAAAAAATTTAGAAGTTAGATATAGTGGGAAATTCTCCAGAAATAATATACATCACCAAATGTGGCTCAAGAAGAAATTTAAATCCTTGAAAGGGATCTAGCAATCCCACTTCTATGTATGCACCCAAAGGACACAAAAACAAAGATATCAAAGAGTTAAGTGTTAAGAGTTAAGTGCATCCCTACCTTCACTGCAGCATTAGTCACCATAGCCAAGATATGGAAACAACCAAACTATAGAAATATAGATGAATGGATAAAGAGCATGTGAGATATATGTATGTGTATGTGTGTGTGTATATATATATGTGTGTGTGTGTGTGTGTGTGTGTGTATAATATATAATATATATAATATTGTGTGCAAGAAGTATTATATATAAGAAAAAAAGAAATCCCGTCATTTGCAACAATATGGGCAGACCTTGTGGACATTATGCTAAATGACCTAAGTTTAAAAGAGATTGAATGCATAGCATAGTGAATATAGACAACAATATTTTATGATCATCAAACTTGTTAAAAGAATAGATCTTAATTATTGTCACCACAAAAAAGAAAGGATAATTATATGCCATGATAGAAGTGTCAGTTATCACTAAAATGGCAATCATGGTATATCAATGTACTAATCAACATGTTGTATACCTTAGATTTATATAATGTTATATGTCAAAAACACTTCCAAAAAAACCTGAATGAGTTTCTCACTATTAAAGACTTTGAACTCATATTTAAAATTCAATTGGGGGTACTTGGGTGGCTCAGTGGGTTAAAACCTCTGCCTTCGGCTCAGGTCTTGATCTCAGGGTCCTGGGATCAAGTCCTGCATCAGGCTCTCTGCTCAGCAGGGAGCCTGTTTCCTCCTCTCTCTCTGCCTGCCTCTCTGCCTATTTGTGATCTTTCTCTGTCAAATAAATAAATAAAATCTTTAATAAATAAATAAATTCAATCCAGTGGAGGAAGAGCAAGATGGCAGAAGAGTAGGAGACCAAGATATCATCAGGTCCCAGGAGTTCAGCTAGATAGTTATTAAACCATTCTGAACACCTACAAACGCAGAAGGAGATCAAAGAGAAAAAGAGCAGCAATTCTAGGAACAGAAAATCAACCAATTTCCAGAAGGTAGAATGAGCAGAGAAGCTAATCTGAAGCAAGCAGAAGATAGATTGCAGGGAGAGGGGCTGGCTCCTGGCAAGTGAGAGAGCAGTGGAACACAAAATTGGAACATTTAGAAATCTGCTCCACTGAGGTACTTCACTCCAGAAACTAAGTGGGACTTCAAGACCTCACGGGAACAGCATAGTCTCAGGACCCAGAGGGTCACAAAAAGACTGGGGGTACCTGAGTGTGGCAGAGTCCCCGGGTTCAGAGCCATGAAGCCAGCTACAGAGATGGAGCTGAGGAGTGGGGTTTCAGCTTGGGCTTACCTTAAACCATGATCCAAGACAGAATCAGGCCACTGATTTTGAGCAGGGACCCCACAAGTGGAAGACTCAGGTAGACTCCCCCTCCTTCCTCCTCCTGGTGAAGTGGCATGGGAGCACACTGCAAGAATCTGCTGGATTTGGAGACTCCAAATAAGGCCATATACCAGGGATAGAAATGCTTGGTCACAGATCGTGTGAGCTCAGAGTGCAGCCAGAGACAAGGGAGAAGGGATGGATGGACTGCTTTTCCTTGAAGGATACTAAGTAGTGGGGCCCAACCTCTGGCTCCTATGGGGTGGGAGATTGGGAGGCTGCCATCTTCATTCCCATCCTCCAAAGCTTTATGGAAAGCATTCAGAGACCAAAACCAATAGATTGCTTAGCCTGGCCCCTGGCAAGGGTGGTGCAATTCTACCTAAGGCAAAGACATTTGAGAATCTCTGCAATAGACCCCTCCTGCAGAAGATCAGCAAGAATATCCAGCCAAGAACAATTTCACCAATCAAGGAGAACTGCACAAATCCAGAGCTAGGGGAAAGCAATACATAGAATTCATGGCTTTTTTTTACCATGGTCCTTTAGTCTTTAAAAGTTAAATTTTTTTAATTTTATTTTTTCTTATTCTATTTTTTTAATTTCTCCTTTTTCCTATTTTAGTGTTTTTTAACTATTTTATCTTATCAATACCTTTTTAAATAACTTTTTAAATTTTCGTTGTTAGAATTATATTTTATTCCTTTATTGTATTTAACCATATTTTTAATATACATATAGTGTTTTATTTCTTTAAAATTTTGGGATACAGTTTCTTCTAACATATAAAAATATACCCTAAATCTAGCACATGGCTTTGTTCTAGTCTCTGCCAGATCACACTTTCCTTTTTTTTTTTCTCTTTTTTCAACCAACTTCTTACCTTCTCAATTCCTTCTTTAGAATCTTTTTTAATTTTCATCTTTAGAGTGATATTCCATCCCTTCATCCTGTTTACATATATATATATGTGTGTGTGTGTGTGTGTGTGTGTGTGTGTGTGTGTGTGTGTTTCTTTAAAATTTTGGGACAGACAGTGCACCCAAAATCGAGTGTGTGACTCTGTTCTATTTATCAGTCTAATAAATCTATTTTTTTTCTTTTTTCCCCTCCTTCTCCTTCTGGCTTAGGGTCTCTTATGATTGGGTTAGTGTATATTTTTCTGGAGCCATTGCTCCCCTTTTAGTATTTTGTTCTCTCATTCATCTATTTTTATCTGGATAAAATTAAAAGGTGGAAAAACTCACCAAAAAAAAAAAAAAAAAGGAATAAGAGACAGTACTGACAGCTAGGGATCTAATCAATACAGACATTAGTAATATGTCAGAACTAGAGTTCAGAAAGATGATCATCAAGATGCTCACTGGGCTCAAAAAAAGGCCTGGATGTTACTAGAGAAACCTTTCTGGAGAAATAAAACCCCTTTCTGGAGAAATAAAAGAACTAAAATATAACCAAGTTGAAATCAAAAAAGCTATCAATGAGGTGCAATAAAAAATGGAGTCTATTACTGTTAGGATAAATGAGGCAGAAGAGAGAATTAGGGATATAGAAAACCAAATGATGGTGAATAAAGATGCTGAGCAAGAGAGACAAACAACTACTGGACCAAAATGGGAGAATTCAGAGATAAATAATACCATAATAACATAAGACAAAACATATATTAGAATAATTGGGATCCCAGAAGAAGAAGAAAGAGAGAGAGAGGCAAAAGGTATTTTGGAGCAAATTATAGCAGAGATTTCCCTAATATGGCAAAGAGAACAAGCATCAAAATCCAGGAAGCACAGAGAACATCCTCAAAAATCAATAAAAATAGGACCACATCCCATCATCTATTAGTAAAACTTACAAGTCTCAGTGACAATCCTGAAAGCAGTTGTGACAAGAGGTATGTAACATACAATGGTAGAAATATGAGACTGGCAGCAGACCTATCCATAGAAACCTGGCAGGCCAGAAAGGATTAGAATAATATATTGAGAGCACTAAACAAGAAAAATATGCAGCCAAGAATACTATATCCAACTACACTGTCATTGAAAATAGGAGAGATAAAAAGCTTCTAGGACAAACAAAAATTAAAAGAATTTGCAAACACCAAACAAGCCCTACAGGAAACATTGAAAGGCATCCTCTAAGCAAAGAGAGAGCCTAAAAGTAGTAGACCAGAAAGAAACAGAGACAATATACAGTAACAGTCATCTTACAGGCAATACAATGGCACTAAATTTATATCTTTTAACAATTACCCTGAATGTAGATAGGCTAAATGCTCAAATCAAAAGACACAAGGTATCAGAATGGACAAAAAACAAGACCTATCAATATGCTGTCTGCAAGAAACCCATTTTAAACCCAAAGACACCTCCAAATTTAAAGTGAGGGGGTGGAAAAAATTTACCATGCTAATGGACATCAAGAAAGGTGGAGTGGCAATCCTTATATCAGATAAATTAGATTTTAAGCCAAAGACTATAATAAGTGATGAGGAAGGAAATTATATCATACTTAAAGGGTCTGTCCAACAAGAAGATCTAACAATTTTAAATATCTATGCCCCACGCATGAGAACAGCCAATTATATAAAACAATTAATAATGAAATCAAAGAAACACATCAACAATATTACAGTAATAGTGGGGTATTTTTACACCCCCCCCCCCACTGAAATAGATAGATCATCTAAGCAAAAGATGAACAGGGAAATAAAGGCTTTAAATGACACACTATACCAGAAGGACATTACAGATATATTCAGAATATTACTTCCCAAAGCCAGAGAACACACATTCTTCTCTAGTGCACATGGAACATTCTCCAGAATAGATCACAACCAGGGTCACAAATCAGGCCTTCACTGGTACCAAAAGATTGGAATTATTCCCTGCATATTTTCAGACCACAATTCTCTGAAACCAGAACTCAATCACAAGAGGAAAGTTGGAAAGAATTCAAATACATAGAGGCTAAAAAGCATCCTACCAAAGGATGAATGGGTCAACAAGGAAATTAAAGAATTTTTTTTTTAATTAATGGAAACAAACGAAAATGAAAACACAACTGTCCAAAATCTTTGAGACAGGGGTCTCTGGGTGTCTCAGGTGGTTAAACATCTGCCTTCAGCTCAGGTGGTCAAGCCTGAGGACTCAGGTCTTCAGGCCCAGGGTCCTGGCATTGAGCCCTGAAATAGGCTCCTTGCTCAACAGGAAGCCTGCTTCTCCCTCTCCCACTCCCCCTGCTTGTGTTCCCTCTCTCTGTGTGTCTCTCTCTGTCAAATAAATAAATAAAATATTTTTTTAAAAAATCTTTTAGATGCAGCAAAGGTGGTCCTACGAGGACAGTATAAAGTGATACAAGCCTTTATCGGGAAACAAGAAAGGTCTCAAGTACACAACCTAAACATACTCCTAAAAGAGCTGGAGAAAAAACAGCAAAGAAAGCCTAAACCCAGCAGGAGAAGAGAAATCACAAAAATCAGAGCAGAAATCAATGAAATAGAAACCAAAAGAACAGTAGAACAAATCAACAAAACTAGGAACTGGTTCTTGGAAAGAATTAATAAGATTGATAAACGCCTGGCCAGACTTATCAAAAAGAAAAGAGAAAGGACCCAAATTAATAAAATCATGAATGAAAGAGGAGAGATCACAACCAAAACCAAAGAAATACAAACAATTTAAGAACATATTACGAGCAGCTCTACACCAGCAAATTTGACAGTCTGGAAGAAATGGATGCATTCCTAGAGTCATATAAACTACCACAACTGAACCAGGAAGACATAGAAAACCTGAACAGACCCATAACCAGTAAGGAGATTGAAGCAGTCATCAAATATCTCCCAAAAAACAAGAGCCCAGGGCCAGACAGCTTCCCAGGGGAATTCTACCAAACATTTAAAGAAGAGTTAATACCTATTCTCCTGAAACTGTTCCCAAAAAAATAGAAATGGAGGGAAAACTTCCAAACTTATTTTACAAGGCCAGCATTACCTTGATCCCAAAACCAGACAAAGACTCCATCAAAAAGGATTTTGAGACCAAAATCCTTGATGAACATGGCTGCAAAAATTCTCACCAAATACTAGCCAATAGGATCCAACAGTACATTAAAAGGCTTATTCACCACAACCAAGTGAAATTTATCTCTGGGCTGCAAGGTTGGTTCAACATCCACAGATCAATCAATGTGATATGATACAAGATCAATCAATGAAATATGATACAAGATCAATCAATGTGATATGATAAAAGAAAGATCAATGTGATATGATAAAAGAAAGAACAAGAACCATGTGATACTATCAATAGATGCTGAAAAAGCATTTGACAAAGTACAGCATCCCTTCCTGATCAAAACTCTTCAAAGTGTAGGGATATAGGGCACATACCTCAATATTATCAAAGCCATCTATGAAAAACCCACAGCAAATATCATTCTCAATGGGGGAAAACAGAACTTTTCCTCTAAGGTCAGGAACACAGCAGGGATGTCCACTATCACCACTGTTATACAACATAGTACTAGAAGTCCTAGTCTCAGCAATCAGACAACAAAAAGAAATAAAAGGCATTCGAATTGCTAAAGAAGTCAAACCCTCACTCTTTCAGACTGTATGATACTTTATGTGGAAAATCCAAAGAGTCCACTCCAAAACTGCTAGAACGGATACAGGAGTTCAGTAAAGTGTCAGGATATAAAATCAGTGCTCAGAAATCAGTTGCATTTCTTTTTTTTTTTATTAAATTTATTTTTTATTTATTTTCAGCATAACAGTACTCATTATTTTTGCACCACACCCAGTGCTCCATGCAATCCGTGCCCTCTATAATACCCACCAACTGGTACCCCGACCTCCCACCCCCCGCTCCTTCAAAGCCCTCAGATTGGTTTTCAGAGTCCATAGTCTCTCATGGTTCACCACCCCTTCCAATTTCCCCCAACTTCCTTCTCCTCTCTATCTCCCCATGTCCTCCATGCTATTTGTTATGCTCCACAAATAAGTGAAACCATATGATAATTGACTCTCTCTGCTTGACTTATTTCACTCAGCATAATCTCTTCCAGTCCCGTCCATGTTGCTACAAAAGTTGGGTATTCGTCCTTTCTGATGGAGGCATAATACTCCATAGTGTATATGGACCACATCTTCCTTATCCATTCGTCTGTTGAAGGGCTTCTTGGTTCTTTCCACAGTTTGGTGACTGTGGCCATTGCTGCTATAAACATCGGGGTACAGATGGCCATTCTTTTCACAATATCTGTATCTTTGGAGTAAATACCCAGTAGTGCAATTGCAGGGTCATAGGGAAGCTCTATTTTTAATTTCTTGAGGAATCTCCACACTGTTCTCCAAAGAGGTTGCACCAACTTGCATTCCTACCAACAGTGGAAGAGGGTTCCCCTTTCTCCACATCCTCTCCAACACATATTGTTTCCTGTCTTGCTAATTTTGGCCATTCTAACTGGTGTAAGGTGATATCTCAATGTGGTTTTAACTTGAATCTCCCTGATGGCTAGTGATGATGAACATTTTTTCATGTGTCTGATAGCCTTTTGTATGTCTTCATTGGAAAAGTATCTGTCCATATCTTCTGCCCATTTTTTGATATGATTGTCTGTTTTGTGTGTGTTGAGTTTGAGAAGTTCTTTATAAATCCTGGTTATTAACCTTTTGTCTGTACTGTCATTTGCAAATATCTTCTCCCATTCCATGGGTTGCCTCTTTGTTTTCTTGACTGTTTCCTTTGCTGTGCAGAAGCTTTTAATTTTGATGATGTCCCAAAAGTTCATTTTCGCTTTTGCTTCCTTTGCCTTTGGAGACATATCTTGAAAGAAGTTGCTGTGGCTGATATCGAAGAGGTTACTGCCTACGTTCTCCTCTAGGACTCTGATGGATTCCTATCTCACATTGAGGTCTTTTATCCATTTTGAGTTTATCTTTGTGTATGGTGTAAGAGAATGGTCGAGTTTCATTCTTCTACATATAGCTGCCCAGTTTTCCCAGCACCATTTATTGAAGAGACTGTCTTTTTTCCACTGTATATTTTTTCCTGTTTTGTCGAAGATTATTTGACCATAGCGTTGAGGGTCCATATCTGGGCTCTCTACTCTGTTCCACTGGTCTATGTGTCCATTTTTATGCCAGTACCATGCTGTTTTGGTGATCACAGCTTTGTAGTAAAGCTTGAAGTCAAGTAACATGATGCCCCCCATTTTATTTTTGTTTTTCAACATTTCCTTAGCGATTTGGGGTCTCTTCTGATTCCATACAAATTTTTGGGTTATTTGCTCCAGCTCTTTGAAGAATACCGGTGGAATTTTGATTGGAATAGCATTAAAAGTATAGATTGCTCTAGGCAGTATAGACATTTTAACAATGTTTATTCTACTGATCCAAGAGCATGGAATGGTCTTCCATCTTTTTGTGTCTTTTTCAATTTCTTTCATGAGTGTTCTGTAGTTCCTCAAATACAGATATTTTACCTCTTTGATTAGGTTTATTCCCAGGTATCTTATGATTCTTGGTGCTATAGTAAATGGAATCGATTCTCTAATTTCCCTTTCTGTATTTTCATTATTAGTGTATAAGAAAGCCACTGATTTCTGTACATGATTCTTTATATGGAAAACCCAAAAGACTCCACCCCCAAACTACTAGAACTCATACAACAATTCAGCAACGTGGCAGGATACAAAGTCAATGTACAGAAATCAGTTGCATTTCTATACACCAACAGCAAGACAGAAGAAGGAGAAAATAAGAAGTTGACTCCACAATCCCATTTACAATTGCACCCAAAACCATAAGATACCTAGGAATAAACCTAACCAAAGAGGCACAGAATCTATACTCAGAAAACTATAAAGTACTCATGAAAGAAATTGAGGAAGACACAAAGAAATGGAAAAATGTTCCATGCTCCTGGATTGGAAGAATAAATATTGTAAAAATGTCTATGCTACCTAAAGCAATCTACACATTTAATGCAATCCCTATCAAAGTACCATCCATCTTTTTCAAAGAAATGGAACAAATAATGCTAAAATTTATATGGAACCAGAAAAGACCTCGAATAGCCAAAGGGATATTGAAAAAGAAAGCCAACGTTGGTGGCATCACAATTCCGGACTTCAAGCTCTATTACAAAGCTGTCATCATCAAGACAGCATGGTACTGGCACAAAAACAGACACATAGATCAATGGAACAGAATAGAGAGTCCAGAAATAGACCCTCAACTCTATGGTCAACTAATCTTCGACAAAGCAGGAAAGAATGTCCAATGGAAAAAAAGACAGCCTCTTCAATAAATGGTGCTGGGAAAATTGGACAGCCACATGCAGAAAAATGAAATTGGACCATTTTCTTATACCACACACAAAAATAGACTCAAAATTGATGAAGGACCTCAATGTATGAAAGGAATCCATCAAAATCCTTGAGGAGAACACAGGTAGCAACCTCTTCGACCTCAGCTGCAGCAACATCTTCCTAGGAACAACGTCAAAGGCAAGGGAAGCAAGGGCAAAAATGAACTATTGGGATTTCATCAAGATCAAAAGCTTTTGCACAGCAAAGGAAACAGTTAACGAAATCAAAAGACAACTGACAGAATGGGAGAAGATATTTGCAAACGACATATCAGATAAAGGACTAGTGTCCAGAATCTATAAAGAACTTAGCAAACTCAACACCCAAAGAACAAATAATCCAATCAAGAAATGGGCAGAGGACATGAACAGACATTTCTGCAAAGAAGACATCCAGATGGCCAACAGACACATGAAAAAGTGCTCCATATCACTCGGCATCAGGGAAATACAAATCAAAACCACAATGAGATATCACCTCACACCAGTCAGAATGGCTAAAATCAACAAGTCAGGAAAAGACAGATGCTGGCGAGGATGTGGAGAAAGGGGAACCCTCCTACACTGTTGGTGGGAATGCAAGCTGGTGCAGCCACTCTGGAAAACAGCATGGAGGTTCCTCAAAATGTTGAAAATAGAACTGCCCTATGACCCAGCAATTGCACTATTGGGTATTTACCCTAAAGATACAAACGTAGTGATCCAAAGGGGCACATGCACCCGAATGTTTATAGCAGCAATGTCCACAATAGCCAAACTATGGAAAGAACCTAGATGTCCATCAACAGATGAATGGATCAAGAAGAGTGGTATATATACACAATGGAATACTATGCAGCCATCAAAAGAAATGAAATCTTGCCATTTGCAACAACATGGATGGAACTAGAGCATATCATGCTTAGTGAAATAAGTCAAGCAGAGAAAGACAACTATCATATGATCTCCCTGATATGAGGAAGTGGTGATGCAACATGGGGGCTTAAGTGGGTAGGAGAAGAATCAATGAAACAAGATGGGATTGGGAGGGAGACAAACCATAAGTGACTCTTAATCTCACAAAACAAACTGAGGGTTGCTGGGGGGAGGGGGTTTGGGAGAAGGGGGTGGGATTATGGACATTGGGGAGGGTATGTGCTTTGGTGAGTGCTGTGAAGTGTGTAAACCTGGTGATTCACAGACCTGTACCCCTGGGGATAAAAATATATGTTTATAAAAAATAAAAAATTTTAAAAAAAATCAAATAAAATCTTTTAAAGATTTTAAGATTTATTTCCATGGGGAAAAAAAAAAAGTTGACTCCATTTGCAATTGCACCCAAAACAATAAGATACCTAGAAATAAACCTAACCAAAGAGGCAAAGAATCTATACTCAGAAAACTATAAAGTACTCATGAAAGAAATTGAGAAAGACACAAAGAAACAGAAAAAATTCCATGTTAATGGATTGGAAGAACAAATATTTTGAAAATGTCTATGCTACCTAAAGCAGTCTACACATTTAACCCAATCCCCATCAAAATACCATCAGTTTTTTCAAAGAAATGGAACACATTACCCTAAAATTTATATGGAACAATAAAAGACCTCAAATATCCAGAAGAACTTGAAAAAGAAAGCCAAAGTTGGTGGCAGCACAATTCCAGATTTCAAACTCTATTACAAAGCTGAAATCATCAAGATAGTATGGTTCTGGCACAAAAACAGACACATAGATCAATGGGACAGAACAGAGAGTGTAGAAACTGATCCTTAACTCTATGGTCAACAAATCTTCGACAAAGCAGGAACAAATGTCCAATGGAAAAAAGAAAGTCTCTTCAACAAATGGTGTTGGGAAAATTGGACAACTACAAGCAGAAGAATGAAACTGGATCATTTCCTTACACCACACACAAAAATAGAAATAGACTCAAATGTGAGACAGGAATCCATCAAAATCCTTGAGGAGAACACAGGCAGCAACCTCTTCGACCTCAGCCACAGCAACTTCTTCCTAGAAACATCAGCAAAGGTGAGGGAAGCAAGGGAAAAAATGAACTATTGGAACTTCATCAAGATCAAAAACTTTTGCACAGTAAAGGAAGCAGTCAACAAAACCAAAAGACAACAGACCAATGGGAGAAGATATTTGCAAATGACATATGAGATAAGGGGATAGTATCCAAAATCTATAAAGAACTTATCAAACTCAACACCCAAATAACAACTAATCCAATCAAGAGATGAGCAGAAGACATGAGTAGATATATCTGCAAAGAAGATGTACAAATGGCCAACAGACATGTGAAAAAGTGCTCCATATCACTCAGCATCAGGGAAATATAAATCAAAACCACAATGAGATAATCTTAAAAAAAAAAAAAACCACAATGAGATACCACTTCACACCAGTCAGAATGGGTAAAATTAACAAGTCAGGAAAAGAGAGATGTTGGTGAGGATGCGGAGAAAGGGGAACCCTCCTACACTGTTGGTGGGAATGCAAACCACTCTGGAAAACAGTACGGAGGTTCTTCAAAAAAAATAGAGCTACACTATGGCCCAGCAATCACACTACTGGATATTTACCCTAAGGATACAAATGTGGTGATCTGAAGGGGCACATACACCTAAATGTTTATAGCGGCAATGTCCACAATACTCAAACTATGGGAAAAAAATTAGATGTTCATCAACAGATGAGCGAATAAAGAATATGTGAGATTATACACACACACACACACACACACACACACACACAGTGAAATACCATGCAGCCATCAAAAAATGAAATCTTCCATTTACAACAATGTGGATGGAACTAGAGGGTATTATGCTAAGTGAAATAAGTCAATCAGAGAAAGACAATTACCATATGATCTCTCTGATATGAGGAATTTTGAGACACGGGGGGGTCATGTATGGTAGGGAGGGAAAAAATGAAACAAAATGTGATTGGGAAGGAGACAAACCATAAAAGACTCTTAATCTCATGAAACAAACAGTGTTGCTAGGGGGAGGGGGATAGGGATAGGGTGGCTAGGTTATGGACATTGGGGAGGGTATGTGCTATGGTGAGTGCTGTGAAATGTGTAAGCCTGATGATTCACAGGCCTGTACCCTAGGGCAAATAATACATTATATGTTAATTAAAATAAAATAAAAATAAAATTCAGTCCATACAATAAACTGAGTCCAGAAAGTTTTACTAGTGAGTTCTGTTAGGTTCATTTTATAGACTAGCAAAATCTTGAATACAAGGCAGCAAAATTACAGCATAAGAAAGGAAAATTATAGCCAATCCTACCTTTGAATGTCAGAGAAAAATACAAGAAAAAAATCAATGCAGGAATAAATATTATAAACATTCAAATTCAGACATAAACCTATATGCGTGCCCATACATGATAAAGGAGAAAAACAGAAAAATATTGTCAGCAAGTGCAGAAAAATCATCTTAGAAAATTCAACACTCTTTCGTGAATTGAGAAAAAATTCCATAGTAAACTAGAAATAAAAACAAAATTTTTTAACATGGTAAAGTGCATTTCAAAAACCTGTAGCAGCAAATGTCACTAGTGCAGCAGTAGACCATCCTTTCAAGGCCTGGAACAAGACAAATGTGACTGGTTACTGCATCTGTGGACACAATGCTCCCATCATTTCTTTTTCTCCTTGTCCTGGAGCTCCGGCTTTCGAAATAACGTAAGAAGAATAAATGTAAGGATTACAAAAGAAGTTTTTTTTTAAATCACAATTTGCCCATGATGATTTGCAGATGTCTCAAAGAGACTGACAGAACAAATATTATAACAAATTAGAGCATTCAGCAGGTCACCCAAGCTCTCCCACCCAACAGCAGCAATCAATTAGAACACGAAATTCTAAAAGGACAGGGTTTACCTTAGCAACAAAACAGTCAGGTACCTGGAAATTAATGTAAGAAAACATGTACAAGACCTTTACAGGTAGTAATTTCAAAAACTATTAAGAGAGAAAGGTTAAAATGAATGGAGAGAGAAAGCACGTTTGTGTATGGCAAGACTCTCAACAAGACAGCAATTCTCTAAATCAGTCTATGAATTCACCACAGTTTCAGCTAAAATTTCAAGTGATTATAGATGTACAGTATAATGTCATTTATGTAATTATCTTGTCTACATTTCTTTCCCATTTTGCAAGTTTTGGATCCCTGTCCCATCTGTCTTTTCCTTCTCTGTTCTAACTAAAGGAGTTCTAGTACTTAACCTTAGAATGATAGGATCTTATAAATGCTGATGAAAAAAATCTCAATGAGATAAGAAGCAAATTTTGCCTCTTTCCCAATAGGTGCAGAAAAGTATTATTAAATATCCTTACTTTTTCTTCTTTTTAACAAAATATATATCTGGACTTCAGAAGTTATCACTATGGCCTATGAAACTAATTTGACTCCTAAATATGTAATTATGATCCCTTTTCTTTTTTTTTTTTTTTTTAATTTATTTATCAGAGAGAGAGCTAGCACAGGCAGACAGAATGGCAGGCAGAAGGAGAAGCAGGCTCCCTGCCGAGCAAGGAGCCCGATGTGGGACTCAATCCCAGGACACTGGGATCATGACCTGAGCCGAAGGCAGCTGCTTAACCAACTGAGCCACCCAGGCGTCCCCCCTTTTCTTTTTTAATAACTTACTTGCCTAGGTAGTAATATTTAAATATTCAATGTCCTTGTTTCTAAATAATAAATATTTGGCATATTTTATGATTAAGGCAGAAAATGACCATTTCTACTTTCCTCTTCTCTTGCTTACATAGAAATTTTTTAAAAAAACAAAATCTTGGGCACCTGGGTGGCTCAGTGGGTTGAGCCTCTGCCTTCGGCTCAGGCCATGATCTCAGGGTCCTGGGATCGAGCCCCACATCGGGCTCTCTGCTCGGCAGGGGGCCTGCTTCTCCCTTCTCTCTGCCTGCCTCTCTGTCTACTTGTGATCTCTCTCTGTCAAATAAATAAATAAATAAAATTAAAAAAAAAAAAAGACCTAGAATCTCTTTAAAAAAAAAAAAACAAAATCCTAGGTGGCTCAGTTGGTTAAGGATCTGCCTTCAGTTCAGGTCATGATCCCAGGGTCCTGGGTTTGAGCCCCATGTCTTGCTCCCTGCTCAGCCAGGAATCTGCTTCTCCCTCTTCCTCTGCCTCTCCCTACTTACTTGCTCTCTTTCTCTCTTAAATAAAAAATCTTTGAAAATAAAAAAATAACTAAAATAAAATCTTTACGTCCATGGAATTTCTCATCTATACATAAAAAAATGTTAATCTCATTTAAAATAATGCTTGCATTTCTGTAATGATTGGTGATGTTGAGCATCTTTTCATGTACTTATTGACCTTTTGTATATCTTGGCGAAATGTTTATTCAAGTCCTTTCCCTTTATTTAATTGGTTTGTTTGTCTTTTTGTTGTTGAGTTGTAGGAGTTCTCTATATATTCTGGATGGTAATCTCTTATTAGAAATGTAATTTACAATCATATGATCTCACTGATATGTGGTATTTAAGAAACAAGGCAGAGGATCATGGGTGAAGAAAGGCAAAAATGAGACAGGATGAAAGCAGAGAGGGAGACAAACCATAAGAGACTTTTAATCTCAAGGAAACAAACTGAGGGTTGGTGGAGTAGAGAGGTGTGGAAACGATGGGGTGGCTGGGTAAAGAACACTAGGGAGGGAATGTGCAATGGTGAGCACCATGAATTGTGTAAAAACACATACACACTTTAGGGTATTTGTGTATATTAAGGGATTTTCATATGTGTTTATATGAAAAAAGAAACAAATGTGATTTACAAGTATTTTCTGCCATTCTGTATGTTGTCTTTTTAATCTATTGACAATGTCCTTTGATACACAAAAGTTTTTTTTATTTTGATGAAGTCCAATTCATCTATTTTGTTTTGTTTTGTTGCCTATCTTCTTGTGTCATATCCAAGAAATCATTGCTAATCCAATGTCATGAAGATTTTACCCTATGTTTTCTTCTGACAGTTTTATAGCTTTAGCCCTTACATTTAGGTCTTTGATCTAATTTTTTTGAGTTAATTTTTGTATATGGTATAAGGTAAGGGGCAAACGTCATTCTTCAGCATGTGGACATCAAGTTTACTCACCATCATTTGTCAACACCATTGTCAAAAATCATTTGATCATATTCAAGTGTTTATTTCTGGGTTCTCTCTTCTATTCCTTTGGTCTGTCTTTTATGCCAGTATTATACAGTTTTCATTATTGCAGCTTTGTAATGGGTTTTGAAATCAAAAAATTTGAGTACTCCAATTTTGTTCCTCTTTTTCAAGTTTGTTTTGGCTATTCATGGTACCTTGAGATTCCATTTGAATTTTAAGATGCATTCTATTTAATTTCTGCCAAAAATATCATGGAGATTTTGATAAAGATTGTGTCAAGTCTATAGATTGCTTTGGAAAGTATTGATATCTTAGCAATATTAAGTCTTCCAATTCATGAACATAGGATGTCTTTCCATTTATTTATGTCTTCTTTAATTTCTTTCAGTGATGTTTTGTAATTTATATTATACAAGTTTTTCAGCTCCCTATTAATTCCTGTGTATTTTATTCTTTTTGATGCTACTGTAAATGGAACTGTCTTAAATTCCTTTTAGAATTGTTCATGGTATAAGTTCTGGGTGGCTCAGTGGGTTAAAGCCTCTGCCTTCTGCTCAGGTCGTGATCCCAGGGTCCTGGGATCGAGCCCCACATTGGGAATCTCTGCTCAGCAGGGAGCCTGCTTTCCCCTCTCTCTCTGCCTGCCTCTCTGCCTACTTGTGATCTATGCCTGTCAAATAAATAAATAAAATCTTTTAAAAAATTTTTTTTCATTGTTGGTGTATATGAATGCAACTGACTTCTGCATGTTGATTTTGTATCCTCTTACTTTGTTGCATTTATTTATTCATTCTAATAGTTTTAAGTAAAATCTTTAAAGTTTTCCACTATAAAATCATATAATCTGGGAATAGAAATAATTTTACTTCTTCCTTTCCATGTCCTTTATTTCTTCTTCTAGCCTAATTGTTCTGGCTAGAACTTTTAGTCGTATGTTGAATAAAAGTGATGATACCCTTATTCCTGTTCTTTAAGGAAAAGCTTTCTGTCTTTCACCATTGAGTAAGAGCTAAGGGGTTTTCATATATGGGTTTTATTACGTTGAGACAGTTTCTTTCCATTCCTAGTTTTTTTTAGTGTTTTATCATGAGAGAATATTGGACTTTGTCAAACACTTTTTCTGCATCAATTGAGATGGTCATGTGTTTTTCTTTCCATATTCTACTAATGTGGTATATTACACTGATCAAGTTAATCTATTGATACATCCTTGCATTACAGGCATAAATCCCATTTGATCTTGATGTATATTTCTTTCAATATGTAGCTAAATTCAATTTGTTAGTATTTTCTTGAGGATTTTTACATCAATAATCACAGAGATATTGGTCTGTGGTTTTCTTTATTCATTGTGTCATTGTCAACTTTGTCATCAAAGAAGTGCTGGCCTCAAAATAAATTAGGAAGTTCTTTCTCCTTTATAGTTTTTTGGGAAAGTTTGAGAAGGGTTGGTATCAGTTCTTCACTAAATGTTTTGTCAAATTCATCAATAAAACCATCAGATCCAAGTGTTCTCTTTGTTAGGAGGCTTCTGGTTACTGATATAATGTCCTTATGAGCTATATAGGTCTACTCAGATGTTCTATTTTTACATAATTCCATCTTCGTAAGTTCTGTGTTTCTAGGAATCTATCCATTTTACCCAGGTTATCCAATATTTTGGCTTACCATTATTCATAGCACTCTCTTACAATCCTTGGTAGTAACAATCCCATTTTCATTTCTGATTTTAGTCATTTAGAAATTTGATTCCTCTTTTTTCCTTATTTAATCATATAATCTTATTTTCACAGTGTGAATTTACCTAAATTCTGTTCCAACAGTGGGTGAGTGAATGTTTCATATAATTCCTTTCTTAATGTCCCAGTGCCTCCCCCCCCCCAAACACCATGTATTGACATTGGGAAAAAGAATGAGGTTCAGAAAATAAGATCCCAAAAGCCAGTTTTTCTTAGAGACCCATTCAGAATATCCAAACCAACCTCTGGGACCCAAACTATTCTCAGGCTTATATTTTTCTCTCTATCCCTTTGAAAAGTTGCCCACAATTCTGAGCCAGTTTCCATGGGGTAGAGGAAAAGGAAGCACCTCTGATTCAGCACAGACTAGACAACTGACTTGGGAAGAAAGTAGCTTGCCTCCACAGGGCTCACTCTTGCCTCTGTATAGCCAAAGTCCTCTTCTTCTTCTCCTCTTCTCCTACCCTGGTGCATCCTCACACTCCATTTTCCTTTCTCTCCTCTGAGCACAAGTTACTGTGTCCCAGACTGGACACTGCTTCAGGGACTGACTAATGCAATGAAGTTATCCAAGCTAAGACTCTAATGAGCCATAACAGTTTAATGGACTCTGTCTTCTATAAAAACACTTGAATTTTAATTCAGTCTGAGTGCATTAAGCCAAAGGAGGAAATAATTTAGTTTCATGTGCCATGGCAGGTCAGAGGAAGGAGAGGCTTGGGATGTGGGAAATACCTTCTTAGTAATGACTATGATATTAAACAACACCTAAGAAACTGGAAGCACTGTAGAATCTTAGGGACACCAGTAGACAGCAAGCGTTAGGGCTGAAAAGTGAAAGTGGAGATGGATTATAGAAAAGAATTTTTGGAGCAGCCCAGGACAAATCACAAAATATTTCCAAAACCGCTTCATCTATCTATTCACTCTCTCTCCAAGGCTTTAAGAAAAGTCTCACCACATCTTATGCGGGTACGTTGTCGGTTCCTGGGAATCACTAAGTCAGTTCTGATTTTATAGGATGACCAACCTTCCGGAATTGACTCGGATCTTCTTAATTTTAGCACTAAAAGTCTCATTTCCCAGGAAACCACTCAGTTCCAGGCAAATAGGGATGATTAGTCACCCTAGATCTGACAGACACCTTCGGGATTGCCCATCAACACACCCCTGCCCTTCCAGGGGTCTACCTGTTTCCCTCACCCCTTCCCATCCTCATGAGTGGCACTGGAACACAGGCTTTCACACAGCTAATTGGACCAACTATACCAAATATACAGGCCAACATAAACTGGACCAGTCAAAGTCTGGTTCCCAGAAACTCTCATTGGAATTCAAAGAGAGCAACCACAATGGCAAGAAGTGGAAGAAGATTCATTAATACTATCTGAATACTTGCCATATGCCAGGTTCTGTTCTAAGCATTCTGCATGTAGTAACTTACTTACTTCTCACACTGACCATGTGAGTGAATGTTACTGTTCTCATCATTTTGTTGGAGAAGTGAGGTAACATGCCAAAGTGGTACAACTGGTAAATTGTAGCCTGAGCTTGAAATCCAGGCAGAGTGGTTCCAGAATTCTCTCACATAAATATATTTAGTCTACCCAGCTTGGCCCTTCTACTTGGTTTCCACAAGGGGTATTCCTAGTAGAAGGATCAAATTTGGGCTCAGCATCCATGTTTTTCTATGTCTATAGGAGAAGAGAAGGCCAATTTATGTGGGGGAGAGAGACAGAAGGAGAAGGACCATGAGCCTCAGGGCCGGGGTATCCCTAAAGCCTGACCACATAAAGACTTAGTTCCAGGCATTACCCAGGCTTGGGCACATTCGTGCCCCATGGCTCTGTGGAGCACCCCTCAACCCTTACATTTGTTGGGAAGCTGGTTGGACTTGGTTTGTGGTTTTGAAAACCAAATAGTCCCAATTGAACAAGACTAAGAGTTGGAAAGGAATGGTAATTAAGAGCAGTTTAAAAATAAACCTGGCTGCTCTCAAATCCCAGCTTCCCACTGCCTAGCTGAATGTCCCTGGACAAGTTTTATGGCTGCTTGGAACTTCAGTTTGCCTCTCTGTAAAGCAGGAGCCAAATTCTACCCTTATACTGATCCTTGAGGAGACTAAGTGAGATAAATTCTGCAGAAGAGATACTAGCCTCTTTATGAACCACGTGGAAAGGCCTCCTTTCTCCCCTCAGGAATAGGAAGCTGTTTCCTCTCTCTCCTAGACAGGAGATAGCAGGGAGAGGCCAAGCCCTTCCTTGCAGCAGTCTCTGAGTGGGGGATTCACCTAAGGTTGGTCATCACCTCTGCCTGACATCCCTAAGGAAACCAGATGTCCCAGGGGTGGCATAGGACCAGAGTACTCTAATTTGAAGCCTGCAGGACTAGGAAAGCTGATTTTTGGGGGCTCAAGTGGAAATGGAGGAAGGCTTATGAGCTGGAAACAAAGCTGGGGCAAAGGCCACCCTGTGCCTTGCCCCTCCATACACCCCCAGTGAGCATTTCCAGATTGACTACAGGAACTTTCACTAGAAAGTGTTCTCTGAGATGCAACAGCAGGGTAGAGGACACACACACACACACACAACATAGAAGCCAAGATGAAGGTAGAAGCCTTTAAAGTAGATCCAACTTGGTTCTCAAAGTGTGTCCCTAGACCAGCATCATCAGCAGCTCCAGGAAATGTATTAGAAATACAAAGTCTCAGGCTCCTACTCCAGACCTACTAGATTCAAATCCTGGGGTTGAGGACGCGGTACTCTATGTTCTAGTAAACCCTCCAGACAATTGTGATACAAGCTCAAGTTTGAGAAGTACTGACGCAAGGACAATGGCTTGTCAGGAAGAGGTAGACACTCCCACACTCAAAGTTTAAAACCAGTAAGACCTCTGACTGTGAGAATAGCCCAAAGCAAATAAATGAGAGACTGAGCTGGTTAACCACAGCTTGTGACCACTTCTGCCCTATGCAATATCCAAACCAGTAGGGAGTGGACAACACTGCAGCATGCTGATGGAGCCCCCCAGAGCCTGGATCCTGGACTTCACAGAAGTTAATGGCCATAGAGGTGCACAGGGGGCACTGCAGGGGCTGCTCAGTAGCTGGCCCTGGAACAGGAGCCTTACCGTGCTTCTCTAGTCTTGTGTGCACTGCAGGTCCATGACAGCTGTGAACACATTCCAATACTCCCCTTCACCAACAGGTAGTTTTTGTTCTTAATAACCATCCTGTTCTTACTCTACCATTGCACATCTGATGTTCTGGGGCTGAATTGCAAGTATTTCAGCCATAGGTGACTGCACAAGAAGACATGGCATTTAAAACTAATTGGACTCGTGTCCTGAAGTCCTGGCACAGAGTGCAGGAGGTGATATCTCAGCCTTGACTCTTTTTGGGGAATTTTCCCGTGGGTACATGAGTGTTTTTGAAGGCATATTGGTAGCCAGGGAAACAGACCCCAGTGGACACTGGTAGCTGCCTTCACTATATTCATCTTACCCTTTCTGATTAGGACTCATTCAGATACCCACCATCCAGTCCCCTGTGGTTCAAGGGAAGCTGACCTACTCCCTAGTTCCAGAGATAGAGTGTATAGGTAATCCAACCACCACCCTCTTTAGCAACTGGCTTAGGAATGTGGTTGATTCTAGCCAAACAGCCTCCACACCACAAGGCATAAACCCATGGTCCATAATGGGAGAATTGCTGCTAGCACCTTCTGGGCTAGTTTTCTTACCCTTAAGAAAGAGTCACTGTAATTCTTTCTCTCTTACACCAGAAATGTCCCTCTCTTATGATTAATCCCATCAGCAAAGAAACATAGTATTAATCCTGGAGTACCAGTCATTGGAGGACACAGCTCCCTCTTGAGCCAGGGCACAGGCGGGCAAGCACTTGGGGATAAGAGCAAGTGTGTGAGGTCATTATGAAAACATTAGAGTCTTCACAAAAGCCTCATTGAGACCTGTCTCCTCTTCATCCCATGTTCCCAGCAGTGCTCTCTTCAGATGACTGTCCATCCTCAGCCTCTACAGTGACTCTCCTTCACCTTGACAGAGGGTCCTGGGCTTCCTCTGGCCCCCCGGCTCTCTCCCAACCATGGTCTTCCCACAGTCACATGTTGACTGGTTGTTGGGATGCAGCTCATATAGCAGTTAAAGCACAATTCTGTGCTCAGAGATCTGACCCCCAGTTCTGGCTTCTTCTTCTCCTCCTGGGTAACCTGAGATGAACACCAGCACTTCTCTGAGCCTTGATTTCTCCACTGGGAAAGGAGCATGACCAAGGTTTTGTCTACAGTCTGTAAGCCCTTCGTCTGAGCAGGGCAATCTTCTTGACCTATTGAACTGTTCTGCTATCCTTCCCTGATCTGTAGCTTTCTGGCTTTCTACTGCTCCTGATTCCAATCTAAATGCCTCCATCAACTTTGGGCCAGGCCTGACTTGGCCCTTCCTGCCACCCACATGTCCTTCTACTTAACCCAGGCTGGACCCTTCCCAGAATGTTTACCCCCCACTCCCTCCCTACCGAAATACCAACCATATATCCTCTTCTTCCATCTCCCCTTCCTCCCCCAGGCCTGGTTTCCTCCAGGAAGCCCTCTGAGACCAGCTCAGCCTATGCTCTCCTTTCTCTTGGCTCCTGCACAGTTTAGGTCTATCTTTTCATATTTAGAACACTGTGTATGACAAAGTAACATCTCCACTTACAGTCCTCAGACTGTTGACCAGTCACATGCCTGAAGTTTGCCAGTAAGGCAGATTAGTGATATAATCAATATATAGACTACATAATTGTATGGCCTTGGGTAAGCTACTCAACATCTCAGAGTCTCAGGTTGGTTGTCCAGAGAAATGAGAATTTTTTAAAATATGCTTATGTACAATGGAATATTACTCCACCATAAAAAAGAATGAGGGGCGCCTGGGTGGCTCAGTGGGTTAAGCCGCTGCCTTCGGCTCAGGTCATGATCTCAGGGTCCTGAGATCGAGTCCCGCATCGGGCTCTCTGCTCAGCAGGGAGCCTGCTTCCCTCTCTCTCTCTCTCTCTCTGCCTGCCTCTCCATCTACTTGTGATTTCTCTCTGTCAAATAAATAAATAAAATCTTTAAAAAAAAAAAAAAGAATGAGATCATGACATTTGCAAAAACATGGATAAAACTGGAGGATATTATGCTTAAAGGAAATAAGGTAGACAAAGATAAATACCATAGGATTTCACTTATATGTGGAATCTATAAAACAAACAAAAAATAAAAAGTAGAAATTGGCCCATAAATATAGGGAACAAACTGATTGTTGCCAGAGGAAAGGGAGGTGGGGGGATGCAGAGAACAGGTGAGGGGGTGTGGGAGACACAGGCTTCTAGTTATGAAATGAATAAGTCATGCGGAATAAAGGCACAGCATAAGGAAAATAGTCAATGATAATATTATAGCCTTGTGTGGTGACAGGGTAGTTACACTTGTAGTGAGCATTGCATAACATATAGACTTGTCCAATCACTATGCTGTGCACCTGAAACTGATATAACATTGTGTGTTAACTATATTTCAATTTTTTTAAAAAAAAAAAAGGTGTGTTTATGAGGACACCATGAACATTAAAAGAGGAAACATATATAAGGCGCTTATCGCAGTTTCTGGGATACTAATATTAGTCTCTGGTTACTAATATTAGTTTCTGGGAAACTAATATTGCCATCACCTTGAAAAGGGCTTCTTTCCTCTCTGTTGCAAAAATCTACATTCCAAGTGTTTTCCCCTGGGATTTACTAATCTGTTCATTAGATAAGTTATAAAGTATTCCAGTGTCTACAAAGCTGCCTCTCTTTCTGAGAATTCTAACTAGTGCAGGGATGTCAAAGAAGGGACATGAGTGCTCCCACCACCTCCATCCACCATGACATTCTCCTCTACTGAGCCTGAGTCTTTCCTCAGAATCTTTCTTAGCACAGTTCTCAAAGCACCTCTAACAAATCAAAAGTGGCATATGTTGACCAATAAAGAATTTGACTGGTCTTTGTCCTCTGGGAGGTCACCTCTAAATCCTTGAGATTTCTTGAGTACTGGGAGCATCTTGGCTATTCATGGTGGTCCCTGATAGTTTATGCTGACTAGACAACTCCTGGCAGCCCCAAGATAATTTCAGGATGGGGGCCAGCCACCCCAGAAAAACCAACTGGTTTTTCTGGTTGGGGCTTTTCAGGGATGGGGCTTTGAGCCACATGATATCATGACCTCGAGGGTGTTGTGCTAAGTAAAATAAGTCAAAAAGGAAAGACAAAAACTGTATGATATCACTCATATGTGGAATCTAATGAAACAAGTGAAATAATATGAAAACAAAGTCACAGATAAACAGTTACCAGAAGGGAAAAGTATTGGCGGTGAGCAAAATAAGTGAAGGTGGCCAACTCTATCAGTGATGGATGGTAACTAGACTTTTGGTGGTGATCATTTTGTAGTGTATACAGATGTCAAATTATAATGTTATACACTTGAAGCATATATAAAATATTTTATACCAATTTTACTTCAATTTTCAAAAAAAGAAAGACAAAAGAGTGAGCAGGAGCTGTGTGTCTATCCACCTTTGTCAAAGTCCATATGAATGCCTCTGGGGACCATCCCAACCAGTGGGAGACAGAAGCAGCAAATTTCCAGTCCTGATCTTCCAATGGATAACCCTTGGAAGTGACCCAATTACATGCAGTGACAGTCTCAAAATCCTACCTGAAACTGGTCTTGTCTCCTTCCCTGTCTCATTCTGCCCCATCCTCTATGTTCTTCTTCCTTTTGGGACCAGTTCCCAAATAAACTTCCCATACCCGTGTACTTCTTCAGAATCTGTTTCCAGAAGAACACAAACTACAGTGGAAGGCTAGGCTCTGCAGTGCTGTGCTCTGTAGTATGGTTGGAGAGGTCCAGAGTACTCTGCTGGAGTCATCTGCCAGCCTCTCAGGCTATGAGAGTCTAGATGCAATGACAATGGTGGGGTGGCCTTCTCAGGGACAACAAAAGAATTCTGGGGATCTGTGGGTCTTTGAGTAGGTCACAAACACAATGGGAGCTGTCTCAGTCCCTCCCAGCACAAAGAGGGCAGCAGAAGGAAGCCCACCACCATCAGCTGTATTCTTGGGGTCCTCTCCAGGATTCACTACCAGCTTCAGACCTGAAGGAAATGCCAGCAGAGATTCTAGTGGTTAAGAGAGAGTGTGTGAGAGGACAGCTCTCTAGCCACCCAAAAGAAGGCTATGAAATGGATGGCTCCTCAGACCCTGTCTCCCCAGCTACCCTGTGGGCTCCTGATAGATGAGTGTGTCGTGCCTTCTGATTGTAGGGCCTTCCAGGGGCTTGGCACAGAGCAAGTCCTCCCAAAACAATGACAACCAAACTCCTTGAGATGCTCACTTTCCATGTTCACAAAGTGAAATCCAAGTTTCTTCACACATGATCTACATCTCTTGTCTTAGCCCTGAGCTAGTGCCACATACCACCCAGCCTACCCTACCCCACAAATACACCCTCCAGGAAGATACCCACCTTGACCTCCCCTTATCACTGCCCATCCTTAAAGGCCAGGCTTCTCTCACCTCCACCACCTAAGCAGTATTTATACCTTGACCTTGTTCTCCCTCTGCCCTTGCAGCATGAAATAGATGATTTATTCTTGGATCCAGCCCTTTTACAGAAATACATCCAATAGTAATGAGATGGGAGTCCTCGTGGAATTTCAGCTCTAGATCCTCCCTGTGGCAGATTTAATGCAAAAAAAAAAAAAAATCATAATACAAAAAATTATCAAATCTTTCATTAGAAACATCATCAATATTACAGATTTTCTTTGCCTTAGAGTCCAATATAATTCAGCACCAACCCTGTCTTTAAAATTTTGACATTTTGTTCATGATGGAAGTTTTATATTTGTTTTCTTTTCTTAAATCTCACATTAAAATAATATATATCTTGATTACTGGGGGGTTTTGGTGCCCTTCTAAATTTTAAACAGCCATGGCAATGCCCTCATTCCCCTCACCCTAGTGCCACCCCTGCCCCAAAGCAAGTTTTTTCTTCTAATGGAAAGTGGCTCCAGATAAGTGTTTCCTGCTGAGTGGTATTGTACAAATCAAGCAGAACCCAAAGTAATTAAGTCAGCCACAGGAGAACAGACAGGAAGGACCAGGGAGAAAAGAAACAAAGACACAAAAGCAGAAAGAGAGAAGTAGAAAACACAAAAGATTAAAGAGAAGAGAAAGGACCAGTTCCAAGCCACTGACTATAGGATTTATGCAAATGACACCCACCAGCCGATGCTGGCTTCCTTTGGGGTTTGAAGGCTTTCTCTTCAAAGAGCTAGTATTTGTAATTGGCAGACACAATAGCAGGACTAAATTGTGTAATTTAATGGCTTCCAAAAACAAATCTACTTTTATCTTGAATTCTCTAAGAAGTTGACATAATTTCCACAGGGACCTAAAACACATGTCAATTTACAGATGCATTTTCCACTCCGCCCTTAACATGGCAGCCCCTTAACCTTTCACTGCTGGGTTATCTGTAAGAACAAAAGCCACAGTATAGAGAAAGATGGTCTTCCACACCCAGAGTGCCAGACATCCCACGTTGCACCTATTGTCCTTCTGTAATTATGAATAGCACCCAAAAGGAGGCAAATGGGCAGCTAAAAGGAGCCAGTTTCATTTCTTAAAACCCAGTCTTTTCACTAATGGCAGGCACCCTGTTTCCAAGTAGTAGGTTTGTGATAACTGACAGGACAGACTTCCCAAGTCTATGCTCCACAAGACTATTACCAAATAGCCTCTTTCTTGGCCAAGCCCATTTTCCTCAGTGGAACTAGAGTCAGAGCAGAGAATGGGACAAGAGAAGGCAGAAGAGCAGAGCAAGGGTCAGACATAGTGAGCCCTGATGTCCCTATATTACTGAATGTGATTTTTAATCCCAAGAACAATGGATAGCTACCCTAAAATTATAAGCAGAAGGGTGATATCAGGAGATCCATGTCCTTAGAAGATTGCAGGGAACTGAAATTGTCACCAGCAGAACCCAATGATGAAGTTTTAGAATATAAGTGAGGTTCATTGGGGTAGAGTCCAGAGCCAAAAACCAAGAAAGAATTCTTGAGACATCTTTGGTACAAATTGGTGGTTTATTAAAGCACAGGGACAGGACCCCTGGCCAGAAAGAGTTGCTGCCCTGGGGTTGTGAGAGGTGACTGATTATATACTATGGGATTGGGGGAGGTAAGGAAAAAGAGAGGTTTCAAAAGAACTTTTCATATGCTAAAGAAGACCTACAAGATACATACTAGAGGACTTGCCATTGTCAAATTAGCGTTGTTTTTCCCTTCTTAGCAAGGTATTGACATTAAGATAAGTGGGAGGTTCCTGGAAGAATGTCACACCTGTCGCACCCAGGGGTGGAGGATGGGGAGAATTGCAGTGTGTCAGCTTCTGCTTTGTCCTCAGCTAGCCTTCTGTAGCTTTCTGTTGCCTCATCACCAAGACCTGACATTTACTGCCCACCTGCTTGTACTCACATTCGTCCCACACTTTCCCTTCAGCTCTTCTTTCCACCTTATCTCCTGACCCAGGTAAATGGAAAGCAAAACTGGCTCTGAGCTATAGTCACTGCTGAGACCTCTCTCCAGCTCAAACCACCCAGACTGTTTGAGTCTAACTCCCAACTCATGCCTGTGCAGATGCACTATGGTGTTGTTGGGTGCGTAATCAAAGGAGCGAGACTGATAAAAAGCGAAGGTCAAAGCTTTATTTTATGCCAAGCATCAAGAATCAAACCAACTGGTCAGAGTCACCTCTTACAGAGAGGGCGACCCCTCCCTGCCTTGCCTACTGACTTTTAAAGGGCAAAGGCCATGTGGTTGATCCTGGCCACACACGTGGCCAATGAGATTGTAAGACACAGGGAAAGTTGCATAGTCATGCTAGGTCACACAGGCGTGACCAATTGAATTACAATTTATCCTATAGTAGATATTTGAACTAACCTATCACCTTGGTCAGAATTGGCACCCAAAACGTGCCCAAAAGGCAGGGCCTTCACTCCTTGGTAGCTAGGGAGACAGTATGCGTGTCCCACTGATTGGCTGTCTCCACCTGGCCTGACCCGCCCTTGTATTTGGGCTTTGTTACCTGGGACTAGTTTCCCGGACTTGCTTTTAAGTAAGTCGCCTGGGGTGGGGAGTGGGGGGAATACAGGGTCAGTTTACGTTTTACTGCATAAACAACAAAATCATTGTTTAACCTGATGGAATCACTCTGGCTAAATAGGCCCTTACAGTGTGACCTCTAGAATGCCCCAAAACTACCTTTACATCATTATACTACTAAAATCTCAGCCCAAGGGGGAGAACAAGCCTCATTTACATAACATGCTACATGTATACAGACATGTTTCCTTAAGGGACATGCACATCTTGTGCCCCTCTCCACAGACCATGACAGAAACCCCCTTTTTAAATATTTTCCTGACCCTAAATAAAAGGAACCTATCCACCCTTGCCCAGGGAGTCATAGCTTTGGAAGTTATCCATCATGAGCTCCTTATTTGCTACAAATAGTTTTCTTTGTGCAACTCACCTAGTCTAGTTTCTATGACTCACCAAGAAGTGAGCTCACATTGGTTTCATTACAAAATGGGGCAAGAGTGTATGCAATCTGGCAATAGAGGTAAGACTAATCAGACCTGGTCAGGACTGACTCTGGGAGAGAAGAGGAGGAGTATCCAAATGACTCCCAGAATCTGGGAGTCATTTCTCATTAATGGAGAAGCAGGTTTGGGGACACCTCAAGCCAGGCATTTTGTCTTATGTTGTAGGCCATATCCCAGAGAAATCTGTGGTAGCCACTAGGTGAGTAGCTGGGTATTGCCATGTAAAGCTCAGAGTTCCGGGTTAAACTATAGATTCGAAGAAATGGAGAGCCATCTGCATATAAACATGGTAATTGCACCAAATAGCAGCTCCCAGGCAGTGGGTTTACTTGAGGCCAGGATCTCCAGTGGAGGTTGGAGAGGGGTTATAATCAGTTCATTCCTATCCCCAAAATATAGCTGGCCTAGGTATTGCAGCCAATAAATTGCTTGGAAGTCAAAATATTTACTCACCAAAACAACCTCTTCAAACCCTCCATCCCCTTGTCTTTGCTTAGACCATTTAGTCTTTCTGAGCTATGCTGACCATCACCTTGTCCACTCCCCAAACCATCCAGAATCTTCCAGCCCTAGTTAATCTCCTTTTGTAAATTCCTTCAGTGGCTTCATTTCCAAAGTGCTCCTGGGAGGTGCAGGAAGCTTTAGAGTCACTTCAGGCAGCTGACTTACTCCTCACTACCTCCTGAGAGGCCAGGGTTACCACCAGATAACAGAGAAAGTCAAGGAACCCTGCCCTTGCACAGCCAGTGGGAGCAGAGCCCACCTTGGAACCCAGCACCTCAGAAGAGATGGCACATGTGAGGCCTAGAGGAAGTGGCCCAGCAAAAACAGTCAGCAGTGACTAAGCAATGTCCAAATGTAGACCTTCATTCAGCTTTGGCTTTGATTTCAAAAGAAATTTTTCCACTTTCATTTTCAAAGGGAATTTTTTTTAGTATTCTTACTTGTGAAGGTTGTGAGCACTTCATTCATGTTACCAAAGATACTGGCACCGAAAAAAAAAAAAAAAATCTGATCAAAATTTATCTGCTTAAAGCAGAAACTAAAATTCATTAGAAAGAATAGGGGAAAAAAACTTATATTTAGAATTTATTTGAAAAATAAAACTAAAAATTATAAAAATAATACTATTTCACCATATCTTAAATAAAACCTGATTTATAAGTACAATGACTCCTTACTTCTGTGGATTTTTTTATTTTATATTATAAAAAGCTTCAAGCAAAAAAGGAAAGAGAATGGTGACAGAACACCATATATCCACTACCTAGATTTAATATTTAATTGTATATAGTATATATATATATATATATGTATGTATGTATATTATATTGTATATATTATATATACTTGTTTATTATTTATTTAATATATATTATATATATAGTGTATGTGTGTGTGTGTGTGTACACACACAATTTAAATATTAAATCTAGGTAATGGGTATATGGGATCAGGAGAAAAAAAAACCATAAGAGACTCTTAAACTCACGAAACAAACTGAGGGTTGCTGGGAGTGGGGGTGGAAAATAGGGTGGCTGGGTTATGGACATTGGAGAGGATATATGCTATGGTGAGTGCTGTGAATTGTGAAAAAATGATGATTCACAGACCTGTACCCCTGAAGCAAATAACACATTATATGTTAATAAACACACACACACATACACAAATATCCAGTCATATATACAATGGACTATTACACAGCCATAAAAAAGAATATGAAAATCCCACAGCAAATATCATTCTCAATAGGGAAAAACTGAGAGCTTTTCCCCTAAGATCAGGAAGGGACAGGGATGCCCACTTTCAACATTGTTGTTCAACAAAGTACTAGAAGTCCTAGCCTCAACAATCAGACAACAAAAAGAAATAAAAGAGATTCAAACTGGCAAAGAAGAAGTCAAACTCTGACTCTTTGCAGATGACATGATACTTTATGTGGAAAACCCAAAAGATTCCAACCTAAAATTACTAGAACTCATACAGGAATTCAACAACATAGTAAGATACAAGTCCAATGCACAGAAATAGTTGCATTTCTATATACTAGCAATGTGACTGAAGAAAGGGAAATTAAGAAATCAATCCCATTTACAATTGCACCAAAAACCACAAGACACCTGTGAATAAACCTAACCAGTGAAGTAAAGGATCTATACTCTAAAAACTACAGAACACTTATGAAAGAAATTGAGGAAGACACAAAGAGACAGGAAAACACTCCATGCTAATGGATTGGAAGAATAAATATTGTTAAAATGTCTATGCTACCCCGAACAATCTACACATTCAAAGCAATCCCTATCAAAATACCATCAACATTTTTCACAGAGCTGGGACAAACAAGCCTAAAATTTGTATGGAACCAGAAAAGACTCCCAAATAACAAGAGGAATGTTGAAAGAGAAAACCAAAGCTGGGGGCATCACAGTGTCCGACTTTAAGCTATATTACAAAACTATGATCATCTAGACAGTATGGTATCAACAGACACATAGATCAATGGAGTACAATAGAAAACCCAGAAATGGACCCTCAACTCTATGGTCAACTAATTTGCAACAAAGCAGGAAAAAATATCCAATAGAAAAAAAATGACAGTCTCTTCAATAAATGGTACTGGAAAAATTGGACATATACATGCAGAAGAACAAAACTGGACCACTTCCTTACACCATACCCAAAGATAAATTCAAAATGGATGAAAGACCTAAATGTGAAGCAGGAATCCACCAAATCCTGAAAGAGAAAACAGCAGCAACTTCTTTGACCTCAACCACAGCTACTTCTTGCAAGACACGTCTCTAAAAGCAAGAGAAACAAAACCAAAAATGAACTATTGGGACTTCATCAAGATTAAATCTTCTGCCCAGCAAAGGAAACAGTCAAGAGAACTAAAAGACAACCTACAGAATGGGAGAAGATATTTGCAAATGACATATCAGATAAAGGGCTAGTAACCAAGATCTATAAAGAACTTATCAAACTCAACACCCCAAAAACAAATAATCCACTTAAAAATGGACAGAAAACATGAGCAGATATTTCTCCAAAGAAGATGTACAAAAGGCCAACAGACCTATGAAAAAATGCTCCATATCACTTGACATCAGGGAAATACTGATCAAAACTATGATAGACAACCTCACACCAGTCAGAATGGTTAAAATTAATAAATCAGGAAAAAACAAATGTTGATGAAGATGTGGAGAAAGGGGAACTTTTTTACACTGTTGGTGGGAATGCGAGCTGGTACAGCCATTCTGGGAAACAATATGGCAGTTCCTCAAGAAGTTAAAAGTTGAGCTACCCTATGACCAGCAATTGCACTATTGGGTATTTGCCACAGAGATACCAATGTTGTGAAAAGAAGAGGCACCTGCACCCCAATGTTCATAGCAGCAATGTCCACAACGGCCAAATTATGGAAAGAGCCAAAATATCCATCGGCAAATGAATGGATAAAGATGTGGTTTATATATACAATACAGTATTACACAGCCATCAGGAAGGATGAATATTTACCATTTACACTGATGTGGATGGAACTGGAGAGTATTATGTTAAGTGAAATAAGTCAATCAGAATTATCATATGGTCTCAGTCATTGTGAAATATAAGAAATAGAGCAGAGGATCATAAGGGAAGGGAAGAAAAATGGAATGGGAAGTCAATAAAGAGGGAGACAACCCATGAGAGAGTCTTAACTACAGGAAACAGACAGGGTTGCTGGAGGGGAGGTGGGGGAAATGGGGTAACTGGATGATGGACGTCATGGAGGGAATGTGATGGGATGAGCACTAGGTGTGATACACAACTGATGAATCATTGGACTCTACATCTGAAACTAATGATGTTCTTATATGTTGGCTAATGAATTTTAATTTAAAAAATAACATGATATTAAAAATACAGCTCCTCATCTCACTAACCACACATCTAGTGCTTAACAATCACACCTATACAATAGAATATTTCCATCATAACAGAAAGTTCTACTCCACAGTGCTAATCTAGAACATTCCCCTTGCTCTGAGCACACTCACTCTCTTCTTTTTTATATTTAACATTGATCTGTTGAAAAGATATGGCCAGTTGTTACTTGGAATGCCCACCTTCTGGACTCATCTGACTGTTTCTTTGTGCTGTCATTTAATTCATTTCTTTACCCCCTGTATTGCTTATAAACTCTAAGTTAGAGCTAAAGTCTTTATTAAATTTAATTATTAGATCAAGAGAAAGCAGCAAGTGTTGTTTGGGGGGGGAGAGGTGGTTTCTCCTTAAAATGTGTGCTAGCAGATTTGTGAGATAGTCAAGAGCTCTCACCTTCACACTGAACTTGCCAGTAAAGGCATATACTATCCTGGCTTTATGGTTTTAGGGTTCAAGTTGTTTATTCTGTTGCACATAGCATTTTGACAGCTTCATAAAATTTAGCACCTTCTACAAAATCCTAATTTGGCTCAGCAGTATGCTTCTACTATATCCATCCATCAGGGGAAGGCTGGACAGTAAGAGAGCCAAAGCCAGGAGACAGGCTCCCCACAGCAGTGAGAGACACTTGCATGAGGGCTAGGGTCATATGTAACAAGCCCAACAGTGAGCATTCTCATGTGATGGCAACTTGAAGCATCCTGTGCACCCTCAGATTTTTTTTAAATGCCTCATTTAAGGAACTCTGACAAAAATCAAAAATTTTAAGACACTCACTTGTTTTGTTTCTTAAATTCCACATATGAGTGAAATCATATGATATTTGTCTTTCTCAGACTTATTTCACTTAGCATTATACTTTCTAGTTCCATCCATGTTATTGCAAATGGCAAGATTTCATTCTTTTTTATGGCTGGGTAATATTCCATTGTGTATATATACCACATCTTTAACCATTCATCAGTCAGTGTATATTTGGACTCTGTCCATAATTTTGCTATTGTAGATAATGTTGTTATAAACATCAAGGTGCGTATATCCCTTTGAATTAGTATTTTTGTATTCTTTGGGTAAATACCTAGCAGGGAAATTGCTGGATCATAGGATAGCAAACAAACAAAACAAATGAGCATAGAGAAAAAGAGAGAGAGAGAAACCAAGAAAAAGACTCTTAACTGTAAAGAATAAACATGTTTACCAGAGGGGAGGCAAGTGGGGGGGGGGGTAGGTGAAATAGATAATAGAGATTAAGGATGGCACTTGTGATGAGCACCAGGTGTTTCTATACCTGAAACTAATATTACACTGTATATTAACTAATTGGTATTAAAGGGAGAACTTTAAGAATTTTTAAGATAAACCATGAGGGAGATTTTTTTTATTTTAATTCCTCACCTTAAAAATTTATTAAAATGACGTGAAAAGTAGAAATTATAAGAGAAAAAAGTCTCTATAGAGCTTAAACCAGTGCAGGGAAGTGACTGAATAAACTATGCTTCAGCCACACAAGGGAGTACTAAGCAGCTATAACTAGAAATGGGAAATATCTCTGTACACTGATAAGGAGAATAAAGAAGGCAAAAGAAGTAAGCAAGCAGAGCAGTGGTTATAATATGATACCTTTTATGGAAGAAAGGGGGGAAACTAGATAGAAACATAGATCATTTACTTGTAGTATCATAAGAAACAATAAAATGATAAACCAAAAACCAATATTTTTAAATGGTTTTTGAGGGGAAAAAAAAGAATGAAGAGGATAGCTATAAAGACAAGACTTCTGTGGGTGTAATTGTTAGATGCTTTTTATTTTGGACTGTAAAAGTCTTAAATAATTTTTTTAAAGTTTAGACAAAAGAAAAACAATCCCTTAAAATCTGAAAGTACACCTAAATGAAGGAGACTAACTGCATATAAATATGTGGCAGAGCCACATAAAGAAAACAATTACTTAAAGTAGTTTTAAAACACAGCGTTTTGACTCTGCATCTCAAGTAGGAGATATTGTATAGATAATAAAAAAAGGAAACAAATGATAAACTACATTCACTAGTCATGTGATTAGTATTGATATTTGCTATAAAATGACTATGTTGCCATCATTAGTTACCATAATTTTCAGCATAAAAATGATACAGTATAAAATCAAGAAAGTTAAGTAAAAATCCTACAATCTTAAAAATCAATCAGAAATAGCATTATGAACTCATGTTGTATTTTTCTCTTTAAAAATACATGTGTCCTAGCTCTGTTCACTGAAAGGCTAGAAGCAATGATCACCTAATAACAACGAGTAACTCTTAGAGCCAGGCTGTGCTCTCTAGATACCATTTACCGGGGAAATGGGCTAATTCCAGGTCTAGGGCGAAAAATGTACAAAATGAGAATGAGTCATCTTGTACCAGAGAGCCAGGGAGCTATCAAAGACCGATGAGGTCATACAGAAGTGATACAGGACAGCACCTGCAGCTTGTAGCAGCTGCTCAGTAATGGAGGGACTGATGAATCCATGGCTGCAAGACTCATCTGAGACAGGTGTGAGGACTGCAGGCTGGGAGTGAGACAAGGAGGAGTCCCAGCACCAGTAGGGTGGGCCTGCGTAGGCACAGCAGGGAGAGTGGAATGGAAACTCACCCCTAACAGGCACTGGCTCCGAGCAAGGAACAGAACAAGAATGAGGATGCAAGAACTTTAGTATCTCAGGGGACCCCACCAACCCCAGACTCTGGGCAAGGAATAGTGGCAGGGACCGGAGAAACCATTAACAAAAGAGCTCCTGATACCCAGGAGGAGCTGTAGTAAGGGCTGAAGGGATCCTGGGCACTAGACTCAACCTGCAGGAACACCAAGAGCAGGTTTGGTACAAGAAGTGGAAGACCTGGCGGGCAGGGGTGGAGGGCGGGCCTGGGTGGCTCAGTTGGTTAAGCAGCTGCCTTCTGCTCCGGTCATGATCCCAGGGTCCTCAGATAGAGCCTGCATGCAGCTCCACTCAGTGGGGAGTTTACTTCTCCCTCTCCCTTTGCCCCTCCCACCCCATGCTCAATCTCTCTCTCTCTCTCTCTCTCTCAAATAAATAAATAAAATCTTTTTTAAAAAAGAACCTCAGGACCAAATGCTCTTAAAAGCAGGGGCCATCATGGCAGCCAGGCCAGTGACCCAGAGCCTGTGTGTGCACACACATTGTCTGAGTCCCTGTCTCTGCTGACCTCTGTTCCCCAGGGCCCCAGGTGTCTGCAGCACCCCTGTCCTACCCCTCCTTCCACCCCAGGGCCAGCTCCCCAGTAGCAAAACCCACTCTCTCCAGCCCTAGCCTAGGTTCAGGAGCCTTCTGCTTGGGATACATACCAGAGTCAGTGTCATTCCTTGACCTGGCAGGGCTCCTCCCACCCAAAACCCCTTGGGGGAATCCTCCTTGTCCCCCAGGATGTCTGGATACTATGGGGAAGCTGGCCTAGTGGCTGGAAGGACTCCCCCATTCAGGACGTTTACTGAATTTCTGGGGGAGTCTCCTTGTACCACCCTGCGTGTGCCCGGGGAGCCCCAGGCAACCAGGTGCCCTCCCCCTGCGACCTATGCCCGGAAGTGCCTGAGGCTGTGGTTGGTGGTCTTCCCCATTCTTTACTCTTCCACAGCGTAAGAGCACCTACCTTTATCCATCCAACCTGAGGAAGGTGAGCATTGCTTGTTTTTACTACGCAGCCATAAGTGATGCTGCTAGGCGTGACCCGCCTCATCATCTGGGGTCTTTTGGGTCTTATGAGAGCATTTGTGTTGGCAGCCAGGGCTTGCATTCAGCTGCCGCTTCTGGGGTGTGGATATTTATATGGAGGGGAAGCTGCAGAGCTCTCAGGAAAGCTTGACAGCCTCACTGTCCCATCCGCCGGGTTTTCGGAGGACACGGGACATCGTGCCTCCTCCCTGACACCTTTGGGGGACTTTTCAACTTTTGCTATCTGCTGACTGCCTTCCTGGTGGTTTTAGCGTTCATGTTCAGGAAGACCGAAAGGCTGGCCAGTTCTCACGTTTTGATCCGGCATTAGAAATCCTCATGCAGCGTGTGTTCACGGTTTTCTGCCCAACTTTCTTGATTTTTTGAATTGATTGTTACAGCGTCTTGGCACCTAATGTATTGTAAAAAAAGTTTTCCATTTATGAGGTTCTTTTCATTAGTGGAATTTCTTGATTTCTTGATTTTTATGTTATTTATTTCAGTGTTTTCAAATTATCTGTGATGACAGATCAGTTACTTTTTCTTTTTCTTTTCTTTTTTTTTTTTCATTTCCAACAGTGCCAGACCAATAAAAAATAAAATAAAATAGTTAATACAAATTTTAAAATGGCATTCACAATCTAAGATAGATAGGTAGACAAAGTGGGCTTCTAAGTCAACAAAATGAGACAAAATAGAATCATCAAAAATATGATGATAGGAAAAGATTTTTATTAAAGAGAAAATAGAAATAATTTTTTAATTACAGATGTAGCAGATATAAAGTATACTGTCAAAATGACATTAATGTTTCTGAAAGCTCTGACTTCCAGTATGTCTTCTTGTCCAATCACAAACTGAAACCAGAATTTACAGATGCCAGCAGCCTGAGGTTTTCCACCTACTATGTTGAAAATAGCACAGTTTATCTTATGTTTCCCCTCTAGCATTAATGCTTCTTTCTTGTTTAAGAAATCTTTCAGGGGTGCTTGGGCGGCTCAATTGGTTAAGTGTCTACCTTCAGCTCAGGCCATGATCCCAGAGTCCTGGGATCCAGCCCCTCATGGGGCTCCCCGCTCAACCTCCTTCTCCTTCCTCTGCCCCTCCCTATTACTCTGCTCACTCTCTTTCTCTCTCTCTCCCTCTTACAAATAAATAAATAAAATCTCAAAAAAAAAAAAAGAAAAGAAAAGAAAAAGAATGGGCACCTGGGTGGCTCAGTGGGTTGAGCCTCTGCCTTCAGCTCAGGTCATGATCTCAGGTTCCTGGGATAGAGCCCCGCATTGGGCTCTCTGCTCAGCGGGGAGCCTGCTTCCCTTCCTCTCTCTCTGTCTGCCTGCTTCTCTGCCTACTTGTGATCTCTCTCTCTCTCTGTCAAATAAATAAATAAAATCTTTAAACCTAAAAAACATAATCTTTCACTATCTCAAGGTCATGAAGATATTCTATTTTAGTTTCTAAGAATTTTTGTATGCTTTACTCTCCATATTTAGGTATTTAAGACATCTAGAAAAGATTAAGTATTGTGCAAGGTAGAGATTCCATTTTACTTTTTTTCTCATTGATTTCTACTTGTCACTTTATTGAGACATTAATAATTCATATTATCATAAATCAAAGGTCTATGAATGTATGGGTCTGTATATTTGGGTCAATGGTCTATATGTCTATTCTTGCACCAATAATATGTTGCCTCAATTACAACAGCTTTACAATAGGTCTTGGTATCTGGAAGCTGAAGTCTTCCTACACTGTTCTTTTTAAATAGTATCTTTGTTTGGCCTTTGCATTCCCATATAAATTTTTAAGTGAACCCAACCAGTTCTCCCAAGAAGTTTATTGGTATTTTAATTAAAATTTCATTAAATCTATAAATATATTTGAAGAAAATGACACATTTAACACTACTGAGTCTTCTAATCCATGAACATAGTTTATCTCTTCATTCATTTAGGTCTTTTTTATTTTAAGTAGCCTCCACAACCAGCATGGAGCCCAAGGTGGAACTTGAACTCACAACCCTAGAGAAAGCAAGACCTGAGCTGAGATCAAAAGTCAGACACTTAACCAACAGAGCCAAGTGTTATAATCTGAAAAGAAAGAAGAGATACAGTAGTCAATTTTAAAATGCTACACTGGCTTAAGATGGGACCATTTGACCACAAGTAAAGTGATTGTCATGAAATGAAACACAACAAATATATAAAAGTTCATGAGTCTATAAAACATTTTTAAAAACTCTTCAGTCAGGGAGACTGAGTGTCTCAGTCCATTAAGCATCTGCCTTTGGCTCAGGTCATGATCCCAGAGTCCTGAGATGGAGTTCCACATTGGGTTCCCTGCTCAGCGGAGAGTCTGCTTCTCCCTCTGCCTGTCCACCATTGCCCCCAGCATGTGCACTCTCTCTCACTCAATCTCTCTCTCAAATAAATAAATAAGATCTTTTTAAAAAATAAAAATAAAAACTCTTCAATCATCATAGCAAATTGTTAGGACATCAATAATTACTCTGAAAATTGATAAATTGATAAAGGGACAAAATCAAACATCCACTTTTCTCTTATGAACTATATTCCAGGGAAACTAATGAATTTATTAGGTGAAACTTTGATGGAGAACTTTATAACAGAAGGAACAGGTTGACCCCACTTGAACCTATGACCAATCTTATCATTACAAAAAGGACAACAGATATGATGAGCCTCCCAGCACACAACCACAGTGAGATGCAATAAAAGCCACAGCACCATCTGTATGAAGGGTTTTTGCCTTAAAAAGGAGCCCTAACTTAATAAAGTCTCTGGATGCAACCACCTCTTTATAAGAAATACAGGAGACAGAAGTTAAAGAGGCCCTCTATGCAACAATCAGCCAAATCTAGGGTACAAGAGAGTCTAGAAATCCAATGAGCTAGTTTTTCTGACAAATCAATAACATTTTCAGTAATGATAATAATAACAAATTAAGTGAAAAGAACAAAGAATATTTAAGATATATCCCAAAGTGATATGTGGGTCTTCTTTGGATCCTGATTCAGACAAATCAACTCTAAAAGATAATTTTGGAGAATATGACCCTTAGCTATGTACTACATGAAATCAAGGAACTATGGTTTATTTAATTTGATAGGTGTGATAATACCTATCAGATGGGTTTTTTAAATGTTCTTGTTAGTCAGAGATGCATACTGTAGTATTGAGAGGTAAAATTACATGCTGTCTGGAATTTGTTTTAAACAATTCCAATTTTTAAAAATGATGTGAGAGAAGTGGTAGCTCAAATATAGATGGCAAAATAGGGACAATTATTGAAATTGATGTATGGGGGACATAAGAATTCTTCATTATATTGTCCTCCTTACTTTTGTGTATGTCTAAAATTTCTAAGCAAATGTCTATTATCTGTGTAAGTTAAAGACATTCAATAAATTCAAAAACCAAGTAAGAAACTGGGACAAATATTTGCAATTTATATGATAGTCAAAAAGTCAATATACGTTCTAGATAAACAGTTGTTATAACATGTTAAAAGTGAGCTCTCTAATAAAAAGATAGTTAAGGATAATGAAAAAGCAATTTACCTAATTATAAATGGCTAGTAAACTTACAAAAATTAGAGAAAGTCACTAATTATCAAAGGAAATAAATTAAAAGTGATGAAATACTATTTTTCAATATTGTTTTAAGTCATCGCCGTGTGATGAGAAACAAACAAGTTCCTGGGTAGATTATAAATTGCGTAAACCTTCTAGCAGATAATTGGGCAACATGTATTAAAGACCCTCAAAAATGTGTGCCCCGGGCACAGAGAAATGGCTGTTTCTTTAACTGGGGCAAGAAATATTCAAGATGAGTCTGGAGCAAAGTGAAGAAGGAAAAACAAAAAACCCCATCCAACAAAATAAAGTAGCATTGGGTAGTAACCCAAAGTATAAAATCAATATCCATGAGTCCATTCTGATATAAATGAGTGCATAAGTAATTAAATTAATGGGAAGAACAGGAAAATCTCCCATGAATCCCAAATTCTAATTCCTGTGTAGTACTCCCCACTCAAGGAGGTAGAGCATAATTCCCCAACTCTTTCTTTCTTAAGATTTATTTATTTATTTATTTATTTATTTGAGAGGGAGAGGGAGCATGCAAGATGGAAGGAGAGAAATGAGGGGAGGAGCAGGGGGGAAAAACAGAGGAAACTATCTCAAGTAGACTCCAAGCTGAGTCCAAAATCCTTCACATGGTGCAATCCCATGACCCTGAGATCATCATGTGAGCTGAACAAGAGACTGTCACTTAACTAACTAGCCACCCAGGCACCCCATAATTCCCCACCTCTTAAGTGGAAGGATGTTCATAGTAACTTCCTTCCAGAGACCACAAAAAAAAAGGGAAAAGAGTAATTTTATGGTGGAGAAACCTAACACTACCTATAGACCGTTACTAGACATATGAAGGGTGTTACAGATACACATGTAGTTGATATTCTCCATATTTCATTTTAATTGCAAAATAACAGATAGTATTAATCCATATTTGAAAGTAGAGATGTAGTGAAATACAGATAAATAGAAAAACCTCAAAGTATATGCACAAAATATTAATTGAAGCTATATTCCTTTGGAACATTTTCTGATTCTTCTATCAGCAAGTTGAAATTTCCATGAAAGAGCTGGGTTAGCCAAAAGGATCTAATGGGTCCCTAACCTACATCCATTCTCATCTGTCAGCACAGGGACTTAATTGTCACTGTCTGTGCCATTTGGTCATTAAAAAGGTTTTAAGTCACTTCTGGAAGAAAAATAGTATATTTACTTTTAAATTAGTATAATGTTCAATTCTGTATCAACTTTAGTACATTCAAAATAAATTTTTATTTGTGAACAGTCTGTTCAACTTTCCAGAAAAATGGAGGGAATAGGGGGCCACTTTACCTTCCTGAAGGAACCCAGCAAGCCCATGTCCCTAGCTGGTGACCCCCTCCCAACTCAGCCCCCTTCTTAACCCCACCCTCCCAACACTTACTTCTCTTTCCCAGGAAGAAAGGAAGGTAACTCAGAGAAGCCAGGGCATGAGCCAAGTCTGGACAATACCCAGGAGTATACCTCCTTCCTGCCTGAAGACATTGTGGAACACCCAATGACTCACAGCCACTGGACTTGACCAGCAGTTGGCCTCCCCTCTGTGACAGGTACACTTCTGCATCCTTCTACCAGGAAACATACCAGAAGGGAAAGCGATTACAGGTATCCTTTCAATGGAATGCTGGCTAGCAAACCCTCCAGGAACTGTCTGATTCGATGAGGATGTGTGCCTTTGGTTGTTTGTAGTTGGGCTGTTTAGCAAGCCTATAGAGAAATTAACTTTTGGAGGGTTGATGGTTATGAAGACTTTTTTGTCCATAGCAATGCAAATGAATTGAATCCAGTGGAGAATATAATCTCTATAAACCCAATTGTCATTTGAACTGGCTCCCTTGTTCACTAGTAGTTAAATAAAATCTTCCATGTATTTATATATGTATGAGAGTCATAATTTCACCTCTTTGAATATTATCCTATAGTAGTTTCACAGGTGCTATGAGATACCCAGTGGACTCACTGGACAGAGCCAGGTAAACAACATGCTGGAGAGGACATTTCCTGGGCTACTGAGCTCTGACATAGCCCTTCAAGACCCCCAGAGTGAGTCCCAATCAGCAACAGAACTTTGGCTTTGCTCATTCATCCTCTGCTTCTCTGGTTCTGTTATTTTTGTTTTTTGTTTAAGATTTTATTTATTTATTTGACTGACAAAGTTTACAAGTAGGCAGAAAGGCAGTCAGAGAGAGGAGGAAGCAGGATCCTGCTGAGCAGAGAGCCCGATGTGGGGCTCAATCCCAGGACCCTGGGATCATGACCTGAGCCGAAGGCAGAGGCCTAACCCACTGAGCCACCCAGGCATCCCTCTCTGGTTCTGTTTTAATCTTAACTGAATTTATGTTTGTGTTTTTAGTTCTGGTTCTTGCATGACTGCTAAGTTATTCTCCATCTTGGCTATGGTGGTTGAAAATTTGTTTTTGCAGTTTGATCATTTGGTGATCTCTGTAGACAGATGATAGAGATCTATCTCCTTTTGCATGAGAAACAACAGAAAATACAGCTTGTTGGTCTTTGTTTGTCTATTTGAGGGTCAGTCCATTAAGAATTTAGTGCCCCCTGGGAAGAATATCTCTTTGAGATCTAGGATTGGTCAAAGTCTTTGTTTATTTTTGGCCTGTGGCTAAAACTGTGGAACTGAAATCAAAATCTCTCAACGTATCTGTCCATCCCTGTGTCTATGAGCCTACTGTGAGAAAGGCCTTGACCTCTTGGTGTATGAGTGTATAATACATTAGATTACTATGTCTCTTAAATCAAAGGAGCTCTATTCTGATTCATTTATAGAAAAAAATCAGCACTTATTAAATCTAATATTCCTAACCTATAATACTTTCAAGTGTTAGGCTTTGAAAAAATATCCATCATAAAAATCTGCTAACTTAAAAAATGTTTTCTAAATCCATATACAGAGGAACCTGGGTGGCTCAGTTGGTTAAGGGACTGTCTTCAGTTCAGGTCATAATCCTGGGGTCCTGGGATCGAGTCATGCATTGGGCTCCTTGCTCGGTGAGTTGTCCACTTCTCCCTCTCCCTCTGCCAGCCTGCCGCACCACTTGCTTGTGCCCTCTCTCTCTCTATCTCTCTATCTCTTTCTCATTGTCATTGTCATTGTCAAGTATAATGCAAGTACACATTTTTTTTGGTTTGCTTTATCATGAAGAAAATAGTCCATTTGAACTTCCCAGATAGTTACTGATAAAAGATCAAAAAGCTAGCCTTACTCTTACATGGTACAATGAAAACCATAAATTAATGTTTTTCTAAATTGAATGGTTATTCAGACAAACTTAGCATCTGTTTTGTAGTGCATGCAACTGAGTAAATTGCCAATAACTCCAGATAACTTAAAACCCTAAGCTGAGGTTGAATGGACCTAATTGGTGGATAATCATTGGCTACCTAGGTAATTTCTAAGATATGACACTACAATATAATTGCTAAGCACTACTTTATGTTAGTTTACTCTTATTTTTATATGCTACTGAAATACCATGTATTTAGGTCATGTTGATAAACGTATTCATGTTTGCCACTTTAAGAGGAGGTAAAATGGATGCACGTGACTGCCAAAATATGTGTGTGTGTACTCACGCACACTGCTCACCTGCACACAAGCTGGCCGGAGATGGACCTCAATTTTCCACCCACCTCCCAGATTTTTTCTGTATAACAGAAGTTGGCTACTTCAGATAACAGTTGTCTTTAATAAGGGTAGTTGATGCTATACACAAAGCAATAGTATCAAAGAAATACAACTGTGTATGTGCTTTTGATCTGTGAGGGAGTAAAGGGCAGTTTCCTTCCCTAAATGTAAGAGAGAACAGCGAAGGACAAACTAAAAAAGTACGTTTTATTTGTCTGGGTTTATAATACCTGCGTCGTCTGAAATGAATCCATGAAATATGTTAAAGATTTGGCAAAACTCATTCGTTGTTGATGGGTTTGTTGCCTTGGTTCATGGATAAGTGCCTTTGTCTACTATGCAGAAGCTATTCTTCACTTTCACGCAATTTGCCCCCATAGTAGATAGTTTGTGTCCTACCATAAAAATTGCTGTGCTTTCTGTTGACTTTATTACATCCCTGATTATTAAAAAAACAAAATACACACAACACCTCACTTGTAAGAGAGATGCTGATCTTCAAAATTATATCGCCTTCTATGTTCGCTTTACAATTTTCCTTTTTCTCTTTTTATTATTTAAGTTTTTATTTTAATTCCAGTTAGTAAACATACAGTGTTATAGGAGTTTCAGGTGTGACTCAATATAGTGACTCAATATAGTGACTCAACACTTGCACCCAGTGGACATCACAGCAAGTGCCCCCTTAATCCCCATCACCTATTTCACCCATCCCCCACCCATCCACCTCCTCTCTAGTAATCATCAGTGTGTTTTCTTTCTTTTTTTTTTTTTAAGATTTTATTTATTTATTAGAAAGCAAGAGCTCAAGTGGAGGGGAAGGGCAGAAGGAGAGGGAAAAGCAGGTACCCTGTTGCTCAGGGAGCCCAACACGGGGCTCTATCCCAGGACCCCAGGACCATGACCTGAGTTGAAGGAAGATGCTTAACTGACTGAGCCACCCAGGTGCCCCCAACAGTGTGCTTTCTATAGTTAAGAGTCTGTTTCTTGGTGGTCTCTCTCTTTTATTTTTTCTGTCTGCTTGTTTTGTTTCTTAAATTCCACATATGAGTGAACCATCACCTATTTCACCCATCCCCCACCCATCCACCTCCTCTCTAGTAATCATCAGTGTGTTTTCTTTCTTTTTTTTTTTTAAGATTTTATTTATTTATTAGAAAGCAAGAGCTCAAGTGGAGGGGAAGGGCAGAAGGAGAGGGAAAAGCAGGTACCCTGTTGCTCAGGGAGCCCAACACGGGTCTCTATCCCAGGACCCCAGGACCATGACCTGAGTTGAAGGAAGATGCTTAACTGACTGAGCCACCCAGGTGCCCCCAACAGTGTGCTTTCTATAGTTAAGAGTCTGTTTCTTGGTGGTCTCTCTCTTTTATTTTTTCTGTCTGCTTGTTTTGTTTCTTAAATTCCACATATGAGTGAAATCATATTGTATTTGTCTTCATCTGACTGATTTATTTTGCCTAGTGATACACTCTCTGGCTTCATCCATGTCCTTGCAAATGGTAATGATCTCATTCTTATTTTTATGGCTGAGTGTATTCTATTGCACATATGTACCACTTCTTCATCCATTCTTCAGCTGATGGACACTTGGGCTGCTTCCATATTGTGGCTATTGTAAATAATGCTGCTATAAACACGGGGTGCATGTATGCCTTTGAATTAAACTCTTCTATTTGGGTAAATACTCAGTAGTATGATTGCCAGGTCATAAGGTAGGTCTATTTTTAACTTTTTGCAGAAACTCCATACCGTTTTTCCGAGTAGCTGTACCAGTTTGCATTCCCACCAATAGTGCACAAATGTTCCTTTTATTCCACAACCTCACCAGTACTTATTGTTTCTTGTGTTTTTTATTTTAGCCATTCTGACAAGTGTGAGGTGATATCTCATGGTAGTTTCGATTTGTATTTCTCTGATGATAAGATGATGAGCATCTTTTCATGTGTCTGTTGGCCATCTCTAGGTCTTCTTTAGATAAATGTCTATTCATGTCTTCTGTCCATTTTTAAGTGGATTATTTGTTTTTGGGGTGTGGAGTTTGATAAGTTTTTTATATATTTTGGATCTTAACTCTTTGTCAGATACGTCATTTGCAAATATCTTCTCCTAGGGTGCCTGGGTGGCTCAGTGGGTTAAGCCGCTGCCTTCGGCTCAGGTCATGATCTCAGGGTCCTGGGATCGAGTCCCGCATCGGGCTCTCTGCTCAGCAGGGAGCCTGCTTCCCTCTCTCTCTCTCTCTGGCTGCCTCTCTGTCTACTTGTGATTTCTCTCTGTCAAATTAATAAATAAAATCTTTAAAAAAAAAAAAATCTTCTCCTATCCCATAGACTGCCTTTTAGTTCTCTTGACGGTTTCCTTCACTGTGCAGAAGCTTTTTATCTTGGTGAAGTCCTAATAGTTCATTTTTGCTTTTGTTTCCCTTGCATTTAAAGACATGTCTTAACAAGAAGTTGCTGCATTTGAGATCAAAGAGGTTGCTGCCTGTGTTCTCCTCTAGGATTTTGATGGAGTCCTGCCTCACACTTAGGTCTTGCATCCATTTTGAGTTTATCTTTGTGTATGATGTAAGAGAATGATCCAGTTTCATTCTTCTGCATGTGGCTGTCCAATTTCCCAGCACTGTTTATTTAAGAGACTGTACTTTTTTCTATTGGATAGTCTTTCCTGCTTTGTTGAAGATTATTTGACTGTATAATTGTGCATCCATTTCTGGGTTTTCCATTTTGTTCTATTGATCTCTGTGTCTGTTTTTGTGCCAGTACCACATTGTTTTGATGATTACAGCTTTGAAGTCTGGAATCATGATGTATGTGGTTTGAAGTCTGGAATCGTGATGCCTCTAGCTTTGCTTTTCTTTTTCAAGATTGCTTTGGCTACTCAGAGTCTTTTGTGGTTCTACACAAAATTTTAGGATTGTTCTAGATTCGTGAAAAATGCTATTGACCATTTTTTTGCCAACAAGGTTTGCTTTGAGGGCTAAAAATACATTATATGTTTACAAAGATTGCTTTGGGTAGTATAGATATTGTAATGATACTTGTCGTCCAATCCATGAGCACAGAATGTCTTCCTATTTCTTTGTGCCATTTTTGATTTCTTTCATCAACATTTTATAGTTTTCAGAGTACAAATCTTTCACCTCTTTGGTTAGATTTATTCCTTAGTATCTTATTTATTTTGGTGTGACTGTAAATGGAATTATTTTCTTAATTTCTCTTTCTGCTGCTTCATTATTGGTGTATATAAATGCAACAGATTCCTGCACATTGATTTTGTATCCTGCAACTTTACTGAGTTCATGTGTCAGTTCTAGCCATTTTTTGGTAGTGTCTTTTTCAGGTTTTCTACAGATAGTACCATGTCATTTGCAAATAATGAAAATTTGACTTCTTCCTTGCTGATTGGAATGCCTTCTATTTCTTTTTGTCATCTGATTGCTGTGGTTGGGATTTCCAGTACTGTGCTGAATGAAGTGGTGAGAGTGGACATCCTCCTTTGTTCCTGATCTTAGGGGAAAAGCTCTCAGTTTTTCCCCACTGAGGATGAGGTCTCCTGTGGGTTTCTCATATATGGTGTTTGTCGTGTTGAGGTATGTTCCCTCCAGACTTACTTTATTGAGGGCTTTTATCATGAATGAGTGCGGTACTTTGTCAGATGCTCTTGCTGCATCTATTGAGAGGATCATTTGGTCCTTATCCTTTTCTTTATTAATGTGATGTATCACATCGATTGATTTACAAATACTGATCCAATCTTGCAACCTACAATTTCCTTTAGTACTAAGTAGGTGACCAAGGATTACTTCTGGGGACCCATGATACCTTCTTAATCAAGCACCCAAATATTCTCTGACAACTCTTTTGATTTCTTCTTAGGAACAGATCCTGAATACAGAAACAGTTTAAAAACAAAACTTTCAGATATCTTCAGCTAAAACTTTCTTTGCAACTTCCCAAAAAGCCTGTGGAAACTCACAAAGATTTGTTCCTTCACCTTATAAAATGAGGACAAGAGGTGCTAAGTCATTATGTTTGTTTACGGGGTTCCATCTTCCTTTATCAGCACTGCATTGGAAGCGTTGTCACATCAGAAGAGACCCTCAGCCTTCCCTAGGTTAAGTTTGTCTCCGTGAATGTCATCAGCGTGACTATTACAGATACTGTATGCTTTACATGAAGGCCTCAAAGGCTTGTCAGTGCCCTCCCAGCGGAGTAGAGTATTTTACTCTCTTCTGTCTTTGTATTACTGGCTGCTGTAAAAAAAAAAAAAAAAAAAAAATAGCCACAGTTCTGTCACAGGTTGTTCTTATTTAACTCTGTTTGTCTGGAAGCTCTGCCGTGAACTGCAGGCCAGGCACGGTGTATGTGCCCACAGAAGGGCAGCCTGAGCGCCTCAGGAAGAAACTCTACCAGTGGCTCCAAACACCAACACTCGAGTGAGTTACCTCTGGGGACAGCCTGCTTAGCTGACCTCACCTGGACCTTTAGGCATTTAGGCCACACCAACAGACGAATCAGGATCTGTGGGACACAGTTCAGAGCAGAAGCTTTCTGAAAGCCAATGACAAATGAGAATTAATTCAGATTGAATGAGATCATTTTACTGTGATTGTTTTTTGAAACGTTTTTGATATTGCTTTAGTTATCTTTCATTTACAGATCCGTGAGGATGCCCTTTCTCTTCCTTCTTAGCCTGCAATTTTATAGACTTTGCTTTTGTATATTGAAAAGAAAGATTTTTTTTCCCCAGCAATTACTAAAGTCTCTGGGTGCCTTTTCTCCCATATACCTCCTTCCACAGAAGTAGCTATTCTTCTGAATTTAATATTTATTATCCCCATGCATTTTTGAATACTTTGTTATAGATAGAAATCCCTTAGTAATAGATGGCATAGTTTTCAAGCTTTTGATCTTCATAAAATTGGAAGCATGTTGTAACTCTCCCCCTGCAGTTTTCTCTTCTGGGAAGAAGGTGGTGAACATTGTTTCTGAAATTTGCCCAGATTGATACGTGTAGTTCTTGCCCTTCACTTTCCCTTCGAGTGACGAGAGTCCATCCATCTCCTGTTGGTGGACATTTCGGTTTTTGCCGTTGTTTGTTTACAAGTGGCACTGCACTAAACATCTTGTACAGGTCCAATGACCTGCTTACTGAGTATTAGAACCTGCAGTGGAAAACTGGCACTGGTTTTAGCTGTTAAACAGCTCATAGCTGAGCACGAGAAGAAATATTTTCATCTGATTCCCACTGACCGGCCAGAATTCAGAATTACTTCATTCTTTCAGCTTTTCGTGGAAGTGTAGTTATCGTCATAGATTCAATGACAGGAGAAACTGTCCTCCTTTTTACTGAAATATAATTGGATTGTGCATTTGGGATGCCATACCTGGGGATAATTCTCATTTAACCAGGTGTGATGAGTCACTTTATGTACAGAATCAGTGCTGCCAAGTCCTCCCCAGAGAGTGTACCGGGTGCTGGCCTCACAGGTGGGAAATAAGGTGGCTTCCTGCAGGGCAGGACCATTCCCCTGGCTTAGGAACTTTGGTAAGAGAGGAAATCATCCAGTCACCTGGTGTGGACAGTTTGTAGGCTCCGTTTCCTAGCGAAAAACAGAAACTTTTAAAAATCCAGGCTGAGGGCCCTTATGAAAACTTCCCGACAAAAGCTAATTCCAGGGCCTTTGCAATCGCTCGATGATGCTGCATGGCTCCCTAGATTTGAAAGCAAACTCAAGGAGCCTGTAAATTAATGAACATTAATTTACTTACTGCACCTATGATAATAATCAGGCCAAGCCTGATCAGACCCATTGGTTGGGGATCAAGAATAATTTTTGGAGATTACTATGGCCCTGGGTGGGGTGAAGACTGTCTTTTAAAAAAATGTGAAAGACTTTAAATAAGAGAAAGAATTACTGTGTATCTCTTCACTACAAATCTGAACATGACCTAGTGGACCCTGCGGTTGTCTGATTCTGTGGGATGCATGCCTTTGAGTGTCTGGGGTCAGGCTGTTTTGTAAAGACAGAGTGAGCTAATGCAGGCTGACAGAGATGCAAATAAGTATTGTCCAGGAGAAACTATAAATCTCCATAAATCCTGTTCTCATGTAGAATGCCTGTAGCAGCTCACCAGCTCCTCATTAATTAGTTAAATAAATATGTTGCATTTTTATTTCTATGAGACATATGTAAATATGTATGCCTGGTTTTACTTTTTTAAAATTTTCTATAATACTTTGGGGTGCCTGGGTGGCTCAGTGAGTTAAACAGCTAACTTTGGCTCAAACCATGATCTCAGGGTCCTGGGATTAAATCCCACTCCATGCTCAGTGGGGTGTCTGCTTCTCCCTCCCCCTCAGCCCCTCCCCCTCCCCCGATCATGCTCACTTTCTCAAATAAATAAACTTTTTAAATAAATAAATAAATAAATAATTCTGCAGTACTTCTTAATTCCTACAACCACTCTGTGAATGAAGTGTTATCACCACAAACTGAGACCCAAGGCTGGGTCACACCATTAAGGCTAGATGCGTCCAGTGTGAGATCCCAGTTCTTAAGCACCCCCAGGCCTGCTTGCGGGTGCCTGCATACAGTCTGAACATCCATCTTGTCAGTGCTCTGCGCCTTTGTTCCGCAGGAATCAACCCTTCCTCTGCTCCTGAGTCAAGCAGCTCACTGTCCCTTCCCTACATATTTTGAAAATCTTATTTCCTTCCAGCTATCTCCTAGGGCTTCCTTTGGGCAGAGGACTTGTGGGGGTGGTGGGGGAGTGGCCTTCCTTCCATGCACAGCTCTGTGGGTCCTCTGCTCCCAGGGAGACTTCTGTCCCCGGTGGCCCCCCTCTCAGCCCTGCATTAGTTCCTGCCTGCAACTCAGCCCTGCTCCTTGGTTTCCTCAAAGCAACAATGACACCACTAAAGGTATAGGATTAAAGGTGGGATTTTCAGCCCAGAACAGAATTAGAAACAACTTAAATTGAATATTAGTCTTTAGTGTCTTACAAACACCAGGTGTTTGCTACCAGACATACAACTCACCTTTGCTCCTTGCCTGGCTCACTGCTCCCTCCTTGGGTTCCTGTCTTCTTCCAGACTCCATCTCTCCCCATCCTGCCCCTGGTAACATCCTCACACCAACCTCCGTCACCTCCCACAGGCAGAGGCAAAACTACTTTATCATGAAGAACAACCCTCTTCTTTGGCTTCTGCTATCCAGGCCATGTGGGAAAGAGAGAAAAATCATGTTTCAGAAGTAAACATGATCTTGGGGTTGTTGGTTTTTTCAGCCCAACAAATGACCTTTTGACTCTGTTAGAGGAGTTTTTGTTTCCTGCTGGCCTGATCCTTTCCAACTTTAAACTGTGGGCAACTTTTCTAATAGAAATTGCTTTCTTCCTATTACACAAAAATCGAATTCCCCGACAGAAGGTGATAATCTGTCAGCATGGAATGCACCCAAACAATGTTGCCACCGGCCTGCAGACACTTGGAGAGGAAATTCTAGAATGTGCTGAGCAACTGCAGTCTTGTTCGAATAAGGACACATACAGCACACTATTTTGAAAGATCTTAAATGTAGATCTTGCCTATGGTCTTTCAAAAAAATTCATTTGAACAAAATAGAGAAAGGTTTGCAGCTCACAGAACGGTGGAGCGGGGGGTGGATGTCACACTGGGGAAACCAACATTTCAGAAGAGATTATGAGCAAGTGTGAGTCTATGGTGGTGTGCCTTGGGGCTCACCAAATCTCAGTGACTGTCTTACAACTCATCATAGCATTGTTCTCCTGTCCACCATCAGGCCACCACCCTGGGTGCTGGGCTTCAGCCAAGACTGGACCCAGGCTGAGACGGAAGTCGGCTGTGACAGACGCAGAGCCCACACAGACTGCTGACAAGGTTCAGTCTTCAGGTCAAATTAAACAGGCAAAATGCAGGGGGCCTGGGTGGCTCAGTGGGTTAAGCCCCTGCCTCCAGCTCGGGTCATGATCTCAGGGTCCTGCATCGGGCTCTCTGCTCGGCGGGGAGCCTGCTTCCTCCTCTCTCTCTCTCTCTGCCTACTTGTGATCTCTGTCTGTCAAATAAATAAAATCTTTAAAAGAAAAAAAAAAAAAAAAGAACAGGCAAAACGCAGCCAGGTGAAGCCCCGATCTGCCTTTGAGTATTTAAAAACCACACTTCCAGACAGGCAAAAACAAAACAGCTTGCTGGGTTGGGGTGATGGGACTGGTGCTCCTTTGCTCCAATTTCTAGCAAACAAGGCTCTGCAATTAGCTGTGGAGGCCAGAGGGCAGGGTCCAAGAAGAGCATGGTGGAGCACCCGAGGCAGGATGCTGACCTGGATGGAGCCAGGGAACACAGAGAGTTCCTGCTGCAGGGGGAGCTCAGGGGAGGGAACAGCTAAGCTCAGCCCACTACATGCAGCATGACAAATGCCAGGACAGACAGAGGGACTGATGGGGGCGAGCTCAGAGGAGGTGGCTGACTTCCCGGGGCTGGGCACTCTGCTCTAAAGGGGAGTGGGTGTCACTAGGAGAGCAAAGGACCTGTCACTGAGGGCACTTGGCCACAGCACAGCAAAGAAAAGTGGGACAGTGAGAAGAGGCCAGGTGGCTCACCTATGTCACCGAGACAGTAGATTTGAGGCAGGGAGTAGAGGAAGATGGGGTAGAGAGATGGTTGGGGGCCAACTCCTTAAGGGTCTGGCTGAGGGACTTGGGCTTCTGTGGGAAAACATAGGAGCTATGTGTTCAGGAATGAGTCAGAAAATTGCCTTGGCAGCCATGGTCCGCTCCAGAGATGGACTGGGGGGAGATGCCAGAGGGCAGTGAGACCCACCAGAACACTGCAGCTGAAGTGCAGGAGGAGGTGACAGGACCTGAGCCAGGAGGAAGGGAAGATGGGCAGGAAGAAACCAATTATGAACATTTTAGGAGGCCAGAGGACTCGGTGGCAGACCTGGGAGCTTGAAGTAATCAAGAATGCTTCAGGTAATGGAAACCCCCACAGATGTGATGGGCTTATTTGTTTCACATGCCAAGTCAGGAAAAGACAGGCGGGTTGGAATGAACACAGTTCTAGGAGGCTATCCCTCCACCTTTCCATCCCGCCATCTTCAGTGAGTCGTCCTCTGTTCTTACTCATGTGGCCTCAGGCTCTTAAGACAGCTGCTGTAGCTCCAGCCTTCCTTCTAGACAGGGAAGGAGGCAAGGAGCTTTCCGTTGAAAAAGCTTCGACTTTTTATTTGGGAAGGGATGCTGTCCTTCATGCCATTGGCCAGGACGGCATCATACAGCCACCCATAACTGCAAGGAAGGCTGAGTGACTTTAGTGGAGCTCGTTGGTACCCTGAGTTTGGTTAGGGAGGAGAAACAGAGGAGTATTGTCTGGGTGCCTAGCAGTGTCTGCCCCTGGGGGAGGTGGCAGATGTCACCACGGGTTTGACAAGCCTAGCCTAGAGGCATAAACAGTTTGAGGTGACCACTGACCTCCAGAGAAGATGGGCAACTAGATACACCCACCTGAACCTTCAGTGAGGACCCTGACCTAAAGCCATAAACGAAGTCACCAGCTCATAATGAAGGAGGATCCTCCCGGCCCCTTCCGCAACTCTGCTCTATAGAAACCACGAATCCTCCAGGACAACCAAAGTAAGAATGACAGTGTCATATCAGGCTTCTAGAGGAAGGAACCCCATGGCCTTGCCTCTAGGGTGGTTTCTGTGTAAGAACCTTGGCCCACCATGCACTTATCATCTCCTTGGGGGAAGAGCTGTACCTCCTTCCTGGTCGCCTCCAGACATTCATACAGAGCAGGACACATCGCAGTTCTTTTTTTTTTTCTTTTTTTTTTTTCTTTCTTTTTTTTTTTTTTAGATTTTATCTGTTTATTTGACAGGCAGAGATCACAAGTAGGCAGAGAGGCAGGCAGAGAGAGAGGAGGAAGCAGGCTCCCTGCTGAGCAGAGAACCCGATGCAGGGTTCCCAGGACCCTGGGATCATGACCCGAGCTAAAAGTGGAGGCTTTAACCCACTGAGCCCCCAGGGGCCCCCAGAGCAGGACACATCGAGGATAGGAGATAAGCGCTGGAGGCTGACAGGCTGGTGGCCAGGACCTCTGCCACCCTGAGACTTGAACAAAGTGTTTCCTTGAGCAAGACTCAATGTCCCTCTTTGTCACTGTGTGTTGACCTTGGCTGGCTGGGACAGGGAATCTCCCCAGCCCTCCCGCCGCAGCCGGGGTCCTCATCTATATTCAGGGTTGTTAGAAAGGCTGCTTCCTTGCTTGTTAATTATCCTTCCTAATTATGCTGAGAAGGGCCCTTCCTCAGTGATTTGCTCTTCCGCAGCCAGAGCTGGGCCTGGGATGCTGCTGGCAGCAGCCTGCCCTGTCTGCCAACAGGCTCACAGGGGCCCCTCTTAGGAGCCCCAGCCTGAGAGCAGGCCAGGAAGGCTGTCTTGACTCCCTTGCCCCTCTCTGGCCTCGTGGACCATAAATGGCTTCTGAATGGGGCTTTTCTTATAGGGAGATGTTTCTCAATTCCTCAGCAGTCCTGCCTCAAAACCTCTTCCTTCGCTCCTGACATTGGTGGTCAGGCCGCCCAGAGGCCCTCCTCCTGCCTCCTCTACAAATTCCCCCACGTGCCCTCATCGCTTCCTTCAGTGCCCCTCAGCCTCAACCTCTCCCCTGAGCTCCAGGCTCCCCAGCGAGGCCCTGAACCCCCACAGGCCTCTCCAGCCGACCCCCTCCTCTTGCCCAGGCTTCCTCCTCTTCCACTTGTTTCTCCCTGTGTGGCCTGGCACCTGCCTGTTTCCGCTCCCAGAGACGCCTATCACCTTGACAGGCTCAGCAGAGACTCCTCCTCCCATGGGAAGCCAGGGTGCTAGCTCCTTTTGTCTCCAGAGCCTTGAAGACACAATCACAATAGGCCCTCCTATGGTCCTTTCTTGCCTGCTCGGCTGTGAGTGCATCAGGGGTAGGAACCATACTTCTCTGTAATCTCAGGGACTGTGTGGGAGATGGCTGGGGAGTGAGTGAATGAATGAATGAATGAGCAAGTGAATGAATGCTCAGGAGACTGGATCTATACAGACTCAGGTGTATCCTCAACCACACAGGCTGAGGAAGACAACACACTGTCTACACCATCTCCCGTAGTGGGACAAATTCTGGAGTGAGGCCTGCTGGAACATGGAGGAACACCCCCACATGAGTTATATTTCCTGATCACATACTGACCCTCTTGAGGTGAGTAATGCAAGGGTCTACCCAGTATCACACACATGCTTGCACTCCCAAACACACACACACACATACACACACCCCTACTGGTAGCCTCCATCCAGTCACATTCCCTGGTCTCATAGCCCCTTCTGAAAGACACCACGTAGTGCACACTCACTGGTTTGAGCTCCTAGAACCCATCCTCTATCTCCTTGGAAGCCATGCCCAAATTTGTGTTCAGGTGTCCACCCTCTTTCACTCAGCTCAGCCCCACCTCTGGCTCAAGGCCTTGTAACTTCGGGGGCTGATCAGAGGTCCCACCACCAGCCACAGAAACAGACTCAGCACTGGGGACTCAGGCCAATGAAACAAAACTTTGCTGAGGGGCTTCTGGAAAGGAAGACTCGTGTACCTCTGTGGAGGTCTCTTCTGCACAGTGCAAGTGACAGACATCAAACCTGAAACTTTGAGAACCCCGTCCAAAGATGAAGCCAACCCCAGGCAACAGGGGACCCAAGAGCATCACAGAAAGCCTAAGCTATAGCCTGAGTGCCCACTTACTTCAGATGCCCAGAATGCCCAGCCAAGGCTTGCTGAGCAAATGAACCCAAAGTTTGGTCACAGTGTCTCCGTTCAGACCTGGTCTTTGGGAATGGGTGACACTAGGGGTGTGAATACTTAAATTCCCAGAGGCAAAAACCACAGGTGATGTCAGGGCTGGTGGGACCAAGAGAAGCAATGCCAGTGTGGTCTCCAAATACAACCAAGGATGAGGAACAAGAGGCCCGCCAGAGCCGACCAGTGTCTGAGTCGCTGTGGAAGAGCTTGGGAGCTGGCAGGAGGGAGGGGAGACCAGGGGGACTTCCCAGGGATGGTCACTGTTTGTGCAGAGTCTGTGGCCTTGGGCAAGGAGAGGGACCATTAGCCATGACAAGGTATGTGCTGTTCGCCTCTAAATTTTGAATGTCTCTCCGACAGACACAAACCTGGTAGTGTCCCAGCTCCCAGACACTCGGCTGCAGGCCAACTGCCTACCATTTGGGCAGGGGTACCGCACCCGGGCTCCCTCTCTCTGGGAGCAATCTGTGCAGGGTCAGCTTCCTCCACCGCCTACACAGAGCTCCCTGCAGGCGCCACCCCTGGGAGACGGAGCAGGGCTTTTCCTGCTGAACACAGTCCCGCCGCAAGGGGCAGGACCTCCTTGAGGGTCAAGGGAAGAAGCTCAAAGCCACCATTTGATACATCCATGAATCTCATACTGAGACAAACCTAAGGCAAATGTTTTGTCCTGCACGATGTGTTTAAATTTCTCACCATGAAATAAAAGGGAAGATTCTCATGGCACACCCCCCACCCCAAGTTCTGAAGCACAGTGGAGGGGACCAAGCCTGAACTTCAAGCCCACCTCTGCCAGCATGAGTGGTCAACGTGGGAGGAATGGACAAATGAATGAAGAGCTAAAGCGTCTGAAGCAGGGGTAACTGGAAATGAGCTCAGTGCCTGCCCCCGCGCCCCCAGCGCCACCGTGCTCACGGAAACCATGGTGGGCAGAGCCAACAAGGTCAGCCACAGACAAGGGAAGGCCACAGCAGTGATTATCGCCCCCGAAGCAAAGCTCAGGGGTTTATATAAGACTCTGACGTTCATCTCCTTCACTGGCTTTTCTCCACTCTCCAAAGTTATGTAGGGAGACGTCCCTTCCACCTGTTAGTCCGGCAGGTCCCCGGGCCCGGGAGCACAGCTCTGGACCCAGGCCACCACGGTGTGTGTCACAGGCTTGTTCACAGCGTGTCTTTGAGCAGCTGAAGAGCTGGGCCGCGTGCAGTGGGGACCTTCGTGCTGGAAAGCGAGGCAGTGGTATAAAGAGGGAGAAGCTGTCCCAGCTGTGCTAGTCCCTCCTGGCACCAGGCTCGGGCCTTTCCCATGCCCCTGAGGCCAACTGTGAAGATTCACAATCCTGTCCCACTACTCACCAGCCAGCCACCCACCCTCCTTGGGCCTCCACTTCCACATCTGGGAAATGGAGTCCTGGCACCTGAGCCCACAGTTCTCACACATATTAAATAATGTCACTTACGGCGGCACCTAGCTGGCTCTTCAAGCTCCTTCCCTGCCTGTCTCTTGGCCCCCAACACCTACACCCTAACCGACCACCAGGCTAACGGCCAGGGGGCAGGGGCTGAAGCATTCAGTGGGGCCCAGAGCAACTCCATAGGCGATGGCGAGCACACCGCAGCTGGTGGGGCAGCTGGGAGAATGGAGGCTCTTGACCAGCAGCACCCGCCTGGGTAAAGGGTCAGTGGGGCGGACTGCCTCAGTAGAAAACCCACTGATAATCACGGTGTGGCCGCACTGCAGACAGGAAGGGAGTGAGGACAAATAAATGAACACAAGTTTTCTGCGTGTCTTTGTCAGTTGGTTTCATTTTGTTTGGAACACTAAGATTTATTTTCAAACAGCACACAGACGGTCTGCAGGGCAGGGCCAGGCCAGGCCGATGTCTGGGCCCTGAGGTCTCTGGAGAGACCCAACCCCACCCACAGCAGCTGCCAGGAAAAAGAGGACCCTTGCCCGGGCTGCTCAGCCGAAGCTTCAGGCAAGCGTGGTGGCTCAGCAGCCCCCAGGCCCCGCCCTGCGGCCAGGCACACATGCGGGCACAGTGTGGGGGCGGGAGAGACCGGGGTGGCCGGGAACCTAACTAGGGGAACACAGCAGCTTCAGGAACACTGGTGATTCCACTGGACTTGCCGAAAACAGGCTCTTTGGAAAACAACCTAATCTTTGGGAGAACACCTCTTGACTTAGGTCTCTCCTCTCAATTTCCCTTTTCTTTTCAAAAGTTTAAAAACAAAATCAGGAAAAAAAAAAAAAAAAGCCCACACATTTTTCGGGAAAAGGTGTTCACACGCCCAGAGAGCTGCACCAGCTGCTGCCCTCACTGAACCCGCTCGGTGAAGTTCTCCGGAAAGACGCCCCGGCATTTCTCCAGCTCCTTGTGCTGGTTCCAGTCACTCTCCTTCACGCCCATGAGCCAGCCTTCATCCTGAGAGTGAAGCGGAGCACCCAGGTCACACAGGGAAGGGGACAGAGAGCACTCAAACCCTGCAGGGCATGGGTCACACTGGAGAACTGCTGGGAGAATATCCCCTCATTCTTGCTGATCATTTCCTCCAGCCTATCACACCCACCTGAAAGAATGCCTCCTCCAGGCAGCATTCCCTGCTACCCCAGCTCAAACCAGCTCAGGCTAGGAGCCATCTGCCTTTCATTTAGCAGGTGGATTTAACTCTGGCATTTGGGCGAGTCCTCCTCTCTCTAGAAAGGCAGCCTAACTGCTGCACTGGTCTGAATGTATCTGAACACCCTCAATCCCAGGCCAGGAGCTTCCCACTGTCTGGTGCCAACAGAGCACATCAGCTGCTCTTCCAGACTTCTACAGACCCAGAAATTTCTGGTGAGCATTGACCAGTTAAAGTTTCTCAAGTGACTCAAGGCCACCCCCTCAAGCCCTTTACCACACACCTGGCCTTTGCTTTCAAAGACCCCTCACAGGGATCACCTACCCAAGCCCTGACAAGGTCCCTAGCCCCAGACCCTGACCCCTGGGCCCACAGGAGCCATACATCCTGCCCAAGGTAGAGGCCATCACTGACCCCACTAAGCCTGGGATCGCCTTCGGTCTTCGTTATGTCATGGCCTACCTGTCACAGAGCCTATGTATGTTCTCTGACCCATGTCCACCCACCCACATGACTCCCACTGCAGGCTGGGGGCCAGGATTCTGCTTCTTAAAACCCCACCCAGTCCAGGGCTAGCCCTGGGAGGACATGAGTGGAGAGCCGGGGGTTGAGGGGAATTGGCAGGTTTAGCACTGGGCACAGGAAATCCTTGTTACTTAAACCTCCTAGCCCTTGTGGCCTCAGTCGATACCTATTACACTCGAGTCTCAGCACCCACAGTGAGCTCCTCCTAAGAACCCACAGTTACCCAAAGCAAGCAGCCTGTGGGAATTTAGGAGGGCAGTCCCTATTCTGTGCCAGCCCCAGCCTCCACTAGGAGCTCACTCTGAGATCGACTAACGAGGAGAAGCCACCGCAGGGAAAGGTATCTGGCCTGGGAAGCAGCTGGGGGCACAGCTGGGGGTGTTTGGGGGTTCTGCGGGAAACCACACACTGTCCCTGTGGGCAGGGGGCAAGGCCAGCCTGGAAGAAGCAGCCCAGCATGAGGCTGACGAGAGGACACCTCAGCGGCTCGCTGCTGGGCCAAAGGTTTCACGGAGAGGTGGCCAGGGATCCTGTCCTAGGAGGGGAAGAAGACTTTGAAGGGTAGGGGAGGAGGAGGGGAGAAAGACACCTTGATGCAAAAACCTGAGAGAAAGGCAGAGCCAAGGGAGGAAGCCAGAAGGAAAGCTGACAGCCCGAGGAAATGGACAGAGGGGACATGAAGACCCAGGGAAATGTGACAGCACGGGAGGAGACACCAAAGGGAAGGGAGAGACAGGGAGAGAGGTGAAGGGAGGGGGAAATGAGCGAGGGGAGAAGAGAAAAAGAAAGAGGGGGGTGGTGAGCAGCTGCGCACTGATGGGTCTCTGCTGCCCCCTGCTGGCCACTCCTGCCCCTTACCTGCTCCTCAGGGTTCTGGAAGGGGATCACCAGCACCACGTCACCAGCCTTGAGCTGCAACTCATCCGTGTCGGTGGCCACATAGTCATGCTGGGCCTGCACCTGCAGAGGTTGGGAGAGAGCTCAACACCCCATCCTCCGAGGCCTCTGGTCCCACCTGCATCCTCCGAGGCCTCTGGTCCCACCTCCAACCTGGCTTCAGTGTGCCCTGGAAACATGGTGACTGGAAGCATGGGAAAGCAAAAGGACCAGGGCTCAAGATGCCACCTCGCAGACTGGGTAGCAGGGGTAGTGGGGGCAGGGGAACTTTGGGCAAACCCACGTAGCGTCCTAGCTCAGTGCCCTCGTCTGTAAAAGGGCACTGTTGGGTCAGATGATGGCAGAGGCTGTGGGGTCAGCTGGCCAAGGCTTACCTTGAACATGAACCCCGGGGGCAGGTCCAAGCGTCCCGCCCCGCTGCCACCCTCCACGGTGCCGTTCACAGTTGCTGAGAAGGTCTCTACCACCACCGCAGGGAGAGAGCTCTGGGGAGAGGAAGCACAGTCAGCATGGGCAGGAAGCTGGTCCCAAGAGGACAGGGGCCACAGGGGCAAGGGAAGGGGAGGGTCCCTGTGACCGATGCCAGACTGGTCTGCCTCCGGGTTCCTCAATAGGAACTGTAACCTGGACCAGCACAGAGCAAGGAGCATAGGCAAGACACAGGGCTGGGGAGCCACGAACGGGAGGGCAGGTGGACAGCAGGAAAGAAAAGACAGGGCCTTGGCCCCTGTCGTCTTACGGAGGCCGCTTCACTTGCTGCTGTCTCCCCGGGCTCCTGGGCTCCAGCCGCAGGTTGGGTCCCACCCGCCACCTCCGAGGCCTCCGCTGGCTGCAATATAAATGCCGGCATGGGGTCAGACACAGGACAGACACTGTAACCAGGACAAGGAAGGGGGGCATGGAGGGCAGTACCCCAAGTGGTATCTGGAGCTCGCCAGTGCTGCTGTGTGGTACAGGGAGCCCCTGGAGGAAAGGCCAGCTTCCTGCCCTGGGAAACAGCTGGAGAAGCAGCTAGAGAAGGTGCTGGCAGCACAGAGATGCCAACTGACCTGCCACACAAGCCCTTGGGTGCCACCAAGACCCTCCCTCACAGGCCCTGCTCTCTATGCCCAAGACCTGGCCAACTCTCAGCTTCTTCCCACCTGCCTGGCCTGGTGGTTGAGCCAGTAGACCCCACACTTGGGGACAACAGTAAGCACCTGTCCCAGCCCCAAAAACCCAGGGCAGGCCAAGCAAACCCCAAGAAGGGGGCAGCACAGAGCTGGGCACCATGGTGGGGGCCCAGCCAAGACAGGCTGACCTGGGTCAACACTCACACTCAGCCAGTTCTAAGCTCTGGGAACAATCACTCAAGCTTCCTAGCCCCCACCTTCCTCGTCTGTAAAAGGAGGAAATGTCTAGGTTAGGGAGAAAATTAAATGAGAAAATTCTGGAAAGTGCCTGCCATAGGTCAGTAGATGCTCTGACCACACCTCCCTCCATCTGCGGGAGGACTAAGTTGGGAGGCTGGGGTTGGCAAGGAGAAGAAGGGCCCATCTGGCCTGAATCACTGCAACCAGGAGTGACAACCCCCATCCTGGGGCCTCCTGGCCCATGGCCCTGGCCTCACCCTCAGGCCCAGAGGCCTTGTCCATCCTGTGCCCCCTCCTTGGGGCTCTTCCTCACTGCTAAACCCCCAGAGACTGGGGACAGGTGGAGGCTGGCAGGTGGACACTTACTTGGGCAGGCCCCGGCTCGGCTGTCTGGCTGGGCCAGGCCACAGCAAAGGTGCCCTCGGCAGCGCTGGGCTCCCTGGAAGGCAGGCTGCCAGCTGGGCTCTCTGTGGGCTAGTGATGGGCCACCAGGGAGAATAGGGTGGGGGGGGGAGGGGGGCACCAGGGAGGAGAGGTTTTGGGCAAGGGCACGAGACAAGAGAAGAGAGTCGTGAGCAGCCCAGTGTTGGCAGAAGGAGACTGGGTACCTGTGGCAGGCAGCCTGGCCCAGCAGGGGACAGACATGGAACCCGTAAAGAGAAAACCACACCCACTTCCTTGCTCCCAGCACTGCCAAGGGGACGAGCAGGTGCAAACAAACCGCACACAGTTCAGCACCCGCCAAAACCCACTTATCAAGGTGGCTGCCCACACCAGGCTTTCTCTGGCCTCCCCCAGAGTCAGGTTATGTGGTGCCTTGGAGCTGGCGAGAGACTGTGCTACCAGCATTTCCACACCCGCTGCCCCTGATCCTGCAGAAGCCGCACTGTGTTTGCTAATGATGTCCCATGCCCTCCCTGAGCCGCATGCCCGAGCCACCCAATGATGATGACAGCCACCCAATGATGATGACGCCCACCCAACAGACCTGCTCACACGAGGACACCTGGCCTCACCCTGTTCATCCTGTATCTCAAGCCACCCTCCCTCTCCCCTCTGTCCCAGCAGCTACCTGATGCCACTGCCCTGTAGGGCCCCCACAGATAGACAACTCCTTAAGGACAAAGACCCTCCACCCCAAGGCCCCCCTCACAGGCCCCAGCCCAGCAGGAGGACAACACATCCCTCCCAGGCAACTGCTCACAGACCCTGACCCTCTTCTCCAGCTAAGCTGAGGAGCCCCTTCCCCAGCCAGCAGGGCTTGGCTGAGAGAAGCTTCTCCACAGACGGGAAGCCGTGGGACAGCTGGAGACAAGCAGTGGCTGCCCGCTCCCTGTGCGCACAAGCACTGGCCTGTGCGGGCATGTGCAGGCACCTGTGAGAAGGCCAGGGCAGGACCAGACACACATAGAGAGCAGCAGCCCCTCCCCCCGGGGTGGGCACAGAGCCAACACGCTTACCTCCCAGAGGTCCCATGGAATTGACTACACGCAGCAGAGGGAGAAGGAGAGAGTTAGTACAGAGGTTAGTCGGGGAGAGGGGGGAAGCTGTCCCCAGTGGCCCCCAACCCAGGTCCCTACAGCTCAGCAGGCACAGGGCAGCAGGGAACCAGGCTCCCGGGTCTCCAGAGCGTCGAGTCCTGGATGCCAGCCAGGGGGCGGAGACCCCAGGCCAGCGCGCACCCAGACGTGGGTCTGCTGCAAGGAGAGGGAAGGACGCTGACAGGGCCCGAAGTTACCGAGTGAGTGTTCAGTTGACCCTCCTCTTGAGGGCCTTCTCCCTGACCTGTGTGTGCTCCTACCCTCCTCCTGCTCAAGGCTGAAGGAGATGACAAGAGCTGGGGGCCAGGGGAAGGGCAGTGAGTGTGAAGAGAGCCTGTTGACCCCACAACCCCAAAGGCCGGGCTCAGATGGGCACACATGGCCAGACCTGAGCCCATCACCCAGCGCCCCATAGATCCATGGGCCCACAGGTGCTGGTAGACTCAGACCAACCTGACCAGAGGGTGTGGGTGCCTTCACAGGGCTCGCCACAGGTGGGAGGGGGTCAAAGTCCAGGTCCAGCAGACTGGCCTGCTCCGAGAAAGGCCCCGGGGCCTCAAACTTGGCAGCAGTGGCAGAGGAGAAAGGCAGTTAGTGACCGGCTGGGAGCATTCCATGGGGTACACATGGCAGGTGCACACACTCACAGACACCTCCGCTTCACACACAAAGGAGCACAGCCTGTGCACAACCCTGGCATGAGCTCCTCGCACACAAAAACAGCACCCACCCCCACCTCGGACACCAGCAACAGACCCACCGGGGCAGCCATCCACCAGCACCAGCCCCAGCTCTGTCCTGCAGGCCCAGACGGTCTCCCAGCCCCTGCTCCTCCTCTCTGCTCCCCACATCCTCGGGCTCTCCCAGCCTCCCCACCCCCACCCCAGAAGCAACACAGTCCACCACCCTGGGCTGGACAAGACCACACACACTCCCTCTAACTGAGAGGGGGCCCCTAGGACAGACCCTGGCCAACCGTCGCTACCCCTAGACAGACAGGTCATCTGCAGGGACACCCACCTACCCATCGGCTCCTCAGAGTGAAGACAGGGCTGAGCCAGAGCACACTGACTAGGAGCCCAATCTTAAGTGTGGGTTCCCCAACACTGGCAGCACCTGTGCTCAAACTACAGGTCCTACCCCCAGCCACCCCCAGAGACTCCTATTCAGGGGGCCTGAGTGCAGCCTAGGAATATGCTTGTAATAGGTTACGGTGTTCACACTGAGAAGCTGGGCCAGACAACGGAGGGAGAGCTGCCCTTGAGGAGGTTAGGCTGGGTCAGGAGGGGCCTGCTCAAGGGCAGGGACACACAGGGTTGCCCTTTGGGGGTCAAGGAACACTTTGCCTGAGAGAAAAGGGCCCTGGCTTGGCCCTGGGTCCTCCTGCCCTACTTCATGCGTGCCAGGAGGGCCAGCCCAGATTCCCATGTCTACTCGGTCTTGATGGTGCCCAGTGCCGAGAGAAGCACCTTTCCTGCCTGTGGCCACCTGAAGTCTTCCATCAACAAGGACCCAAGGTTTTGGTCCTAGGGAGACGGTCTCCCCAGAAAGACCTTCACACCTGAGTTGTGGCCTACCAGGAACGATCCAAGACTCTCAATTCTGAGAATCCAAAGTACTAGGTGTCCCACGGCTCGGAGGATAAGGCATCCACTCTGGGCCAAGCCACAGACAGAGAGCCCAGGCCAAGTGGTCTCACTTCCTCAACATGGGTCCCGATCTTCACGCCTCTGCCTTAGGCTCACCCCCAGCCACTAATTTTCCTTAGGTTAGTCCATATCTAATGGGCCAGGGCTGGGGCGGGTGGAGGGAGGGGCATCACTGCTCTGACCCCCAAGCCCTGCCCTCTCTAAGCGAGAGCTCAAGATTCCATGAGTGCATGGTTTTAGGTGTCCTTCCACTTGCTGGCGGCAGCATTTCCCTCCCCCAGGTAGCCCCAGCACCAGCCCCTTGTCAGAAATCCATTAAGCCCAGACAGCTGCCCTCTCATGCTCCAAGGGGACAAGGCGCCAGGCCAAAGCAGACCACATCCTCCTGCCCTACCTCCCAGCTGGCCAGCTTCCCCCTCATGGAGGATCAGAACTGTCCTTTGGTGTAGGGACACAGGCTACTCACCTGAGCCCCGCAGAGCAGCCCTGTTAGCACAGCCTAACAGCCCACCCCAGCCCCAGGCAACAGCACCCACGGTGTATGCATCCCCTCCCCCAGAACAAAGATCTGGCTCCCTGGAGTGGGCAGATAGGGTAGCAAGGCAGGCATGCAGTGAGCGTGAGAACAGAGAGGCCGACAGGCTCGGTACAGGCAATCTGGCTCCAGGGCGGGCCCGTGGGTTCCTCACCTGTTAAATGGGGACAACAACCCCCTCCCAGAGTGTAGATGAAAACCCAACAAGCTCGCGTAGATAAAGGGATAAAGGGCTGGCGCCATTCCTCACTGAGTGTTTACTAGCACTCTGCATCCTCTTGTCTCCGCCGAGCACAGTGCCAGGGTGAAGACCTACTCCGGCGTTCCAGCAGCACATTGCCCGAGACGCTGTGCCACCAGATTTCCTGACGGCTCAGGAACACCCCTGGACCAGCGCAGGCCATCTAGAGGGGAGCTCGCCTGCCTCCCAGGGCCCTGAGCCAGGGTGTCACCCACCTGCCCAGTAGCCACACTGTATTGAAAGTTCCTAGTCCTAACTCGGAGTCTTCCTGCTGGGGCTTAAGGCCCACTCTCCCCAGGCTCCTCTGAGCAGAGACCACTGTCCTCATTGTCAACTGGCTCTCCCTCCATACTTACACTCTCTGGCCCTGCAGGTATCTGAGCTTGGGCAAGGGAGCCTTCGGGGGCAGAGCACAGAGGCCCTGGGCAGAGCAACTCTATGGCAGTGCTCCGGGGCAGGGGACCACAACCTAGGATTAGCCAGCCTGCACCACAAGTGAGGACCCTAGTGGGAAGGGCCTTGGCTGTAAGGCCTACAGACAAGACTCAGAGAGGTGAGACCAGTGTGGCCTCTGCAAACTGATCTGACATGTGCAGCCCACTCCCGTGCCACCACAGTGACCTTCTGTCCATCTGGGCATGACATACCTTCTCAGGGCACTTATGAGCAGCAGCCCTGCTCTACAGCCCAAGCACCATCCCACCTCCAAAGCCAGTCAGCAGCTCTGGGAGCTAAAGTCTAGGTGCCTTGGCCAGATATACCAGGGTCTTCCCAACTGTGTTCTCGCTGCCTCCTCTTACTGCCATACTGCAGCACTCTGCAGACACACTGAACTTCCAGAAGTTTCTGAGTCCATGTCTTACCCCTCCTGGCCTATACACATGCTGCTTTCTCTAGGTAAAGCAATGAGTCTGCTTACAGCCTCCTGGCAAATGTCACCCGCTCCAGGAAGCCTTCCCTGATTGCCCGAGTCCTCCCCCACCTCCCACTCTGCCCTTTGGCCATCGCAACAGCCAGAAGGCTGACATGAAGCCACAAGGAAGCCACTACTGAGCTGACCAGCTCCACAAGAACCACCCACCTGTGTCCCCATAGGTGGCCACAGTACATGCTCAGAGATGGATGAGGGAGCATGGATGGAGGATGGATGAATGAGCAAGGGGGAGGCTCTGGGCCAACCTCTAGGGCCAGATTCTGGCTCTTGAGGCAGAGGCGCAGGGCATGGGATGAAGGAAGAAGGCCATGCACATCCCGAGAGAGCAAGAGAGAGCTGGGCCGCGGTGGCCGCGGCTGACCTGGGAGGGGGTGGTCACGCTGATCTCAGGGACAAACGTGTCATCAAACAGGCTGAGGATCTGCTCCTGCTTGACCTCCTTGGACGGGGTGTGTTTGGGAGGCGGAGGGACTGGTGGCCCTTTCCGGAGCTGTGGGTCCGCGGGTGAGGGGCCGCACGGGGAGGCCCAGCGGAGCGTGGGGGGCAGGGCGGGGCAGACAGACAGAGACAAAGCCACAGTTAGTCACACCCCAGGCTGTGGCCCCACCCAGGCAACTGAAGGAGACAAGAAGCCAGAGGAATCACTGCCGCCCAAGGCACAGACACCAGAATTACAGGACCCCCCCCCAGAGGGAGATTGAGGCAAGAGGTCCAGAAACAATGTATAGAGTGAGAGGAAGAGAGGAGGGGACGACGGGGGAGGAAGTGAAAAGAGAGAGACAGCGAGAAGGCAGAAAGGAAAGGAGAGAAAAGGGAGAGCGTGCAAGCTGCCTGGCCGCCACTAGAAAAAAACTGGGCTGACACCCAGCTGGGTGAGACACTGCAGAGAGGAGTAGATAAGACAGCCTCCCTCCCAGCCTGGGCTCTGCACCCTCCCTGGACCCTCCCTGCACCTCCCGCCCAAGGAGCTTTGACTTGCCTGTCCCCTGTGGCAGAGCGGGAGCCAGCGCCTGGCAGAGGGGGACCTCAGGCAGGGAAGCAAACCCCCCAAGCCTCGGTTTCCTCAGACGTTGAGCTGGGCTGGGCCTCACAGAGTGGTTATGACGATTGAATGGATGAAAATGTAGAACACACTGGCACAGTGTCAGGCCCAGAGCAAATGCTATTCAAGTGTGGGCTCTTGTCACACTCTTAACGTGGTTATCCTAATCAGCTGCGGGGCAGGCGATGACCCACCACCAAGAGGGCTGCTGCCAGGAACTGATGGTAGGAGAAGGCTGACAGCTCAAACAGAGCTCCTGGCGAGCTCCTGGGGACATGGCTAAAACCTGGAGAAACTGGCAGGGGTGGGGGCCAGGCTAGGCTGGGCGGGGGCCTTCAGGAAGCTCACGGCAAGTCCCTTTGGCTACCGCACACCCCTGACTGAGCGTGAGCCCATTCCCTTGCTGACCCTGTAAAGGTCCTGCATGGCCCCACACCTAGAGAGAAGGAAGGTGAGGAGGAGGGAAAGCAGCCACCTCTACAGATCTCGGTGCCCTGGGGCTGAGGGCCCTGGGAGCCCTTAAGGAAAGGAGGAGGAGGAAGTCAGCAGTCCCAAGGGTTAGGGAGAAAGGGAAGGAGAGGATGCTGTGGGGGCTGAGGGAGAGACACAGTCACAGGTGCTCCTGAGAGAAGGCAGGGCTCCCTCACGGAGGGGAGCCGAGGCCAGTGTTGGGGACGGAAGACTGGGAAGGAGGGGGACACCGGGAATGCAGAAGGAAGACGAGGAAGGGGAGGAGGAGACAGGGTGCCTACCTGAGATGGGGACTTGGGGAGGGATGCCCCGGCTGTGGCCGAGCTAGGCGGCTCAGGCTCGTGGTTGACTCTGATCTCTGGGGTGGCAGCCGGGGAGCCATCTGGCGGAGGCGAAGGGCTCTTGTTCCCTTTTGCAGGGGCGTTGTCACTGTGGAGGTAAGACCAGAGAGGAAGCTTACAAGGGAGGTCACCGCTTACAAGAGGCAATGTAGGAATCCATAGGTGTGCATGGGTTGGGATGTGTACCCCAGGGATCCCTATGTGAAAACATGTGTGTCCACCAATGTGTGAAAAGGAGGGGGTATGTTTGTCCACACAGATTTGTTGTGAAAATGTAATGTCCACGTGTGCGTGAGTGTATGTTCCCATGCTTACATGGGAGAAATGCATGTGCACGCGTATCAGAGTGGGGGGAAGTGAAGGGGCGTGGGCACAGGGCCTGCCTCGGAGACAGTGGCAGCCCCAGGCAGAACTCCAAGCTGGAGGTCTTCAGCCCCCAGGGAAACCACCTCACAGGCCGCTGCCAGGCTCCATGAGGGAGCCCTGCTCCACAGCACAAGAAAGCCAAACATCCTAGAGGCAAATGAGTCTCATCCCACACGTCACGCAGCAGCCCCAGTGCCCAGCGTGGGCCCCACTCCTCAGCCAGCTCCCCAAGGCCTTGGCTGGCCTCCCTGCCTGTCCACCCACTCACACCAGGACACCAACCACTGCCCCATTCCCAGGGTCCACACTGCCCACCACTCCGCACCCACACTGCCATCACCATCTCCACACCTTTGCCCCCCCCCCCCAGGCCCTTTGAGGGAAAACAGAATAAGCCAACCAGAGGCACTGCCAGAGTTGCTGCTGGGGTCGAGAAGGGGAGGTCTCCCAGCCATATGTTCAGGATAGAACAGAGAACAAGGGCAAACGGTGTGCATCACCAGCCACTCGGGTGCGAGGGGGCAGAAAACAAAACGTGTATTTGTCCTTGCATTAGGAAGCTCTAGACCCGCCCTGATGCAGAAGAGCCACTGGCCACAGGCAGCTATTTGAATTCATATTCAAATTAAGTGAAATTAACAGTTCAGCACTCAGTGGCCCTGGCCGCATTTCAAGGGCTCACCAGCCTCTCAAGGCACATATCTATGTGCTCTGGAAGGCTACAAAGAAGCTAGCGACCACATCACCTGGGGAGCAGGGGCTAGATGATGGGAAAGGTGACAGGTGTGAGGGACATCATCGTCTCGCCTCATCTCTCGTCAATTTGTGTTTCATGGGAATGTATTTGCCTCCTTAAAGCATGTATAGTAACACAGTACACACACACACACGCACACACACACACACGCACACACACACACACACTCACATGCGCGCACAATTTTTAAAAAACCCCACCTGCTACCAGAGCCCTTCCCCTGAGGCTCACCAGGCCTCCTTTCTGGCTACATTTCCCCATTAACCTCCTGGTCTGGGCCACAGCCTGGTGGACACACTGTGGTACAGAGGAATAGACTCAGCTGAGCTCTGGCCATGTGCCCCCCTTGCTCCCACCCAACAGCCCCCAAGCCCTCTGCCCCCACAACACACAGAGGACACAGCGCAGCCTGCCGCCCTGCCGGCCCCCTCCCATAGCACCGCACACGGGAGGACAGGTTAGGGGTTAGTGGTACCCTCCGAGAAGGGCTCTAGGCGCATGCACGGGGCCGGATGGCCAGGGTACTGGCCTCGGACACCCCCACAAGACAGCACTCGGTGCTGGTACCTGTTCTTCTTTCTGAGCAGCCGGGAGAGCAGTTTAGTTTTCTTTCTGTGGGAACGGACGGGACGCGGAGGCCTTCATTTCGGTCATGAATCATACCTGATTCAAGGCTGGCTGGCCTGTTCCCTTCCCTCATCAGCAAGCCCTGTGCTCAGAGGAGTGCCACAGAGGCAAGCCTCCCCTAATACTCAAAGACCATGAAGAGGGCCTGACCTTGCCCTCAGAACCCCATGGCCCGGTCCTGGGGACCCTACTGGCCTCGGCCTGCTTCCAGGTGTCCTGGGACAAGGCTGAAAAAATGAGCAAAAGGAGCAGCCCCAAAATAGAGCATGATGAGCTGGGGGAGACTACCAGCCACCCACTCGGCCTGTGATTCAGCACCCAGGGGCTCTAGGGGCCCACAGTGCCAGGAGGGAGCGGGTGGGGTGGGAGGGCCACTGGCCGGTGTGGGGGCTGTGAGAGGAGGCAACCAGGCACACAATGGGCCACCGTGGTCAAGGAGGTTCGCAAAGTTCCCCATGCTCAGAGCAGCCTTCTCCCACAGGAAGCATGGATCCGGCCACCCAGGCCAGCTGCTGCTCGCCACCCTCCTCACCCATCCTGACCCTCCCACTGTTACCCAGAGGCCAGGCGGGAGCAGAGCAGGGACCTGGGAAATGGCCTTCTGGCCTTTATCCCCACCCCCTCCTGGCCCGGATGCAGTCCTTTGCCTCAGCACCCCTCAGTCACACGTGTCTGGTCTTATTTTCGGGGAGAAGAGAGCAGCAACACCCACTACCTTCTCAGTCCTGGGGTATCTCCCAGCGACCTCAGGCACAGATATATTCACCAGTTTTACGGACAGGACAGTGAGGTTCGTCCATGCTCGCCACACTGTGCTGCCACAGGTGCAAGCCAGAAAGGAAGGGAAAACCCCAGACTCGATACTGTTTCCTCTGAGCTGCAGCAGGAGGGCAAGGCACTTCCCCCCTCCCTCATGACTTCCCCTCAGGAAGCAGGAATCTCCTGGCCGCTGGAGGGGCTCTGAGAGGCGGGCCAGGCTGAAGACTGCAACAAGGATGCTTTTGTGGGTATGTAGAATCCCTCTCCAGGGACTCACCCTTTCCCAGGAGCAGGAGAGCTGGGCGCTGCCTCCCAGCTCTAGGAGGAAGGCTCACCTCCCAGGTGGCTCTGCATCAGCACTGAATCATTTAGTTCCTGGGCCTCCCCTCCAGAGCCACACAGCATCACTGGCTACTCCGACTCCACCAGTGGGAGAGGCAGGCCCAGGCTCAGGACATACACAGACTGCCCAGGAGTGCTCTTTCCCAATGGGACACGCAGGAAGGACGTGGCATGCAAGCCTCGCCCTGGTCTGGCAGGAATGAGCCACCCAGGACCACACCTCCCACCAGCCATCTGCAGCCGGACCGCAGTGCGTGTCACACACCTGGGCTGGGCCTTGACTGTGAAGGTGTTGCTCCCGTGCTGCTTCTCCAGGCTGACCAGCACGTCGTTGAGGCTCTCGTTGAGCTGCAGGAGAAACAGCAGGCAGGTGGGCAGTGCCTCTGGGGCCACCAAACAGCCCCACTGTCCCCAGTCACATCCCTGCTTCTCCCACACCCTGGCCCCTTCCTGGCACCCCTGTCCCTGACCAGGAATAAGCTTTCCTTACTATATCAGTCGGAACTGGGAAACACACACCAAACCCAGAAAACCAAAGGGGGAAAATGGAGGAAATGGGCTCCATGGCTAAATCATTACTGTTTCGGAGGACTGTCTTTTCTTTCGACTCATAGAAATTTCCTAAAATGCCTCACACAGCATGGACTGTTTTTAAATGTTTTTAATTGTTTTTGCAAACTAACTTCAGATTCTAACTGCTAAGGTCATTTTGCCAAGATGTTTCCAGGCCACATTATGACTGCCAGAGATTTCACCAAAAGCATAGGCAAGATAAGAGGTTTATCCTGTGTATAAAGAACATTCTCACTACTGAGAAAATGTCCTTCTTTTGCTTTGGCCACCAGGAAACTCAGAACTATATTTTCTTCCTACTTTATCTAAATGTTTCCTTTCCTCAAATGCCTTTTTCTGTTTGTCTGTTTGAATTTTTCATAAGTTGTCTCAAATCTTTAAAGGGAGGAAGGAAAAGAAAGGGAAGACCTAAAAGGCAGGAAACCATGGTCAGGGTGGTGACTCAGGAGAGGCCCCAAGATGCTTTTTCTCCTCCCACCCTGGGCCTGGAATCCACTACCATCACTTTGTTCCTCTGGGGCCAAGAGACAGAGTCAGACCTGCTGACAGCATAGAGGGAAGGGCTGCCAACACTGAGTTTCTCCAACTCTGCTTTGCAAGTTTAATTGTCAGTTAAGTTAAAATGAACATAGCACAACATAAGAATTTAAGCTAATCAGACCCCTTCTTATACCAGATTCTGGCAGATTAAACAGACATGTTTCAATGCCTTAAGAAAGATGAGAGAAAAACTGAGAAAATTCCAGTACTTTATTATTTGCCTATCAACTGGGAGAGGGTGCCACCATTCTCTGTCTCTGAGCTCGCTGGGTCAATATTGACAGCTGGAGAGGGGCTGGCTCTGTCCAGGCAGGAGGATTGGACTGGGGACTGGAAGGAGACAGGGGCTAGGCCTAGGGGTCCTGCTCACAGCCTCTCAAGCACAACGGCTGGGCCTGGACACTCTAAGAATGGAGAGCTCCTGGAGGGCAGGGGTAGGTGGTTCCTCGCCAGGGCCCAGAGGTGGCGCTGTGGTCACCAGTGTGCAGCAAGCCCCAGCCGGAAAGAGGGCACTTGACCAGCCCCTTGTACGCCTCTGCCCCTGGTCCTGGCACCAGAGCACAGCCCAAGGCCTGAAGTGCACAGGGGTCACCAGGACCTACCTTACTCATCTCCTTGTGGAAGTTCTCCTCCAGGCCCGCAATGCTCTGAAATGTGTTCACATAGAAACCTACACGGCTGCGGGAGGGAGGGAGGGAAGCAAAAGGGCGAAGTGAACACACAGATCAGTGCAGACAGCCCAGGAGAGCCGCACCTCCACGCTCCCCAGAGACCCAAACCATGGGAAGTCATGGGGCCCAGGGGATAAACACAGGAAGATACTGCCTGAAGCCTCAGGAGGGAGGCCAAGGCTCAGCCCCACAACCTCCTGGGACTTACCTGTTCCACAGGGATGGCAGCTCTTCCTGCAGATCCACATTCATCTCCTCAAACACTTTCTGGGCTTTGATGAGCTCCTCCTCTGCCTGAGGGGCGGGACTGGTCATTCCCCTCTGCTGGGCTTCAGTCCCAGCCAGCCCAGGCCAGGCCAAGCCCACCCCCAAGACCTGCTCCCCCTAACCTCCCACCCAACACATTAGGACCAGGGCTCTGGGCAAGATGGGGTTAAACCAGATGAGGACACTCAAGGGGACTTCCCCATGCGGCCCCTCTTGGGGCACCTGCCTCCAGGTCTGCTCCAGGAAGGGGAAAGGAGAGCAGCCCATTAGGCCCACGTGGGCCAGAAGAGAGATGAGAAGTGAACAGGGCACTCCAAGAAAGCTCAAGAAAGCTCAAGACAAGGGGCCCAGGAAGGAGGCAGAGGCAGACCCCAGATCAAGCCCAGCAGGGATTCTGCCCACTTACCTGTAACCCCCTCTCAGGCCAAGCATCAACCTGCTGCCCAGCTCCCTTGGCCTTGCCCTTGCTGTCCCTGCCTGAGTGTCCCTTTCTCAAAGCAGGTCCTACTCTGCCTCAGCCACCTCCCTGTAGGATGTGGCAGCAGTATTTCCTATCTCTCCTCCTCTCTCCTGTGACCTGTCCCCACCAGCTGGAGGCCAGAGGCAGCAGCTCAGGCACATCCAGGAAAGGCGGCGGAAAGATGGGGGAGAGGGCAGGGCCGGGGAGGAGGGAGCTAGGCTGCTGGGCAGGATGCCTGTGCTCACCCCCAAAGCCTTCACCCTTCCAGGGGCAGGCCCAGTGCCCTCCAGGCCTGCTCATGCCCACCATCAGGTGGCGCTAAGGCCCCATCCCACAGCCAAAGACTGTAGGGAATAAGGCAGCAGGCTGAAGCTGAGGGAAGGGTAGGGGTGAGTCACAGACCCTGGGCAGAGAAGAAGCTCTGCTAGCTCATTTGGAAGGGGCTGCTGGAAACAGTGACTCAGGGGGGTGACTTGGATTCAGGGTCTGAGTCACAACCCAGGAACGTGGCAGGCCCCTCCCCGGAGAACACTTCCCTTACATTCTCAGGCCCTCTGGCAAAGGCAAGCCAACTGGCCAGAACGCCAAACTGCCACAAAGCACACGATTTCCACGGCCCACCCAGCTGTCCCATCCAGCTTCAGGCACCAGCCCCAGTCAGCCCAGCCTCAGTGACATGGGTGGGGGCAGGAGGAGACAGAGGCCACCTTCCTCCTGACTACAATTACCTTCAGGTTATCAGAACTTGCTAGAAGGAACATAAGCTCCACACCTAACTTTTTAAAATCTAATTTTAAAATTAAAGGTAGAGGAGGCGGGAAAAAAATAAGAAAGAAAAGAAATGACTGTTTGAACATGCATGCCTGGTGCAGCTCCCACAGAAGATCAGATCCAGAGGGCCTTCCCTGCCTTACCCCACGGGCATCCTGGTACCTGACTGGAGGCCACTAACATGAGTCTATAACCCCTAGAACGAATGACTCCCACAGGGGTAACCAGTGCCGGCACTGTCACACACCCCTCCGACCCAGCTGCCGAGGGTCTGACTCAAGGCCCGTGTTCCCCAGGAACCTGCCTTGGTCTGGCTCCCGTACCCCCAGAGACCACCTCAACATGAGGATTCAGCCACCTCCCCAAATGCTGGTCATAACGCCTCAGATGAACATCCATGACAATGATGATGACAGTGGCACAGCAGCCCACGTGGGGAGCCCAAACCCTATTCACACACCCAGCGATGCTACAAAGAACAGGGTGCCTCTATTTTAGTGTTCCTGGAACTCAGGGCCTGTGTCTGTTATTCCCTTTGGGTCTCATTCCTCATATTCGGGCTGTTTCAGAAGCACTTGGGGTGGCAGGAAGTTGGGGGAGAGCTGTCCATTGTTGGGGAGGCTTTGCAGCCGCAACGGTGCAACTAGATGCAGGTGGACACATGGAGCAGCCACAACAGGCCACTGACCAGACTGCAGGGCACCGGGGTCCTGCAGGCAGGTTTGAGGGGACTGTGGCCAGTGTGGAGAGCAGCTCAGAATGAGCCCACAGGGTAAATGGTGCTGGTCAGCTTGAGAGAGCACAGCTTCATCAGGTCACACTCCCTCCCCAAAGTCAGGTTAACCAACAGGACAGTCTCAGGACCCCAGTACCCCAGCTCACAGCCAGCCAGCTGCCCATGGGAACTCGGAAAGCCCCCCTGCTTCCAGCCAGGCATAAGGCAGGGTGGGGGCAGAAAGAGGATATGCTCAAATAAAAATTGGGTCCAAATGGAAAAGCCAATTTGGCCGAAAGGCCAAACATCTGCAGTCCAACATCCAAAAATGAGATCATGTGTGTTAGCCTCCCTAGTGGCTCCCCTGAGGTAGGGGTGTGGGGCCCTCCCAGCAGGATCCCCCATCCACACCCATCTCAGGAGTCCCAAATCAAACCATAGGCACTACCCCCAAGCCCCTTCTGTCCCTGTTTCTCAGGGACAACAAAAATTTTCACCTGGTCTCCCACAAAACCCATTTCAGGGAAAATTATGCAGACACCCTGGCACTGGGTCAGTGGCCCCTTCTCCCTCCAGCCAGAAGTCCTGAACTCTACAGGTCAGGCTGGTGCTCCAGCCCCAACTCTTCTCCACTTCCCATGGACCATCTCCCCCAGACTGTGGAGATCCAGGTTACCCCAGCCTCAGGGTGGGACTGTCACCAACTCCAAAGTCAGCCCATAACTTTGGCCTAAAAGAAATCAGGCAGCAAGTCAGGTAAGAAATTGGGCCGTGATCCCATGCTGAGCCCAGAGCTCTCCACATCACAGGCATTCAACACATGTGGGTTGAAGATGATGAAATCAGGAAATGGCCCAGAAAACATGGGGCAGCTGCCCAAAGAGAAACCCAACCTTGTGGGTCAGGGCTCCATGACCCATCCCCACCTCAGGACCATGAAGGGGTATTGGAGTCCTGTCAGTTTCACTGGAGAGGAAACCATGAGGCAACCTCTCCTAGGGTGTATATAGTGGTCCTCGGACACAATGAGCTCACCCAGACCCCAGCCCATCCCAAGGACAGAGGGCTAAGAAGAGTGAAGTACTGTCAGAGTATTAGGACCAGTCAGGAGTTTTGTACAAAGACCCTCCTCCAAGAAGCCCACCAGAACCACTGTGGTGCATAGTTTGCCCTTCATGGAACTCCTAACGGGCAGACCATTTAGGCCCCAGGTCTCAGCATCCCAGCCACACTTGAAGAGCCCTGCCAGGGCTCCCCATCCAGGAGCATCATGAGGGTCCACAGGTCCCAAGGGTCCCTTTGAGCTGGGGATTTTGCCTCTCCGGACATATTTGTCTCTTTGGTAAATTCTGGATAGCTTCCAGCTTTTATGAGGCTCAAAAAATCATACATGTCAGGACAGGAGACCTCAGGGAGGACAAATGGCTCAGAGGCTTTCCTGTGTTCCCAGAGGCTAGGATTTCACAAAGTCCCAGGACTACCAGAGACCTGGGCACGAAGCAATAGACTGGGGCCCAAAGCAGGTTAACCAGAGCCCCAAGCCGCTCTCAGCAAACCCCCGACCCCCGCCACACTTGACCTCAGGTCTCATCTAAATCAGGTGCTCTCTCTGTAGAGGCATTTGAAAACGGCCCTGACCCCCAACCCAGGAGAGTGACTGAGCCCTCCCCCGCCCTGGGCAGCGCAAGACAGGCGCCCAGCGCCAAGGACAGGACAACAGACCAGAAGGCGCCAGCACGTGCAAGGTTAGAAGCCAGTGTCACCTGATTTCGGAGCAGGTTAGTTTGAGCTACGAGATGAGCCTGCAGTTTGCCTTGGCACCACTGGGGGGCAGCTTTCTCAAGCAGCGAGACAGGCTGGGGGTGGGGAGGGGAGGTCAAGGCAAAGGAGAGTGGAGAAACAGGAGGGAGATGGGGAGAGAGAAACAAAGACACAGATATTAAACACCAAGTCCAAACGTCCCAAATGCCGTGACAGACAAGCCGGCCACCCCTCCAGGGGTCCAGCCCCCCAGCAGGTAAGATCCCTTGAGGCTAAAAGAATTAAGGGGAGCCCTGGGGAAGGGGCAGAGAAAGGGGTGAACTCCAACTGCAAAGCAAAATGTGAGAATCGTTAGCAGGGGCTCAGCAAGCTTGTTCCTGCCCCAGGGTGGACTGGGGAGGGGGATCCACCCTCAGCCCCTCACTTGTGGACAGTGTGACCAGCTCGAGCCCTGTGCCCTCAGGCTTGTTCCAGCGGAGACAGGGTCAGTCGGCTCCCATGACAGAATTCCACTCAAAGCACGCCAGGTCGGGAGGGGCCGCTCCAGTGAAACCCAAGCCAGGCCTGTTCTCATCCTGGAAAGTGGCTTCAGAGCAGGGCAGAGGGCCCAGGGCCCAGGGCAAGCACCACAGGATGGGCAGGGTGGGCCCTCTCCCAGGTGCTCATAAGCGTTTTTCCCTCACCTGCCGTGGGCCCAGCAGCATCCCCCACCACACTCACTACCTGGGACTAGTCACCAGCTGTAAACCCATCTGTGAATGGGGGGATGATTCCTGCTCCAGGGGAGCAGTGAGACCCAACAGTGCAAAGGGGTGAGGTGAATACGGCCCAGGAAGAAGGCCCCTCCAGGGTACTTGGGTACCCCCCTCTAGATTCTCCCCCAGCCCTGCCCTCCAGCCCTTACCTTGGCAATTTTGGCTTCATCCTTCTTTTTGGCGGTTTGGAGGGACTCGTAATGGTGCCGGGCACTGTCATAGTCCACCAGCTTCCGCCCGCGCTTGGCAATACGTGACTGGAGGACAGACAGCGGTTGGGTGGGGGGAGGGTTGCTGAACAGGGCCTGGCACCCACACTAGGATGCTGACCCAGGCTGGGCTCAGAGAAACTGGGCTGTGGGCACTGGGAACTGGATGGAGCCGAAAGGTGCAGGGCAATCGATCCCAAGCTCAAAAGTGCATCTAATGCATGCTTGACTCGCTTGCTCCAACATTTCTGGAGGCAAAGAGCTCACCCCTTCAAGGCAGCCTATGACCGTCCTTATCCAGAGGTCAAACCACTGCCTTCAATATCCAGATACTTTTGCCAGTACCCACCAGCCAGCCATGTGTCAACAAGCCTCCTCTCTGCCGGACCCCAGGCTTCTCTACTCCCAGGCTAGCACCACTGCCTCCCTCCTGCCCTCCCCATAAGGCATCTTGAGGAGCCCAAGGCATCTGCACTGGGTGCCATGGGGGCCAACATGAAGCCCAACCCCCAGGGGATCAGGTCTAGCACAACCATCACCAAATGGCCTCAACACCTCTGCTTCCACCCAGGGCCCAACGGCCACAGTGGAGGGTACGTATTAGGCACCCGTGCTCAGGCCTCACCTCCCCTTATATACTTCCTACAACCTTATAGTTGCTCCACAATGACATGGTCAAACAGACATATGTGCATCATAGGGTCTCTTCCCATAGTCTGGAGACCCAAAGGCCTCAGCTCAGAAACGCCCAGGTCTGGGGGCCGGTGGGCTGGCCTCAGAGGGAAGGATGAATTGCCTGGTGAGAGAGGTGCCTGCCTTCAGGGCAGGGTCACCTCAGTGCCTGCCTCCCCTGCACAGGCTACCCGGCCAGAGCAGGACAGACCTACAAAGGGTGCCTCTCACCTTGATGTCAGGGAACTGGCCCAGGTATGTGTCCATAGTCAGCAGCGCCTGGTCCACCAGCTTCTGGTGGTAATCCAGCCAGAGGAGGTCATTGTTCTGAAGGAGATGAGGGCTCATAAGAATATGGCCAGGGGAGCTGGGCCATGCCCAGTCCCCCACTCTCTCCTCCCAGAGACCTGGGGTTCACAGCCCAGAAGCTTCTCAGAACCTCAGGTAAAATGGGGGTAATAACTCCTGCCCAACAGCCTCTTCCAGGGCCACTGTAAGGAACAGATAAGCCCAGAGCTGGGAGGGTCGGGGAGGGGAGGTGATTTGCCCAAGGGCACACAGCATGTGAATGCCCGAAGACCAGAAGGGCTTGCCCTGAGCATCAGGCAGGGCGGGATGGGTCTAGGGCTGAAACCAGAGGGCTCTTTGGGAAGGACGGAGGTGCCTCACGCTCACCTCAGCTATCTTGTTGGCTTCATCCCTGCCAGGCCAGTCGGGCTCGTACACCTCCTGCAGACATTCATTCAGTTTCTTGGAGGCCTCGTGCATGGCTGTGGGGCAGAAGGGCCATGCTGCAGCCAGGGCCATGGGGGGACGAAGACAGGGGCTGGGGCGGGACACAGAGGGTCGCCCTTGCCCCTAATTCTGAAGGCCCAGGAAGTATGTGGGTCCCCACTGCCAGCACTTACCCCTCCACCACAAACCCTGGTCCCCGTCCCAGCTCTACCCCCATCAGCTTCATGTGGCAAAGGCCCCTCAGTGTCCCACGAAGCCCATCTACTCAGACCAGGTCCTCTCCTGCCCCTTACCCTTGACTGAGGCCAGGTAGGTCCGGAGATCCTTCTGCAGTCGAGTGCCCTCAGTCTGCAAAGAGAAAGATAAGGCCAGGGTGAGGGCCTGGGGCACACGCTGTGCCTGACCCTGTTCTTCCTACACTCCCATGTGGAGAAATGCAGGCTGCAGATGATGACCCCAGATCAGCTGTCCTCATCGGGTCACTGGCAGGACTGGAGAAGACAAGACCTGTGCATAGTTCCTGGGCACAACCTGGCCCAGGGCACCCCTCCGAGCACAGCAGCTCATTCCTCTCCCATGCTCCTCATCCCCACCCCTGCCTTGGAGCCCTGAGCACCATGGGATATTCCTCCTGGTTTGGCAGCACCTATCTCTACCGGGTAATCTTCTCAGTCCTGTAAGGAAGGCAGGAAAGTGGAGACCCTGCCACCCCAAATAAGGCACAGGCTGAATGATACAAATGACACAGCACCCATGTATAGTGGGACTGGCGTATGTCCCAGGCGTGCCCTCGACAACCACAGACCAGGGGACCAATGAGCACAGAACAGGGGAGTGGAACACCCAACACCCTGCCCCAAAAGCTTAGGCCAGCAGGCTCCCACTGTCTCATGCCAGGGACGGAGGATGGCCCTAGAGGTAGACTCTAGAAGGTGGAAGGGAATGGCTTAGCCAGGCTGCAAAGAATGGGGGGTGGGGGTCATGCCCATGACTCTCAGGACACTGGCCCAGCCAAGGGAGGATATGGGATGTAAGAGGAAAAGATTGGCCAGGGGACTGGGCCAGACAGGGAAGGCCCTGAGCTGGGGAGGCAGCCCCAGGGACTTGCTGAGACAGCAGGACAAGCAGAGACAACACACCCATAGGCAAAGCCTCTAGTTCCTCTGGATTATCAATTCCACACAAAACTGAGCTCAGCAAAACTGAGCCCCAGGTGAGAGAGGGGGGGAAAGGCTGAGCTAACAGATGAGGTATGGGAGCACCAAGAGTGAGATGCTGGAGCTTCCAGAAGTCATGTACAAAGGGGGAAAGAGCACACTGGTTTTGAGGTTATGAAGACCCACCCAACTCTGGCTGTCACTGGACATATAGCCCTAAGCAAGTGACCAAACCTCTCTGAGCCTCAGTCTCTTCCTCTGTTAGCTGGGATGAATGACCCCTGCCTGGCAGACCACAGGCTGATGCATGCTCCGGAAGAAGAGCACAAGTGAGCCAGGCCAGGCCCCTAGCCTTGAAAGCCCACTGCAGGAGATGGGCCTTATGCTGAGGATGGTGATATGGGGCAGTGGGGGGACAGGAGGAGAGAGGGCTTCTGCAGGGCCAAGGACAGCAGTGCCAGAGGCTGGCTTCTGCAGGGGAAGAGCACCCTCCTGGAGTGTCCCTGCCTGAGGCTCTCACATCTCAGCAAACCCCCTGCCCTGGTAGAGCACTAGGCAGACACAGACCCGGCAAGATGCCACAGTCCCCCTCCTGGCCTGTGGTGCCTCTACAGGAGGTGAAAGGTGGTCTCCATGGCAAGCAGGGGCATAACAGCCTCCTGGGCACACCCTAGGCACCCTCAAACCTCTCCTGCACCTGCCTCCCCACCCCCTGGGAAGAGGCTCTCCCTCCTCATAGGCAGGCCCTGCTCTTCCTCTCCTGGTGTCCTCCGAGTGTCACACAGCAGTGGTCCAGTGGGGCTGGCTCTTGCCCTGTACTCGTCTCCATAGCATCATTGTCCCTGCCTGACCACTGAGGGAGCTGAGAGGTTCGGTGACCTGCCCAGTGCTACGCAGACTGGTAGAACCAGTGAGTAACCCCACAGCCTGGGCACTCAGGCCCCAAAGGCAGCGGCCTGCTTATTATGATGAAGGCTTCCAGAAGACAGAGAGGTTTCGTGCAGGGACGGTTCCAGGGCGGCACATAAGATGTACAATGTGGCGGCAGGGGGGTGGTACGGGGGCGGGGGGGGGGGGACAAGGGGTGGTGAAAAGGAAAAGAAAAACCCTCTCCAAAATTCCGTCAATCCCCACAGACCACAGACTAGCCTCTAGAACCCTAGCCCCCCATAATTCTGAGTAACTTCAGAGCTTGTGGCCTGCTGATTAAAGATAAAGGAAGAAACAAGGGCCAGTCCACAGCACTGAAACCTCTCTGGAATTCCATCAGGGATCAGATGTGGGCCCTATGGGACCAGGAATGGGGAAGGGCCCATCCCACTCTTGATGCTTCAGGGACAGAAATGAGGATTCAAACGTGCTTCTGACTCGAGGCTATTGCATTCATCTGATGCCCCAGAATCTTACAGACTCGGTTTTTCTTCCTGACAAGCTACCATCATCTCCCTCCCCTCCTCATCATCTTGCGACAGCCTGTCTCCTCTGCACCCCAAGGAAGGGGTCTCCCCAGGGGCGGGCTGCTCTGCTTGCCCAGTGCCTCAGGCCGTACCAGGGCCCCTTGTGCTTCCCAAACAAGGCCATGCTGTGATCAGGCACACTGGGCACAGATGTGCAAGGAGCCACCCCCAGAGCTCTGCCTCACATGTGCCAGCTGCAGCTGGGCCCCTCAGCCCAGTCAGTGCCCAGGACGAGGCCCAGCCCTCCCCCAGGCAGCTGCCTCCTGCAGGGCAGTGCCCAGCAGGCCAATGCAGAACCTGTGTGTTTGCTTCCAAACTGGCTCCCTTGGCCCCCCCACATAAGACACCTGAGAAACAGCTCTCTGGAGGTCCCTGGGGCTTTAACATACTCCTTGCAGAGCAGCTGAGGGAGCAATAAAATTCTGGAGCACGATCCCTTCAGCCTGCTCTCCTGCCTCTGGACTCGGAGTCTGGAAGGACACCACAACCCAGTACCAACACCTAGCGTAGCTCCACGGGGGTGACTTGGCCACACCCCACATCCCTGCTATACCTCCCTTCAAAGGGTGCTCCCCTGCCTCCCCTGACACCAGCCCCCACCAGGGGTCTGAAGACGCAAGCCCTCATCTTCCCAGGGAGTCTAGGGGGAAAGGACATCCCTCCTGCAGGACTCCCTCTGGCTCCAGCTGACTTGTGCCCTCGCGGTCAATCCCAGAGGATCTTCACACAATAGCCCGGGACCCCCCCTTCAACCACAGTGGGCCCTGAGAACAAGAAGGAGTCGACCTGGCCCCACCTCGGCAACAGATAAGCCAACAGCAATAATGAGCCCCTGCGTGCAAGCTACAGGTGGTCCCAGGAGGCAGAGCCTGGTCCACTCCCCCTCGCTCCACAGCCCCCCAGCTCAGGTCCTACTCAGGCCTTCCCAGGAGCCATCCCTCTGAGTGGGCCAAGCTCTGTTTCTCCGTGCAGGGACAGAGGGCAGAAGTGCCAAGACTGGTACTGAGTACACCCAGGAAGGACTATGAAACCTGCCTCTCGTGAGAGCCAGCGATCTACGGCCTCACGTAGGGCACCTATAGGAAGGGGTAACAGATTTGCTTCCTTAAAGGCCACATTCCCTGCCATCCCAGTCCCCAGCTAGCACACTGTATGTGGTCTTCACAAATAAAAGAGCAGGAGAACACTCAGCTTGCAGACTCCCCATGCTCAACGTCCACCCCATCTTCCCCAGGGTCTCCCAAGCCCGGGGACCCAGCCTCGCCCACACACCCATCAAATCCAGAATCACATGGTTGTCTTAACCCCCAAGACAATGCTACCCCAAGTCTCAAGTGAGACCTCAAATCTGCCCACTCTTACTTGGCCCCTGAAAAGCCAGCCACCCCACCTGACCTAAAGGCAGACAGAGCCCCAGCTCAAGTGACCACTACGTGTCCACCTCCAGGGGACCACCAGCACTAACTGTCTTTAGTGCTGGCCTCACTCCCTGGTGGCTCTGCCCAGAATCAGAGTGACTCCTCATCCAGAGCTGGGGCCCAGCAGGGGTGACTCTGAGGGATGAAAGCAGGGAGTAACGCTCTGGTCCCTGCACTGGGGCCAGACCCCGCGGAACCTCAGCTCCCAGATGCGTACGTTGCTCACCTTCTGCCAAACAGTCCTGCTCATGAGGCAGCCCCATCACCCCCCACCCAGATCAGGAGCTGCCCCAATCTCTCTCCCCAGCCCAGGGCTCAGGACCGGGGCTCAGCACCAGAGAGGGAAACTGAGAGTGGACAGATCTAGACACCATGCGTTGTGTGTCCTTGGAAGAGTCGCTTAACCCTGCTGAGCTTCAAGTGCCTACTCTATGAAGAGAGTATCAGCACCGGCCTCAAGAACACAAGGTTCGGGTCTGTGACACACAAGCAGTACCTCATGCACAACAGGGATCTAGAAACAGTGATTCCCTAAAGGACTTTCAGAGCATCCCACACAGCCTGAGGAAGCCAGCTGATCAGGGGACCTACCACAGGGGCTTTCAGCAGAAAGAACCAGAAGCAAAGACATCAGGCCTTGCTTGTCTAAGCCTCCATTTTGCAGGTAACAAAACCGAAGCCCAAGGAACAGGACACACAAGGGCACAGGGCCCATAGATGGCTCTGACATGGCACATACCTGGGCCTTGAAACTCCTCCCATTTGTGGCCTGGGGGACAAGCAGCCTTAAGGGCTCCCACCCCTGCTCTAAAGAGACTCTCAGTGAGCTCCACTGGCAGGCAAGGGTGGGCTTGGCCCTGGAGATTGTCCCAGCTGCTCTCCAAACCCCTCTCTTCCATCAGGTATCTGCCCAGACCCGGCACTCTCCCAGCTTGCCCCTTACTGTCTCCCAGCATGCCCCTCACTCTCACCCAGCTTGCCCCCTACTCTCTCCCAGCATACCGCCCTGGGGCCTCTCCTAGCATACCCCCCCACCCCGTCTCCCAGCGTACCCCTCCTAGCCCTCTGCCAGCATGCCCCCCACTCTCTCCCAGCACACTCCCCAGCCCTCCCCCAGCATGCCCTCTGGCCCTTTCCCAGCATGCCCCACACTCTCCCAGCATGCTCCCCAGCTCCCAGCTCCTGGCCAGTGAGGGGACTGTCAAAGTTCTCCAAAGAAGGCCCCCTCTCCCAGGTTCCATTCCAGCTGCAGAGGCATCGGTGGGCACCTTCAGTGCTTTCAGAGGCCTCAGGCATGAACAAGGAGCAGGGAGAACCTGGTCCTTCCCAGCCCCAAATCTGGGCCTATTTGGCCCTTTTCCTAGCACAGCTTAGAGGATGACCCCACCCCCCATGCCCATTCCTTGTGGCCCCTGCTTGCTCCATCCCCATCTGTTACTCACTGAGGGCTGGCCTGCAGAAGCCACAGGGCCGTGGCCCAGCTCTCCCTCACTTCCTGCCACCAGATCCTTCCCAGAGAGGGCAGAATCACCAGGGTCATCTCATTCCCCTCTTCTATATCTTCAGATACAGCCACAGAAGTGGCTAATTCTAGGGGCACCTGAGTGGCCCAGCTCGTTAAGCATCTGAGTCTTGATCTCAGCTCAGGTCTTGATCTCAGGGTCGTGGCGAGGCCGGCGGGACGGGGAGTGGCTAATTTTAGATTTAGTAGATGTGAAGGAAAAGTTTTCAGGGGCATCCCTATTAAGGTATTCAGGGTCCTTCAGTCAGGAAATCCTCTCTGATATCTAACCACGGCTCCCAGGCTGCCCACCTGATTCAGCCCCTCCTGTCACTGGTCTCTTAACTATCTAAAGGAGCTGGTAAGGGGCCATTGTAGTCTTTGGAACCAAACAAACATGGCTCTAAATCCACTCCCAAAGCAGGATGACCCTGGGCAAATTACCCACCTTCTCTGAGCCTCAACTGCTTCATCTATAAAAGGGGAATGATGATACTAGATACCTTACAGGGCTACTGGGAGGCATCCAGAGGCCATGCTCAGCAAGTGCTCCAACCAGATCCTGTCTGCTCTGCTCCCACAAATGCCACTTTCCTCACAAGAAGCTTCTTTAGCTCCCACTTGCCTTGACATTCGAGGTTTTCCAGAGTTTGGCCAAAATCTACTGCCCGCTCCAACCCAAACCCTCCCACCCTCTCACCAATCCACCCCGTACGCCGTATCAAAGCCCTACAGTATACCCCCCAACTCTCCCTCCTATTTCCCTTGGTCCACACCCTAAGCCAGTATTCCCTCTTCCAGGAAGTCTTCCATGACCTTGCCAGCCCACACTGGCCCCTTCTCCCAGCTCTCTCACTCCACAAACTCAGCTCTTGACATTTTTTACCTGGCAGCCTCACTTTTACTTTGCACAAGCTAAGGCAAAAGGTCCCGAAGGCAAAAGACCTTGCCCCTTAAGGCAAAAGGTCACCCACACTCACCAGCTGCTTGTTGAAATTCTGGACACACTGTTCAAACTGCTCATCCTTTGTCTCATCCGCCTTTCCCAGTTTCTGGAGGACCTGCCAAGGCAGCAGGAGAAAGAGTTACCATAGGAAAGCGGGTGGCCAAACCAAAAGCGCCCAGTCACCAACACCACAGATGACTTCCCAACCCAGCCAACGTCCTGGAGGCCCACAGCCAGCATCACACAGCCCAGGGCACTGGGACCATCAGAAGGTCTTGTGGCTGCTGTGATCCTCAAAAGCCACTCAGTCCATCAAGTCTTGAGACCTCCCCATCCTCTATCGGCCAAGAGGAGGAGCTTAGGTCAGGCTTGTCGGAATGACTGAAACCAGGAGGAGGGGGACACTCTTAAAGACAGCTTGAGGGGTCAGGTACCCCTCCCTGCTATCTCACACCACACCTCCCCACATGACTCCATTTCCTGGTCCCAAGACTCTTGAATACCAGAGGGAGGAGCAGAGCAGCCCTGAGCCCCAGGACACAGAGGGCAGCGAGGGGTGGCCAGGGGTCAGGCTGTTTGTATCAGTAGGAGCCAGCTCGCAATCTGACTAGATTTTCAGATGGGACCTGCTCTAGCCACGCTGCTCCCTTCTCTACAAGCCAGCAGGCCACCCTGGGCCTACTCGTGGTACTCACACTCACACTAACACACCTACATTCACACACACATGCACACACACATATAGCTCACAGCCACCCGCTCTACTCCCATCTAGACATCTCAGAGGCAGACTCTTCTGATGAGTCACAACTGTGCTTTCTCAGCTGTGTGGGGAGGGCAGGAGGGGAGGGCAGATGTGGGGAGAGAGGTGGGGAGAGGCAGAGAGACCCAAGACCAGAAAAGGGGGAAAGACCTAGAAAAAGGAGGAGCTAGATCAGGAGCCTGAGAGGAAGTATCATGAGAGAGACAGAGGGGTGGAGGGAAGAAGGGGTAAGGGCAACAGGGGAGGAGAGGGCAGGGAAAGAGAAAGAGGACAGAAAGGCTGCAGAAAGGGGAAGCTGAGGCAGAGATGGGGCAGGTTTGCAGGAAGAGAGGACAGCAGAGACCACAATGGAGACAGAGACCCCCACTCACAGCACCTCCACAGGAAGCAGAAGGACAACACTGAGATGCTCAGCAGAGGCAGTGGCCAAAGCCCAAAAAGAAGGAGAAGAGAGCCTGGGCGGCTCAGTCAGTCAAGTGTCCGCCTTCAGCTCAGGTCTTGATCTCAGGGTCCTGGGGTCCAGCCTGGCACCCAGCTCCCTGCTCAGCAGGACATCTGCTTCTCCCTCTCCCTCCACCGCTCCCTGCTGTTCATTCTCTCCCTTTCTCAAATAAATAAATAAAATCTTTTTTAGAAAGAAAGAAGAAAGAAAGGGAGAGAAGGAAGGGTGGCAGTGGGGGGGCGGGGCAGGCGGAGGTGAAAACTGCGGCCTGGACCAAGGGATGCTCTGTCCCAGAACAGAGCCTGGACCCTTCCCAGCCCTGACTGGCTGTAGGATGGCCCAGGCTGCCATGCTGCACCATCTCCAGCAGGCTTGGGGGCCACAGCCAGGCCCATCGGCTCTCAGACCTTCTCTCGGTGTGTACATTTAGCACATCACCAAGCGCCTGCTCTGTGCACAGCCATGAGCACCACTGCTATGGGAGCAGATGCTAATCAGACATGGATCCAGCCAGAGAGAGGGCAGCGTGTGGCACTGCAGGAGCCTGGGTGGATAGCCATATAGCCTGGACAATCAGAGAAGGCTTCCTGGGGGAAGTGGCAGCTGCTCAGATGGCAGGGAGAGAGCATGCAGCAAAGGCGGGGAGACCAGAGAGATGTAAGGTATGTTACCAGGGAGTTTCAAATAACTTGAGGTGACCAGAAGCCACAGAGGATGGTGAGGGAGGATATGGGCAGCAGGAGGAGTAGGAATAGGCATGGGAGAGCAGCCCGCCTACAGCTTTGTGCTGTAATGGTCACAACACAGTTTATTGGGCAAGTGCAGCTGTAGGCCAAAGGCTGACACTGAGGTGAGAGGCAAAAAGCAAAACAAAACAACCATGACCAAGAAAATCAGCACTTCCCACCAGCCACGGGCCCCCGCCACCTCCCCCTTGGCAACCATACCCAGATGGTCCCATGGAAATGGGGTGGAGCTGTGGAAGCGCCTGGCCTCTCTGCACGGAGCTTGAGTGACTCACCCCCCATCAGACACGAGCCCCTAGGCCCCACCACCTCCAAAGACAGAAATGGAACACCAGGTGGGAAAGAACTTCTAGAAGTCAACAGAGGTCACTGAAATGAGCACAAAGCTCCCAGGAAGCTTGGTCAAGGCCAGGTCGGCCCTCAAGACAGGAGGACTGGGAAGGTGGCCCTCTCCACTCCCTATCTCTCTTCTCCCTGAGGAGATGTACTCAGTCGGCCAAAGGTCCCTAGTCCCAGTCCTACCACCAGAGCGCCTGAGGGCCCCAAGCCCTCAGAACCTCACACACACATGCACACCTGGCCCCAGCTCCCCAGCCAGGATATAGGTCTTGCACCAGACAGGTCTTCACGCCAGCCACAGCAAGCAGGCCAGGCGGTGAGAAGACCACTGAGAAAAGGGACTTTCTCTGAGCCTCAAGGGCATTGTCTGGGAAATAAAGAGAACATGAGCACCCACCTTAAGGCTCATGTCTGTAAAGTGTATCTCTGTGTGTGGCACACTCAAGTAACCAGTCTCTCACCGGGCCTTCAGAGCTGCTTTCACACAACGGGGTGGGGGGGGGGGGGCAGGCCTGACACCAACCTTCCTCCAGGATGGATAGCAAACTCCTATCATCCTTCAAAACTTGGCTCAGATGACACCTCCGTGAAGCTGCCCCCGCCCCCTCTCTCCCCAACACTTCCGGTACCACTTAGGGCCAAGGACCTACTCCCCTCACTGCTGCGCCATGTGCCCAAGTGTCTGCCTCTGGCTGTGTCCCGGCCCATGAAGAGTCTGAGGTCAGAGACGGTGTCCAGTCCTTTCCATGTCCCCAGCTCCTGCAGAGGGCTGGGGACAGGGCAAACCCAGAACTTGCTCTTGGTGGCTGCTGGCTAATCTAAGCTGTGAGCTTTGAGGACAGAGTCAAGACCTTGAACAAAACATCCCATCTCTCAGGCGAAGTATCCTCGTGCAAAAGGGAAGGCTGTGTAAAGTACTTGGCCTGACACACGGACAGAAAGCCAAAGGTCACCCTTAGAACTAGGGTTAGAGGGGGCACTTCCATCAGTCTGAGGTCTGGTCTAGGGTGACATGGGCCAGCGCCAAGGAGTCCCAGGCCTGAAGAGCCAGGGTGCGGGGGAGTGATCGGCACAGGAAGGTGGCCCGGCTCCCCACTGTGCACGACCTCAGGCTAACAGCTTAACCTCTGTGGCCAAGGCTTGAGAAAAAGCCGGTGAGTGCGTGTTGGCCTTGGCCTCATTAATCCTCACTGCACCCACCTCCATTTAACAGATGACGCAGCCTGGGTACCCAACCTCAAGGCGCTGCTGAACTGACTAAAAACAAGCTGGACATGCCTGCCTCGGAAGAGAGACCAGGACAAAACTCGGTCCAGTAAAATCCCACAAACTCCCGCTACCAGCTTCCATTTTTTCCAACCGCTGTAACTGGAACTCCTACCACGGCCCAGCCACCGGGTAAGAGGCCTTTCTGATCAGCTGCTGTCAAGCCCCAGACCATGACCACAGCCCGTCCCCTCCCGACCGTGGCCGTGGGCCTCAGCAGCACCAGAGCTCTATCCATTCAGCACGCAGTTAGTGGGGCCTCTTGGCTCTTGTGCCAAGCTCACATGCAGACCACTGAGAGCAGCAGGGGGACTCTGGGTGTCCAGAGGGGCCTGCTCCCAGGGACTCAGGGAATGCAGGACAACCAAGGCGGTTACAAGGGATGAACAGGAGTCGGTGGGCAGGAAGGCCTGGAGCAGGAGTCGGTGGGCAGGAAGGTCTGGAGGCAGAGAGACAGGATTTCCACTGCCTGCCGAGGGTTATGTAGGGGGAGAGCCCCAGACACTCTGGTGTCACACTTTCACACTTGTCACACACTATGTCACACCCTTTCACACTATGTCTGCCTTTGCAATAAAATAAAGGGGAGCCTTTCTGATTATGGGACAGAGGACAGGTGCACAGGCCCTGCCACACCTCAGTGTTAGCCCAGGGCGGGGGCATAGAGACGGTTCAGCAGCCCAAACGGCCAGCAGTCCAGAAAGCCTCATCAGGGCCACCTCTTCTCAGCACGTCCTCACCCCAGCCAGAAGGCAGTGGAGCCCAGGTGGCCCCCAAAGGGACCATGCAGGGCAGGGCAGAGACGAGCAGCCGGTGGCAGAAACAAACCTCCTTCTGAGAGCATCCACGCTCCCACCTCACTGAGCCTGGGCCATGACCCAGCACCAGCAGCCCCTCTCTGAGCAGTGGAGGAGGCACACCAGGGCTCAGGGGGAGCTTCGGAGGAAGGAGGTACCCCTCTCCCAGCCTCTGTGATTTGACCTTTCTCACAGCCCAGAGCATCCCACTCCCACAGCCAGCATGGGGCGTCCTGCCAAACCCTCACCTCTCCTCCTCCCAGCCAGCAAATGGCCCCTGGGACAAGACACCTGTGTCTCTGCACAGCCATGCTTACATGACCACCAACCCCAGAAGAACAGGAAAGCCCCTGGGGACCAGGCTGGTTTGAACTAGGAGCAGTTGATCACTCAATTCTCACCAAGCCCTGAGCAAAGCACATTATAGTCGCCAAGCGCCCCCTCCTATAGTTGAGTGTCTTCACCTCCGTGTGACAGATGGCAGGGGAGTACAGATCAGTCAGGACACACAGCCTAAGGTCTTACAGAAGGGAGTAAGCTCTGAGCTTCTCTGCTGCTCCTGGCCCCCAAAACTTGAGGAGGGGCACCCCATAGGCCTCACCGGGCACAAGCCACTCCAGCCCAGCAGATACAGTATAGGTGAGCATGTCCGCAGGCCCTCATCCCCTGGGCTGATGGTGGGTGGCCCTGCTTGGAGCCCTGAACTCGGGACAGTCCCCTCCCGGGGGCTCTAAGCCCTCCTTCCTCCAGAGAGGAACTGAGTTCTCCTGCACTGAGAGGACACACATTCACATCTGAATGGCATGGCATAGGGCAGGAATAAGTGCTCTCTAACCCAAGGCTAGAGAGAAGCACCAAGTCCAGGGGCCTAGGAGGGAAACCCCAGGGAGGCAGGGCCCATGTTCCCAATCAGCCCTGGTCCCCAGGCTCTGGGCCAGAAAGAAAGGCTGGGGGCACCTCCAGCATCTACGGCACACCTTGTCATGGCTGCTACAGAGGCATCTCATACAGCCAAAGAGGGTGGGGACCCACCCACACCTTACCCCAGTGTCCCCAGAACCCCAACCCTCACACATACACAGTGGGGAGAGGCCTCATCTGGCTCCCCTCCAAGGACCCGCCACCCAGCTGCTGAGACCCCGCCAGACCTTCATCTTCCTCATCATCTCCTCCTGGCGCCTGCCCAGTGGCTGCCTCTGTCGGGGTTGGTGGAGAAGTGAGCTGTACCCAGGGGGCTGGGCGTCACCACCTCACTGCTTCCTCCCAGGAGAGCTTGCGGTCCGGGGGGACCACAGCAACAGGATGCACGTCCTCACACCTCACACAGAGAGGCTCCCAAACAGGCAGGACACACAGACCGACACACAGGGGGCAGGCAGGTATAAGGCCAGATTTTCCCACAGAGCACTCAGCACACACAGCCAGGCCCTATTCTGAGGAAGACACCCCAAGAGGGGAAAAGCCACAGCTGCCCCCTCCCCAGGCAAACATGTCAGTTTGGCATACTCTGCCCCCTCTCCCCAAGGGGCCTCTGGGTTTCTGGCTCACTCCCTGTCACCCCGGGCTTTCTCTCTGTGGTCAGCTCTGGCTGCCTCCTTCTGCACCACCTCTGCCACACACAGCAGGGGTGGGCCAGGCAAGGCTGGGGAGCTCTGTGGCCCCAGAGAGCCAGCCCCATTCCTCCTGCTCCTATGCTGCAGGGGCCCTTGACCCACGTGACGGACTCTGACACTAGTGGTGAGAGCCTGTGGCCATGCTCCTCTGAGACCCTCTGGCAACCCAGGATCTGGGCAGGACCCCAGCAGCACCCACAAGAGAGCACAGGAGAGGAAGAAGGTAGGTCCCCAAGCCAAACACTTTGCACATGCCTCACTGACACACTGCAGATGACTCCAGAATGAGCCATTTCTCCAAGGAGCCCTGGCTGTCTTCAGGAGCAGGTGTGTTCATTGCTATTGGGTATCCTTGCTCCTGAGTATCTTATTTAATCTTCAGGCCATTTCCTGAGCTACACATTCTTTCCCCGAACCTTAGAGATAAGAAAAGTAAGGCTGAGACATTAAGTAATAAGGCCACATGGCTAAGAAGGAGCAAAGCCAGGACTCTGTGGCTTTTCAGTGGCCGTGAACAAGTGTGGCTCAGATCTCATCTGCTGTGGCAAACGACCTAGACCTCTAGGTCCATCACTGTGTCCCCGCTGAGGCCACACAGTCCATGGGCTTCTCTGGCCAGTGATTGAGTCAGGGAGGGGGGTGTGATGGCAGAGGCAATTGGCTCCAACAGGTGAATCTGGCCTGGGAATACCCCACCAGCCTCGCTGAACCCTGCTATGCTGCCCTCCTTCCCTGGCCCCTTCTTCCAAAGGGAGAGCCTGGCATTCTCACTTAATGAGAAAGAAGATAGAGGCAAAGAGTGCCGAAGTAGCCTGGTGCCTGGCCAAGGCTAGAGCCAGGGCTCCTGACTCCTGGGTCCTTTCTCCTGGGCACAAGGAAGTAGCTGCGTCTTCCCTTCTAGCATCCAGCCCCAGCAAAGTCTGCCCCCTCCTTCCAGAGAGCCCCATGAACTCACTCACGAAGCAGTCAGTCAGCTTTGCCTTCAGAGCAAGCAGCTGTGCTTCCCCCAAAGGCTGAGGGTCTCCCAGTGACCAGTTTGCCATTGAGCAGCCCCAGGCCTGCTGTGCCTTTCGGGTGTGCCAAGGAGAGGAGGGGAGAATGAGGGGCCTGACCTTTCTGGGAAGGAGTCTGGCCCCACTCCAGCCCTGCTTCGACCAGCAGTAGGGAGAAATCACTGAGGCTCCTGCCTGGGAGCAGAGCCCAGGGTCTCAGAAAGCAAATCCAACACACGGCAGAGTGTCCCTGGCCAGTAAAACTCCTTAGCCCTCTGGCAGCCCCAGGCTGGCCACACATCAGGCTTTCCCTTACAACTTCCCAGAGGCTCAGAGACTTTTGAAGAAAGGTAAATGTTGAAACACGAGCCTTGGGCAAGAGCCAGGAGCAGGATTCCATCCCCAGGAGAATGCTCCCCAGCACCGAGGCCCCCCACGCAGCACCCGGCTGCACACTCGCAGGCTCCCAGGCACAGGCGGCAGGCACACCTACTACCCTCGTGTTCACGTGCTGATGCTCGCCCACGTTGTCTGCGCACACACGCTCACACACACTTCCTGATGGGGCCCTTCAGTCGCCCCCAGGCACAGCAGGAAGGCAGCGGGAACCACAAGGAGGCCACAGAGGCAGGAAAAAAGCAGAGGAGAGACCAGGAGACGCTGTGTAAGAAGAAGCCAAAATGAGGAAGGGGAAATGGAGAGAAAACCAGAGAAAGGGAAACCAGCAGGAGCCCAGAGAGCACAAGAGCTGGGGTCTAGGCCAGGGAAGGACCCAGCAGCTCCAGGCAGGTGGGTCTCAGGGAGGAGAGAGACCCTAAAGACTCCAGCTCCCTCTCCTTACCCCAAACACACACACACACACACTCAAGCACACGCACACATTTCTGCCCCCAAAAGACAAGCCTGGCCAAGGGGCCCTAGTCCCTTCTCTTGGTCTCACTGCACCCCCATCCTAGGACCACCATTTCCCCAGGCTGGCTGCAAGGTGGTGGCAAGGGAGGCTGGCTCTAGGGACTAGAATCTGGCATCCTGCCTTCCTCCCAGGGGAAAAGAGATGCCTGCCCACCTCCCGCTCTGGAGGGGTCCCCTCACCATCAGATCCCAGCCCAGCGGGGCTCCCCGCAGGCTCCAGCTGTGGGCACTGCAACAGCCCTCCTCCTGAGCTCCACAAAGATCACACTACAAGGCGTGACCCCAGCAAGCTGGGTTCAAGGACCCACCTTGAGGGAGGCCCATCACCTCTGACACCCGCTTTCACTGGGCTTACTGAACATCCTGAGGTGGGGACTGTCATCCCATTTTACAGATGAAGGAACTGAGGCTCAGAGAGGTCACTTAGTTAATAAGTGGCAGAGCCAGGCCCCAGACCCAATGGACTCCAAAGCCCAAATTCAACTTGTAATTCTCCAGTAAGGACTGCACAGATGTCCAACAGTCACAGGCAGCACACTTAGGGTTTACTACAAAAGATTCATCTTGCTGCTATTCCATCTTGCAGCATTCCAAAAATTTAACTGGCAAAGAAAGCACTTTTGAAGGAGCACCTGGGTGGCTCAGTTGGTTAAGCATCTGACTCTTGATTTTGGCTTAAATCCTGACCTCAGGGCTGTGAGATCAAGCTCTGCATGGGCCAGGCGTTGAGCCTCTCCTTATTCCCTCTGCCCCCAACTCTCACCCTTTATTTAAAAAAAAAAAAAAAAAAGGCCCTTTTGTGACATAACCAACACAGATAGACAGATTGTGTAGCAGAATGCAAAGTTTGCAAAGATTTTTGCCATGAAATACAAAACTAGAAAAACATTTCCAGGTTCCCACTAGCCCACTGAGGTTGGGCTGGGCTGGGCTGGCCACACCCCTGCCCCTCTCCCAACCCAGGAAGCTCCTCCCCTCATCTCGGCTTGGTAATCTGTTTCTTTTAAGAAGTCCTTGTATTCTGAAGTCATTGTTCCCTGACACCAGTCTACAAAGAGTGACTAGCCTTGCTTGGGAGATGGTCACTCTAAAATTACCTCCTTCCTCTTTTATTGATTTTCCCTTTCCTTTACGAAATACTGGTGAGAGTGAAGAGTGATGTTTGGTTCTCTCTTTTACAACCCTAACTGAATATATAAACACTTTGCCCTCACGGATATCAGTCCCACCACAATGCCTTGAAATGTGACTGGTTGGTCAAAAGCCAGAGTGCAGAGAGCTCCGTGGCCCATGTCAGTTGTCTGTCCATCAATCCTTCAGTCCCAGGGCTGGAAGCCTAACACCGGAGACAGGTGAGGGACTGGGGTCTGCTCTTCCTCCATACCCACCTCTCCAGATGGAAGAGAAGGCTCCCTCTCCAGGTGCCTGCAGCTGAAAACCACCCTCCTCCCCTCTCTCCTGGGAGGGGAAATTCCAGCCTGTTCAGCAGATAAGCCTATGGCCAGTGGCCAGGGTAGAGCCACCCAGAGCCCAGGGGAAGCTACGGTGCAATGGGGCGGGGGAGACCGGAACAGCCCACAACAGAGCATAGGGGAGCAGAGGCAGCAGAGGCCCATGTCAGGATGGGGAAGGGGTTAAGGAGAGCCCAGAGGGCCCAGCTGAGCTAGGGTAGTTGAGGTGGAAGACATAAAACAGCAGCAGTCACCCATCCAAAGGCGTCTAAAAGGCTTACAGGAGTTCCCCACATCTGTGAGAAGAGGGAGGTGTTCCACAGATGAGGAGACTGGGGCTCAAAGCCTGGGATCTCAGGGCAAAGTCAGGTGAAAGGAAGTTTAGGCTAAAAGAAGCACTGGAGCCCCAAGGGAGTGCTGGAGGGGCCCTGGCTGGGGACAGGCTCCCCTCCCCTCCCCTCCCCTCGGGGACCACCCACCAGATTGAGTCCATCCCTAGTCAATAGCAAAATCAGGCTTCCAAGTCAATAGTTCTTCTGGAAGGGCCAGAACCACCCAGATGGAGGCAGGCCACCCCCTTCCACAATCAGAAACCACCCAACTGTCCAGACCTCCCCAAAGAGCCCTCCACTCCTCCCATCCACACTCCAGGGGGAGAAAGGAACTTTTTACCAACTTTCCAGGAGGGCTCAAGCTGCTCTCTTCTCAGGAGATCCCACTGGATTTTGACCCTCACATACAGCCCACAGTGAGCAGCCCCTACTCCTGGACTCTGGGATGTGGCCTCCTGGACTGGGAGAGCTGTAGCGGAGGCTCATCTTGGACACCCTCCCCCAGCCTCCCTGGCTCTGTTCTGCAGGGAGCAAAGCAAGATCCCTAAGCCAATACTTGAGAGAAGGCATGACTGGTGATAATACAAGTCTCTAAACAAAAACAAAGCAGTGCACAGAAAGAGTGAGGCAAGGGAAGTGAGGCAAGGTTCTTAGGAAGCAGCTCAGAGAAGTGACAGTTGAGACCTGATGAAGGAGACAAAGCAGGCCAAACAGAGTACAAACAAGTGCAAAGGCCCTGAGGTGGGAAGAGCAAGGTCAGTGCAAAGAGAAGGTAAGAAGGTGGGTGAAGGAGGAAGAAGTCCTAAAATGCTATGCTGAGCTGAGCTGAGCTGAGCACTCCACACAATTTACCTATCAATCTCCCGGAATCCTCACATGGGAATAGTAGTAGGATCCCCCACTTTGCAGATGAAGAAACTGAGGCACGGCTTTAAAATCTCCCCAAGGTCACAGAGCCAGTCAGCAGGGTGGCGGGAATCCAAACCCCAAGCCTGGTCCCAGAGGCCACGTGCTCTCACCACTGCACAAACTACCCTAACAGCCAGGGCCAGACCACAGGGCCTTAGCTGGAGGCCTCTGCTTTGAAGCTCTGCATGGAAATAGGAAGCCCTGGGGAGCTCTGCTCTGACCCACAGTGCTAGAACACTAAGGCTGCTGTTGGGGACAGACCCAAGAGCAGGGTGAAGCAGGGAGCCCATTTAGAGGTGTCCTCAATGACCCAGATGGAGCCACAGGCAGGAAATGCCAGGTTTGGCAAAGGCAGGAAATGTGAGCAGTGGCTGAATATGGGATGACCAAGAGAAATGAAGGAGACTCCAGGGTCTGAGCGACAAAGGGAAGGAGGAGTCATTACCCAAGATAGGGACATGGTGAGTCTGAGGTGCCCAGAGATGTCGGGGAGGGCAGGGCAGTGGGGACACAACAGCTAAGACCCCAGGGCAGCCAGGGCAGAACGCACCATTGGGCTCCTGAACCCCCATTCCCTGTCCACTTCCCCCTCAGGCACTCCTGTCTGGGACGTCCAGCTCAGCGTGTCTAGTCTGGACAGCTGCAGGGGAAGGGGAGAGAGGGAGGAACATCTCCCGCTCAGAACTTCTTCTGGTGTGAGAAGCCCCACAGCAGAAGATTCAGGGAGCAGGCCCAGGCTCTGCAACGCTGGGCAGGGAGTACCCCTTTCTGAGCCCTGAGCCTCATCAGTAAACAGGGAGCAAGACAAGGGAGGATTAAGTTTGACTGAGTAGATAAGAGGGCCCAGCCCAAAGTGGTAGCTGATTTCCTTTCTATTCCTTCGCCCGTAACTTGACCTGGGATTCCTTATACCCAAGCCAGAAAGTTCAAGCAGCCTCTCCCACCTAGTCCCCACCCTGCCCCACCCACTCACCCCCGGTCCACACATGCCTTCCATGGTGCCTGCCACCAAGCGCACCTGCTCCCCGTGACTCACCCAGGCTTGAGCATGACACTCCTGGTGGACGGCAAACACTAATCCACCCCACCTCCCCACAGCAGCCTCCTCCACCCCACAGCTCTGCAGAGGTCCTGCAAGCCACCCCCTTACCCTGCCCCTCTTTGGCAATAAGAAGGCAAAATGGTAGATCCCATGGAAACTAAACATCAGCTACAAGCAGTGGCAGCCCCCACTAGCAGCCTTAATGTGCTTGACATTCCTGGCATGGAGGCTGGGAGACAGTCCACTGTCCAGAGGTCCAGAGAAGGCCCACAGCCAGCCCATCTGAGTGACACAGAGCCTCCTGTCATGCTGGGTGGGGCCTGCAGGGGCGGGAACGACCCCACCCTTGGCCCAACACCCCATACCACCTGTTGAGAGATGTCAACACAACCACCACCAGAGCCATCACCCACCCCATCTGTCTCCACCATGCAAGTGTGAGTGCTATTCTCAGCCCCAGGCTCCAGGACTTGGGCCATGGACAGAGGGGGGAATCTGGCCCTCTAGTGCACCGCCTCCCACAGATCCCTCATCAGCTGCTGCCTTAGCTCAGTGGGGGAACAGCCTGCATGCAAGAGCAACCAAGCATGGGCCCAGCCCACAGCCCAGCAGAATACAAACCCAGAGCCGGGGGAAGAGAGGGTGAAGTACCCACATGGACTGGAGCCAAGAAAGTTCAGCCCTGGGCACCTACAAGCTCCACAAGGAGACCCTGCTTCCTCATGATACCAGTCCATGTTGGCCTTTCACATCACCTCTTCCAGGCAGGCTTCCCTGACTCCACCCCAGCCACTGGGACTCACTTGCCCCTCCGGATGGCCTGAGCCCCTCGCATATTTCTGTTCCTATCAGAGAAAGTCGACCTAAATGTGCAAACAAGTCATTCATTTATTTCACCAACTGGAATCCTCCAAGTCCACATCTGTGAAATTTTAACTGTTAAACAGTACTTTATGGAGATAAGATATTTGATATTTTTTCCAAATATATTATTCCTACTATTTTGGTTCTTGTTGTTATTTTTGTTATTCAAAGGAGCAATGCCCACAATCACTTTTAAATAACTCGCACCCAGTCCGGCCCACCAAAGTGCAGACAACTCACACTTGGCCCAGGAGTCAGTGGGGAGGGGGAGACTCAGCCCGGTCTCTGTGCTCACTCCCAGGCCTTCATCGTCCTCAAAGCTGTGCTCGAGACTTCCCTGCCTCAGCCCTGGACTGTCCACAAATCCCCAGTACCTGTGAGAGCACCACAGGGACCCCTAGCTTCATAGATGGGGAATCAGTGGGTGAGGACTGGCTGGTTCAGTGCTCCCCAGCAGACGAGGACTAGTTCCACTGCATTTCAATAGAGGAGGCAGGGGGGAATTTGGGAAGCAACCCGAGGGGAAGGGGTGTTTGACCACTTGGTAAACCGGTAATCCGGTAATCTGGTCGAGAGTGAAGGCTGGGGTCAGGGAAGCAAGAGGGACCACCAATGGACTGGGGGACGTCACATGGCTGCTCCTGCCCCTGGGAAATGGAATGAATATTCAGGGGCTTTTGCAGGCTTCCTTCTGCTGATCCTGCATCCTGTTTTTCTGTGCTTCTGAGGGGAGGTTAGAAAAATAGGGTGGGCAATGGGCAGGCTGAACGGGGAGGCACCATCCCCCCAAGCCCCAGCAGACACAGGAGGTCAGTGCACAGGAGCAGAGCCCTGGAGGCCTCCCTGTTGCTAGGGACAGCTGGGGGGATGATGTGGGGCCCACCAGAGGCCTGGGCACGTCATCACTTTCCAGGTCTCAGAGTCCTACCTCTGAAATCAAAGGAGGGAAGTAAGGACCAAGTGAGCATGAAAGGCCTGTCCATCTCGGCTTCCCAGGGCTCATGCACACCACCAGCCCTGGAGTCCCTATCTCACCAACTAAGGAGGGACCCCAGGATCTGGCCCACATCCCTCCACTCAACACCTCTAGGCTCCCACCAAGGTTCCAGAAGGGCTGAGACAGTGAGGACAGGGAGGTATGGCAGAACCCCCACACACACAAACAAAACCACAGCCAACACCAGAACACCCTCTGTGCCTGCTGGAGAGGGGTTCATGCCCACTTCCCCTTCCTCCTCTGGGGCTCTCCTTACCAGAAGAAACACAATTCAACACGGAGGGTAAGTTGAACAGCCAGACAGAGTTATGAATCCTTTTTAAAAAAAGAAAAAAAAGTTTTTGAATCATGGGAATGTGCCCAAGGAGGCACACAGGAAAGATCCGAGTAGAGCAAGACCTAGGGATGGACACCTGATCCCAGATTCTGAAGGTCGGCCCCTGGCCTTCCCCCAGCTACAGTTCTGGACACTTCTGGATCATCTAAAAGCTGGAAAGGATTCTGTTGCCTACAGGGAGAGGAAATCAGAGTGGGAGAACTGAAAGAGTGGGGAATAAAGGGGGGTCCATCTTGTCCCCCGGCGTCCCACACTTGCCCTCATGAGGCCCTCTCCAGGCAATGCCTCCTTCCTTCCTTCCTTCTTGGAGGCCTCAGACCCACCATTCCAAGCTGGGCTGGTCTTCTGCACCACCAATGGGCCAGGATGGCCCAACAAGACATACACAAAATGCCAAGGCACAGTCGAACACCCACACCCACCCAAGGAACCTCAGCACCCCCACCCCAGAATAGAGCTGGGTCCACGAGCTGGCATCCCAACTTTCAGTGTCCTTGGTGTGAAATGGAGACACCATTCTCCCATTTAATCCTCACAAATAGGAAAACCGAGGCTCAGAGGGAATGAGTAACTTGCCCAAGGTCAAGGGCTTGAGAGGAGCAGAGCTGAGATATGAACCCGAGCCTTTTACCTTGCCACAATATATGAGGTACTATGCAAAACATTCACCTTTGCTTCTGCACTGGAGCCTCATACTCCAGTGCCTAACACTTAACATTAGGTGTCTACTATGTACAGGTGCCCGGGTCACAGACCCACCATGGGACCAGCCTCCAGCCTCAAAGACTCTGGATCTAGCGGGGAGGATGGTTACCCCATTCTACAGAGAAGCAAACCAAAGCAGGAAGGATTAAGTAGCTAGACCAAGTCCTAGATAAAACAAGGAGACCAGGAGCTAGAATCCCGGGACTCAGGGTGCACTGAAAGCACTTGACTGCCTGGAGGCTTCTCTCTCTACCGCATTGCTCAGGAGCAGCACTGCACTGGCTGCAGAATGTGTTGGCGGCCTCCCCAGCTCTCCTGGGGTGCACAACGTCCAGGGTGACCTGTGAGTGCAGCCGCACAAAGCAGGGATGCAGGCACTGGATTCTGTCCTGCTGCGGACCATGGGTTTCCAACAGTGCTGACTCAGCTCTCCCTCCAGGTAGCTTCTGCAGTGCTCTGGGCCAGAGGTGCCAGGATCAGATGCCCCCCCCGCCACCCACCGCTCCCAGTCCACCAGATCCAGACAGGGTCTCCCCCAGCGTCCTCAGGAAGGGCCCAGGGCCCGGCCTTGGTCGTGGCCTCCTCCAGACCCACAGTCCACTCAACCAGGAGGGCTAAGCGGTCAACTTGGGGGAAGGTGGTGACATTCTAGCTGAGCCAAGACCACTGCCCGAACAGACTGCTATACTGTCCTGTTAGGTGTGGAAGGGATGCAAATAAATAACACGCTAGCTTAGTTTCTATTTCAGAAAAATAACAGTTATTTGTGTCCTGTCCCAAGTTCAGTAAATGTATCCAACTAATTGTGGATTTTGTTTCTCATTTTGGATCAGGACTCAGCTCACACCCTAGCCATTAGCTAATTCTTAATTGTTCCCTGTCCCAGGATCCCCCAACTCTTTCTTCATGGGAGGTGTGAGCTACAGGGCCTATGCTCAGCTCTTTTGCTACCTTTGGGTTCCCTGATCAGGCCAGCTCTGTCCAAATCTGACCCTCTAGGGTCACCTTGATTCCTGGGGGCAGCCGGGCTCCCACCTCCCTCATGGAGTGGGTTGGTGGACACCTGGCTATGAGGGAACCCCAGACTCAGGGAAGGGCTTGCTCTGCAGCTTCAACTTCTCCTCTGATGTGCCAGCCTCCTGCGGCAACCAAGAGTCGGCTTCCCCACCACACACACACATACACACACACACACACACACACACACACACACACACACACACACGGCACAGGCCTGAGCATTTATCTGCACTTTAGTAGTCTCCCCCTGGGGGAGCCTGACTGATTTGACTGGCTCAGTAGCTAGAGCTCTTGACCTCAGGGGTCGTGAGTTCAAGACCCTTAGGTGTGGAGATCATTAAAAAAAAAAAGTCTCTCCCTACCCCTGGATTCAGGGATGAGGGTGGCAGCACCTGGGAAAGGCCAACCTAGAGCCAAGTCTGATAGCAGGAAGGGAGGAAATTCCAGGGTTTCCCTGAGCCTCAGTGCTCTCATCTGCCAAATGGAACCATAATCCAGTCCTGCCTACCTCATAGTTCAGCAAGACAATGACTCAAATGAAAAAAAAAAAAAAAAAAAAAAAAAAAAGGTGGGTGGGAGAGTTCTGCATAAATTACACAACACCACAAGGATAAAGACTTTGTCACCCTCCCACCCCCAACCCTCTGGAGCCAGCTGGACCCAGCACGGACACAGCTCTACCCCAAGCAGCATTCACCCTATCTCACTGAGAAGAGGACCTCATGCTTCTCAAATCCCAGATGGGCACACTGAGGTATGGGGGCCGAACTAGGGTTCAAGCCAGGTCTCTACAGCCTGTACTCTTCTGTTGCACATTAGGCTCCCTGAGTGGAATGATGGGAAACGTGCTCCACACGCCTCATCTGGTCCCTGGAAGCACAGCCCACCTGGAACCCTGTGTCCTTCCCCGACCTCATTCAATGGGGCTCTGGCTCAGAGGCCTCTGACTTCCCTCCTCGAGAAGACAACACCACGACCTCCCAGTTCAGCTTTTTCAACCAGCACAGGAAAAAAGAGGGAAAAAAATGTACACCACAGTTTAACTTCAAGAATCCTCTCATAAGCAAAACAAATAGTTCAAAACACAAAAGCCAGAATGGTCCCTACCTGTGGGTTCATAGGGGCTTCCCCAAACGCTCCCCAGGAAAAAAAAACCATGTGCCGGTGCCCACCAGGGACCAGGCATTGGTCACATCACTTCCTCTTGTTTCCAGGTACAGAGGAGGAAATGGGGGCGCAACTTGCTCTGGACCTCAGAGGAGCCAAGTTGTCACTGGGACCACACTCCACCCTCTCTATTAGGGTCTGTCTTCCTCCCATACACACCTCTTAACCACGGATCAATCTGTTCTCTGGCCCTGCCCAGCTGCCAGTGTTCCGGGGCCCCGGGGTTAGCATTTGCATCTACCCAACACCTGTATCTGCCCTGAAGATAGTGAACATGTCCTGGCAGAGTGGATGTCATCCCAGAGCAGAGAAATAGGCCCCATGGCAGATGGGAAGTGGGAAGTGGGGGTCCCCTTGAGGGGCCTCTCCCAGTCCAGGTCTCCTGTGCCAGGTCTGTCCCTGGTGCCCAGTGGTGGGCCCAGTCTCGTCCAGTCCTTAGGCATGTTGGCGACAGTCCTGGGGAGATGCTGAGCTGACCAAAGGGTCCAAAGAAAGTAGCAGCAGCTGTTGGAAAAGGGGCCAGTCTGACAAAGGCTCTGCTGTCACCTGATACCCTCATCCAGCCCCACAGCCTCTGATGGCTCCTCCAGCCACAGGCCTGAATGGAAACCCCAACGAGCCAGAGCTGCCCCCAGGCCTCCTTCCGTACCAACATTACTGCTCCCGTTGTCCACTCCTCTCCCAGCAGTGTGCACCTAGAGCCAGAGGCCCCCCACCTGCTGGCATGACCCCTCCTTCCCTAAGGATGCTCCTCTTCTGATGACCCTCCCCTGCTCTGACCCAGAAGCTGGGGGACCCCCACATGGCCATCGCACAAGTGGCCTGGCCACGAAGAGCAGAGCACACAGGGTGCCTGGAAGAGGGGTGAACTGATGCACGGAGGGCCTCTCCCAGCTGTTAGGCTCTCCAAACTTAGCAGTGTCACCCCCCCACCGTGCCACCTTGGGACCCCAAAACAAAGAAGCAGGTGCACATGTGGGGTGGGGAGTGTAGGATGTTATGTCTTTCTAGCAAGCCTGGGGAACAGACATCACCCAGACCTGTGATCCCAGCCCTGACAGGGTAGACTCCAGGATGGTAGCCCAACCCCAGACCCCCTTGTGCCTTCCTGGGCACAGCCAGATCCTAACCTAACCAAGCCTGAGGACATCCCCTCAGGACTCAGGACTCACCCCCTCACCCTGGGGCTCCTCCTATTCCTCAGAAAGCCTGGGGTTTCCTCGGCCCTGGACGGTGAGACACCGGGTTCTCAGCTAAGCCCAGGCTGGAAGACAGACCAATAGACAAATGGCTCAGGCAGCATGTAAGGAAGGAAGGTGAGCTGGCTGAGGCACATAGGGGTCTGGGGTCCCTCCTGGCCCTCCGGGGCCTGTTCTCCCCCAACCTATCCTTTCAGTCTCAGGCCTCACCAGACCGCTCACATACATTCCAGCCACCCCAGACAAGCTACCAGAAACATCCCTGCCTACCCCACAACCCACCTTTTCTGCCTTTCAAATCCAGCTCAGGGTTTGAAAGTGCCTCCTCCAGGGAGACTTCCTGATAGCCTAGGCTGGATGAGAAGCACTTCAGGCACCAGCACCCTTGCTTTGATCTCTCCCTACTGCTGTGATGGGCCCTGGGAGCTCCTTGAGGTCAGGAGCAGGTTCTCTCTTGGTACCCCAAGCACTTCAGCATCCTGGCCCACAGTGGGCAAGCCACAAACAGGGGAATGACAGAATAAATAAGGTCACCACAACCCGAGGGAACTAATTCAATGTAAGCTGAAGCATCTAAAACAAGGAGCCAGCAGGGATGTCCCTACGAAGGTGCCCTGGGAGCTCCAGACAGGGAGGCTTGCAGGGGCCCAGAAGGCCCCGAAGCCCTGGCCTGGCACCAGCCACTACGAGTCCCTCCCTGCAGCCATGTGGTGGTGGATGCTGGCAACCGCCCACTCTCCCCAGCCCATGGGGCTCAGCCCAGAGCCACTGCAGCCCTCGCACTGCAGAGGCAGGCACGTCTGCATCTCTCCACCCTTCTGCAGAGGCAGCGGTGGGGGGCTGGCCCATGGCCCCAGGCTTGCGCACTGCATGCGAAGCACAAGTGCCCAACCCTAGGGCACCCCGGCTCTCTGTTCCCTGAGGCCACTGTCTTCAGCCAGGCTCCAGCTCCCCGTCTTGGCGCATGCTGGGGCTCTAATCCTACCCCATCGGCTGGGCAGCAGGGCTGAAAGGGAGGTCCAGAAAGCGGAGGGAAGAAGGCCTGCAGACAGTCCAGCGGAAATGGGTCTGAAGGCAGCAGCTCACTGGCCCTAACAGTGAAGTCATGGGTCCAGCAAACCACACAGACCCCCAGGTCAGCGATCCCTGGCATTTCTGTCACCCAAAAGTTGTTCCCAGTTGGAAGAAGGCTCTGGCAGAGAGAGGGGTTAGGCCAAGCCCTTTCTGGCATCTGACCTAGAGCCAGGCAGAGCTCCTCAGCAGGGCCCCAGCCCACTCTTGAGGACCTCAGTTTCTGGGACCAAGTGCTGCAGCCCCCGTCTCCAGGAAGCTCCACCAGAGTCCTAGGCCATTTTACTGTGGAAGACGGTACTCTGCAGTGATGCCTAAGTCCTTCAGAAGGTGACTGTGGCAAGGGGGAGGTGCCCCAGCCATCCAACTCCAAGTCCTGAGCTCTAACTGTGGCCTCTTCTGCTCCCTAAAGTCCTGAAGTCCTACAGCTCCAGCTGCCCTCCCCCACCCACCCCACACCCTAAAAACCCAGGGGATCTCCCAGGCCTCTGCCAGCCCTGCCTGAAGAGTCCTTGCATCTTTGCGAGCACACACCCAGTGCACTGAGCTGGGAGAGGCCACAGCCACTGCAGGAGGCAGGACCCACCCTCAGGAAGCAGATACTCTAGGGGGCTGGTCCCAGGCTACCATGGCCCACACTCAAGCGTGAACCCAGGAGTGCTGCCTTCCCACTCCACACAGCCAGTCTGCAGGGGCGGGCAGCAAGCTCCCCAGGAGCAGTGGGTCTCAGACTTTTAGATACCACTCCATGAAAAGACTTGAGAGAGAGAGAGAGAGAGAGAGAGAGAGAAAAAGAGTGTGTGTGTGTGTGTGTGTGTGTGTGTGTGTGTGTGTTTGGTGTCTGTGTATGTGTGGTCAATCGCATGACTATTTCTTCCCCAAGAACATTAAGAAATAACTAGTACTAACATTATTTCATAAAAGAGACACTGTTGCAACAACATAAATAAAAGTAGACAGACTCTCTTAATAAAGAGGGTTTGTTTATACTAAATGAACTGGATGCAGCTTTTATATTTGGGAAAACACATATACTCACATACACATCACATTGCCTCCTTTGTCATCATTTTCTTGCAGAAACTCTTGCATTAGACTGCATCAGGAAACCTCAGGCCAACCCCTCACCCCAGAGCCCACCAAACATCCCAAAAGGGTAGAGGTCACACACAGGTGAGAATCTAGTGGGGGACAAGGGCCCTCAAATCTCCATTAATGAGGGAAGAAGACCCCTCCTTTAATTTGGGGACCCAAATCTGTCAAATGATCCCCCTCATAGGCAAGGAGTTCTTGGTCAGGAGGGGTCAAGAAAGGTCATTAGAGATTCCCATCTCATTTGCATGGTTCCACCAGAGACTTGGTAAGCCAGATAGTTGACCAGAAGAGCCCATGGCCAAGTCACGCCACGGCTCAGCCTCAGTTTCTTCATCTGCTCAATGGGAATCATTATGACCTCACCTGGTTGAAGCCGGGATGAGAATTTTTACCAAGTACCTGGCACTCAGTAGGTATAGAATAAACCATGGCTGTTATTGCTAAGTTAATATTTGACAAAGGCTTCCCTTGGAGCAAGAAGAATATGCCTTTCCTTTTTCAACTGCCCAACCCTGACCCCTAGCAGCCCTCAGCACAGAGCCAGCTTTGCTGCTCAGTCCACAAATGGGTGGCTTCCTTGGGAGATGGCAGCCTCTTTGGGGAGGCCCCAGAAACCCCAGCTCCCAGGAGAGGGCTCCTTCCATGGCACAAGAGCAGCCCTCTGGGGAACGATGAGCCCTGCCCTTTGCTTCTGACCACCAAATCTGCACAGCATGCTGCATGGCATTTGTCCCCTACAGCAGGAGAAGAAGCAGGCTCAGAGAGGTGAACCAGACTTGCCCAAAGGCAGGAAGGACTGGGGAGCAATGCAAACGCAGTTTTCTAAAAAGTCTTACAAGTGCCTGCCCCCAAGTCTGGGCCATATTCAGTGCCTCCCTCTTCCTCTTTCAGGGCCCCCATGATCTCCATCCTCCAATCCTACATCCCACATCCAGAGCCCCTGCCCAGGCTCCTCTGAAACTGTCCAGGCCTGTCCTCTGTCAGTGCCCTTCTGAGTGGTTGTAGCATTGGCATCCTTTTCTTTGTACCTTTAATCCCAAAAGGAGACTTGCCAAAGAGGCTCTAGAAAAACACAACATACCAGGGTGACATCCAACAGAAAGCCCTCCTCCCCCAGGTGCCCTCTTACCTGGAGACCAGAAGCTTCCACTCAGCCTCTCTCTGGTTGATCCTATGTACTGCGTGAGCACCCACGCTCACAACCCCACCTGAGCCCTCAGCAGGGACACTAGGGATGCTCAGGAAAAGCTGCACCCATTAATTAGACTCTCCGGAGAAAAAGTGAAGGGCCACCTCCTGCTTCACTAGCTGCCAGCATTTCCCCCCACCCCACCCTCACCCCCACCCTGGCTCCCTGATGGGTCCGTTCCCTGAGGGTAGGGTGTGGTTTTGTTCAGTCCTATACCCTCTGTGCCTAGAAGAAGGCCCAGCACCTAGAGGGGGGTGCTCAATGTTCATTTCATGAGTAGAAGAATGAATAAGCAACCCCCATCACTCTACTGAGGGCCAGAGTGAGGGGAGGGGGGACTTACTTGGAACCACCGAGTTTATGTGTAAGATGAGTTCAGATTCACTCCAGAACTGTCTGACTCCCTCCCCTGCTCTAGGCTGCCCTTCTATGCACACATGCATGCACACGCACACGTACATACACACACACACACACACCGCCACCACAACCCTGGCACTGGGGCATCATAAGCCCTGATCAGCTAGGGCTCAGCAGGGATTAGCTGTCTATAGAGGCCTGAAATGGACACTCACAGGGGCAGGGTTGGGAAGCAGGACTAGGCAGGGATGGCAAGCTCCTGGGTGGCTTCATCGTACGGCCCTGCCCCACAGAGCAGGCATCTAGGGAGCACTTGCCATGTGCTGGGCCCTGTCCAAGGCTTTACTCTCCAAAACCAGTATGTGCAGAGGAACCATTACTGCCTCAGTTTATACAGGAAGGTCCTGCCACTTGCCCACAGACAGGGAACTGAGGACGGCCCGCCTGCCAAGTCCACGCATGTTTGTCTCTCCGACGTGCCCTTGTACTCTCTTCTCCTGTGGTGAGAAAGAGGCCCAATGCTGAGGGTAGGCCCCAGGGATCCTAGAACCTGATGGAAACAGAACCAGGCAAAGCCTGGCCTTGGGTTAAGGCAGCAGGGAGGGAAAGAAGCATTCTCTTCATATTGTCCAAGTCACACAGCTTGTAAGGGACAAGCTGGATCAAGACCGCCTACTCCAGAGTCAGGGACCTGGTTGGCTGCCAGAAATCAGAGATGGAAAGGGGGCCCCGATGGGGTCATCTGCGAAGAAGAGAGGAGAAGAGCTCAAACCTCGGCTTCTCTGAGAATCCAAGAGATAGAGATTTCCCCACGAGACTTGATCAAATGTGGCCCAAATCTACCACCCAGACACCCCTCACCACTCCCAACCGTGCCCCTTTTCTTCAAAGGAACTAATGGTCTCCTGTGTTCACTCTCATCCTGCACCTTGGCCCACATGGACCCTTCCAAAACACCTTCTCCATGTCCCATGCAGCCCAGGAAGCACACCCTTCTCTGCCCGCCCCTGGGCAAAGCAGCCTTGGCCTCCCTCTGAGTCCAGGCATGAGCCAACAGACTCTCCTGGGTGGGGACTCAGCTCCCCCCTGGGCCCCAGCCCAGCCAGGGCACACTGGAGCTCGGGAAAGTCTAGAGGCCATGTTTCCACCCTCTCCATGCTCACATTCCCCAGCCAAATGTCTCCCGAGTCCCCAAAGACACCCTACCAGAGATGATGGCTAGCTCAGAAGCCTTCCCTCAGCGAGCAAGGTGAAAGACCTAAACCGATAACTCAAATTCAGGGAGAAGCTGCTCTGAGGGAAGAGGTCAGAGGAAAGAGACACAGAGCAGGGAGGTAGAGAGAGGCAGAGGAAAAGGTGACACTGGGTGGGATGTGGGCAGAGAAAGAGGGGCAGTAAGAGTCCTCATATACCCAGGGACAGAGAGAGGAAAGATGTGGAAAGAGAAATGCAGAATATGGGGGGAGCACAGGCCCTCCCCCAGACCCGGATGGGCCCCCTTCCAGGGCTCCTGCTCTTCTGTGCCATATGGCTCCTCTTACAGCTGTCGTGAGGGTAAGGATTGGTTGTACAGGCCTGGCTCCAGCTGAAGCCGATGGGGCTACTTTGTTAGGAGACCTTGACCAGCAGACGAGCATGGATCCATCATGGCCATGTGTCAGGGTCCTATAAATAACTGCCATTGCGCCTTCCCTCTGCTGAGCATCTACTCCAACTCACCAGCCCTGGGCCCTGCCCCCTCCCAGAAGGGCCTCCCCACTCGCACCAGGCTTGGGGCCTGCCATGAGGGACAGAAAGAGTGCATACTCCCACCCCTGCCAGAGCCTTCTTCTTTGCTCATCTTCAGCCCAGCTCTGGCCCCCCTCTGTGAGGACTCCTAAGCAGTGGGCCTCAGGGGCAGGGCCCAGCAGGCCAGAATCCACCCCCACCACAGCTGTCCCTTCTCCCTGATCTTCCCCTCCCCCAACAGGCCCAGGCAGCCAACCTCTAATCCTCTGTCATCTAACCCAGGCTCCACCCTACATTGGCTCTGCCCAGTCACCCTACTGAGGCCCAAAAATGGACAAAGTCATTCACAGAGGGTCCAACAAGCCAAACGTAATAGGAAGATGACCTCATGACGCCCAAGCTCCAGGCCCACGCTCTGCACCCCAGCACTCTGGGGGCAGCCAGGGGCTAGCAGGCGAGAAGTGCGGTGCATACTCAGACCCTGGTTACCCTTCCAATACACTCTTATGTCTGCTCAGGGCCAGAGGCCGTGGGACCTTTTGACAGTAAGCTCCACAGCAATCAGAGCCTCACACATCCCGCTCTGCACTGCACCCAGGGCTCTGCCCAGGACCAGGCACACACCACATGTCCAAGGCAGGATTTGCTGAAGGAGGGAAAGCAGAGGAGCACACAGCACAAATCAGCCCACCCACAGGCCTGCATCAGGGCTCCCCAGCCAAGCCCCCAAATGCTCTTTTGTTTGTCCATAAACAGTCACTCTGCACCTGCTGGGGCCAGGTAAATGCCTGGACACACACACAGATCTGCCCTCCCCTCAGGGGGTGCACCCAGACCAGTGATGCAGGGTCAAGGTAGGATGACATGGTAATGCCAAGCCAAGACCCAAGGAGAGACATACTCAGCGGGGGACACAGGAGAGCTGGCTCCATGGGCACCAGAGAACAAACTTTCCTTGACTCCATTGTCACCCTCTGAGTCCTGGTGGATATTTGGGCTGAGAGGGGAAACTGGGAAAGAAGAAAAAGAGAGATGAGACCCTCCTACCTAAGGGGATATTATCCAGGCCCCACACCAAAGCTACCACTTGTCCCTGGTCAGGAAATGCCCTCCTATGGCAACGCAACTGGAACTGTCCCCATTACTCCTTGGTTTGCCAGAGACGAGGCAGGGGCAGGGGTGCCTGTGAGACCACTGGCAATGTGAGTTAGATTTTGAACACCATCAAAAGACGCCGGGGAGTTGACCCATGCTGCAACAAACTCTGAGCCACAAGAGGGCAAAGGGGAGAGGCTGGTGTGCATTGAGGCCTCGGGCTTCCCCAGAAGGGGGTACGGCGTCAGGGCCAACAAAGGAGGGGCCTGAAGGAAGGCTACTCTCTGGCTTCTGAGAGTAGGGGAGGGTCTCCTAACCAGTGCGCCGTGCCAGAGGGGAAGACAACAGCAGTACCACTAAACAACCCCAGTCCCCTGCAGCTCAGGCTTGCAAAGGGCCAGCCTTTGGCCAAGGCCAGCATCCATGGCCGACCAGCTGTCAGCCAACTGTCCATGCCACAGACCAGGAGCTAAAGAGAGAGCGGTGGCAGCTCAGTGGAGTCAGTGATGACATATTGCCACTTACAAGGAGGGGACAAATCTCATGCCTACTGCCCCTGAAATTAGCGAAAGATGTTGCCGCAGAGACAAGACAACCAGGGCAAAGGGGACACCGAAAGATCAAAGGGGAGCCAGAGAAGAAGAAGACATCAATGGAGTGGGGGCGGGGAACTTGTCTCACCTAACCTGCTACCCATTCATCTATCTTCCTTAGCCCCTGAGGAGCAGGAAGTCGGCTTAGCCCATAGCTGCCGGCTCCAGGCACCTAGATGGATTACCCGGTCCTGGGCAGGAGGAGGATGGGGGGAGGAAGCAAGGGCAGCAGCATCTGCCCCCCTCAACCACAACCAGAGCTTATTGAAGTCCACCCAGCCCCCAGCCAGTATCTGTGGTGCTCTAATCCCTCCTCCCGCCTGGGGCAGGAGGTGGGGGAGGGGGGTCGGTGGGAAGGCTATACAGGGGCTGAGGCAGACCAGATCCCGAGCTTGGCTGATGGCCCTAACCTCCATGCAAACCACGCATCTCCTTAGCCTGGGACTACAAGGATGAGCATCGGGACTGGCAGGGAGGCGCTGAGGAAGCTCTAACCGCCCCCCCCCACCATCACGTGACTGCATCCTTAGGGAGCCCGAAGGTCTCAGCTGCAAAAGTCATTGTTTATAAACAGCCACAGACTGGTTGAAGGAGGCCGGCCTGTCCTCGGGTTCCCACTGCTGCCCGAGTGTCGGGTGGGAGAGACTCCGCTGGGGGGCACTGAGGGACCACCCTGGCTGGAGCACAGAATCTGCAATCCTAGATTTCAGAGTCCCAGTCGGCGGGGGAAGTGGCGTCAGCAGCTGGCGTGATCCAATTCAATGAACCAGAGGTGGCTTGGGATAGAAAGCTGAACAGGCGCGGACCCCCGCCCCCCCAATACTGCATTTCCTGCACTGTCAGGGTGCCACGGGAAGCCCAGGCTCCATTCCCTTCGCCTGCTGCCAGTTGCTGTGGACACTGAGGGGTCGGGTTTCCTGCGGCGCCCCCCACGCCCCCGCTGTGGCCCCAGCTCCTTCGGGCCAGCTCCCCACCCAGGTGGTGGGCTCCCGGAGCCGAAGCCACCACCCCCTTCCCAGCCGCGGGAAACGCAAAGCCGGGGCTCGGAGGAGGGCACCTCCGGGAGGGGCGCGCAGTGCTGTGCTCCCCGGGGGCCGGGCGGGAGCGTCCGGGCCTCCGGCACCTCTCAGGAAAGGAAACCCGATCCCTCCTTCAGCCCGCGGGGACAGAAGGTGGAGAGGCGGGTGGGGAGGAGGGAACGGCGGGCGCAGGAAGCGCCCAAAGGCCTGGAGCTAGACCGCTGGCACCCGAGGGCTGAGGGACAGCCTCGGGATTCCCGGAGCGGAGCGGCCCTGGGACACAAGGGGTAGGCTCCCTCCCCCTAGCAAGGGCCCAGCCCGCGTGGCCCGCGCAGGGCTGCGGGACTAGGGGCGCCACCTCGCCTCCCAGCCCCCCGGCCCTCGGCCTCCAGAGCAGGATTTACTGGACCTCGCGCCCGGAGAACAGCGTGGGCCGCCTCTTCTCCGTGGACAGGCAGAGAATATACAAAGCTGGCGGTGGGGAGAGCGGGGTGGGGGGCGAAGGAGGGGGTGAGAGGACAGCTGCGCCCTCTTCTGCCCCCGCTGGGGGTGGGGAGACAGAAGACGCGGACCGGAGAGGCGCATAGAACGTCGGGGGCCGCAGTCTATGGAGAGCCCCGAAGGCCCTCGGCAGCGGTCGTCCGGAGGTGACAGCGCCCGATCCCGGGTGAGGACCAGCCCCTGCGGGGGGAGGGACGGGAAGTGGGGGACAGGTGGCTTGGACCGCGCGGAGGCCGGGGATCGGGCTCGCTCACCTTCTCCTGCGCGCGCGTGAGCTTCTTCTGCACGTTGCTGGCGATCTTCCCTGCCGTCACCCCCTTGCTGCCCATCTCAGCCATCGCGGCTCAGGCCTGGCCCGGTGGCGGGCGCAGATCTCCCAGCCCCCAGCCCCTAGCAGCGCGTCCGGCCCCGGCTCCGGCTCCACGCTGCGCGCTAGACAGCCGAGCCGACTGACGGAGGCGGAGCGTGCGCCCGGCGAGCGAACGAGGGGGCGAGCGACGTGGGGACCCAGGGAGGGACGGACCGAGGGAGGGGCAGGGAGGAGGGGCCGGGCCTCGGACGGCGGTCAGCGCCCCCCGCCCGCCCCCTCTGGACTAGACTCTGCCTTTTAAAGGGCCATTGCGGGCCCGGGAACGCTTGGCTAAGAAGGAGGGAGCGGTGCGCGCGGATGCCGGGAGCTGCGGCGAGTGGGACTCCTGGGACACTCCTATGACACCGCCCCGGGGCGGAGACTAAGATGCCTGTCCTCCCCGGAGAGGAGGCCACTTTGAGACCGGTGCGTTCAAAGACCAGGGTTTAAGAGCTACGATTGGTGCGTGTCCCTGGAATCAGAGAAACGCCGACTGCGAGCGCGCGGCAAAAAGCCGCTCCCCTTCCTGAGGCTCGTCTCTGGCCTCACGCGGGACGTTCCGCCTCCTCCTGGCCTATAGACTCACCGGTTTCCACCTGGGTTCTCTGGGGGCCTCTGGGACAACTTCACATCTCTGTCCCTGGCACCTACCTAGTTCCATGCCAACCAGGATCTCCATCTTACCATTTGCTGATTGTTATTATTACTACTACTAGTACTACTACTATTACTACTACTACTATTTAACATTACTAAACGCTTACTGTGTGCCTGACACTTAGCTAAGTGCTTCCAGGACAGCCCTAAGAAGTGGGTGCTATTATCATTCCCCTCTTACAAATGAGGCATATGGGGCACCTGGGTGGCTCAGTGGGTTAAGCCTCTCTCCTGGGATCAAGCCCTGCCTCCTCGGGTTCTCTGCTCAGCGGGGAGCCTGCTTCCTCCTCTCTCTCTGCCTGCCTCTCTGCCTACTTGTGATCTCTCTCTCTGTCAAGTGGATAAATAAAATCTTTAAAAAAGGGGGGGGGGGGGAGGGGCACCTGGATGGTTCAGTGGGTTAAAGCCCCGCTCCTGGGATCAAGCCCCTGCTTCCTCCTCTCTCTCCCTGCCTGCCTCTCTTGCCTACTTGTAATCTCTGTCTGTCAAATAAATAAATAAAATCTTAAAAAAAAAAAAAAATGAAGCACAGACTGGCCTGAAACCAAATCTCTTGATTCTGCACTTTAGGGTCTCAAACACTACACTATGGGCTGTCTTCTCTTCTATGCTGGGGGAAAGAAAAAAAAAAAAATGATTGATGATCATTATTCAAAGAGAGGATAAAGTTATTGCTAACCAGCTTTGCCAACAAATCAATGACACTCATTCGAAATTTATAAATATATATTCAATGTACTGATTCCTCTCACACCCCTTCCCCAAGTCACGTCAGAGACTTTGAAGGATGCCACAGCCCTTTGCTGTCCTGGAGGCCAAGGACAGCCCTGGAGGATTTCTCAGAGACTTGGTGGAGCTGAGTGGAGAAAGGAGTCCTGGAGGCCCTGCCGAGGACAATGGACAGAAGCCAGGGAAGGGACCCCTGCGAGGCTCCTGGGAGGAGCAGGAAAGGCTTTGCAGATCATACACCAAGACCCTTCCCCATACAAGTGGAGAAACTGAGGCCCAAGAGATAAAAGGTTCTGGCTTCCCTCTGCCTGGAAGTCCCCCCCCCCCCCCGAACTCTGGCTGCTCCTCCTGGTTCTTCCCATTACTGCTCAGCACCCACAGAGGATGATCGTAACCTCCCTCCTGGCCTATTATTATTCCTCTTTTGCAGAAAGATAGACTGAGGCTTGCTGAAGGTCACAAGAGATAAGCAGATATCCAAACCCAGGTCTTCTGGCACTAAAGCCCTCAGCTGAAACACTGAACTGCTTCCCAGAAAAAACACCAAGCACTGCACAAATGGAAAGCATTCTGTCAAAATTATTATTATAAACTCATGATCGATTCACAAGTTACAAAAACAAAACCTAAATGACCCGGCCTGAGTTGCTAAAGCAACTTTCTTCTAAAATCTCAACATGCTTTCACCTCATGGTCTCTTTTCCTAATTTTATGATTGCCATTTTTCTAACCATTCCCTAAGAGTGATTTCTCCCAACACTCCTCTGAGGAAAGGAGCAGAAGTCAAACTGTATTCCAGCTGGCTCCCAGGGAACAGTGGGAGATTCTGCTTTGCTGGACTTCGGTGTTTCAAAGTATCACTTAACCAAAAAAAAAAAAAAAAAAAAAAAATTAGAAGCAACAGTTATCGGCAGAATAGAATAAGTTAGCTTGCACAGCAACCGAAGGGGCTGTTGAGGGATCATTCTAAGCAACTGTTACAGGGCTATAGCAACATGAAAATAATGCTTATAGTATAATTGTGAGTGAAAAGGAGAAGACCAAAAACTGGGAGCACTATCCTTGCAAGAACTAAAAATAAATACAAGTGCTCATGATCCAAGACTCAAAAGGACCATGCACAAAAGAAATAGATGCGTTTAAGGTTAAAGCATTATGGCTGATTCTTTCCTCTTAATTCCCTAAATATTCCGTAATATGCTATTTGGCCTTAATAACTAAACACACACACAGCTCTATCTTTAAACACGGTAATCCTTTTTTTTTTTTAAGATATTATTTATTTATTTGACAGGCAGAGATCACAAGTAGGCAGAGAGACCGGCAGAGAGAGAGGGAGAAGCAGGCTCCCTGCTGAGCAGAGAGCCGATTCCATGTGGGGCTTGATCCCAGGACCCTAGGATCATGACCTGAGCCAAAAGCAAAGGCTTTAACCCACTGAGCCACCCAGGCGCCTCCTAAGGAAATATTTTTGAAAATAAAATAGAACTCTCACAATACACAAGAAAAACACTAAGATCCCAATATAACTGGGCAAATAGCACAAATGGATAAGTCACAAAATTGGAGATTCAAATGATCAATAAACAGGTTTTAAAAGTTCAGTCTTGGGTCGCCTGGGTGGCTCAGGTCGTGATACTGGGGTCCTGGGATGAGATGGAGACTGCATCAGCTTCCCTGCTTCTCCCTCTCCCTCTACCACTCCCCCTGCTTGTGCCGGCACTCTCACTCGCTCGCTCTCTCTCTCTCATAAATAAATAAATCTTAAAAAAAAAAAAATTTCAGTCTTGGGGCACCTGCCTGGCTCAGTGAGAGGAGCATGTGACTCTTGATCTCACATTGGGTATAGAGATTACTTTAAAAAAAAAAACAAAAAGCAAAACTTGAGATGCCCAGTCTCACCAGGAAATTTAAAACGTATTCATTAAATCAATGAAAATATCATTCCTCCCTCCACTTTCATCAAATCAGTGAACAGTTTTTTAAGTTACATTACTTAAAACCAGAAACACAGACACTCACAGGCACTCTTCTGAGAGTATAACAGAAAATGGAATTTCTGGAAAGTGATCTTGCAGTATGTATTAAGATTCATCAAATGCTTTCATTCTTCAATCCTAGAATTTCAAGTCTAGGAAATAAATAAAAATTCAGTAAAGTTTAATCACACAGACTTCTGTCACCTTAATTCATGATCATGCAAAACTGAAAACATGAGTGTTAGCTATTTATTCCCCTATTTATTGCCATTGTTTACTGTTATTATTCATGTTTGCTCTGTCCCTCAGTCTCCAAACAGTTCTGAGCACCTCCTAGGTACCGGTCCTGAGCTGGGCTTGGCAGAAACGGTGGTGGGTTCCATAGGGCTCCTTTCCCAGGAATGCACCACATCTGGGACAGGATAGGATCTGGGAAGGGGCAGGGGGGCTCTTCAAGGGAAGGATATTGAAGACCCGAAATGGGCATTGATAGGAGAACAGGAAGGGAAACTGGTGCCTAATGGAGCCTCAAATATTAAGGCAAGAATAAATGAACAGACAAGTAAATATACAATGTGTTCTGGGCTGTATATAGTGGATAGTGGATGCAATTTGGTCAGCTCAGCTGATTGACCTACTTTCTTTAGGGACTCTTTCCTCATTTGGTGTGGTTTGGCGCAGCCGTGTCCTTTTGCCATTATGTGTAGGTACCCCAGGCAAACCACTCACCCAAGCAGTAACAACTGGCTCAGGATGAGCACATGACTCAAGCAGAGCCAATCAGAGCCTTCCTTGGGCATGAAGGGATATACGCCTATAGGAAAGGAAAGTTCCTCTTTTCAGAAAACTTGCTAAGATGAGAGGATGTGAGTCTAGAGTCCTCAGGGGCCACTTTGCCCACTGTGTGGACAATCCTGCCTAGAAGATGAAACTGACAAAGAGTTGGAGAGTTGGGGACAGTGAGAGAAATAGAGACAGAGAGACAGATGTAACAACATTGTTTGAGAACTTGGTTCCAATCAGGTTTGGGAACTGCATGCCCCTCAGCTCCAACAGTCTAGCTACATGAACCAATACAAATTTTTCTTGCCGAGGCCAATTGGAAGTCACTTACAATCAAAAGAGTCATGGCTAATGCGTAGCCCTTCTGATGATAATGCCCTTCTGAGAGATAACCCTATTGACTCCCTGATGTATCAAGTAGGAGTTTCTCTGAAGTGCCTCTCCCTGGTCCATCTTTATTAATATAAACTGAAAGGGGTTGGGGGGTGGATTACAACTGAGAGTAGACATAAACCATGAGTGTTCTGGGCAAACCAGGATGTATGAGTACCTAGTGAAGGGATAGGAGGCAAGACTAAAGGTGGAAAAGGAAGCTGAAGACATGCAATTCACAATTTCTGCTCAAGCTGGTGCTGAGTGGACATCTGTCCACTTTCCCCAGCCTGTGCAGCCATAATTTAGGAGATCCTTGCAGAAAAGGCAGGGCAACCTTCCAGAGGAACTTCTGACAGGAGACTTGTCCCGGGATTTGCCGCCTGGTTTTCAAACCTACCACCCCAGATGTTTAGCTCCAGCCTTGATTGGATTTAACCAGGTGCTGCAGGAAGAGTCTGGGGAGTAGGACCATCACTGGGCCACCAAATGCCTCCAAGATATTTCCAAGGCTTCTGGGAAACAAGATTTCCAGTAAGAACCAGTTACTCCCTTTCGCCATCAACAAATGAAGTCTCCAAGAGCAAAGCAAAATTTTTAAGATAATCAACTTACTTGTGCTTCTCCTCCATATTTTAAACTTTTGCTGTCATGTGTGTGGTTTGCAGTGCAGCTAAAATGTAGTACAGCAAGAAAATGACAACATCATAGTCTGTCACTGTTAGTCATGTGACCTTGGGCCAGTCACTCCCTGTAGCTTCTAAGAGAAGCAACAATACACACAGGGCAAGACTGAGAATTAGAGGTAGCATAGGGCTTAGTGGCCTCAATAAATGGTAGTTACTATCATGACACATTGTCTTAAAGGCCAACAATTGTGTCTCTCAGTTAACCTGGACTGTGGCCGTCTTTGTGGTGAGACATAGCAGGATGACCTTTGCCAGCTTTACTGACGGACAAATAGAGATGCAGAAAAGCAAACAACCCTTTGCCCGGTGCTCCTTCAATAAATCACTGCTGACTTCCTTTGGAAATAAGATTCCAGACTTTGGAAAGGCTCACTGGAAATTTACTAGCATTGCCTTTGTATTATCTATGAAAAAAATGGTTTCCCAAACAGAGAGCAGGGACAAAATGCCACATGCACGTTTTCAGACATTTCTAGGGTTTCATTTATTTATAAACAAACTAACAAGCTACTGGACTCTTAAGAGGGAGGACTGGATGATCCCTTGAAACTGAGCTTCATATACAAGTGACCAGGAGCCCCCAGGAAAGACATTTCAGAGCATGTAACAAAAGACTTGCAAGCATTGGCGTCCTAAGAACAGAACACAGGTTTAAGTGTGACACTCCTCACAAGTGAAAAAGTAAAAAGTGGGAAGCAGCCTCAATATCCAAGCATGGGCTGGTTAAATGAGTAAATTTCTAAGTTTTGGCACATCTAAATTTTGAATATTAAGCTCCCACTAAAAAGTGATAATTGGGACTTCCTCAGCATTTAAAAAGTCTGTTCTTTCAAAGAGACCATTATGAGGTCATTCAGTCACATAAAATCCACTCATCATGCATACGAAGAAAGGACTTGCAATGAAAACATATGAACAACTGTTATAGCTCAGTTACAAGAAGGTAAACAACCTGTTTTAAGAGACAACAACAAAAAGGCAAGCAAATGATCTTAAGAGACCCTTCATCAAAGATTGCAAAATGCACATGAGAAGACAGTAAATTTCATTTGTTTTTAGGAAAATTCTTCTCCCCTTATACCAGATTCCTCCTTCCTTCTTTATGATGAATTTTTCTCTTCTCATCTTTTTCTCCTACTTATTCTACTCAAGTTCACCATATATACCTGAAACATAACTGTGGCCCAGCTGAGTGTTTTGCTTCCTGAGCATCCTTGTGTCTGCAAGTAAGGCCTCCCTGAGGCATGTCTCTGTCCAGACAGCCCCCAGGTGTGCTGGGTCTTTGAATGTATGCTTCCTAAAGTCTCATTTGCATCTGCTGACACGCCCAGCCCCCAGCCCCGAGTCTTCACCTGGCTACCCACCGACTCCTCCCCACCCTTCGGACCCAGCTTACACGTCATCTCCTCTTGTGAGCCTTCCTCCACCCACCTAACTCAGGCAGGGTTAAGTGACCCTTCTCTGCACTTCTCTGTGCCTGCTTTCTCACATACCTGATATCTGCCAAAAGCCAATCCGTGATTGTGAGGGGAAAACACTTTAGGACCCAATTCTTAATTTTGACAGTGAGCAGGGATACATCCAATGTGTTCCTCCCAGCCTGGTGGCGAACAGAGCAGAAGTAGAGGTTATGCGTCTTCATGGGGAAGAATCATTTCTTGCTCAGATGATGAGCTGAGAAATGACAACCTCCTACACAGAACTATGGTGGCCTTTGAGTGGAGGCCAAGCTCCATCTGAGAACCACAGCCCCAGCTGACACTCCTGGGCAGCAGGGACTGGGTCTGGTTAGCTCTGACTCCCAACACTCTCCCTCTCCTTGAAGCACGGATCAGACACTCAGCAAATCCTGCTAGAATGTTGCCACTGCACCTGGCTCTGGGCATGGTCCACCCACGGTCAGCCCAGGCACTCAGCACCAAGGTGGGGGACACCTACCTAGAGCTGGTGTCTCTTTCGTGGGCAGGCTATATTCAATCAAAGTCACCTGCCTTTCTGTCTTCACATAGGTCCCACCCCTGTCACTTCCTCTCTCTCTCTAGCTGACACTTGCTGCATTAGGACGCTGTATTTACTTATGGTTTTATAACTCACTGGCCATGCCTCTTCATTCACTTATCTCCTGCTGACCGGCATTGCATTTAAGCCGGTTTCTACCACCCAGCCTCGTTCCTGGCCCCTGGGAGCTGGGAGAGGCACCGAGGGTCCAGCTGAGCTCTGACTGGCAGGCCTGCCGTGTGGGCTTGCGGCAGCGGCCGCACAGACAGTGATCCACATTCACGGAGTGCAGGTGGCCTGCAGCACTCTTGCCATGAAATCATGTTTCTCGTATTTTATATTTTACGGAGTGGGACACAGAACATAATAGTTTTTGTTCACTTTAAGTAAACATCTGACAATGTCCAATTCAATGGCTTCTGCTTCCAAAACACAATGCTTCCTTAAATAAAAAATGGCTTAATATATGCATATTCATAGGTAGTAGGGGCAGAGCTCCAGCCACAGTCTGGGCTATGCTAGAACTAACTGACTTCGTTTACTCTTCCCTCTCAAGCCTTATTTCACCGAGAAGTCATTCCATCCCCCTTTCTCATTTCTCCAGACTTAGAAAGCTCTGGTCTTCACATTTGTCTTCTGGCCACTTCCACACCATCGTATGCCTCCTCCATCTCTTTCCAGCCTGGGTTCTCTGTGTCACCCACAGAGGAACATCTTACATCTTACATCCTTCATGATTTAGGTCCTAGGACACCTAGGACACCTCTCAGTGGGCTTCCTTAGCCCACTGCCCAGACAAGACAGCAAAGCTTCCCGTGCCTAGTGCATGACTTCTGGGAGGACTCTGTGCAAAGTGTACTATGCTCTCACGTTCTTCCAGACCTGGCTGGGATTTCCATCACCCTCCCTGTGCCTGGGCACTGGTCTCCATCAGAACCTACAGCATCTAATTTGTGTTCACTTTCCCTCTGACTCTCCACAGTCCCACCCTAAGAGTAACTTTCTGGTCTGAGAGGAGACAGACTAGGCTAACTCATACGGCACTGCCCCCGGTATACTGGCTTACGAATGGGTCCTGGCTTTCGAGTGTCAGAAGCCAAAAATTTGACTTGTCCCTTGAAGCTCATCTTTCTGAATCAGGAAAGGTCAGGAGCAACAGAAATGCCAAGGGACAAAGCAGTGGTTAGCATTCCCAATGCTATACTGTTAATATCATACACAGTTTATGTACATATATAGTTTATGCAAATTACATGTGTGTAGGTGTATATAATATATATACAGTTTATGTAAACCCCACCATAAACATGAAGCAGGGAGATGTTTTTTACAGCCTAATTAGACCCCAAAACAGCCTGCCTATAAGTACAGAAACAAAGGCTGTTGGAAGAACTGTCTGCCCCCCGGGGAGTGAAATCTCCAGATCACCCATCATCAAGCACTAGGCGGGCTGGCCCCAGACACTGGGGACACACGCAGCAGAGAATACAGCAGGTCCCTGCCTGCAAGGAGTCCTCAGTCTGGAAGGGTACAGGAAATACTCTACGAACTACCCATAGTAAATGATAACTTGTAACATAATAAAATGTTGCCTTTTGCCCCAAATTCTGCAAGTGGGAGGGGGAAGGAAACATGAACTAGGGAGGTATTTCGAATTGGTTGACTTTTACAGATACACAAATGTAGACACCTCAGGAGGAAAGCAACTGCCTTGTGTGGGCCCTGTGCTTGAGGTCTTCACCAGTGCAGGTGCAGCCCCCCTGGAGAGGGAGAGGTCCCTGCAGTGAGCACCTTGACATACCCATTTTAAAATTCTGACATTGGTGCAAGTCATCTACAGAAATTAAGACATTCCTAAGCCATGACCAGGCTCTTGGCTCAGCATCTCTGAGAATGCTATGAGGTAGCCCAGGGCTGGACCCACGCTGCCCCAGGGTCCAGGCGGGGACAGTTTGGCAGCCAGGAGAAAGCTGTGTTCCAGAGATACTTGAAAGGGACCTGACTTGGGCTCTAAAGCCATTATAGCCACATTGTGTCTACACAGCCCTTTTTAACTTTGCCCTTCCAAACCGTCTCCCTCTGAATCCTCTTCCCTGTGCCCATAGCTGTCTTCCTTCAGTCCTCCCACCTTCCATCTGCCTTGCCCTCCTGTCTGAACCCTGACCTTTCCCCTCCCATCTGCCCTCTCCTCTGCCTGGGGAGATTTTTCTCAAATGTTATTCTGACAGTGCAACTCTCCGGCCCTTCACTGCCTCCGGAGATTCTAAAATAAATTCCAAACACTTTATATTAATGTGCAGGGTCTTGGTGCCCCAGCTCCCACCTGCCTCTGTACCTTCCTCTTCCCACACACCTAGGCTCAAAGACAGCCCCAACCCTTACCTGCCAGCTCTCCTCTATAGGCCTTGACACAAACTGTTCCCTGGGTCTGACCCGCATCCTCCCCTTTGCCTCACTGTTTCTAGCTCAACACTAGACCCAGTTCAAGAATCCCACCACCCAGAAGCCTCCTCTGGTCAACCAGGCAGCCCAGTGCTACTTTTCTTTTCATTTAACTGTCCCTAATTTGTATAATAAAATTATAATCTTAAGTATCATACTTTCCTGAGTTCTTTGTGTCATTCTAGTGAATCAGTGAACCTAAGGAGGCTATGGGAACCCCCCTGTTTGCATCCAGTTGATCAGAATGCAAGTGTTTTGGGACCCCACTTGTGGCCAGCATCTGCAGTGAGAACAGTCTTGTTGGGGACCATGACCTTTAATTTGTACAGTCCATCTCTGCATAGCTAGTATCAGAATTGCATTGAACATCCATTCTTCAGCAGCCTCACCCCATGAATGACTTGCTTCATCCATTGGCTAGAACTGGGTCACATGTCATGCTTTGCAACAAGAGAGTTTGGGAACATGAGCATTAAAGCTGGCACCATGGGGCATCTGGCGGCTCAGTTGGTTAAGCCTCTGCCTTCAGCTCAGGTCACAATCCCAGCGTCCTGGAATCAAGTCCCATGTCAGGCTCTCTGCTCAGTGGGAGCCTGTTTCTCCCTCTCCTGCTCCCCCTACTTGTACTCTCTCTCTCTCTCTCTCTCTCTCTCTCTCTCTCTCTCTCTCTCTGTCAAACAAACAAATAAGATCTTTGGGGGGATAAAAAGGGGTGACACTGTGCTAGGGGCACCTGAGTGCTCAGTCAGTTAAGCATCCTACTCTTGATTTCAGCTAAGGTCATGATCTCAGGGTCATGAATTGAAGCCCCACCTCAGGCTCTGTGCTCACTATGGAGTCTGCTAGAGATTCTCTCTCTCTCTCCCTCTCCCTCTGCCTTTACTAAATAAATGAATAAATAAATAATTTGTATTTTAAAAAGCTAGCACTGTGCTGTCATCAATGTGCTGTTAAAAGGGAGCCAGGCAGGCAAAAACCAGTGTCGGCACCTGGATTATCTGCATGACCATCTCATAAGTGAGTGCTGTCAGCCACACCAGGGTAGAAGCTCTGGAATCTGTTTCCATTTAGAATCATGCTGGCACCAAGTAAATTACTGTGTCTAATGATAAATGGAAGAAAAAAAAGCCAGCAGATTTAACATGTCAATGTTGACATTAAGTTGAGAGAAGGCCAAACACTGTCATACTGCCCCATGAAAAGTTTGACAATAGTTGGAAGGGAGAAAGTGGTTGGAGAATTTGGTCTTCTCCCAGAACTACTTTCTATGGGCATGCTGCACGTGAGAATTAAAACAGCAGCAAGAGCTAGCATCCAGCTAGCCACTCTGGAGAGCATGACTTCTTTTTTATAAGGCAAGGTCCTTTATTATGTTCGATTTTTCCAAATTTCCCTAATGGAAAATTTCAAACATAAAGAAATATAGAAAGACTAACACAACCACTCCAGATTTCAAGCTATAGTACAAAGCTATAGTAGTGCCAGTAATTATGGCACTGGCCCCAAAACAGGCACATAGATCAACAGAACAAGATAGAGAGCCTGAAAATAAATCCTCGCTTATATGGAGGCCAGAATATACAGTGGGGAAAAAGAAAGTCTCTTCAAAGAATGGTGCTAGGAGGGGCGCCTGGGTGGCGCAGTGGGCTAAAGCCTCTGCCTTCGGCTCAGGTCATGATCCCAGGGTCCTGGGATCGAGCCCCGCATTGGCTCTTTGCTCAGTGGGGAGCCTGCTTCCCCCTCTCTCTGGGCTTGCCTCTCTGCCTACTTGTGATCTCTGTCTGTTCAATAAATAAATAAAATCTTAAAAAAAAAAAATAATGGTGCTAGGAAAACTGGCCAGCTACATGTAAAAAAATGAAACTGGACCATTTCCTTACACCACACACAAAAGTATACTAAGATTGGATTAAAGACCTAAATGTGAGGTCTGAAACCATAGAATTCCTAAAAGAAAACATAGGCAATAATCTCTTAGACAATCACCTCGGCAACTTTTTTCCAGATCTGTCTCCTCACTTACTGCAGGCAAGGGAAACAAAAACAAAAATAAGCTGTTAGAATTACGTTAAACTAAAAAGCTTTTGCACAATGGGATGCCTGGTGGCTCAGGCTCCGTTAACTGCCTGCCTTTGACTCAGGTCATGATCCCAGGGTCCTGGAATCCAGTCCCACATCAGACTCCCTGCTCAGCAAGGGAGCCTGCTTCTCCCCCTGCCATGGCCTGTTGCTTCCCCTGCTTGTGCTCTCTCTCTCTCTCTGACAGATAAATAAATAAAATATTTTTTTAAAAAAGCTTTTGCACAGAAAAATGAAACCATTAACAGAATGAAAGGACAGCCTACTGAAAGGGAAAAATATTTGCAAGTGATATAGCCAATAAGGGGTTAATATCCAAAATATATAAAGAAATCCTACAACTCAACACCAAATAAATAAATGAATAAATAATAAAACAAATCCACAAGTAATCCTATTTAAATTAGGAAAGGACCTGAATGGACATTTTTCCAAAGAAGACATCCAGACAAAAATGTGCAACATCATTCATCATCAGAGAAATACAACTCATAATCACATTGGGATATAACCTCACACCTGTCAGAATGGCTAATATCAAAAAGACAAGCAATAACAAGTGTTGGTGAGGATGTGGAGAAAGAACCCCTGTGTAGTGTTGGTGGGAATGTAAATTGGTGCAGCTGTGGAAAACAGTATGAAGGTTCATCAAAAAACTAAAAATAGTTAATTCCACTGCCAGGTACTTACCCAAAGGAAATGAAAACATAATTTGAAAAGATGGACTCCTATGTTTATTGCAGCAGTATTCTTAAAAGCCAAGATATGGAAGGAACCCAAGTGTCCATGATAGATGAATGGATAAAGATGTGGTATATACACAAGGGAATATTACTCAGGCATAACTAATATGGAATCTTACCATTCAAGACAACATGGATGGACCCTGAAGTTATTATGATAAGTGAAATAAGTCAGACAGAGAAAGCCAGGCATCATATGATTTCACTTACAGGTGGAGTCTAAAAAAATAAATCAAATACACACACACACACACACACACACACACACACACACACATTGTCATAAATACAGAGAACACCTGGTGGTTGCCGGAGGGAAGGAACAGAGGAATGGGCAAAATAGGCAAAGGGGATTAAGTAGTACAAACTTCCAGTTATAAAATAAATAAATCACAGGGATAAAAAATACAGCATAGAGAATATAGTCAATAATATTGTGATAACTTGTACGGCTCCAGATGGTGCAGTGAGCACTGCATAATGTATACAGTTGCCAAATCACTATGTTGTACACCTAAAACTAATACAATGTATATTAACTAGACTTCAATTTTTTTAAAAATGTGTTTTATTAGCATCAGTCTTTCATTTATCAATAAATACTAGAATTTCTTTTGAAAAAAATAACACAACACTCATATACCCATCTCCTCAGTGCAACAGCTGTGAACACTTGGACACATTATATATGTAGTAAAACATTACATATACATGATATTCATATAACATATATAATATATATAACTTACATAAGTATACATAATTTCTATATTATATATAATGTATACACAATTTATATATAACATATAATTTAAATAAATATATAATATATATATGACCTATTTGAAGTGTAGCTGCGAGTATCATGACATTTCACTTATAGAGGCTTCTGTGTGCACCTCATAAATTAATGACCATTATCATGCCTAAGAAATTTAACAGTAATATGTCTATAGCATCTTACATATAATCCATATTAAATTTAATTTAATTCTACCAGTTTTACCAATTTAATTTTACTCTTACTGGGTCTTTTTCCTTTTCTCCCCCCCACTTTTTTTTTTTTTTTTTTTGGAAACAGAAGTCAGTTAAGTTTCACATACTGCATTTATTCCTGGGACATTTTAGTCCATCTCAAACCGTCCTCCTTTGGGGGTTTAGGGTATGATATTACCTGTTTGAAGAAACCAGGTCAGTTGTCCTATAGACTGTGCCATGTTCTGAACTACGTTTCCTCAAGGTTTGTTTGACTTGTTCCCTTGAACTTACTAGCAACTGGAAGTTCAGTCTAATCACTCATCAGCAGGCTCACTTGACCTCTGAGGCTGTGTACCTCACACCATATCACAACAGGAAGTACATGATGTAGGCTCATGCCATTATTAGTGATACTTCATTTGGTCACTTGGCTAAGGTGGTAACAGCCTACTCTTTCCATTGTGGAGCTCTGCTTTTGCTTTACAATCAGCAGATGAACTGAGAAATGTCATGTAAGTATCCTGATCCTAACACACTTTCAACTAAATGGTTTTAATGTCTACTGATGAGCTAAGTCAGTTATTTCACTGGGGATTGCAAAATAATTTTTCATTCTAACATTCCTTCTATACTTTCTGCTAAAAAGATAGTTTGAATATTTAATTCTTTCTCTTTATTTCTAGGTTAGGAATTGGTACAATAACCATCTAAAGTAATAAGTGAAATGGAGTTTTCCTCTTCTTTCTCTCTCTTTCTTTTTTTTATAAGGTTTTTTTTGTTTATTTTATTTTAATTTATTTTATTTTATTTAAGATTTTATTCATTTATTTGACAGACAAAGATCACAAGTAGGCAGAGGCAGACAGAGAGAGAAAGGGAAAATGGCTCCGTGCTGAGCAGCGAGCCAGACATGGGGCTCCATCCCAGGACCCTGGGATCATGACCCGAGCCAAGGCAGAGGCTTAACCCACTGAGCCACCCAGGCACCCCTGTTTATTTATTTTAGAGAGAGAGTGAGAGCATAAGATAGGGGAGGGTCGGGGGGAGAAGGAGACTTCTCTCTGAGCAGGGAGCCTGTCATAGGGCTTGATCTCAGAACTCCAGGATCATGACCTGAGCTGAAGGCAGACATTTAATCAACTGAGCCGCCCAGATGCCCCTCTCTTTCTTTTTAAACATTACTATGGACTCATGGGTTTTTCCTTATTGAGCGTTTTCAGTCACTTCAGTCCTTTTATTTGATACTCGCATTGTCCCAAATTTGATACTCAAATTGTCCCATCTACCTGGCCCCTTTTTCTTTTGCTATGCTCCTATTAGTCTTTTATTTTTTTTTTTTAAGATCTTATTCATTTATTTGAGAGAGAAAGAAAGGGAGATAGAGAGCATGAGCAGAGGGGGAAGGGAGAGAGAGAGGGAGCAGCAGACTTCCTGCCAAGCAGGGAGCTCAATGCGATGTGGGAGCTCAATCCCAGGACCTTGGGACCATGAAGTGAATGAAAGCAGATGCTTAAAGGACTGAGCCATCCAGGTGCCCATCTCCTTACTAGTCTTTAAAGGGGTATCAGTCAGGGTTCTGAGAGAAACCAAACCAATAATTTATAATACTGTTATAATTATTATAATTATTTATATATTATTTAAATATAGAAATGTATTTAATGTGTTAATATATAGTACTGTATATTAATTTTATATTTAATTATATATTCATATATAAATGTATGCAAATATTTAAGTTTTTTGTTATTTGTTACATAATTGTAATATAATTCACACAATTGGACAAACAAACTTGAAATCTGTGGGATAGGCCAGTAGGCTAGAAACACAGGCAGGATTTTTATGTTATAGTCAGGCAGAATGTCTTCTGCTCCAGGAAACCTCCATTTTTGCTCATAAGGCTTTCAACTGACGGAATGAGGCTTACTCACATTATCAAGGGTGAGCTCCCCTACCCACAGTCAATTGATTCTAGATGTTAACTACATCCAAAGAACACCTTCGCAACAGCGCTAGATTAGTGTTTGATCCAACAGCTGGGCACCATAACCTTGCCTAAGCTAATACATAAAATTCACCATTCTTGTGTAAGTATTGAACTTACCTTATATTTTCTCTCTCCTTTCCTACAATGAGCCAATTCTCCAAAAGTTCTAATTTGTTGCAGTGGAAAATGGCAGTAAAAAACAAAATCTGGGGGCTCCTGGGTGGCTCAGTGGGTTAAGCCTCTGCCTTCCGCTCGAGTCATGATCTCAGGGTCCTGGGATTGAGTCCTGCATCAGGCTCTCTGCTCAGCGGGGAGCCTGCTTCCCTCTCTCTCTCTCTGCCTGCCTCTCTGCCTACTTGTGATCTCTGTCTGTCAATAAATAAAGAAAATCTTAAAAAACAAACAAAAAAACAAAATCTGGATGGTCAGTTTGCCCATTGCCCATTGAGATATGATTGCTCTTTGGGCCTCTTTGTGGATGGAGCTAGAAAATTCACATTTAAGAAAATCATGCTTTCTTACTAATATTTCAAATTCAAATTTAATATTGCAAATATTACATATCCTTATCAACTTCTTTGATTTTGTATTTATATCTTTTTTCCCCTTAGGCTGAAAATCTTGGTTTTAATTAGCATTTACTTATTCATTTACTTATTCACTTTCTCCTATACCATGCATCAAATAAGTCCAGAATTACATTACTAATATTACCTGGAGGACTAAAACTCTTAAGTAAAAAGTTTAAGATTTTTTTTCAATTCTTTTGAAGTGTAGGCATGTTAAACAAAGAATAAAACAAAACAAAACAAAACAAAAAACAAAAGTAAAGCATTTTATGTCTCCCAGTCATATTATAAGTTACTCATTTTCAGTAAAATATGAACACCCTTCATGTTAAATTAATATTATTTTGAATCTTACTGGTTTTGTCATTGTGTTTATGTATGGTTTCTTTCTTTTTTTTTTTTAAGATTTCTCTTTATTTATTTATGAGAGACAGAGAGAACAAGCATGAACGGGAGAAGGGGCAGAGAAGAGGAAGGGGAGTAGCAGGTTCTCCGCTGAACAGGGGAGTCCTATGAGGGGCTCAATCCGAGGACCCTGAGATCATGACCTGAGCTGAAGGCAGATGCTGAACTGACTGAGCCACCCAGGTACCCTCTTTATATATGGTTTCTAAATTTGCTTTGGTTTTATAGCAGTATAAGAGCCATAAGCATAAGGAGTTTATGTTTAATTTTATATTTTATATATGTAAGAACATTATAATCAAAACCATTTAGGTCATAGTTTCAAGTAAAGATCTCACAACAAAACCTGTTATAGGCTCTTCTTTCTTAAGCAACAAGAAAACATACAAAGTTAGTAAAAAAGAAAAAAACAACAAAAACTTACAAATTCAGTTTTTGTATTTTTCTACAGTGAATGATTTCTTTATAATTAGCCCAGAGCATTGTCACAAACTAAAAAATAATAATTAAAGAAACAAAGCTATTTTTAAAATGTAATTTAAGCCCACACTTGAGGTAAGGGAGAATTTCTTCCTTTAAGAGATGTCAAACGTTGCTATAAGCCCAGACCTGGCTTTTAGAAAAGGTGGAAAGCACAGACAAGCTCGAGAAAGAGATTGCTCTTGGAGCTAATACTAAAGAAGTGCTTTCCTGGAAGGAAGAAGGAGGAGAAAGGAGTCCAAGATACCCTGACTCATTCTTTTATTATTAGGGCCCATGCGGTGCGGCCCTCTTTCCCACCAGGCTAGATCAGCGTGGCTGGAACCCTCTCTGAGGCCCAGGACTGCCTGCCGGGTTGATACTGTCACCGGTAGAAACCCATAGCTTTCTCACTTCTGCCTCAGTTGACCAAGCGTGGGGAATGCTTCAAACCAGCATTTCTGTTCCTGTTGTCTACAAATGCATCTATACCTATGTGCACATAATCATACATAGTATTGTTTTTAACTCTTTGCCTTCCAGCCTAGTCTTCCTTCCTCTCTGGACTCATACAGTGATTTCATGAAGCTAGACCATAATAAGCTGCAAGGGGCTCTCAGACACCATCTTGTCCAGTTAGGCTCTTTAAGGAGCCTCGAAGTCAAAATCGAGAAAGAAAGATGAACTAAACGATGGCCACACCTTCTAGTGAGACAAACCTCTGGACCCATCCTGAATCCCACACTTGACTTGCTGTTTTATGTACTCTAGGAATTAACCTGATAAGCTCACAAAATGCCTCTATCCCACAATTCCATCAGAAAGCAGAGGGCAGGAGCACCACAAACTGGGGCAGACTGCAGTAGTCTAAACCAGTAGGATTTCTCCCCTGTCTCTTGCCACCTCTCTTAAAGTGCTTGGGAAAATTAAATACTTTCCAGCCTCCCCTGAAACCAAGTGGACATTTGACATTAGCTCTGGGAAATGAGACTTAAGTGAAAATTCTCTGGGATTGGGAAAGTTTTCTGCTTTGCTTGATTGAAAGGAATTTGCAGGGCGTCTGGGTAGCTCAGTGGGTTAAAGCCTCTGCCTTCGGCTCAGGTCATGGTCCCAGAGTTCTGGGATGGAGCCCCGAATTGGGCTGTCTGCTCAGCAGGGAGCCTGCTTCCCTTCCTCTCTCTCTCTCTGCCTGCCTCTCTGTCTACCTGTGATTTCTATCTGTTAAACAAATAAATAAAATCTTCTAAAAAATTAAAAAATAAATAAAAGGAAATTGCAGCTCTTCCTCCTTCCTGCTGCCTTTGAACACAATGAAATGTCTGGAGCACCAGCAGTTATTTTGTTATCCCAAGACAACAAGCAAGAGATTTGCACATAAGCTTATACTGATGCTGTGAGTTACAGAACCAATGCAAGCAGTTGCATGATTTGGAGAATCTTTTTATGTGACTAGGGCTCTACAGAGAGCATTTTCCATTTCTTGTAGCAAAAAGTATTCGTGTGTGTGTGTGTGTGTGTGTGTGTGTTTGAATATTTTATGCAGAAATCACAAGTTACAATGATTACTTATATGAATCACAATTGATAAATATATTTAAATATTATCATTTTGATCAGAATATCTTTTTATGTCTATTTTTATCTATTTACTTTTTAATTTTGAATTGTATTGAATAAAATATTATACTAGTTTCAGGTGTGCAACATAGTGATTCAACATTTTATATATATTGTCAAGTGATTACCATGATAAATCTAGCTGCCATCTGTCACCATATGAAGTTGTTACATATTATCAACTACATCCTCTATGCTGTGCTTTGTATTCCCAAATCTAATTTATGTTATAACAGGAAGTTTATGTCTTTTAATTCGCTTATCCTATTTTGCCCTTCCCCCAACCCCAGAAAGTATTCTTAACTGATATATACATATATACCATTAAACATATATACCATTAAACAAGTTAATTCAACAGCCAAGTATTGAGCACTTACATGAACCTGAATCTAAGACATAAATCTAAGACATAAGACCTGAATCAGACATAAATAAGACATTGCCCCTGGTCTCAAGGAATTCCCAGCACCTGGATTATATTTGCATTCTTCACATAATTCTGTAAGATAAATATCATTGTCCCATTTGGCAGATTGGATAAATGGAAGCTCAGAGAGGTGAAGGAATTTGCTCAAGATCACCCAGTACTTAGAACTGACACCTGACCCACATAGGGCAATCAGTCCAAGAACAGGCAGCAACCAAAGACAGGAGCCAAATCAACCAGAAACTTTCTCAGACCTCCACCCCCCAGATGTCTTCTTCTTTGAACTGGGAACCTGGAGAAGCTCCTTCAGTGTGGGGTAGATGGATAGAAGGGTGCTGAGAGGAGGAGGGAGGAGGGAGGTGGTGGGGAGAGAGGAAGAAAGGAAAGGGGAGGAGAAGGGGAGGAGGAGAGGGAAGCAGGAGCAGTGCCAAGGACCCCGGCATGCCCAGGCCCCAACTCTGACCACTGGCCCCAGTTAGAGGGATTTGGAGCTGGACCTACAGCAGTCACAGGAGAGGCAGGAGCTATAGTGACATCACAGGAAACAAGCAGAGCTCTGGGGTGCCCAAAGCCAGAGCAGAGCTGCTGGGGATCCACAGTGAACCCCTCCTCAGTCTATAAGAATGTGGGCAGATCACTGCTCCCTGGAACCAAAACCACTCATCTGGGATTCAAATAACAGAAACTAACTGAGGTCAACTCAAGCAACCAGGAAGATGTTTGACATGGACACAGAGGGAAACCAAGGGAAACAAGTCCCTTGCTATGAAGTGTATGACAGCCCCTGCCTGCTTGTTGCAGCACCTCTTGCCCCACAACACTCACTGAGCAGATACGTGGAAGAGGAAAGGCCTCTGAGCATAGAGGTTCCCAGTACCCTAGGCTCTGACCCCCCATAAAGACAAGCTCTTCTATTCCCTGCACTTACCCCATGATCTTTGCTGACTTTTCTGGAAACCAGGATTTTAAATACGCTTAAAAAGCAAACAAGAAATAAAACCAAAACCTCTGTTCTGCTTTTTAAAAATTGCCTTTCCCCTTTTCATTTTCAGCAGAAGGAACCAAAAAAGATTAGGGGCGGATGCCAAGGGAAGGTGGAAGGAGAGAAGGGGAAGTCTGGGTACAGATTGGGAGGCCCGTCATCCTTGTCCATGTCCTTGGAGCTTGCTGGGCACCAGCCCCACTGAAGTCAGCACCACCAAGCCTGTGAGGGTCCTCACTGCCCATGTCTGCCTCTGTGCCAGGCCCAGAGCAGATACTCGCTATTTAAAAAACAAAACACAAACCAAAAAAAAAAAAAAACAACAACAAAAACAGTGACAACAGCCACCCATTTGAGCATGTGTTCTAAGTATGCACTGTGCAGAGCTTTTCATGCGTTGTCCACTTCAGCCCTCATATCAACCCTGTAGGCCTTACCCCGTTTTACAGAAGAGGAAACTGAGGTTCAAAGTGAGTGAATGACTCGCCCTGAATCTCTCAGCTAGCCAGTGCTAGAACATTTCCAAAGTCGGTGTTTTGGATCTCATGCCAGAGGGGGCCCCAGGGCTGATTCCAACCCGTACATGTTTTGCTTGACTTGCATAACTGGAGCCTGCCCAAAGTTTTAAATTTGATTAGTCATTAACATTTAACATTGGGAGAGTTTATATAAAAGCTCACATTTCTGGATTTTCTAGAAAAATCAGGATATCAGGTCCCGTTGGGCCCATATTTTCTCTTGCCAATAATTGACTGAGCTGATCCTTTTATATCACTCTTCTCCCTACTTTTCCCCCAGTCCTCACTGCTCTTTATTGCACCTCCAGCAAGTGTCATAAGCTAGTGACCATCCTCCTCCTGGTCTGCTCCACTCAGTCATGGTACCCACATGGTCCTGTACACAAGACAGTTTGGAAGCCTGCACTAAGTTGCACTGTTTTATGGATGGATGGATGGATGGATGGATGGATGGACGGACGGATGGACGGATGGACGGGAAGGGCTCAGAGGATCTCAGCTGCCTGTCCAAGAAGTATCTATGGACAATGATCCAGCATACTGTTAGCCAACCTACCAACTCCAGGGTATCTATCCTAACAAGTCAGGCTGGCTACTTATCCCCCTTACCCCTGAAGCCCAAACACTGAGTCCCTAATACCATGAGATGATTCAGCCCTACTCTCAGAGCATCACTCTGTCAAATCCTGAAGCTGCAGGCCCTGGAGCAGCCCTCACCTAGAAGAAGAGCAGGCATTCACATGATCATCCTCACTATGCAGGCCTGAAAATGGTGCCTCAACATGGGTCTGTTGTGAGAAGGCTGTGAGGTGAGTGGGCAAGGTCTGGCCCCTACCCATACCCAGTATAACTTGGCCATAATAACAGATGGGAAGTCCAGGAATGGTAAGGCTGGTTAGACATGCCATGGAGCAGATGCCCCATTGGCCCCAGGGCTGGCAAGAGTTGAAAGGGGAGAAGCAGAGCTTCAGTGAATAGAGAGGGCTCAGGTTTGGGGAATGGGGAAAGATGTAGAGAAGCTGGAATGTGCAGTGGAGAAGAAGAGGTATGAGGAATAAATGAGGAAGCAAAGGCTTGAAAATGGCCATGAAAGAAGCTGAGAGTCTGCTGGCCCCATCTCCCCACCCCCAAGATGGAACGGGACAAAGGAAAGGGTGACCAAGTGAAGTGTATGGTCTAGAGACCATTCACATCCATTATGAGAGGAAAAGGTTGGAAGTTTACACAAAGGTTTGTGATACAGGCACATCTTGGCTATGGAACAGGAACTCCAGGTGGTGGGAGAGAGAAGGAATGGGGTGGGGAGGATGGACAGAGAGGTGCCTTGCCGGGGTGGGCATGACCCTGGCAGTATGGAGGGGTGTGGGAGGCAGAGGGCTGAGAGAAGAGCTCTCCTGTGGGGGTTGGGGGCATGATTAACTCCAAGGAGGAGCTTGGAAGCACTCCTAGTCCAATATCCATGACAGTGTTGATGGTGTCAGAAAGCCTCAAGCCTGAGTCTCCCAAGTGCTAGGTCACCCAAGAGGTCTAATTTAGAGTGGAAGTTGGTCATGAGGCTCATGACAATTTTCCCTTCAGTCTTGAAGTCACTGACACACTAATAATCTCTTTGTGGGGAATCTGACTGAAGCTGCTCTCCATCTAGAAAGACAGGAGGCAGTTTAGGGAGGACTTGACCCTCCAATCAATGGCCAAAGCATGCTATTCTCTCAGAGCTCCTGCAGAACTAAGGTCTGGTGCCCAGTGTTGCTGCCCATGAGAGCTGGAAGAGATGGAGTGGCCTTGGGGAGCTGGTGGACATTCTGTGCAGAGGTGGGTGGTCTCAGTCAGGCAGGCTCAGAGGCCACCTGATATCATCCAGTTCCAAGGACTAGAGAAGGAAAATCTAAAACGTTTTATATTAAACTCTGACCCAGACAGCCTGAAACCATAAGGGCATTTATCATCACCTATGACAAGATCCCTGGAAGTAACACAGACCCCAGGGCGTGCCGATTCAGCAGCCCAACCCTGTCATATGTGACCAGATTTGCCCCCATTTTTCTGCTCTGTGTTTCTTACTCTTGGCTTATTCCTCAGGCTGCTCTTCTCACTGTGACACAAAGGAGAAGTGCCATCTTCTTTAGTAAAACACACGTAATGAAACTTACTATTAACAGCATTTAGTATATTCCCAGTGTTGTGCAATCACCACCCCTGTCTAGTTCCAGAACATTTTCGTCACCCGGGAAGGAGCCCTCATAACCAGCGAGTGATAACTCACATCCCATGCATTCATGTTGCAGCATGCATCAGTATTTCATTCCTTTTTACAAGTGAATGATCTTCCAGAACTGCTAGATTTTCAGAAGCCTCACCCCCAAGACTTCTCAGGTCTCATTGAGCAGAATGGGGTCACATGCCCATTTCTGAGCCTATCACTGGCAAGGGCAATGGGGTTACCCTTCAGTAATGACTGTCTTCGCTGCACATAGGATCTCATGGCGACCTTCAAAAAACCATGAGCTTGGGAACCTACCCCAAGAAATGTGTATTGAATTGGTGTGGAGCACTGCCAAGGGCATTGGGATTTTTTTTTTTTTACAGATTTTATTTATTTATTCGACAAAAAGATCACAAGTAGGCAGAAAGGCAGGCAGAGAGAGAGGGAGAGAGGAGGAAAGAGGCTCCCTGCCGAGCAGACTCCATTCCAGGACCCTGAGCCGAGCCGAAGGCAGAGGCTTAACCCACTGAGCCACCCAGGTGCCCGGGATTTTTTTTAAATTGGTTGTTGCCATCATTAATGGTGGAGATGAAGAGATGATGAAAAAATGAGTAAGTCAGAAGATGAAGAGAGCAGGTGATGGGACCCCAAGAGTGAGGAGATGTCAAAGAGAGAACAACCAACACACTTCCAGCAGCTGGGCCTCCTGTGGGCCATCATGGTAGAAGAGGTCCCCACCCCTGCTTATGCATGAGTTTGGGGGCTGGGTTTCCCTGCTTTGTTGCATACCAGACCCCATCATGACTGCTCAAGGAGGGCTCCTGGGGTGGGGGGAGTGAGGAGGAGCCCTGGTAACTGCATTCTGCAGCACTTCCCCACTCAGTGGTTCTGGGGGTACAAAAGGCCTAGAAGCACTGGCTTAGGCATTAACCCTTCTTTTGGAACATATCCTCCATTTCTCGGACTTTGCCCTGCACTCAGAGGCTCTTGATGAGTTCCAGCCAGGAAAGGCAGAGGCGTGGAGGAGGGCCGTTTCCACCGGAGAGCCAGTCCAGTGCGACCCTGGCTGCAGTCCCATCAGAGATTACTTAACCTCCTCTCTCTCCCTGCGTGGTTTCCCAGCCCTCTTGCTGCTGGCTGAAGGCTCCTCAATGCTGCCAGCTTGCATCCTGCCTAAACCAGCAGCTCTTCCAGGGTAAGAAGATTCGTCTCCTTGTTGCCTGCACCCTTTGACTCCCCATGTCAGCTGGGCGGGCCTCTTCCCAGCTGCTCCCTGCACTCTAGAAAGAGCCATTCAACCTGCGACATCAGGAGAGTAAAGATTGGCTGTCCTGGAGCTTCATTTTAGAGGGCAGGCCAGAAGAAAATGCTTTTGTGGCATTTTCAACCTGATTGTCACTGGGACCTAAGAAAGCGCCGCATTCACCTCATATAACCTGACCAGCATGCTACATCCCCTTATTCACTTTAACCATTGCCAAAACAACGCTCCTGGTGAACCAGGTAGAAGGCATCGAGAACAGTTTGTCTCTTCCTTTCCAGTACCTTCACATTTTATTTCCTCTTTGAGTCACAGGAATGTGTATGACAAGAGGTCCTAAAATGGAAGGGCAGTGTCTCTCCTTCCCATCCCCTTATCACCCAGGTCCCCTCCCTGGGAAGTAGCCACTGTAGCTAGTTTTTTGTGGGCCCTTCGGAGATAGTTCATGTGGGTACGAACCCCTCCATGTGTTCGTCCCCTCCTCCCCACAAAAAGTGTCTTCCAGGTACTTATTGTCAGGTAACAAAATACTCCAAACTTGGCATAAAATAACAACCATTGTAGAAAGCCACAGATTCTGGGTGAGGAGTTTTGCAGGATTCTAGGGTATTGGTTTTCCTCTGCTCCAACCATATCTAGGATCTCACTGAAAAGCCCCCAGTGGCTGCAAGCTGGAATTGCTGGAAGTTTCTTCCCTCACACGTCTGTCTGGTCCCTCTGTGCAGTCAAGAATAACCAGTGTTGTTGAGGACGTGAAATTGGAGCCCTTGTGCACTGTTGGTGGGAATGTAAGACAATACCATAGCTGAAACAATGGTAGGGTGGTTTCCCCAAAACTTTGGAAAAATAGACTTACCATATTTCATCCAGCATTTCCATTTCTGGAAATATAGCCAAAGGAATTTAAAGATTGATTGATTGATTGATTGATTGATTGATTGATTTGAAAGGGGGGTAAGGCAGAGCAAGAGAGAGAACCTAAAGCAGACTTCCTGCAGAGTGCAGAGTCAGGCTCCAGGGGCTTGATCACAAGACCACCAGTTCATAACCTGAGCTGAAATCAAGGGTAGGACATAACTGACTGAGTGACCCAGGGGCCTCCATTTGCCTATTTTTTTAAGTCAGGTTGTTTTGTTTTTGTTAAGTTGTAAGAGTTAAATATATACATATTCTGGATGTTTTATGTGTATATATATTCTGGATGTTAACCCTTTATCAGATATATGATTTGTAAATATTTTCCCCTCTTCGCCTTTTCACGCTATTGATTGTGTCCTTTGATTCACAAAAGTTTTTTAAGGTTGATGTAATCCAATTCATCTGTTTTCACTTTCATTGACTGTGTTCTTCATGTCATATTAAGATATCATTGCCAAATCATTGTCAAAAGGCTTTTTCCCCTATGCTTTCTTCTAAATTTTAGCTCTTATTTTTAGGTTTTTATTGATTTTGAGTTAATTTTGGTGTATAGTATAAGATAAGGGCCCAGCATCATTATTTTGCGTGTGGATATCCAGTTTTCCCAATACCTTTGTTTAAATGGTTATCTTTTTTCCTATTCAAGTCTTGGCACCATATATGCAAGGGTTTATTTCTAGGCTTTCTAGTCTATTCTATTGATCTGTATGTGTGTCTTTGTGTCAGTACCACATTGTTTTAATTACAGTAGTTTCATAGTAAGTTTTGAAATCAAGGTATGTGAGTCTTCTAACTTTGTTCTTTTTCAAGATTGTTTTGGCTACTCAGGGTCCCCTAAGATTCTATATAAATTTTAGTTGTGGATTTTTCTCTTTCTGCAAAAATCATAGTTAGGATGTTGATAGGAACTGCATTAAATCTGTAGATCACTTTGGGTAATAGTGATATCTTAATAATATTAAGTTTTCCAGTCCAGGACCAAGGGATTTTAATTTATGTGTTCATTTATTTATCTGTGTTTTCTTTAATTCTTTCAGCAATTTTTTGTAGCCTTCAGGGCACAAATATTTTTTTATGCTATTGTAAATGGAATTGTTTTCTTAATTTCCTTTTTAGATTATTCATCGGCATATAGAAATGGAACTCGGTTTTGTATGTTGACTTTGTATCCTGGAACTTTGCTGAATTTATTAGCTCCAACCAGGGTTTTTTATGGAATATTTTAAGGTTTTCTACCCTAAAAGAATTAAAATAAAACTTACCTCTCCAGTGTGTCTCTTCTACTCTTAATTTGTTACTACCACACTACCTCGCGTCTGACACCAGATACATGTTCTCCACACACCAAACAATCCTGCATGCAACACCAGCTGTGAGTCTGTCCCACAATTTAACCCATTATGACATCATCAACCTTAGCATTTCATCTCTTTTTTTTTTTTTTTTTGCATTTCATCTCTTTTATTGCTGTTGTAAGTTATTTCTTCCATTATAACTTTTGATTGTTGTTTATATATATGTAGTTTATTGTGTTCTGTATATAATTTTACACACACCAAACTTATTGAATTCTCTATCATGTGTTAAAATTTTCCAATAAATTATCTGGAGTTTCCCCAGTAATCAACAGTGTTTACAAGTAAAAATAATATTACTTTTTCCCCATTTTTAGTGCTCTTATTTTATTCTCCAGTTCAATTATGTTAACTGATAAATCCAGAACAATATTAAATAATATTACTGATATGGGGCAGCCTCTCTTCTTCCTAACTGTAGCAAGAACATTTCTAAGCTTCCCCTTCTTGGTGGCAATATGTACATATTTTATCATGTTAAGTAGGAGTCCATCTATTCTTAGTTCGTTAAATTATTCTATTAACAACATTGGATTTTATCAAATACCCTTCCAGCATCAACAGGAAATATAGTCTTCTGAACTTTGAATTTATTAACAGATTATATTTATTAAACAAACCCCATTTTGTTGTGGCTTCCATTTTTTTAAAGTATGCTTTCTTTTCTATATATTAACGTTAGGTAGTTAGGTGAATAAAAGTTCATAATTGTTATACCATTATGTATGAACTTTTTTATTCCTTGTAACATTCGTGTTGTCTTATATTCCATTTTTTTCTGATGTTAATATGATTAGACATTCTTCCTTTTTTGTCAGCATATATTCATCATATCTTCTACCCCTTCATTTTCAATGTCTCTGTCATTTCGTTTTAGCTATCTCTCTTAGAAACACTCTGAAGCTACATCTTAAAGACTTCTTTTTCTCCTGATCTGCTATTTTTTTTTCATAAGTCACTTTAACCTACTCACATTTATTATAATTACTGATATATGCAGGCCTATTGTTGCTGTCTTATTTTATATTTGTGTTCATCATGTTTTCTATTTTTTCCCACTTTTTTACTTTTTGTCAATGGATTGGGTTTTCTTGATTTAATTTCTGATGTTCAAGTGCTTACTTTTAAATTTTAACTCCATTATCTGGTCATTATTTTTTGTCCTTTTTGGCTTATATAAGTGTCGTGCCTCTCATGAGCAGCCACTACACACCTCAGAGACCTTTCTCCTCTCCTACTCCTTTCCTCCTCCTCTCTCCCCACCTACAATGGTACATTTTAGGATTTCAATTCCAGATGGTGACGTTTTTGTTTTTGTCAGTTAACAGTTATTTAGACATCTACTATTCCTATCATTTTTTTACTCATCACTGCTACTTGAATCCTATAGCTTTCTCTTGGATTTATTTTCATTGTGTTAGAGTACATCCTCTTGCAGGAAAAAACTGAAGGTAATTTATTTACTCATCCTTGGATGCCTGAAATTGTCTTTATATATTTTGCCCTCACATTTGAGAGATGGCTAGGCTGGCACAAATCATTTTTTTCTTAGATCTCTGAAGATATTCCAGTGTGCAGTGTTGTAGTTGAATCTGACATTCATCTGCTTCCCTTTATGAGTAATCTGTTTTCCTTTTCTCTATCCTTCATGTTCCAAATTTCACCATAGCATAACGATTCGTCATATTAAGATTTCTGTTCTGTTTGTCATGTGGTGGACCCTTTCAGGATGGGGACTTTTGTTTTTCATCAACTTGAGAAACGTCCTCCTGTACTTACTTCAGTCTTCCTCACTTCTAGTCTCTATTTTTCTTTCTGGAACCTCTATCTGATGGATATTGAAACTTCTGGATCAACTTTTCATGTATCCTAACTTGTATTTCATGCTTTCTCATTTTTATTTTTTGGCAGTATATTGTAAAAGAATTCCTCAATTTGATCACTTATATGCTATTGTTCATCTATGTCTAACCTGTTCACAGCCCATTTACTGAGGATGCCTTTGAGAATTTTATTATCTTATTTCTGAGAACTCAGACTTTCTCTAATAATTCTCTGAGGATATTTTTGCTCATTCTAAATGTTTAATCTGTCTGTTCTTCTAGTTCTGTTTCTTTGGGAGCTAGTGTTTCTGTTTATTAAACCCTGTGCCTGTGTCATTGTAGTGGTTTTACTCAGTGGCCAGTGGTTCTAGGTTGTGCACTCACCTTGGATTTGAGATTCTTTGTTACCTAATCTATGGGTGATGTCTCCAGTCATCACACGGGACAGATGATAGAGTGTAAGAAACGAACTGATAAAAACAACAACAACAAAAAACCCTGATGTCTGTTCTTCCTAGATGTTGCCTTGCCTCCCCAGTTTGAGTGCCCACATTTGTATGATGGAGGCAAATATCCCTGATGCTGCTGTTTGGCTAAGGGGGAAAGATGGGGTGGGAGGAGTAAGTAGCTGGTTGGCTTGACTGTTCCTACCGCAACATCTGAGTACATTACCCTGTCAGCTACCACCACCCCCTGCCCCATCCACTGTCTTCAAGCTTGAAGCACCATCAAAACCACTTCCACCTTTCATAGGTCTTTCCTGCACATGTTTAAGACACTGCTTTCATTCCTCCAAATCCGGCATCTTTTTTGCTCTCGTCAATTCCTCACAATTTCAGTTCCACTGAGATTGCTCTTTCTTGTTTGCCAGAACATTATGGATTATATAAATTTCTTTTTTCTAATGCTTCTAAATATTTGGAATAGGAAAAAGTGGCTAGAGTTTAGTCTACCATTCTGAACTAATTTCTAAACAGAGTGTTTAAATGCTCAGAACAACCCTGAGCTAACTGTTAATTATTACTCTCATTTTACAGATGAGAAAATAAGCTCAGAAAAAGATATATAATTTCAAGATTTCACAGCTGGCAAAGAGCAGATAGGAACTGGAACCCAAGTCCATTCAATACTAAGCCCAGAGCTGAACCAACTTCCCAAACTGCCAAACTGAATGTAACAGAGACCAGTCTCATGATTATTTTATGGTGTGCACAAAAAATCCCACAATCTCTAAGTCTTCTGCCTCTGGATCGCATTTGAGGACCATTGCTGCATGCCATGTCTCTGAAACTCTCCCACCACATAGCCCCGAATTTTTAAATCTCTTATCATTCGTTCATTAATTCACTACTTAGTAAAGCCTGCATTACAAACATTTCTAGGACAAAATAGACATGGTCTTTACTCTCATGGGTTTTCCTGTCTACTAAGCAATCACTCATGTTACAAATGAAGATGCCAAAGCTCATAAGGAAAATGACTTGCTCAAAATAAGTCAGAGCTGGCATTAGAACACAGAATTTCCTTATTTCCAGACCGGTATCCCCTTTTCCTCTGTCTTTTTTTTAATTATTATTATTATGTTCAATTAGCCAGCACATAGTACATCACTAGTTTTTGATGTAGTGTTCAATGATTCATTAGTTGTGTATAACACCCAGTGCTCATCACCTCTGTCTTTTTATAAGCAATACACAGATACTTTGGAAGACAAGAAAATAGACGTGAACAATGAAGAAGGAAATAAAAATCACCCACAATCCCACTTTGCAAAGGTCTAAGATTAATATTTTGGCATTTATACTTCTAAATATCTTTCTTTCCATACATTTTTTTAACCTAACAATATTTGTAAGGTCTTAGAACACTTGTTTTATCTTTCAGAAATAGAATCATACTATATATTTGTCCTTGAAAATATACTGTGAGGGGCACCTGGGTGGCTCAGTGGGTTAAAGCCTCTGCCATCGGCTCACATCATGATCCCAGGGTCCCGGGATCGAACCCTGAGCCCTGCATCGGGCTCTCTGCTCAACAAGGATCCTGCTTCCCCCTCTCTCTGCCTGCCTCTCTGCAGTGATCTCTCTGTCAAATAAATAAAGAAAGAAAGAAAATATACTGTGAAAACATCCCATGTCAATAAATATCACACTGCCAATCTTACTCATTGTACAACACTCCATTGTATGTATGTATTACACATTATGTAATCAATATGCTATTGTTGGAAATTAAGGCCAATTTCCAATTTTTTGTGATTATACATCAATCTTGCAAATAGTATTCTCAGATTTCATAATACTAATCTCCAAGACAAACAAACTGTGACTGATACTAGCTTTGCCCTCTGTGTGAACTTGGGACAAATTTTAACCTCTTTGGTTGTCAGTTTCCTCACCTGCAAAATGAGATAAATGACATATATTGTACATGGTATTTATCATTATTAAATGGGATAAGGTACATAAAAGGTATCACTCTTGGTTCATTGTAGGTGTTAAATTAACAGCTGTTGTGTGATGGTGATGATTAGATTTGTCACTTTATCTCCTAAGAGTCCTGCCTGGTGTAAATGGGAACCCGAGGTCCACTTCAAGCATTCTCCCAAAGGAATTAGCTTATTTGATCCTTATGCCCAAGGGATGTTAGAAATTGAGCCAGATCAAAGCTAAGGAGAATCTGCTGTCACTAGCTTTCCTCTGCTACAATCCCCTGGCCTGTCTCAACATTAAGGAGCAGCTGGACTGGTGGACTTCAGGGAGTCTGGGCATTGCAAGGAAGTAAGCAATCAGACCCCTCCACTACAGAATGAGTAAGGCATGCCAGGACCAATATCTTACAAGAGTTAGTTCAAGCCTTAAGCATACTGTCCAGAGAATTCTACACAGAACACACAGGAAGTCCTGTAGGCTGCCCTCAAAGAGCCCATATCCAAGATCAGGGTGGTTGGGAGCCCACTAAATCAGGAGGCATCCTTACCCTACAAGAAAAGGTCCTTTTCCTTTTTGTCTTTCATTAGTTTCACTTCCTGTTCCTCTTTGGTGGGAAAAGCAGGATAGTGGGAGAGAATGTAAAGAGGGAGATGAGGAGGTAAGGAGGAGCCAAGGGAATGTAAGGAGTCTGCCCACCTGGGGGCAAAGGTGGGGGGCGGAGGCTCCTGAGACAGCCCTGAGCTCAGAAGATACTCACGGGCGCCCTCTCTCATTCCTCCTGTGAACTACATGTTGGAAACATGGTTCTAAATGACTAGCCACTAATACCAATTGCTAATATTTATGGAGTGCTAATCAAATGCCAGGATGCTGTCAAACTCATTTAATTTTATGAGATAAATATCATAATTACTCCTGTTTTGCTGGTGCTTTAACTGAACCTGTGCAAGAGAATCTGAAATAGTGTTGACCTCTAAGTTGTTAGGACATAAATACTTAAGTTGTTTGGACATAATTACTTAATAAATGGAACTATTACGTGCTTCCTTGGCCTAGGAGATGTTGTGAAAAAATTTCTGAGACCCTGAAGGCACCAAGAACCAGAAAGTTTGGGAAGCTGTGCTCTAGTATAAATTCCTACAATTCATTTGCTGCCTCAAGTGGTATGCAGGATTGTTTTTTTCAATACATAACACCAAATTGCCTTCCAGAAAGTTCTTATTTATAATTTAACCAACAGACTATGAAAATTAAAGACAGTTTTAAAGTAACATTGATGTAGAGACTCTCAATATCTGATTTCTTCCCTCTAGGAGACTGTCTTGGATAAAGAGTCCAAAGACTTTCTTGGGCTTACCATTTATGCAACTTATGCCTTTTTATTTTTTTTAAGTGTGCATAATTTGAGGACTAGTTAAAAAAACATTAGGAAGACTTGCACCAACATGACAGCAATTATTTATCTCTGGATGACAAATTTCCAATAATTATTACTTTCTTCTTTAGAACTTTCTGTATTATCTGATTTTTTACAATGATGGTATACAACTATTTTAATTGAAAAAAATAACTTTAAAAAAAGCTCTGAATATTTTGGATTAAATTTGTACCTTAATTCCATTAATAAGAACTAAGGACATGGTACTAAAATATCTACCGCCTGTCATCCTCCTTTTGAGAAATGAAACTCCTGGACATAAAAATAGCCTTTGCTTGCAATTGGAAGGGAAAGAATTTTAAAAGAAAAGAAGAGAAAAAGCAGAAGGAAAACTGTCTGTTAGCAAGTTTAAATTCAGACAAATGTCTGAGGGGCTGAAAAATGGAGATGGTCCAGTCCCAGCTCCCCCAGGTTCCCAAACCCTCCATGGGCAAGGAGGGAGCTGGTGATTTTGTGTGAGGTGCTGATTTTAGATGTGGCAGCAGATTAATTTTAGAAGGTCCTGACATTCAAACTGAGTCATCCTGGCCTGATTGGAACTAACCCGGCAAGCCCATTTCAAGCTTGGCTGTCTCCTCAAGTGTCCCAGACCTCTGGGGTTCTGCCAGCTCCTGGAATTGGAAGACCTTGTTTCCATCAGCAAGTGGCATGTCACCAAAAACGAGGACCTAGATCATTAGCTGAAAGTAGCAGGACCACCTCAAAACATATCAAGGGAGTCCTGGCAGCTCTATTCCCACAGGCAATTCAAAGACAGGTAGTATGATCACATCTGGAAAACTGACCCCAAGCTTTTCCAGTATACCAGCAGTCATAAACTACCTATTGTATACAAACATGGTGGAGCAATGATACCCAAACCCAAACATCCCTATTCACTAGGAAGCTTATTAAAAATACAGATGCCCAGGGGAAAAAAAAAAAAAGATAGATAGATAGATAGATAGATGCATGCCAAGGACAAACCCCACATTTATAGATTCTTTACATCTGGGAAGGAGTCCCTAAGTGTTTGTGAGGTCATCCAGGTTTGGGAATCACTGCTGTGGAAGACCCAGCACTGAGTGACACACAGTTCCAGCCCCAAAGACACTCATAGGAGCCATCAGGGTAGCTGGCCATAGGGCTTGTTCTATGCTAACTGACCAGTCCAGGTTATGGATTGCACTCCTCACTGGGCTGGAGTCCCATATCAACACATTGGCTGGAAATAGGAGTAGAGTAGTTGCTCAGAGGAAACTGCAGTGGTTGTTATGGAAAAGGTGAATGAGTACTGTGTAGACAAAAAATAGTAAATATCATTCTTGGCCTGCTATACCAGGAGTTTATCAACCTGACCAGCTTCAACATCAAAGAATCCTAGTCAGCATCATGTAACAGAGGTCTGTTGTCTTTCTGCCTCTCATGCTCCCATTCCTCTAAAAACAACACTTCTTTCCTTGGGGATTTTTCCCTCCCCATATCAGTGTAGTCTGACCCACCTCCCAGCCATAGTTAATAAGCTCACAGGTGAGCACCTGACTCAGACTGAGCTAATCCGAGCCCTTCCCAGGGATTTTCTGAACTAGGAGTCAGAAGGACTCCTGGAGTCAGAAGGACTGACCACTCCTCTCAGGTGGCAAATACATGAGAAGGCAATCCTGGAAGTTTCTAGGGCCATGCTCTAGAAGAAAGACAGTGTGCCATAGAAGAGAATGAAGGCAATGCTAAAAGAGAGCAGAAGCCACAAAGGAAACGATGTCATTGTAGCACTGCATCCCTAGATCCGTCAGCCCAGCTACTGCTCAAGTTTGGGTTAGGTTTTTGTCACTTGCAACCAGAGAGTTATAACTAATATTCATGTCATATATTATTTTACCCAAAAAAGGGATAACTAGGTTAAGAAATGTTAGGGCCAGCGTCCTCCCTCATATAGCCTAGCAGACCTAGTTTACAAGCAGCCCTGGCTTATTCTTATTCTTATTCATCGGCCAAATTCAGGTTTCACCATTCCATAAATTTAATTAGAACGCTGTGGTAAAATCAGGATATGATTCCTGGAGGACAGGAATTTAAGATTGTGTTCTGAAGAGAGAGACCACTCAGAGCAGTACTGCAGGCTGACGATCTCTTTATCCCAGGAAAGCTTGTAAATATTCATGACTCCATGGGAAGATCTTCAGAGACACATATACTGTACTTTCACTATTCTTAGCAGCATGCTATGGTTCAGGAAGGGATCAGGATCCCTGTGGCTGCACGTCCTGGGGGAAAGATGAGCTGGTCCTTCAGCTGTGCTACCCTGCTTAGCTCATGAGCTTAGCAGAATGAACTTGACTCACATACAGCTGGGGATTAAAGCTTAGGGGCTCCAGGAGGCCTTTCTTGAGCATGCCTGAGTTGGATGTGTGTCCTATTGGCATACCTCTTAAAGCCTGAAAGATGGAGCTGATACATCCTGACAACTTGGAAGGAACACTGCCCCCATAGTCTATACAACATTAGCAAGTGAATCTTCATCACAGTAACTTTGCCTGAGATCCTGGACTCACCCCCCCTTATCAGTGTAGTCTGGGTTACAACATGGGTTACAAGATTACTTGCCCACTTTTAATTGGGTTATTAGTCATTTTATTATTGAGTTGTAAGTGTTCTTTTTATATTGTAGCTACAAGTTTCTTATTAAATATATGACTTACAAATATTTCTTCTCATTCTGTGGGTTGGCTTTTACTTTTTTTTTTTTTTTTTAAGTTGTCTCTACACTCAACATGCGGCTCAAACTCACACAACCCTGAGATCAAGAGTCACATGCTTACCAACTGAGCCAGCCAGGGGCCCCGGCTTTTACTTTCTCCATGGTGCTCTTTGAAGCACAGGAATGTTTAATTTTGATGAAGTTTAATTTATTTACTTTTTATTTTGTTTTCTGTGCTTTTGATGTCATATTTAAGAAACCATTTCCAGGGGCACCTGGGTGGCTCAGTGGGTTAAAGCCTCTGCTTTCGGCTCAGTTTGTGATCCCAGGGTCCTGGGATCGAGCCCTGCATCGGGCTCTCTGCTCTGCAGGGAGCCTGCTTCCTTGTCTCTCTCTGCCTGCCTCTCTGCCTACTTGTGATCTCCGTCTGTCAAATAAATAAATAAAATCTTAAAAAAAAAAAAAAGAAACCATTTCCAAATCCAAAGTTATAAAAGTTATGCTTTCGCCTAAAATTTTTATAGCTTTCACATTTACTTTAGGTCTTTACTCCACTTTGAGTTAACTTGTACATGTGGTATGAGGTAGAGGTCCAATTTCTTTCATTTGCATGTGAACATCCAGTTGTCTTAGCACATTTGTGGAAAGGACTGGTTTTTGCTCATTGAATTAGTTTGATCCTTTTGTATCAACTAATTAGTTGTTTTTGTTTGTTTTGTTTTGTTTGTTTTGTTTATATCAACTAATTAGTAATCAACTAATGTAAATGTGAGAGTTTATTTCCAGACTTTCATCTATTCCATTGATCTATATGTCTTTCCTTATGCCCACACCACACTGTCTTAATACAGCTTTGTAGTAAATTTTGAAATTGGGAAATGTGAGTTGTCAGACACTGTTTTTCCTTTAAAGATTATTTTGGCTATTCTGGGCCCCTTGAGCTTCCACATGAGTTTTAGGATCAGCTTGTTAATTTCCATGAAAAATCCAGCTCAAACTCTGGGAAGGACGGTGTTTAATTTGTAAATCTATTTGAGGAGTATTGTCTTCTGATCCATGAATATGGAATGTGTTTCCATTTAAGTTTTATGTAATTTCTTGTGGTTTTCCATGTGCAAGGCTTATACTCTTTTTGTTAAATTTATCCCAGAGTATTTTATTCCTTTTAATTCTGTTTTCTTAATTTTGTTTTTGTATTTTTCACTCCAATGTATGGAAATACCCTTGGTTTGGTTTTGATTTTGGTTTTTGTATATTGTGCCGGTATCCTGCAGCCTTGATGAATTCATACATCAGTTCTAACAATTTTTTTGTGGACTCCTTAGAATTTACTTTTTATAAGATATGTCAGCTATAAACTGAGAAACTTTTATTTCTTCCTTTCCAATCTGGATTCCATTTATTTCTTTTTCTTGCCTAATTTCCCTGGCTAGAATCTACATTACAATATTGAATAAGAAATAGTGAAAGCAGACATCCGTGTCTTGTTCCTGATCCTAGGGAAAATGTATCCAATCTTTCACTATTAAGTATGATGTTAGCTGTAGATTTAGGTTTGTTTGTTTTGTAACTGCCTTTACTAAGTTGAGGAAGTTTCCTTCTACTCCTAGTTTGTTAAATGCCTTATCATGAAAGGGGGTTGGATTTTATTAAATAGTTTTCCTGCTGTCTAATCTATTAACAGTTGATAAATAAACATGTGGTTGTTGTTTTCAGTGTATTGATGTGATGTATTACATTAATTATTTTTTGGATGTTAAACCAATCTTGCATTCTGGGGACAAATCTCACTTGGTCTAAGTGTATAAATATTTTCATGTGTTGCTCAATTTGGTTTGCTAATATTTTGTTGAGGAATTTTGCATTTATAATCATAAGAAATATTATCTGTAGTTTTCTTTTTTTGTGATGTCCATGTCTTATTTTAATATCCAAATAATGCTAACTTTATTGGAGCACCAGGGTGGCTCAGTCAGTTAAGCATCTGACTCTTGATTTCAGCTCAGGTCATGATCTCAGGGTTAGGAGATCAAGCCCTGCATGGGGCTCCACATTGGCATGGAGTCTCCTTATGATTCTCTCTCTCCCTCTCCCTCTGTCCTCTCCCTGACCCACTTCCCCTCTCTAAAAAAAAAAAAAAAAAAAAAAAAAAAAAAAAAAATATATATATATATATATATATATATATATATATATATATTGACTTTACAAAGATTTTGTTCCCTCCCATTCCATTTTTTGGAAGGGTTTGTAAAGAATTGATATTAATTCTTCTTTAAATGTTTGGTGGGATTAAACCATTAATGGGCCTGGGTTTTCTGTGTGTATGGTTTGGGGTTTTATTATGAATTCAGTCTCTTTTCTTGTTCTAAGTCTATTTAGATTATCTATTTCTTTTTGAGTCAGTTTTGGTGGTTTGTATCTTTGCAAAAACTTATCCATTTCATCTGTTATCTAATTTATTAACATACAATTGTTCATAATATTCCTCTAACATATTTTTTATTTCTGTCAGTAATAATATCTCCTATTTCTTTCATGATTTTAGTTATTTGAATTTTTTCTCTTTTTTCTTGACCAAAGTAGGAAGATTTGTCCATTTTGATGATCTTTCTAAAGGACTAACTTTTGGTTGTATTGATTTTTTTCTATTATTTTTCTGTTCCCTGCATCATTTATAGTCACTCTGTTCTTTGTTAATCACATTCCTTTGCTTGCTTTAGGTTTGGTTTGTTCTTTTTCTATTGTCTTAAAGTGGAAGATTAGGCTATTTGGTTTTAGGTCTTGTTTTTTTAACATCAGTCTTTACAGCTATAAATTTCTCCCTAAGCTCTGTTTTAGCTGCATCTTATAAGTTAGGTATGTTATATCTTCATTTATCTCAAAGTATTTTCTAATTTCATTTGTGATTTCTTCTTAGATCCATTGGGTATTTAGAAGTGTATTGTTAATTTCTACATATTTGTGAGTTTCTCAAATTTCTTTCAGTTATTGATTTGCAATTGCATACCATTGTGGTGAGAGGATATATTTTGTATTATTTCAATCTTTAAAAATTTATTTCAGTTTGTTTTATGGCCCAGCATATGATCTATTCTTCAGAATGTTACATGTGCAGCTGAAAAAATTGTATATTTTACTGTTGTTGGGTGGGAAGTTTTTAGATGTCTGTTAGTTCTACTTGGTTTATAATGATATTTAGGTCTTTTATTTGTTGATTTATGGCATTGTCCTATCTATTACTGAGCATGACATATGAAGTCTCCCAATTATTACTGTTGAATTGCCTATTCCTTCCTTCAATTATGTCTTGCTTCATGTATTTTGTGGCTTTGCTGTCAGCTGCTTATATGTTTACAATTGTTACACCTTACTGATGATTTGACTCTTTATCATTATAAAATCACCCTCCTTATCTCTAGTAATATTTTTAAAGTATATTTTGTCCAGTGACTAACCACTTCATCTTTCTTATCTTTGCAGATGTTTTTATCACATATCTTTTTTTCCCATTCTTTTACTTTTTTCTTTTTTTTATAATTTTTTTAAATTTTTTTTATAAACATATAATGTATTATTAGCCCCAGGGGTACAGGTCTGTGAATCGCCAGGTTTACACACTTCACAGCACTCACCATAGCACATACCCTCCCCAGTGTCTATAACTCCACCACCCTCTCCCTCCCCCTCCCCCCAGCAACCCTCAGTTCTTTTGTGAGATTGAGAGTCTCTTATGGTTTGTCTCCCTCCCGATCCCATTTTGTTTCATTTATTCTTTTCCTATCCCCCAACCCCTCCCCCCCATGTTGCATCTCCACTTCCTCACATCAGGGAGATCATATGATTGTTGTCTTTCTCTGATTGACTTATTTCGCTAAGCATAATACCCTCTAGTTCCATCCACGTCGTCGTAAATGGCAAGATTTCATTTCTTTTGATGGTTGCAATATATATATATATATATATATATCTCACATCTTCCTTATCCAGTCATCTGTTGATGGACATCTAGGTTCTTTCCATAGTTTGGCTATTGTGGACATTACTGCTATAAACATTCAGGTGCACGTGCCCCTTTGGATCACTACATTTGTATTTTTAGGTCTTTTACTCTTTTCTTTAAAGATTTATTTATACATTTGAGAGAGAGAGAGAGCATGAATGAGAGGAAGGGCAAACAGAGAGTGAGAGAGAGAGAATCTCAAGCAGACTTCACCCTGAGCATAGAGCCCTACACAGGGTTTGATCTCACAACCCTAAAGTAATGACCTGAGCCAATATCAAGAGTCAGATGCTTGAACAGTCACCCCATCCATTCTTTTACTTCTAATCAATTTGTATCTTTGGATCTAAAGTATGTCTCCTGTAGAAAGCATATAGTTGAATCTTGTGTTTTGTTTTGTTTTGTTGATCCAGTGTGAAAATCTATGCTTTTCAATTGGATTGCTTAATTCATTTACATTTAATGTGATCACTAATATGGTTGGAATTATGTCTGCCCTTTTTTTTTTCTTTCTATATTTTTTACATGTTTTTGTTCTTCTATTCCTCTGATACTACCTTCTTTTGTATTAAATAGATATTTCCTAATGTATCATTTCTATTTTCTTAGTGTTTCTTTTACTATATACTTTTCAAGTTCTTTCTTAGTGGTTACTCAGGGGATTACAATTAGCATATTAATTTATATCAATCTAATTTGGATTAATACCAAGTTAGTTTCAATAGTATATAAAACTTTGTTTCTATAAAGCTCCATTCTCTTCCCTCTGCTTTGTGGCTTTATTGTCATTTATTGTCACAAAATGTATAAAGATATAATTTATATTTGTATTGTATATGACAATAATTTCTATTATCATACAAATTATATCTTTATACATTTTGTGATCATTGACACAGATTTCTAATTAGTGCTTTATGCAGTTGTCTTTTAGGTCAGATTAAATAAAGACATTTATAATCTTTTTCATATGTACCTATTAGTTACCTTACCAGGGATTTTTATTTCTTCATACAGATTCAAGTTGCTGTCTGGTGTTTTTCTTTTATTTCAGCCTAAAGGAACCCCATTAGCCTATCTTATAAGGCAGATCTCCTAGTGATGAATTCTTTCAGTGTTTGTTTATATGGAAATATCTAAATTTTTTCATCTTCAAAGGACAGCTTTGCTGGATATGAAATCTTTGACATTATTTTTTCTTTCACAACTTCAAATATATCATCACACAGTTTCCTGGCCTTCATTATTTCTAAGGAGAAATCCGTTTGAATCTTATTGGGGATCACCTGTACATGATGAATCACTTCTCTCTCACTGCTTTCAAGATTTTCTTTTTTGCCTTTGTCTTTTGACAGTTTAATTATGATGTTTATAGGTGTGGGTCTCTCTCTCTTTGAATTCACCATACTTGAAGTTTATTGACCACTTGGAAGTTTGTTGAGCACTCATCAACCTAGAACTATATTATTTATATATATTTCATGTAAAATATGAAATGATTTTTTTCACCAAATTTTGGATCATTCACCCAATATATCTTCAAGTACTTTTTTCTGCCCCCTTTTCTCTCTCCTCTCCTGCTGAGATTCCCATTATGCATATGCTGTTATGTTTGATGGTGCCCACAGGACTCTGATAATCTGTTAATGTTTCTTCATTCTTTTTTCTTTCTGTTTCTCAGACTGAATAACCTCAATTGAGTTCTCTTCAAATTCATTGGCTTTTACTTCTGTCTGCTCAAATGTGTTGAGGACTTCTGGTGAAGTTTTTATTTTAGTTATTGCACTTTTCAACTGCAGAATTTATAATACATATACATGGCTGTGTCATATTAAAAGAAAATAAGAGAATGCTGATGGCACAATGAGTATAGAACACCAATAAAGTGGTGGAAATTAAGTATATGTTTCCTTTTAGTATAATATGTTTTCTAATTCTTTGAACATATTTAAAATAACTAATTCAAAGTCTTTGACTAGTAAGTCCAACCTCTGGATTACTTTTCTTTTTCCTGTGACTAGGTCGTGCTTTCTTATTTCTTTCCATGTCTCACAATTTTTTGTTGAAAACTGAATATGTCAAATAATATGCTATGGCAATTCTGAAAAGCAGATTCTCCCTCTCCCCAGAGTTTGTTGTTTTTGCTGTTTGTTGTAGTTGGTTTTTTTGTTTTGTTTTAATGCCTTTTTTTTTTTTTTTTAACTAATCCTTCATACAAGGTATTCTTTGTCATATATGGACACTGATGTTTCTGTTCAGTAAGTCTGGTGGTCTGGAGAGAAAGTTCCTTAAAGACTTGGAACGAGTAAGTTCCCCAGACTTTGTTGAGGGGCTCTGTATGTATTCAGCATGCCTTCAATACTCCACCAGACAGTTTACAACTAAGCCAGGAAATTGTACAACTCAGTTCTTAAAGCTTTTACTTCCTGCTTGCAGAGTCTCAAGACCAGCCAGAGGTGAGAGCTTAAAGACTTTTCAAGTCTTTCTTGAGTGTGCATACAGCTTTTAATGTGCTCACAGCCCTACACATAAGCATGGCCTTCTAGATTCCCAAGAATATTTTAGAGCTTTTCGGTATCCCATGGACATTGCACTCCCCATAATTTCCTCTTAAACCTCTACTATTTGACCCAACTGTAATCAATTTACCTATAATTGTTTTCTTTTAAGATTTATTTATTTATTTGAGACAGAGCAGGTGTGAGTGGGGGGAGGGGCAAGAGGAAATAGAAAGAAAGCATCCCAAGCAGACTTCCCACTGATGCAGGGGTCAATCCCACAACCCATGAGATCATGACCTAAGCCAAATGAGTCTGGTGCTTAACCCACTGAGCCACCCAGATGCCCTGCCTGTAATTGTATTTTAAAAATGCTCCCTAGGAAAAGGCTTTTCACACTGTGTGTGCTTAGAGGTCAAATACAGACAGCCTAGTAAATGAGGTCTTCCAAGGAACCATCAGCATGTCAAATTATGACAGTTTTCTGGTGATGGGGCTTTGGAAGTGTTCCAGGTCAGTTCTGCTCTGTTAGATGGCTGCCAGTCTGCTGATTTGCACTGCAAATGTGGGCTGTTACTTTTCAAGGCTATCCAGAGGGTGGGATTAGGGCATAATAAAATGCCACAAAGCTTACAATTCTTACCAAGATTCAGGCATTTGTCTTAAACAGACGTTCCCCAAATTTCTGCAAGCTTGTAGTTAATTCCCAGAGTTCTAAAAAAGCTGATTCTGGGGTGCCTGGGTGGCTCAGCGGGTTAAAGCCTCTGCCTTCGGCCCAGGTCATGATCCCAGAACCCTGGGATCGAGCCCCGCATCGGGCTCTCTGCTCAGTGCAGATCCTGCTTCTCTCTCTCTCTCTCTCTCTCTCTCTCTCTGCCTGCCTCTCTGCTACTTGTGTTCTCTGTCAAATAAATAAATAAATAAAATCTTTAAAAAAAATAAAAAATAAAAAAAATTTAAAAAAAAAGCTGATTCTGATCATTTTTGCTGTATTTCCCATTACTTTTATAGAAAGAAATGTCAGAGGTCTTTATTTCACCATTTTTGCCAACATCCACTTCATATTTTACATTCAACTCCACAGTATAGCTGAGTGTTTTTTCCAAGTGTCTTAATATAACATTATCGGATTTTAAATTATTTAACATGGAATGAAATCAGCTCTCTAGAAAGATACTCTGAGTAGTCTATTCTGGGACTTCACACCCACCAGCATACTGTTAAGAAGTATAATGCATTATAACGTTCTAATTATGCGTTGTCTGCTGTACCCAACTGTAACCTTCCTGTGTGCAGAACCAAGTAGCCTTCATTTCTGTCAACAATGCTTGGCACAATAACTTGAAATAAGGTGATTAGACAAGGATCACCTGGGTGGCTCAGTTGGTTAAGCGTCCAACTCTTGATTTTGGCTGAGGTCATGATCTCAGTGTTGTGAAATCCATCCCCACATAAGGAAGGCTTCATGCTTAGCATGAAGTCTGCTTAGAATTCTCTCTCTCCCTCTCCCTTTGCCCCTCCTCTTGCTTGCTCATGTGCTCTCTTTCTCTCTCTCAAATAAATAAATAAAATCTTTTTTAAAAAAAAAGAATATAAATAAAAATGAAAATAAATGTGGAGCCAAAACTAATAGTCCATGTTCTTATTATCTGGCGATACCAACATTGGGCAGGATAGCCCAATAACCTCTGGGGGAAATGACCTGTTAACCCCAAAAGACTGAGTTCAATACTTACTTCAAGCTCTGACATAACGTGGTCATTCCCAAACTGTATGTCCTTTGCCACAGGTTCCAAAATGTTTCCTGGTGGAAATTGCCATCTTGAAGTTTTAGGTTAGAAGCCTCTGACGCCACTAAAAGAGAGACATTTCTTTCAAAATGAATAAAATCAAGTAGTATATATGATGTTATATTTGCTATATGTAATTATAATATATAGTATATATAATATTATATATACATATAATATTCAACAACATATACATGTATATATACGCAATTCTTTTCCTAGTTATTTCAACTGCATGACTAAATAACCACAATCTCTTGGCTATTGTGCTGGACATTTGATATTTAGGGATACTCAGCCAGGAGAGCGATCTTCTTATCTGTCTGGTGGAAGCCAGGTTTGCCACCCACTGTGCGGCTGGAGGAGGCCAAGCCCTCTCCCTCCACACTCCCTGGTAGCCAGGAAAGGTTACACAACTCAGGCTCAGCTGACTGGATGCTTCTGCCAGGGTCACGGAGCCAGCGAGGTCATCTATTCCAGCAGAAGATCTGAGGGTCCAGGGAGGGTGGCACCATCTCCAGATGGCTTCTGGGATGAAGCTTGGGGAGTGATCAGGCCATCCATTGTTCCTGACCACGTTGCCACTGCCTCCCTGTCTGCCTCCGCAATCCTCAGTGCTCTCCAAACATTCAGTGCTCTCCCTGCTCTACTTCAGCAGCCAGTGCACTACATTCCCCTCTTGGGCCTTTGGCCAGTCCCCAATTTTATTATTAACAGTCTTGTACATTTCCTTAACAATCAAGAATCCACTGCATAGGATTTGTGATCCTGAGTCTAGGCAGTAGCATTTCGAGTCTTAGAGAAGGTGGGTTCGTGACTAGTTTCTATTTATGAACTCCAGAGCACACACGTATCCTCTGGATCCCAAAAGCTTTTTGAGGACCCCCGATGCTGGAATAACCAGTCCCTGCATATGGGGATTGTTCCCAATCCTCCATCAGAGCTCAAGTCTTAAAGTCAGCCTCATGGAGGCCTCATAGACGCAACTATACTCATGCGCACCTGACATTCTTTGTGCTGCTAAGATACTAGGACCCTGGGGGACCCTCAGGGGAACCACACTGCTTTCTTGGATACATGAAGAAGCACCTCCCTCTGGGCTGGCCAGAGGATTCCCCAGAGGGGAAAAGGAGCTGATGATGGAAAAAAAGAGCTCCTTCATGGTCCTGGCCCCACTGCCCACTGGGGTCTAGGTTGAGGGCAGATCAGCCCATCAAGGACTAGGAAGGGTGGTCCAGGAGTGGAGCCCCTCAAGGCCTTGCTAGGAACTTGGAGGTGTTCTCAGGAGCTTCTCCTGTGGGTGGAAGTCCAAAGGCCTTGGTCCCTGGAAGGGGAGGGAAGGAGCAGAGGCCGGGAGAGCCCTGGTGACCAAGATCCTAGGTAAAGGGTACTGCTTCTGCATGGCTAGCTTCTGGGTTACCATATAGTGGCTCTTCTATTTCGTTCTCAGCTTTTGCCTGATTATGCAGATCACTAATGAAGACACTCACTGCCAAGAAATTGTGTAACAGCTTCTCCAGCCCCTACTGTGACTGATTCCAAACACACAAGGAGCTCTGCCAAGAAGACCTAGCACTGCAACACAAGCCTCCAGCCCTCGTGAGAGCTGGATTAACACAAGCATGTTGAGGCTGCAGGGCTGGCGTGAGGAGCCCTCGGGAAGATGGGGAACACGGTCACACTGACACATTCTAGAAATCGTAGGCAAAACCCCAAAATAGAAGAACAGAAAAGAACCACAAGGCACTCAAACATATTTCATGAGTTAGGAAAAGTTTTCAATTAACAATAATGGCACCTCGGATAAATGTCTTTGGCTACGATGCTGCCACTGCGCAAAGCTCATATTTCATGAATTAATGTGATTTTCTTTATAAGTTCAATACTGAAATACTGTGCTGCTAAGGTGGTGGGGCTCTGGGGCCCCCGGTGGGAGGCCTGGAATGGGGCTGCCAGGGAACCCAGTTTGGCAAGGCCCAGACTCCTGACCACAGGCACTGGGGGATAATCAAGGTGTGTTGTTCTCCTATTAAGTTGGACTTAATTTGTAATGCAGCAATGGATGACTAAGACAGAGATCCTCTCTATTATGATCCTTATGCAAAAAAAAAAAATTTCTTTTTAATTCTTTCCATTGTCAAATTGATGTATACTCTTTAAGAACATTTTAGGAGGAAAGACAAATTAAAATCACCACATTCGTCACCATGCAACTGTCATCATATTAATCATTTGATTCTATATCTTTTTTTTTTTCTACTTAGAAGGTATTTTGCCTAGTTATCAACGTTCAGGATAAATTACTTACCACTTTGGGGTTATTAACATTCATCTTTATTAATTTTATTTTAAATGAATATATGAGGTATTCTGAATCTGAGACAGATTTCTCACTGATGAGCTTACAGTCAATAACCAGCTGGTGGACCCTCCCTGTTCCAGCCGGGTGACACAAGGAAAGCCATATGGAAGATCTCCAGGGAGCAGATGACATCCTTTGGCTGATGGGTGGAGAGTGATGCATCATCTATAGGCCCTCTTTTCTTACGAGGAGGGAAAACACCCTTGCCCCTTAGAGATTGTATGGCAGGTAACCTGGAGTGTAAATATAGCTGACCTTTGCACAATACCAGAGTTAGGGGCACTAACTCAAACAGTTAACAATCACCATATAATTTTTGACTCCCCCAGAATTTAACTACTAACAGCCTGCTGTTGGTTGGAAGTATATTTTATATACTCTATTCTTAAAGGATATAGTTAAATACACAGTAAATACTCCATGTACAGTATATTAAAAACAAAGTAAGTTAGAGAAGAGAAAATGTTACTAAGAAAATCATAAGGAAGAGAAAATACATTTATAGAACTGTACTGCTTTTCTCGGAAGAAAATGCACACATTAATGGACTTATGCAGTTCACACCTATTTTGTTCAAGGGCCAGCTGTTTACCCCTCCAGGGCAGATAACCTGGAGTCAGTTGTCTCCAAGCCCAGGCCTCATTTCTGGCTGAAATGTAAACACATACCCCCAGCTTAGAGAGGTAAGCCTCTCTGAAGTCTTCTCACTACCTTCACAATTATAAATTAACTTCTAAGGCTTGTCTTATAGAGAAACTGCTTGCCTACCCTCCAAATTCCTGTGTTCAAGTCCTAACTCACAATGTGATATTGGGCTGTTTAGGGCCAGATCAGCTTGCTCGGATATGGCCCCAGGATAGCATTAGCACCTGGATAAGGAGACACCAGCGAGCTTCCTCACTCGCTTGGCCCTTGGAGGACACAACCAGATGGCAGCCGTCTGCAAAGAGGAATGGAACCCTGGCCAGAGACCAAATCAGCACCACCTGGATCTCTGACTCCCAGCCTCCAGAACTGTGAGAAATACATTCCTATTGTTTAAACCACCCAGCCTGTGGTAGTCTGTTACAACAGCCTGAGCCCACTAAGACAACCAATTCCAAGTTTCAGCAAAATTTGTTCAGAAAGCCTACTGAAACACAAAAATGTTTTCTCTACATGCCACAACATTATAAAATAATGCTAGTTTTCTTACAAGCCCATTCTGCTATTGAGAAACTTGGTCCTCAAGATTTCATATACTTCTTTGGCATTGATCACAGAAAGACAAACATAATCAATGAAATTGTTAACCAAATTTTAACTACAGTTCTGGCTTACTGATCTATATAGGTAAACTGCATAGAAACGCACTTGTTTGTTTGTTTTGTTTTATTGCATAACCACATGTGGGGTACATATCTCTGGTTTCCACCTGGATCTCAAAATAGCTTCCCTAGTCTTCCTACTGAATAATCAATATTGAAGAATGAACAAACACACACACAAAACCAGGGTCTCCCCCTGGCCACGCATTAGAACCTGGGAAGGTTTTTAGACATGCAGCCCCGAGTTGCTCTCTGAAGGGCATAAGACACTTGCAAAAAAAGAAATTATAAGCATCACCAGGAACAAAAATAGCCTCTTCAAAGCCACAGAAATGCGCTCAGGAGGGAGGCTCAGAGATGTATGGTGGAGCCTTCAGGGCTCTAGGCCTGTGCTTGGACAGAGAGTGCCCAGGGCTAGAGAACAGGGATGCTGCACTGACATGGGATAAGGACACAGAATTAGAATCACTCCCACTTGGGTGACTTGCTAAGAGTCCCTTGGGAAGAAGTAAGGCCAAAGAGATGGTTCTTGGACTTTTGGGGAGAACTATCTCAGAATGAGAAGACCAGACAGACCCCCAGCGGCTGACTAGAGGGCAGAGCTGCATAAATAGCACCTTGCCCGGTGTGGCTCCAAAATCTGTGGCAGAGCCAAGACATCTGCCCTGGGGCCCCATCCACTCCTGGTACAAGATTCCATCCGCCTATGATTCCCCGAGGAGCCAGCACCCCAGTCCCTCCAGGGCCTCTGGGAGCCCACCTCCCTCTTACCCCTCTCCGCCCATTCAGCAGGAAGGCCCTGAAGTCACCGGACAATGTCCAAGACTGCATGATCCACGATCAAGATGCTCTGTCTTGATTGTGTGAAGCAGAAGCAAAGAAAGGGAAGAGATGCTTATGGTTTTCCACTCCTTATAGTTAGGTTGCCTTTCTGCTCTTGGCCTGACAGTCCTGGAGTTAGTTCTCTTGTTGCAAGATTTTTCAGTTTTAAATATTTTAAAAATACCAATGCCTGGGGTGCTTGGGTGGCTCAGTGGATTAAACCTCTGCCTTCAGCTCAGGTAATGATCTCAGGGTCCTGGGATCGAGCCCTGTGTCGGGCTCTCTGCTCAGCGGGGTGCCTGCTTCCTCCTCTGTCTCTCTGCCTGCCTCTCTGCCTGTGGAGGCCGAGAAAATGAAGGCCATCCCACTTCAAGTTTAGCTGATGTGGGAAACAGAGGGAGAAGAAAATCCTTAAAATTCGTCACCTATTGACAAACCCTTGAAACAGACAGAGTGGCTCTCCCCTGGGGACTTAACTGCCCTCACCTTGAAGTTTTGCTAAGGACAATCCTAGCCTGACCAACCCCCTACCACGACAGGTCCGACCAGAATCCTGTAAGTCTACTTCAACAATTCCTTTAGGAAACTTTATCTCTAAACCTCCAAGATAGTGTCGAGAATCATTCCCAAGTATATGACCCACTGATATATATCTAAAGGGTCTCACAAGAAGATTTTTATTATTGGTAATGAATAACCTTTTCCTCAGACAACAGCTAGCCCCTCAAGGTCCTGGAGACCTCGCTTCCAAAATTCCTTAGAGACTTACATCATCATCCATAATCCCCTTTGTCCTCACCCACCGCTGAGTCCACCCCTACTCTGCCTTTAAAAACTCTTACTGTAATCTGGCTCGGGGTCCAAGTCCCTACTCCGCTGCGTCGGGTATACTTGGGCCCAAGCTTAAGCTTGTCAAATAAACCCTTGTGCGATTGCATCAGTGCTTGGCTCCTTGGTGGTCTCTCCGATGCGAAAACTCAGGCATAACACTGCCTACTTGTGATCTCTGTCAAATAAGTAAATAAAATCTTTAAAAATACATATATATCAATGCCTAGGCACTGTCCCAAACCAACCAGTCTCCAGGGAGACTATCTCAGGCTCTGGGCATGAATGACATGTACCCCCATAACAAGTACCTTTATCCAGACTCTATTCCCTAACCTTGCATCACAGAAATGCCAAACATTCAACCAGCAAGCATTAGTGGAACTTCTGCTGGGTGCCCAGGCCACGGGGACTTGGAGCCAGGGTTAGAGAGATGGAGAGAGCACACCCATCACTGGCATGAAGTTGATTCCATCTACAGGTGTTCAAAGTATAGTCCAGGCAGACTGGAAAGCCCATGAGACCTTTATGAGAGAGCAAGAGGTCAGGATTATTTTATCAGCATTGGCGTTGATGATCACAACACCAGTGGGTAAAGCCGCAGGGCCTTAGCATGACTCACCCAGTGGTTCCAAACTATAGTCATGTCCTTCTCCACCACTCACACTCACAAATTTTTAAAAGTGCCTATTCTCCTTAAGATTGTCCTTCATAAAGCAGTAAAATATATCAGTTGTGTTAGATTCAGTTTGGCACAGAACACTTGTGGCACAAACACAAGGGTGATGGTTGTCCTGAGGAAAGCACCTGTGGGTTTGTGTGCCTTGCGAGTCTATTCAGCCTCTTTTTTTGCAGAGAATACCATTTTTACTTGAGAGAATGAAATTTCATTTTACTTGAAAGAATGACAAACAAACAATGGTTATTCAGAGTTGGGCATTTGACAGACATTTCTTGAAAAAGAACAAAGTAAGCCTGTCATTTCCAGGGAAACAATGACAGTATTTGTTGCCAATGATAAAATTTGAGCATTCAAGCAAAAATTAGAATTTTGCAAAACTGTAACTGTCATCCTAAGCTTGTCAGCCTCCAAATATAGGAAGACTTTTCTGATGCAATCAGTGGCCGTGTTATACATTTTGATTTTTTGATATTGCATGACGGTAAAAAAGGTCAACAGTGGGGAAGCACTGTGTAGCTCCATGAATGCTCCCAAGGACTCATGCTTGACAGTGCACGCCTGGGTAAGAGATCCTTTCACAGAGCCAGTTAGACCAGTGGGTTAAAAGCAAACAGAGGATAAATGGTTTCAGATTCCACGTAGAAATTAACCTTTAAGAAACCACTACGTGTCACGATTTGGCGCAGTAGCAAGGAAGCAGATCTATAACTACCTGGAAAGTCTATGAAAGAAAAGCCACCTCCGACTCCAGAGGCACATTTTTCTTGACACCTTCAACCAGAACAACCTACCACACCGTATTGCCTGAAGAGGCTGCTGGGAGAACCCAGCTGTTTCCCATTAAGCCAAATATTAAAGAGACTTGGCAAAACTATTTTTAAAAATGCCACTAAATTTATTTTTGAGACGTGTAGTTATTTTTCACAAAAATGTGTTTTTTATGTTTATATGCAAAGGCTTTGTTTTTTTAAGAATTAGTAAGTAAATATTTGAAACTTGCTCAGGTTCAAATGGGAAAAATACAGATGTAGCTCATTGGAGTCTTGAATCATTTTGAAGATTAAAAAGGAACCTAAGACCAAAAAGTGTGAGCCCTGCAGCTTTAATGCAAACTGAAACCCATGAGGCAAGAGGTGAAGCCCGCTGTGCCCTCCTGGGTGTCCTGACTTGCGACAGGCACTTGGTTCCTCAGCTCCCTGGCTTAGGTGTTGGCATGGTGCTGACGACAGCACGTCCATTCATGACTAGACACACTGGGGGCTCCAGGCCCCAGTGGGGAAAATCGTTTTAAAAGGGCTTAAAGTGGAAAAGTAGAAACAGCTCTGAAGAGCAGAAAGGGTCTAGGAAAGTGGAGTCTGAAGATGCCCACAGAGGTGGGTAGAATGTTCATTCCATTGTCCTTTGTTGGAAGAGCCAAAGAAGGAGAGAATTATTTGTATTAACCTGACCCATTTTCTGATCAGGTTCTTCCTAGAAGGTCTGCTAAATACTATAAATACGATCAACAGGAGCTGCCGCTATTCGGGCCTTTTATAACTTTTAAGAGTTGAATGAGTTCCTGAGACCAAACAGCTGGAGGACCGCTCCTTTACAGCGGGGCCAGGCACCGCTAGGTCTCACTTTGGTGCCATGACCAGCTCGCTCATGAGCTTCTGGGCGAGCATCCGAGGGGGAAGACTACCTTTCCCAGCAGTCAGTCCTCCACCCGCCCCGAAATGCCATCACGGCCAGGCTCACCAACACATGGATGCAGGAGAGCTTGCTCGTGAGCTCCCTGCTGGTCGGCCCATCCCACGTGGAGTGCAAGAGTGAACTGCGGTGTGTTTCCAAAGAAGTTAGGGCCGGTCTGCAAAGAAAAGGGCAGACACCAGCTGCTCTGTGTCCCCGGGGCTATTTCTTAGATAAAGGACCCAGGAAACAACCCTGCATCCAGAGCACAGGGGGACTCTGCTCAAATGGCACATACCAAGAGACTCGGGCCTGTGTCCTTACAGGGCGTCCCCCAGGAGAATCCCAGGGTGGAGAGGAGACCAGCAAAGGCAGGCTGGGGCATCAAAGCAGAAGGACCAGGTACCCCAGGGCACTGAGAGTCTAATGAGGCCCATGAGCTAGGCACACAGGCCCCTCGGTGCTGTGCACTCTGGAGCTGAGACACCTCCTAGGCCCCTCCCCACCTCTGAGGTGTGGGATCTTCGCCAAATGTCTATGCCCTATTAGTCTGAAATAATTCTTGACAGTTTTATAATACCTGGGTGCTGGGCTGAGAGTATCGATGTGTTCTTTCCTTTATTTTGAGAGCAGTTTGAGTGTGTGTGTCTTCCTTCCCGGTGTGGCAGGGCCAGAAGGAGCATGGTATGCGTTCAGATGTCAAGACAGCTGAAAACCAAGCTTGGCCTCATAGTGTGCAGTCAAGCCCTGCCCAAGATAGCTTGAGGGGTATGGACAGAAACTCAGACATACTTCCAAAGGCCACTGAACATGCAAGCAGCAACCTAGAGAGGGTGCCTGACCTCCCAAAGTTCTGCCTGTTCTCCAACAAGGACCAGCTTTCTGTAATAGATAGTCTTCTTGGCAGGGCTTAGGGCAGTGGCCCCTAGAAGCTTCCACACAAGCTGGGGTCTATGTGTTCTAAATGGAAGTTTTCCTTCCGAACGAACAAACAAACACACAGCTCTTCCCTGCCCCTTATGTGCAGGCCAGCAAGAGCTGGGTCTGGAACAGTGGGCCCTCAGCCCAGCTCTGCAACCTGCCTTCTCCCCCATCCTCTCCACAGAGAAATGTGGTGACAAGCCACCTCTCCAGAGCTCCCACTTCCTTTAAGGAGAAGTAGTGCTTGGCATGCCATGACCCCAGTTCTCTGCTTTGGAAAAAGACTTTTCCTCAGTGCTCTGCCCCAGCCACCACTTCTCTGAGAATCACCCTTCCAGGTGCTTTTTCTGGAATCCTGGGACAGCTGAGCCGCTTCCTGCTCCTGGAACTCTCAGTGGTCTGTGCCTCTGCATTCAGACCTCCTGAGCCCTGGCCTCTGGGCCTATTGGCCATGTGGTAAGCCAAGGCTGGGCAGCCACCATATCCACCATGCACAGAGCTCCTGCTTGCAAGGCCCCAGCAGCTGTGTCTTTTGTAAATCCACCTTTTGGTTTGGGTGGAGGGTGGTCAGGCATAAGTCTGTCCTCGGGAACACCCAGTCTAATCCATAGCCAAGCCTAAAAGTTTCTCTCAAAGCACGTGAGAGAAGGCTGAATCTTTAAACTGGCTTCCTAATGTACTCATTCTTGGCAACCAGATCTCACTGGGGATTATTCAAGTTCTTGAGCCAAGGACATTTTCCCTTCTTAAAAAGTAATACCACCAAGAACAGCATCAGGGTCGTGTCAGAGAATGTCCTTGTCTTTGGGGAGGCAGGTTGAAATGTTCAGAGTAGAAGTCCCATTTTGGCAACTGACTGTTGTGTGGTAGACACACATACACACACACACACACACACACAGTATGAGAAAGAGACCAGCCAGGCGTGGCCACATGTTACCAAGTAGTGAATCTTGATGAAACAGAAATGGGTGTTCACTGTACTCCTCTTTCAACTTTTTTTATGGCTTGAAATTTTTCAAAATTAAGTTTGCAGGAAAAAAAATAAATACTAAAAAAGTAATCCCACAGTTCCAGAGTCATCTCTGTTGACCTCCTGTCAGTAGAAGTGTAGCTCAAGGTCTATCCTCCGGCGTCTTCTTGGGCTCACCCACCTTCCGGAGTCTTCTGGAAACTTCTAGAGCTGCAATTTATGAGAAATCAAAATGCATGTCCTGAGACAGGGGACTCCAAGTCGCCTCAGCCTCCAGCTTTTCAGATGCAGTAACTCTCTTGGTGGCTTCCTGGACGCTTGAAAGTGCTCTCCTGGCATGACTGGAGTGTCCCTGCTTCCAAGAACAAGGAGGGCCTAGGGAGGAGTTGAGCATGGATCCCAGTTTAGCCATCCGTAGCCTCGGCCGGTTGGGCCAGCAGCTCCACCTAGTGGTGAGACCGGGCCAGCGCCTTCTTGAGGGCGGGGTTCCCACCCCAGGCCTCCCTTCCCCAAGGGTCCTGCTGTGCTGCTGACAGGCAGCACACTGCAGACAAAGAACGTGGTCTTTGCAAGTAGCCTGCATAGGTACCCAATAAATATCTGTTGACTAGACCTTCGACTTACCGTCTGTATAATTTTTGAGCAAGCTATTTAATATCCCTGAACTTCTGTTTTCTTATCTGAAGAGTGGGAATTATATAAACGCATTCCAGGTGGCAGTGGTGAAGACTAAGAGAAAGATGGAAGCCCCGGAAAAGGCAGTCATTTTTCAGCCATGATTGTCCAAACGAAATACAGCCAGAGAAGCCCCCAGACAGTGAAGGAGAAAGCTTTGTGCAGCGTCCCTGGGGACAGAGGCAGGGGAGATATGAGCCCGGTGTCTGTGCACCATCTGCAAAGGCTCAGGGTGAGGGGCCAAGACAGGCTCTGAGTGGGGGAGAGGAGCCTTCTCCCCAAGTCCACACTAATCCTGGTAGAGCTCTGCACAAAGGGACAGCTAGGGGGAAAAAAAAAAAAAAAGCTCAGGCAGAAAAGGGAGATGACGTTTGAGACAGATGGGGCTCACTGTGCAGGCCAGCAGCCCCCTGCGCCTGGAAGCATCCAGAGGGCAGGGAACCTAAACCGAGGTTGGAGAGAGCAGTAGCCCCAAAGAATTGGAGACAGAGGAGAGGTGCACACGCTCACGGGGTCTCCAAGCACTGAAGTGTGGGGAGTCATGCACTAGAGCCAATTCCCACCCAGAGGCTGAGGATGTCTACAACAAGCAGTTCCATGTGTTTTTGTCAGTGACTTGCAGGAACACAGGTTTTGTGATGGCCAAGATTGTGACCCACACAATGCCAGCCAAGCCATTAAACATTTCAGTTAACAAAACCAGGATATAAAAGTGATCCAATGAGCTAAACAGATTAAAACCAACAAAGATCAAATCTGGCAGGGACAGAATAGTAAGGGGTGAGGGGCGGACCCCTGGTGAAGGGTGGCTCCTGTGGGAGGACAGACTGGGCTACATCTTTCTCAGACTCCCAGAGGGCTGACAGGAACAGGGTACGGAGGAGGCTAACCACATTCTGGCTGGATCAGTGGGTGTACCATATTCCAAACAAGGTAGGTATTGGCCATCCTGATCTTGGAGCTGGCCAAGCTTCCCCTGGGTCCCGGGCCCAGCTCTGAAAACCACGCTTTATGAAGGACAGGCACGCATCAGATGGAACATATATGAAGGAAGAAGAAAGGGGCCATGGTGGAAAAGGAGCTGAAAGCCACAGCATGTGTCATGGACAAGAAAAGACCTGGAGAGAAAAAGACTTATCAGAGACAGAAGTGACAGCATCCACACATGTTGAAAAATAGGCAGAAGACATGAACAGACATTTCTCTGAAGAAAACATATAGATGGCTAATAGACACATGAAAAGATGTTCAACATCTCTCATCATCAGGGAAATGCAAATCAAAACCTCAATAAGATATCATACCTCACATCTGTCAAGATGGCTAAAATCAGAATTTCAAGAAATAAGCAATGTTGGCAAGGCCGTGGAGAAAAAGGAATCTTCTTGCACTCTTGGTGGGAGTGCAAGCTAGTGCAGCCACTGTGGAAAACAGTATGGAGATTCCTCAAAAAATTAAAAATAGAACTACTTATGATCCAATAATTACAACTACTGGGTATTTACCCCCAAAATATAAGAACACTAATTCAAAGGGATACACATGCCCCTGTGTTTATTGCAGCATTATCTATAATAACAAAACTACTGAAGCAGCCCAAGTGTCTGTCAACTGATAAGTGGATGAAGTGTATGAAGAAGATGTGGGGGATATATATATATTACTCAGCCATAAAGAAGAATGAAATCTTGCCATTTGCAATAACATGGATGGAGCTAGAGAGAATAATGTTAAGCAAAATAAGTCAGTCAGAGAAAGATAAATATCATATGATTTCACTCATATGTGGAGTGAAAACAAGCAAATGAGCAGAGGAAAAAAGAAAGTGAGAGGCAAACCAAGAAACGGACTTGTTTTTTTTCCCCAGGGGATGTAGGGCAGAAGGAGAGGGAGAGTGAGAATCTTAAGCAGGCTTCACACCCAGCATGGAGCCCAACTCTGGGCTTGATCTCATGACCCTGAGATCATGACCTGAGACAGAATCAAAAGTTAGATGCTTACCAGACTGAGTCACCCAGGTGCCCCAAAGCAGATTCTTTTTTTTTTTTTTAAGATTTTATTTTATTTATTTATTTGACAGAGAGAAATCACAAGTAGACGGAGAGGCAGGCAGAGAGAGAGAGAGAGAGGGAAGCAGGCTCCCTGCTGAGCAGAGAGCCCGATGCGGGACTCGATCCCAGGACCCTGAGATCATGACCTGAGCCGAAGGCAGCGGCTTAACCCACTGAGCCACCCAGGTGCCCCCAAAGCAGACTCTTAACTATAGAGAACACACTGGTGGTTACTAGAGGGAAGGTGGAGAGGGGGTATGTAGAGTAGGTAATGGGGATTAAGGAGTGCACTTGTCATGATTAAAAAAAAAAAAAAAAAAAAAAACAAGTTCCCAGGAATGCTGGTGCTGCTGGTCTGTGGAACCCTACCTTGAGTAAACATGGCTCCATTGTGGAGTGCTAAATAAATATTTAATGAATAACGTAAGAAATAAAGTAAAAAAAAAAAATGTGGAGAAACAGGAACTCTCATACATTACTGATGGGAGTGCAAAATGGTTCAGCCACTCTGGAAACAGTTTGGTAGTTTCTTATAAAGTTAAAATTACAATTACCATATGACCCTGGAATCCCACTTTTAAGCATTCACCTAAGAGGAATTAAACTTCTGTTAACATACACACACACTATATATAGACATTATATATACGTGGGTGTGGCAGGAAGCCTAGAAAGGTGTTTCCCATCTCTCCTTTAGATGTTCTGTAAAAGAGATTACATGGTCAAGTACATTTGGACATATCCCACTTTTAGAGATTCATGAAGATTAATATGCTTACATATTAAGGTCCTGAGAAGTCCTGCAGTAAAGAAACCTGATTGTTCCCCAAATATATTTGATCGCCAATAATTCTGATACATTAACAAGCTTATACAGACAGTCCATGAAGTGAGCTACCTTCATGGGAGCTAACACACTGGGAAGCCTTAGCCCATACAACAGACACTGGTCTTTGTCAGCTGGATACAAACTTATGATTTCCTCACTAGAATTCTGGTCAAGTCGGGTCAGGAGCCAACTTACCATCTTCATCTGTATCACTGCTTCAGGTCTCTGAGAACAGAGAATAAGCTATTTATTAATCACCTGCTCCATGCCATGTAGAATCTCATTTAACCCTCCCAACCACTCTGTGTAGGTATTTTTATCTATGTGCCACTGGGGAAGAAACAGTAGCTCTGGAAGACTGGTAACTTGCCAGGAACAATGGGGCATAAACACGCATGTACAATATATGAAATATAATATGAACACATTAAATATATTAGAATATGTAATATATTATATATATGATACATACTGTATATAATATATATTTTATAGATGTATATAAAAAATAAACATGTAGTTGTGTTTCTAGTATGGCAGCCACTGACCGTAGGAAGTTGAGCATTTGAATTGGGGCTAGTCCGCACTGATAGAAACATTATTAATGTGGTATTTCACAATTCTTTTCAACAAAAATTTTTTTTCAGTAAAAATTGTAAAATATGGGTGCCTCGGGTGGCTCAGTCAGTTAAGTGTCTACCTTCAGCTCAGATCATGATCTCAGGGTCCTGGGATTAAGCCCCATGTCAGGATCCCTGCTCAGTGGGAAGACTGCTTCTCTCTCTGCCCCTCGCATGCCCCCACCCACTGCTCTCCTTCAAAAAAATCGATCAATAAAATCTTTAAAAAATTGTAAAATACCAGATTAGTAATGTTTATATCAATGACATGTTAAAAAGAAAATATTTGGAAATTAGCATGTTCATATTAATGTTCTTATCAATGACATGTTGAAAAGATAATATTTTGGGTATATTGGGTTAAATAAAACACATTATTAAAATTAATTTTGCCTGTACCTTTGTACTTTTTTAGCATGGTTGTAGAAAATTTTAAATTGCTCTTAAGTTTTACCAAAACATCTACTTAACTTCTTTCATTTGTACTATTCCTTCAAATGTAAATGATGCCAAACAAAAAAAAAGCCAAGATTGCACACGTGATTCACATGTTCTTTCTCTCAAACAGCACCATTCTGGAGTTTTATACGCCTCTTCTCCGTGTGACCTGCTGCATAGCAGGTAGTTCATAATATTTGCCATTTTTGAGACCAATGTTGATTGATGTCTTGATTTCTGAAAATACACTTGGTCAAGTCTCCTTGGCCTGGGCCTCAGAAGAGTGAACGGCACGTAGGAAGGAGGCCTCACAGACAGGGCTGTGTGCAGTGTGCCACAGATTGGGAACACTCATGAAGAAATTTTTAAAAGGACATGTGTACACACTCACACACACACAAGCAGGATCAGCCTCCCCTGGGAGAAGAGTGTGATGTCAGAGCCCTTTAAGAAGCCAAAATGAAAACCACACCCACCTGATCCCTTATCTGACATTTCTTCCCTAAAGCAGCAAATACACCAATCAGGGAACTCCAGTGATGGGGGACCAGCCACTCCATAGCTGAAGCTGAAGACAAGGGCCAGGTGGTCACGGTTTATACCTATGACAGTCTTCCCCTCTCCCCCACCCCGCCCCCCTGATTGAACCAGTGATACCTGATCAGAGGCTTGCTGCCAACTTGAGACATTGCCTGGTGGGGAAAGATGAGTCTGGTCCGTCCAGTGCTTGCTCTTAGAAACACAGGTAAAGAACCATGGAAAGGGGCAGTGGTTGAAGGGACAGGGGGCACTAACTGGAAGTGTATTATATGTAATAAAGAAATGGGCTGGCCTTTGCCTCCAGTCCCCAAGAGGCAGCCCCTAAACCCTTGGAATTTCCCAAGCATTATTCATGGCGAATCCCTTGGACCACACCTGATGGTTTATGCTAACAAGGTGGCTCAGGAAGGAAGCTGGTCACCTCGGAAAGACCAAGCACATGGTTACAGGATTGGGACTTTGAGCAATATGATATCAACCTCGCCTTGGGGCTAAAGGAGTAGGAGACGGAGTCACATGGGCCCCAGTTAAATCAGTCATGACTACATGATAAAATCCCAATAAAAACTCTGACACCAGAGCTCAGGTGAGCTTCCTCAGTTGGCAGAGCTCTGCATATGGTCACATTTCTGATTAGCATCCCTGTGTCCTAATAAAACTGTAGCGGGAGTACAGCACTTTCCTGGGTTCTGTGAGTCTTCTAGTAAATTACTAACACGAGGGGGTTGATGAGCGACCCCAAATCCGTAGCCAGCTAATCAGAAGTGAGGGTGGCCTGGGGACCTTTGAACTTGCGGCTGGTGTCTGAAGGAAGGGCAGTCTTGTGAAGGACAGTGCCCTTAACCTGTGAAGTCTGGCCCATCTCTGGGTGGCCCAGTGAGACTCAGGGACAGAAGCCATCAAGAGCAACAGGGCCATGCGGGAAAGCCAAGGTGCTGTGTCGTCAGGAGCTGCAGGTCAGCCAAGGCTCTCGTAGGGACAGGACGTGCAGGGAGGGGAAGGGAGGAGAGAAGCAGACTCCGAGAGAGTCATGATAATACAAACCTTCTTCCCGTGGCCAGGCAGCCACAGAGGAAGCTCCTAGGGGTCAACACTGTCACCAGAGGGGAGCCAACAGGGAGCTGGGGCACAGGGCAGTGGGGGGAGATGGGGTCACTTCACAAGCTCTGTGGCGTCAGCAGGGAGCCCCGGACTCAAGCCCAGGCAGCCCACACTCCGTGCTGTGCACTTCAATGCTACCGGGCCTTCACCTCGGCCATTGTGCCCTTTTCCATCTGGGCCATGACTTTGTAATGGCTCAGTCCCCAAGGACCAACCCTAATGGGACACACAGTTCCTGTCGTCAGAGTCAGCTTGCTAACCTGCGGCTCAGAACTCAGACTGAGTCCCACTCCCCGCAGCAGGCAGTGCTGAGTGGTTGCCCCGGGAGGCCTGCTTCCCGAAACCCCATGGGAGAAACCACACCATCACCCTTTCCTGAGTCCCAGCTATGGGCCAGGGGCTTCATGTACATGACCTAACAAATCCTCACCCAGCAAAATAGCCATGACATCCCTCACGTCTATGTGAAGGCCTCAAGATCCCTGAGTGCTTGCCAAGGTCAAGTGCCAGACAGACCTGAGATCTAGACAGACCCTCCCCGCCTTGTGTCTACGTCAAAGCTCAGAGGTGTTTCCAGCGTCCAGCTACTCATCTCAGAAGCTTCAGGGCAGGGTTAGGATGGCAAGCATTTGGGGAAGCCTCCCATGGCAGTGGTGTCCCACGACAAGAGCAAGGAGACAGAACTCTGGGACCGAGCAGAGGTCTACCTGCCAAGATGGATCACATTCACGGCACTCTGTTCCCTGACCTCCTTTGAAGGAGGGCTCACCAAAAGTCATTTGTTCAGGGAGCGCCATGCTGCTTTTTCAGAAGAATCTATTTATGGAACTGTTTCCACACCCTGGAGGAGGGTGTTACTTATCTCTATCTGTCTCTACCAAAAGCCAAAATGCTTTGTTTGTTTTCATTTTAAAAACTTAGTTTTAAGAGAAATATGTTCTGGCCCTACTTTCTGTCATACAGAAGGCAATTTCACACATTCCTGGGGGTCCCTGAGAGCTGTCTTAACATCCTGTTCCAGGAGCAGCCCACTCACTCTGGCCCCTCTGATCCCACTCGGGCTCTGCGGGATCCAGGAGGGCCTCTGCAAAGAATGCAGTAATCCTGTTTTCACTGAGACTGTAATTTAAAACCCATATGGGTGGTAATATTAACACAACCACCCACCACATGTCTGACATTTAAAAGCCCACGCTGGGCACCCAGGGAGCACTCATGGTTTTACCATGCCCACAAACGCAGACCTGCCGTGGCAGCCAGCATTCACTCACAACAACAGGCTCGCTCTCTGGGGGGGCCTTCCACTCCTGCTGCCCAGCCCATCCAACAGCCAAAGCAGGACCAGCTCCTCGGCAAACAGCCAAAGGATGAAACAAGACAACAAAGTTCTAGAGAAGGTTTTTTTTTATTATTATCCAAAAGCTAAATTTGAGCCTTTAGAGAAAACAAAGCATTTGTCACTGGCTAAAATCTGCCTCTTCTATAGGTCAGCCTGAGAGATGCGCATGATGGAACCCATCAAGACCGTTCTTATTCAAGGCCTCACTTCCTACATTTGGTGTTTGTTCCAAAATGTACACTGTATGGAGAACTGAGCCATCCTTCTTGCTCTTATGGTCCAGGAGCATAAACAAGACACACCAGATTGAGAAGAAGGAGTACAAGGAAGGGAGTCCTCCTGTGGTGAAGGCAGAACTATGTCCTGAGCACAGAGTTAGAACTGAGCCCCCCACCCCCAAAGCCAGGGGCCCTGAAGGGCTATGCTTTCAGAGATAAATAAAAATCCTCCCAGTGGCAAAATGACACAGAAGATTGTCCAGACTGTCTCATAATGTTCCCATCAGAATAACACAGCCATGGGGCTGCGCTCATGCATTGTTCAGGAACCCCATGGCTGAGAAATAATAGCTGTGCCAAGTTGTTAATACCCTGGATGTGTCTGGCGAACACAAATGTAAAGCTTCTTTGGAGGAACACACCCTCATCTGGGCCGCATGTGCTCTACAGATGAGACACAATCAATGGGAAAGCATGATCCAAAGCCAAGAGGCAAGTGAGGAAACTAGCCATGGTGAGCAACGGTCAAAGGAAACAGGGAGCCACTGAACTGGACTTCTAAGAACTCCGGATAATAGGACAAGCTGGTCTGATTATAAAATAATTATCTTGGTATTTATCTAAGAATTACAGAAGGAATCAAAGCATGACAACAAGGAACATATTATTTAAAATATGTTTATGAGGGAGCACCTGGGTGGCTTGGTCAGTACATCTGCCTTCAGCTCAGGTCATGATCTCACGGCCCTGGGATCAAGCCTTCAGGCTCCCTGCTCAGCAGAGAGTCTGCTTCTTCCTCTCCTGCTGCCCCCTCCTCCTGTTTGTGCTCTTTCTCTCTCGTGCAAATAAATCAATAAAATCTTAAAAAATAATGTTACCAGGCATGCAAGAAAATGAACTAAACAGTGTTTACAGAATGGTTATTGAACTGGAATACTCCATGGGTGTGTTCAGTAGCAGATATACAGCTGAAGGAACAATGGTAAGCTGAAAAAATAAGTCTGAAGAGATCCCCAAGAATGCCACTCAGGAGAAACAGAGACGGAGAGATGTAAATCCTGAAAGAAAAGATAAGAGAAATGGGAGGCAACATGAGAAAAGCCAACTTGCATTTAATAGAAACTCCTGAAGCAGCGTACAGAGAGAATGGGAAAAAGAAAATTTTCTAAAAAATCATCACAGAGAATTTTCCAGATTTGATGAGGGACACAAACCTTCTAGTTCAGGGACTATAATGAGCTGTAAGATCAATAAAAATAATGAAATTGGAGGACTCAAAGGCCAAGGCCAAGGCCAGCTGGACAGAAGAGACAAACGGCCTACAAAGTAGGAAGAGACTGACCACAGACTCCTCAACAGCAATAACCAAAGCCTGATGACACCATGATAATTTCTCCACAGTGTCAAGAAAGAATAATCCCCAGGGCAGAGTTTCATATGCAGCTGAGTTCTCCAAGGAGGAGGGTGGCTCTAGATCTAACCACAAATACATAGGAATAGGAGAGCACGGAACATACTAAATGATACCAAAAGGATGAGATCAGCCACAGTCACATCGGGGTCAGGGGGGCGGCGAATTTCACAGGACAAACGACTTGGTTACTTCAACATACAAATTATAAGGAAATTTAAGGAAGAAAGAAAAAGAGGAAGAGGAGAACCCTAAAAAGACGGAAGAGACAAATCACCCAATCTCAATGAATGGATCTTATTCGAATTGATTCAACATCATCTTCAATAATGTTAAACGTGAGACAATTGGAAGCTTGAACACCGAGTAGATGTCATAATAATAACAAATCATTGTGAACATTTTAGGTGTTATTATGGTATTATGGCTATCTATTTTAAATAATCTTTATGTTTGAGAGATGTACATTGAACTATTAATGCATGTAATGATATGAAATGTAGTGTTTGCTCCAAAATAACTTAGTAAGTGGAGATACACATAAAACCAGACTGGCTGTGAGTTGATGATTGTTGAGGCTGATACAAGGGGACTCACTACTCTATATGTGTGGCTGCTTGAAATTTTTCATAATAAAAATATAATAGTAATAGTGGTAACAAAATAAATCATTAGTGGAAAAGATCTTTCAAGTATATGGATAAACACATTACACTATATTAATATAATGAAATATTATGGAGAGTTAAAATTAAAGGAACAGAGACATGTAACAAGATGTGTACATAACATAATGTTGAGAGACTAAAACAGACTGTGGCGTACGACACTATTTATATAAAATATAAAAACATAAAACAAGTGAGCATGAAACAAAGACCTCTCCAGACAAAACTGAGTTTACTACCAATAGATTTGTTTTGTTTTGTTTTATGTGGGGTTTTCTTGGATTTTTTTCCAGTTTTTATTGAGATATAATTGAAAGACAACGTGGTATGAGTTTAGATATACAGAATAACAATTTGACTTATATATATAGTGAAATGATTTCCACAATACTTTAACATCCTCATCTCTTATACATACAAAAAAAAGAAAAAAAGATGTTTTCTCCTTGTGATGAGGGTTCTTAGGATCTACTCTCTAACAATTTTTTAATATACCAGATGGCAGTGTTAAGGCAGTCATCATCCTGACTGACATCCTTACGTTATCACTAACGGATTTTTCTGGCTACAACTTCTAAATGATGTACTTCAGGAAGAAAGGAATTAAAACCAGAGGAAGATCTGAGATGCAAGGAATAAATAGATGGCAGAGAGGTAAATATGTGGGTATATCTAAATGATTGTTTATACTATAAAACTATAATTACAATAGTAGTAATATGGAGGGTAGAAAAGGTGAACCTCAAAGACATGGCAGGAGAGATACCTAAGACAGAGCAGAGGGGCAGGGGCGTCTCTATGACTTAGTCGGTTAAGCCTCTGCCTTTGGCCCAGATTGTGATCCCAGGGTCCTGAGATTGCCCCAGTCGGGCTCCCTGCTCAGTGGGGAGCCTGCTTCACCCTTTCCCTCTGCCTGCCACTCCCCCTGCTTGTGCACACATTCTATAAATAAAGAAACAAATAAATAAATAAAATCTTTAAAATTTTAAATTAAATTTTTAAAAATGACAGAGTAGGAAAAGAATGCATCATTGCAAAACCAGTGCGCTAGGGAAGGGGAAACTCAATTGAATCAGAAAGAAGTCAGGAAAGGAGAATCGAAGAAGACAGAGAGAGAAGATAAAAAGAAAACTCATAAAAAAATGTAAGACAAATTCAAATGTATCAGCAGTCACAATAAATGTTAAGAGGCAAATGGCGGAGATCACCAGATGAGATTTTTTTTCAATCCAGCTATGTTCTGTTTACAAGAGATACATCTGGGACATAAGAACACAGCAAGACTGAAAATAAAGAACTGGGGCGGGGGGGGGGGGATAAAATGCGAATAGAAATGCCAGGCAAATAAAATAAAGCTGCAGGAGCTAAAGAAATGGCCAGTGAAAACGGACTTTGAGGCATAAGCACCTGCAGGGGATCAATGATAATGACAACGGTAATGACAAATGGGATAGCTCTCCAGGACGATAAAGCAACACTTTACTTGGATGCACCTAATAACACAAACTAAGAATATATTAAGCAAAAACTGATAAATCCACAATTACAGGGGGAATTTTTAACACAGCACTTTCAATAATTGGCAGGCAAACGTTAGTAAGCAGACAGATGTTCCCAACAACACACCACCAAGCCTGGCCTAATAAGACATATGTTGAGCCCTGCACTCAATAGCACACATGCAACATTTTAAAAAAATTAACCCTGTGTGAGACCACAAAGCAAGTCTCAACAAAGTCATGCAGATCACAATACAATCAAATTAGCAATTTAAATCAAAGAAGGTCATAGAGGGGCAGCAGGCTAGCTCAGTCAGGAGAGCATGTGACTCTTGATCTCGGGGTTATGAGTTCAAGCCCCGTGTAGAAATGACTTAAAACAAAATCTTTAAGAAGAAAAAGGAGGTTGTAGAATTAGCAGACATGACAACATGACAACAGGTGGGGCTCTAATGGCCCCCTTTCCACCCTGAACAAAATCATATGGCCCATTCCAGGCAACAGCTCTGACCCTTGTCTAAAAAAGTAAGAAAGCCCTAGTGCAGACTTCCATGCCTACATTTTGTCCAGTGTGAGCCTGTCGTGTCCCTGGGGTCAACTGGGACCAGGCCCTCTGGCTTCCTGGAGGCCAGAAGGAGGAGCCTCCCAAGGCGACCCCGCACAGCACTTATGGCCAACGCAATGGGACTCTGTCTCTCCCAGCTGAGGCAGCATGTGGTGCGTACCCCTCATTCACACTCAGGCAACCCAGCCTGGGGTTAATTCCTCAGCCCAGGCTGAGTGAGCCACTCGGAGGGAGCCTGACCCTCTTTGCCTGCAGGTTGTGGGGCACAGGCACTGGTGTCCAGCTCACACCTGAAAGAGACCCCGCACAAGCCTGGGCCCACAAGGAAGCAACTAGAATCACTAAGAGTGGGGACAACATAGTCGGGCAGGGGTTTAGAGTCTGCCCAAGGGGAGAGCTTGGATGGGCCATGGGACCCAGACAGAAGTGGACCCTGGATGCCCCATGGCTGGGGGGCAGTCATAAGAAACCACTTGGAGGAAAGGCACTGCCTGTTTCTTGGAGGTACAGCTGGAGGTTTCTCATTTAGAAAAACTCCAAAGGAGGGAGAGTCAGCTTTGCATGTCTGCTCTGGCCAAAGAGCCTGAAGCCAGATCTCCTGCGGCCATCAGAAGCCACCCTTCCCCTTCCTGCCACGTTCTCTTCCTCTGCCAGCGCCAAACCCAGGGAGGGCGGAGGAGGGCAGAAAAGAGATACCAACCTGTCCCTCCCTCCATGGGCTTCCCTGAACTGCCCAGAGCTGAGAGGGCTGAGTGGCTTGTCTGGGAGAGAGGCTCAGGGAGGTTTTATTTATAGAACACTGGATATCTTCATCATTAAATGAGAGGGTTAAGATGGCTAAGGGTAACTGGAAACCTTTCCAGCAGTGACCTTGGATCAAGATGCCTGTTACAAGCCAAGCCTGTCAAACACCTGATGGAAGAGGAACCCGGGGCTGGGAGGGAGTCCCCTAAAGATCTTACAGCCCAGGGCCTTGGCCTTCCTGGTGTCTGGCAGTCCTGCTGTCGCTCACCATAGAGGACAGCCAGCGTCCCCCCAAGTTGTCTGCACCGTTGGCCCTGCTACCTTGGTAGAGGAGCCTCGAGCTGATTCTTGCCACACTTCTGGCACCTCTGTTCGCTCTCAGACCTGCCAGATGTGGACTCCTTGCTCTGGACTGGCACAATTTTAGAAATGGAGTTTGGGGGCACCTGAGTGGCTCAGCTGGTTAAGCATCTGCCTTCAGCTCAGGGTACTGGGATCGAGCCCCGTGTCAGGCTCCCTGATCAGTGGGGAGACTGCTTCTCCCGCTCCCTCTGCTACTCCCCCTTTTTGTGTTCTCTATCTCTCTCTCTGTGTGTCAATTAAATAAATAAAATCGAAAGAAAGAAAGAATTAGGAAGGAAGGAAGGAAAGAAGGAAGGAAGGAAGGAAGGAAGGAAGGAAGGAAGGAAGGAAGGAAGGAAGGGAGGGAGGGAGGAAGGAAGGGGAAAGAAAAGAGAATGGAGTTGGGAGTTTGAGAACCCTGAGGCAGGGGACAGACTGCGCAGGGCCCAGGGCTCTGCTGTCCCACACCCAGGGCTCTGTCCTGGTTCCAGCTTGCCTGCAGTGCCCGCCTGGCTCCTCCCTTCCTCACTCCTGCTTTGGATCTGTTCTCAGCTCTGAAGGCTGGCTGAACACGTTGGCAGGTCCCCTGCATTCAGGTACCCCACATCCTCCGAGGATGTCCCATAGTCAAATTGATCATTGCTAACAATTACTGAAAGAAAAGGTGTAGCTCCCAAAAGAACCTAATTTATAGTCAGTTTGGCTGGTTAATGAATAGTAATGAAAAAGGAAATGAATAATGAGGTTATTAATCAATCCTGTCTTTGGCTTTTGAAGACACGTTTTATTATGGAAATGCGCGCGCACACACACACACACACACACGCATACACAAATTGGAGAGAATGGCAGGAGTTCTCCCTGCCCCCTCCACCCAGCTCCAGCAGTTCTCAGCACGGGGCCAGTCTCGTTCACCTCATCCTCCCCACACCCTCCAGCACCCACACATCCTCCACCCCCCACAGCAACGCTCTTTTAAGGCAAATCCAAAATGTTTAAAGCAAATCCAAGATGCCCTAGCAGCTTATCAGCAAACAGGGCTCAATGGTATCTCTAAGAGCTGTCTCCAAGAGATAAGATCTCTCCCTTTTTAATTTAATAACTACCACTAACACACACACACAAAAGCCAAGAATTCATTAATACCATTCAAATACACAGTGTCCAAATTTCCCTAATTACCTCTTGAATGTCTCTTTACAAGTGGTTTATTTAAATCTGGATTCAAACCAAGTCCAGCATTACAGTCAATTCTTCTTCTCCTTCCTCTTTTTCTTTTCCCTTGTCACTTACTCGCTGAAAAAAAATGAGTTATTTGTCATGTAGACTTCACTATATTCTGGATTCTACTGACGGCTTCTGCTTAGAGTTGCTTTGCTTTTGTTTCTGTTTTGGTTTTGGGTTTGGTTTTTTTTTTTTTTTAAACTGTTGTGTATTTGTAATTTTTCCATTTAGGGGCACCTGGGGGGCTCAGATGGTTAAGCTTCTGCCTTCAGCTCAGGTCATGATCCCAGGGTCCTGTGATGGAGCCCCACATCGGGCTCCCTGCTCAGCTGTGTGTCTTTGATTCTTTGTCTCTCTCTGCCTCTCCCCCTGCTTGTGCTCTGTCTCTGTCTTTCTCAAATGAATAAATAATATCTATAAAAATAATAATAATTTTTCCATTTAAAGACCACTTTATTTTTTTTTTTTTCATTTCAAAACCATTTTTTTTATTTGAGTATAGTTGACACAATATTACCTTGGATTGGACAACTTGACACATTATGTTACACTCAGCACACATGTAACTACCCTCACTATGCCTTGCACTACAATACCACTGACTGTCTTCCCTGTGCTGTGCCTTTCATTCCCACAACTTATTCATCCCAGAACTGGAAGCCTGTGCCTCCCAGGCCCCTTCACCCATTTTTCCCAACCCCCAATTCCCTTAGTCATCCATCACTTTTTTCTCTGTATTTATAGTTCTGGTTCTGCTTTTTGTTTAGTCATTTTTTTGTTTTTAGATTCCACTTATGAGAGCGATCATACGGTATCTGTCTTGGAGTTTTAACAAGTCCCTCTATAACCTGTGTTTCCTACAAACTGGTAGTAGATCTACAGACCTATCCGATACAATTTCCATTTATTCCGAAAGAACAATGTAGTTGGTGCCACATGCTTCCTGTTGCATCACATCAGGAGGCTCCTAAGGTCAGTCTGTCCCTCTGTCCAGTGAGACAGAACAGCAGGCTCGGGTGTTATCACTGTCTTCACCACAGACCCATCACCAGGCAGGGACACGCTGCCCAAGAGGGTTGCGTTGTAGAGCAAGAGGTCGCTTCAAGTCGCTTCATTTGTCTCAGTACTTTTTAATTTCAGTTACAAACAGAAGAAAATTGTAGCGAGCTTAGAAAAGTTTATAGATCTCAAAGTAATCCAACATCTTGTCAGTTATTATGACATAATTTCATATTTAACTATACATGTTTCCATAGCGCTCAGACTAGAATTGTGCTGTCTTCACACACAGATTTAACGTTGTTACGTACTTTAACAAAGACGGGATGTGAAATGGCTATTATTTCTATTTTATTTAAGGGTTATTTTGCGACATGACTAACTAAAGTGCAGGGGGAGCTGTGTGGTATGTATTAGTAGGAAAGTGATTTGGGGGAAGGAGTGTGTGAAAAGATTTGTGGGATTGAGAAGAAGCCATTTCAAGCATGACTATGCAAGGAGAATGTTACAAAATGGTGCTTTTTCTTATTAACGATCAGCAAGTAGCGTGAAAGGCAACAGAGCTTGGCATGAACGAACACTCCTGAGGCCCGAAGCACCCGGTTGGAGCCTTACATAAGCACCAACAGCTGGATCACATCTCCAGTTCAGATATTTAAAACAACACCATGAAGATCAAAATATTATTTTATCTATAGCATGTCCACTTATATATTTATTTTTCCTTAAAATAAAAATGTTCTAAAGTTATACAGTTCTCCACGCTGCTTGTCTAATTCATTTTTCTCAACTGAGGCAATAAAATTCCACAGTCAGATTTTCTTATACATCTTTTTAGTGTTTATACTTGGTCATAAAACCCAATTATTCTGGATTCCACCAGGAGTTCTATTTTTTATTGATTATTTCTTTCAAACAAAAGCTAATCTTCAACTTCTTCAGGAGCTCTTACTGGAAAAGGAAGCACCAGTTTGGAGAGAAAAATAAGAATATGGTCCTGTTAATTTTGAGCCCTTCTGCAGGATCTAAAACCGGTACTCAGGATAAAATGTTGATTCTGGTGCTTTCCTCTCATACTTAAAGTATTACAGAGACACTCGTATGTTCCCTCTTCAAATTAGAAACAGTTGCATTGGCCTCCTGACATAGAGTCCCGGTGCAGTATAACAGGACATATGTTCAAGCGCAGAATTTGTAAGTAAACCAACACTTCCTTGCACAAATGCATAGGAGACTATAATTAATTGAATATCAAGTACAACACAAGGGTAAGACCACGGAGGAGACACCAGGATTCAGTGCCCCTCCTTTTTAAACAGTCATTTCTCCAAAGAAAAAGCTACACTGGTTTGCCAAAGTCCAATAATCTTTTCAAATTACTTTGCATAAAGATGTACAAGTCTCCCAGAACCTGGGGAGAGGGGGGCAATTTATCACGAAGACAGCCTGTAAAAGTGATGGTTTCTCTCCATTGCTGTCATCAGGAACACTGGAACACCGGTGTGTGTCAGGCAGCTGGCTGGGTTTAAAAATCCAGGCTCACTTTCTGTTAACAAAACGCACATGGATGGGCCCCCCTGGCGTCAGCAGCCCATGGGTTTTTGCAGGAACAGCTTTAGTCCAAGAGGATGTTTTGATTTCAAAATGTTGAAGCAACTAAGAAGAGAAAGAGAGAGGGGGGGTTCAAAATAGAGTCAGCAGAGGACTCATAGTGCTCTGAATGAGAGCCCCTCCTCTTCCTGTGGTGGCCACGGGCTGAGAGCAGCACTAGGTCCTGCACGGGAACCCAGCCTGTCCACTGAACAACCGGGAAGCTCACATGACAAAGACATTGCAGACACAATGTTCAAACGACTTCTATTTTCTCAGCCATTTCAAAACTCCAACGCCTCTGCTTCCTCTTTAGGTCAAGGTTAAGAAGGAATCAAAGGAGGAAGGAGGACAGAGGGACAAGGTGAAAGTTCCAGGTTTCCCACCGGCTGGGAACCCAGGATGATAGAGGCCTGGGGGAGCGCACTGCTGTTGGCAAGTGAATCATCCAAACAGCCTTCAGTGATGTCCTCAATTTAAATATTCTCAATCTGTACCTTTGATTGCATTTCTCATTTCTGCTGCTCAAAAAGAGAACCAGCTCTACCATTCAGGGTCAGCCTGGAAGTACCTCAACAATGAGTTTTAGAGAGTACCAAAGTATCCATCAGCTTAAAGCAATAACATTCGCCACCTACCTGCCCTGGCCTGATGTTCAAGGTCATGTTGCCTTAGGGAACTCAAGGCAACCTGCTCTAAAGGCCTGAGTCAGAGCACACATGGGTTCCTGGAGGGGAGGAAGGGCCGTGCTCACCAGCACACTAGCTACTGCCCCTTACCCTGCTGCCCACTAGGTCCGAAATAAAGTCCAGCCCAGTTTGGGAGAACATAAAATGTCACATGGGATCAGGGCTGCCCACCCCTGCCCAGCCCTGACTCCCTCTCCCGCCTCATCTCTCAAGCAAAGAACCAGGACCCCTTGACAGGTTCTCAGGTGGGCTGGGGCCCCAGGGGAAGTCTGGCAGGGGGAAGGGGCAGGACTGACTGGGAACATATGCTGGACCTCCTCCATTGTCACATTTCAAGAGCCAAGCTGAATGACCATATTTAGGGAGCTCCAACATGTTATGGCATGGAGATAGCTTCAGCAAAACACCTAATCTCTGACCTTTGGTTCTGACTTCGCAGAACTGCTTGCACATCCCATATAGCAAAAGAACTCATGTGTAGGTCTCCTCCACCTTCAGGCCAACGTGCCACATGGCCTTCTTCTATTTCTGAGTGGGCAACACCATGCTCACTAAAAAAAAAATCCAAACTACACAGGAAATGTACAAGCAAAAAACAAAGCCTCTCTTGCATCTCAAGTCGCAAGGAGCTAAAGTGTATCTTCTAAAAGTTCTCTACATGAGACAAAGATCTTGCTCCCATTTGACAGTGCACCACTAAAGTCCTTTCCCTTCCTGAAGCCACAGGCATGTTCCCCGTCCTACTGGGGGAGACGCCATTTATCTTGTTAAGGAAAGCCCTTCTGTTACTGCTAAGAGATTTTCTTCACGAATGTGTGTGGCACGTTATCATTCTTTCGGGGGGAGGGGTCATTTAATTTTTCTCCTTCAATTAGCTACTGTGGCAAGTGATATCAACAGATGTCCCTAAGGTGGGCCATCCTTGCATTTCTGAATAAACCTGATGTGCTGGGGATACATCCCTGTTGCCTACACAGCAGGGTTCCATTTGCCAAGTTTTCACTTAGGATATCTTCCCTCTTTGTTTTTTTTTGTTTGTTTGTTTGTTTGTTTGTTTTTAAAGACTTTATTTATTTATTTGACGGACTGAGATCACAAGTAAGCAGAGAGGCAGGCAGAGAGAGAGAGAGGAGGAAGCAGGCTCCCTGCTGAGCAGAGAGCCCGATGCGGGACTCGATCCCAGGACCCTGAGATCATGACCTGAGCCGAAGGCAGCGGCTTAACCCACTGAGCCACCCAGGCACCCCTCTTCCCTCTTTGTTAATACATCCGACTAGCTGGTGGTTTTCCTTTCCCATATTACCCTCTCTAGGTTTTGACTATTGAGGCTATGCAAGTCTCATAAAAATGAAACTTCCTTTTCCTAGTTTCTGTTTGTATAAGATGATGATTACCCGTTCATTGAAGGTTTGATAAAACTTACAATGAAGCCGTCCAGGTCTGGAATATTTGGGAGGGGCAAATCTCCTTACTGCTGACTCCATGCATTTGGTATCTGAGGTCTGTTCTCTTTCGAGTCAATTTGGGCAACTTACGTTTTCTAGTACATTGTACATTTTATCTAAGTCTTCAAATCTATTAGCAAAAAAAGTCATTTGTGGTATTTTCTTGATTTAAAAAAATCAGCGACTGCATTTTTAGCTGTATCTCTTTTCTCATTCCTAGCATGGCTTATTTGTGCCTCCTCTCTCTTTTTTTTTTTTTAACCCCTTGACAATTACAGATAATGATGCTCCCTTTCTCTATTTGCATAAGTAAGAATGAGGGCTCTAAGGAAAACTCCAGCAGGTACAGTTGTATGTTAATAGCACCAAGAAACAGAACTCCATCGCGGCCACCAAACACCCTGTTCCTGACCCTCTTCCAATGAAGCGCCAGGCAGGGCTAGAAACCCCATGGCCGACTCAGTAGAAAGCCTCTTCCTGTCCCGGATGTGGCTGTAGAATCTATGGCGGCACTTTATAGCGTGAGACATTCCCAAAAACCCAAGGGCAGACACTCAGAGTGCATGGCCAACAGTAGCTTCCACTTCTCCAGCACAGACTGTGTCCTCACACACGCAAGAAGTAGGTATTTGGCTCATTTCATGAATAAGGAAATAGGCTCCTCGTGGCTGAGAAACCTGCCCAGAGTGTCAGAACCAGCAAACAGCAGAGCTGGGATTTGAGTCCACTTGCCCCAGAACTCCCATCTCCACCACACTGAGCTGCTTCTCACCCCAGATGCAGCAAGATGGGTCAATGTCCACAGGGCCGACCATCCCCAGGAATGGCTGCACTGGTGACAACCCCACTGAGCCTGGCCAGCAGTCACTGCATCCCAACCGAGCTGGGGATGACTGTTTGACACAGCGATCACCAGGCTTTCTCCACCTGAGCCTCCCAGCTCAAGAGGTGCTCTACTCCCACACCTCCGGCTGCCCACTCTCCAGCTGAGCAGAAGCCTCTCAAGTTCTCCAGCTCTCAGAGCTGTCCCCAAGTGCTGACCATCCAGAATCCCTCTCCACCCTCCCTGGCTGGCCTGGCTTCCATAGCACCTTGCACTCACTCATGCCATCTTTCAAGGTCCTAACCTCTCAGTGTTCTGCTCTAAGATCTGTGAGGCTGCAGGAAAGCACCTCCATGACATGGTAGAAATGTAGAAAGGAGTCAAGACACCTGGATCATGCCCTGTACCTGCCACTCTGTGACCGGGGCAAGTGGCTCCAACTTTCTGAGCCTCAGTTGCCTCTTCAATAAAATGGGGAGCCTGGGTCACGAGGTAATCTCTACATTCTTCCAATGCAATGTCAATGGCAGTAGCTCCCAAACCTTGGGCCAAGGTCTTCCATGGCTAAGACATGTTAACAGTAGTCTTCCTAAATTTGCAGGGAAACCTAACAAGTAGAATTTTCTCTACTAAAGTCTCTTCTTCTTCTGCCTGCTGTTCCCCCTGTTTATGCTGTCAAATAAATAAAGTCCTTAACAAAAAATTTTTTAAGTCTTTCATTTTATAAAATTTCCTTCAAACACAATTTAGCTCATGCTATGGCACAAACTCAAAACAGTAAAAGCAGAAAAGCATCTATTTTAATAGTAAGAGATTAAATGTAAGGTATTCTCCAACAAAAACCAAGCCTTCCTGTTGTTTCACAACCTAAACAAGTATGAGAACCACTGCACATTGTAAGTGGCTGGTTCACACGTCTCTCAGAGTGTGCCCAGTGACCACCAGCATCAGAACCCCCCACTGAAGCCCCACCCCGGATCCACCAAATTACTATCTCTGTGGAGGCCCAGGAACCTGCATTTTAAGGAGCCTCCTAATGCCTTTGCTGCTCTGAAACCTTTTGACATGCGTATCACCTTCCCATTCACTTCTGTCGAGAGCTCCTCAAGAGCTGAGTTCTTGGGTCCCTGTAGACCCAGCACAACATGGCCACTTCCCAGTCCTTCAGGCCTCCAAGGGCCCAAACTGCTGCTCCATGGTTCCAAGGAGAAAAGAAGCTCAGTGGGTGGTCAGGGGACCCAAGGGGGTGGCATTTTAAAATGTAAAAAGGATTTAACATGAAGCTCTTACTTTTGAGTTTTCCAAATGTTCCAAATGCATCTCCTTTCCTATTCAAGTCTTGGTCTGACGGAGCCCAGGAAACAAGGCCAAGGCAGAAGGCTGATGTCTGGCCCCCACCCACTTACCTGGATCACGAGGAGATGGATCTCCAGCTCTGCGATTCTCCGCCCGATGCAGCTCCGAACCCCATACCCAAAGGGTATGGACCCAAAGTTGTCAACTCTATCCAGCCTTCCCTTCCGCAGCCAGCGCTCTGGCCGGAACTCCTTGGCCCGAGGGAAGTTCTCATCTGCATAGGACGTGGCATAGTGGCAGAGGGCCAGCTGGGTCTGAAGGCACCATTTGCAAGAGAAAAGGAATGAAGAATAGGATCACACAAAAGCAGGGCAGAGGCAAGAACCCTGTTGGCCGGTCCCTCCCGAGATGCTTCTGGCTAGGAGGAGACACATAAGGGTCCTTGCTTCCAAAGCCCCATCTTCATCATAAAATACGTGCAGAAGGAAAGGAACCTAGTGATATTGCTAGGGTGCAAGGACTTCCTAAACATACCAGCAGACTTCCTGCTCAGCCACATGGCAGAGCCCAAGTCCCCATACCCTGGCAACCATACTCACGCCTTTGGGAATGAGGTACCCGCCAATGACCAGGTCTTCCTGGGTCACTCGGCCATTACCCGGCAACACTGGAAACAGCCTGGAAAAGAACCAACAGGAGCAGGATTGGGTAGTCACTTTTAAAGTATTTTACTTCACTTTCAAAAATCTGGACATCTTATCATTTTCATTTTTCTAAAATGTAACACAAGGTCCAGTTTCACCTAAAAAAATCTTGTGAGGACCTGCGTGGTTCCTTAGCTTTGGCCGGCGAGTACCCTGAGGAAAGGGAAAGCAGGTCCCCTGGTCAAAAATGTTCACAAAACACAAAGCAGAGCTTTGAACGTGCTATTGTGTTGCCAGGAGGGATAATCCTGAGTCTGGGAAACTTACGTGCACATGGGACCCCCTTCCTCAAGGAACAGGCCACAGGGCTCAGGGACCCAGGAAACACATTTTGAGAAAAGCTCTACTTCAGCATTTGAATTGTCTCTGAGAGGCAATCTGGAGAAAACTCTGAACAAAATTGCACTTGACAGATACCAGTAAACACACAGCTAGCTTTTTCCCCCAAGCTTAAACAACATGCTATGGATTGAGGAGGCACAACTTGAAACACCATGATCAAGTCAAGTTTAAAAGAATTACTGTAGGGCATACCATGAATCCATCTCAGCTCTTCTGCACAGCGGTCCTCCACAGAGGAACGTGGGGTTCAGAATCCCTGAACCTCAAAGGAGGAAGAAATTTCACTGGCCGCCTGATCCTACCTCCCACCCAAACCCACTCAAGGCCACCCACGTCCCTCACGTCCAGCCTTTTCTGAGTGTCGGTAAAGCCTTGTCATGGAGTGAGTGAGTCCACTCGGTGTTGCCAGTTCGACTAGCATATCCACACAAGAACAACAGTAAGCAGGTTTGGTAATCAGCCAAAGGGCCCAAAATATTTTCCTGATCAATCCCTCCTGCTCTGCTTTACATTCAGAGGAATGGGAACCACGGAGTACTGCTCCAGGAGCACGCTGGGGAACTTGGTGAAACAAATGACTAAAGCAGGTATGATGTCGTGGAGTGATGGTTCCAAAGAGCTTTATGAAGAACATGAACAGTTCAGACCATAAAACAGAGCAGTCTTTCTGTTACTCTGACAAGAGCAGAGAGGAAAAAAAGATAGTTAAAACTCTCTCCTTTGGCCACTGCAGGTTGTTGGTGCATTTGGACCCAATTAAATCATGATGATAAAGCATCAGAGACTCACAAGACAGTTTTTGACATGAATTTTGGGGAGCCTTTTACCTCAGTGTTTCCTTCAGCAGAGCTCTGACCAGTGGGACTTTGGGGACGTCGGCTGCTGTTGGGACATGCCTATCCCCCAAATTCTTAAGGATCTCCTGGTACACCGTCTGCTGCACTTCTGGGTGCCTTGCCAGGAGATACACTGCCCAGGATAACGTGAAGGATGTCTAATAAAGAAACCAGCAGACACAGGCACATGGGTAAAACCAAGGATTTAAGCAACAGGCAACATCGGCCAGGAAGTCAAGTGAGCATAAGCACATGTGCAGTCATGTTCATTCATAGGCCTTACCAAAGCAAAAGCTGATTTTCCCTAAATCATGATAGAAAATTAAAAAAAATTTTTTGAAAGTAACATCAACTGTGTGATTCAGATGTTCTTTCAATGAAGGGCTGCAGAAGACATTATTTTGGAACTTTTTTGGATCACGTAAGAACGGTCCCCTTCAATGGCATCTGAGAGGACCTAAGGATGCTGGTCAAGCCTGGAAGTTGTGCCTGGAATTTTCTGTGACCTTCTTTGCAAATGTCATCTGGTTTTTGCTAGCAAGGGCCAGAGCCTGCTGGTCAGCCTGGGAACTGTTCAGTCTGGCAATGCCAGGGCCACAGTTACTGGACAGGACTTGCTCATAGGGGGCAGGGGGTAATTTCATCACTGTTTCCATGACCTTCTCAAGTAAAGCAACCTATAAAGATTTAATAGATCATTTATTCAAAACAATACCATTTTTTAAAATACCATATCTCAGACTGAAGAATTACATTTCTGGTCATTGAAAACAATTCTGTCTTATTCTCTGAGGTTCCAAGACTTTCACTACATTTTCCCTATTATCTATGTGACTATATTTCACTCCCATAAACAAGTGAAGTCCACAATATAAATGCCTTTACTTTTACCTAAAAAAAAAATCTAAAGTCAGTAGGCCATACTGATATCATTTCCCTGTGATAGATATCATATGTTTTTAGAGGGCAAGCTCACCTATAATATATATAATGTGCAAGTTCTTCCTTATAAATGATAAGGAAAAAATTTAGAAATTTCTATTACAGTCATGTTTCTGTGGAAAAACCAAATGCGGTATATTCATCCAATGGGATACTATAGGCATACCTCGGAGATAATCTGGGTTGGGTTCCAGACTACCACAATAAAAGGAGTATCACAATAAAGTGAGTCAAATGAATTGTTTGCTTTCCTAGTGCAAATAAAAGCCATGCTTATACTTTACTGTAATCTCTTAAGTATGCAATAGCATTATGTCTAAAACAAAAACTTACCCACCTTAATTTAAAAATACTTTATTGGTAAAAACTGCAAACAGTCACCTGAGCTTTCAGCAAGTCCTAATCACCCACTGAGCACAGACCAGTGATTCTACTATTATATACTATCATGTATAATATATATTTATGTTATATATAACAATATCTAATACAAATTATGTATATAATATTGTGTTGTGTATTTTTAGAATGAATATAATAATAATGAAAATGAAATATGAGAATTAACAAAATATGACTTGGAGACAAAAAATGAGCAGATGCTGTTGGAAAAATGGAGACAACAGTCTTGCTACAATGAAGGGTGGCCACAAACATTTAATTTGCAAAAAAAAAAAATCTATCTGTGAAGTGCAATAAAACGATGAATAAACTACTTTGATATGCAATTATCAGTTAATCCTGAAATCATTCGCTGACTGAATGAAGCTGGATGCAAAATACACACTGTATGATTCTATTTCTAAAAATTTCTAGAAAAGTGAGAACTGATGTTGAGCATCAGAAAGCAGATCAGCGGCTACCTGGGGCAGGCAGGTCAGGAGAGATGGAATGAAATGGGAGTAAGGAAATTTCAGGATCTTGATTAGGGTGGTGGTTTCATAAATGATCACATTTGTGTTTATCCTGTATCTGCCAACAAGTTATAATAAATTGTACTGTTTAAAAGGGTGCCATTTCTTTTGCATAAGTTATACTGCAATAAAATTTTTTTAAGAAATATTTTAGAAAATGAATATGAATTATAAGAACGTGTCTGCTAATGATCCTTTCAGGGGCGTCTGGTAGGAATGGTCCTTTCTGTGCTCCACCTCCTGTGATGCTCCTAATTACCACCAGGGAGCAGGAGGGACAACACACCCAAATCCTCTCAGAGGCCAGGCCCACCATTCACTCCGCTCCTCCCCTCCCCATTACAGCAAACCCACACCACTCCTCACATTCACATGGCTGATTCGAATTTTCATTGATCACATTGATTTCATTGGTTAGTTTTATACATGTCTTGTTTTATTGTTGTAGAAGATCCATAAAAATAAGGAATTTATACTAAGTTTTTTGCTTTTACATGTTTATGTGACATTATAATAAAAACAATGTCAACCCTGGGGTGGGGCCTAAACATGGAGCCTTATTGCTGCAGGGAATCCCTGAAATCCCTCAGACCAGAATGTTTTATCTATGATTTATCTGCTGTAGTAATGCACCATGGGAAAGGATTTGGCTCAGGTCACTACACTGCCTACTGCTATAATTCTGAAGGAGGGTTCTGGGTACACTGCAATGATTCCAAGCTAAGCATGTGCACCTTGGATGAAGTATGCAAGGCTCAAGCTTATATCTTGTTTTTAGATTTCTTCAAAATCCAACTGCTGGTAACTATTCACTAACCTCTATAGATCAGCTATTTAACATCTTAGCTCAGGGTTATCCACTGGAAGATCATTTTTTCCTTTTTTAAGGGGGTTTCCCTACAGGTTGAAATCTTAATGAAAGATAATATCCTGTGGAATGCTGTTCTCAGCTACTGATCATCTATTAAGTATAAGCTTAAAAAGGACCTCTATTAGCAAATTTTACTTAAATTTCAGAGAACAATCATTGGGGCAGCTGATCATGAAGTGCAATGAGAATTTATCTCTGAACAGACAAATCATTTATGCCAAAAATACAGCTTCAGTATTAAATGGCTAAAGTTTAAAATCGTTCATTTAAATACCTATGCAAGTTGTTACCTCAACTGTTAATGTAATTATACCTCATTAAAAATTTATGTGGTCAAGAAAACAAAAACAAAACAGACCTCCTTTAAAGAGGAGGTCTGTGCCTTATTCAAGTTCAAGAAGCACTCCTGTAAAGGAAAAAGCTTAGTTGTTTAGGTTTTTTTTCTTGTTTTTTTTTTCTTTTCAGCTTAACAGTATTCATTGTTTTTGCACCACAGCCAGTGCTCCATGCAATCCGTGCCCTCCCCAATACCCACCACCTGGTTCCCCAAACCTCCCACCCCCCACTCCCACCCCTTCAAAACCCTCAGGTTGTTTTTCAGAGTCCATGGTCTCTCATGGTTCACCTCCCCTTCCAATTTCCGTCAGCTCCCTTCTCCTCTCCATCTCCCCATGTCCTAGTTGTTTAGTTTTGAAGGGTTTTGGAAATAGTGAAGCATCAGACAGATCTTAATTATTTCACTCAACTAACTTTTCCTCCACCAAATACTAAAAGCCTAGCCCTGCTTTTTCCTGTTTCACTACTTCTTTTTTAGCAAATTTAAAAATTTCTCTGTATATATACCCACATGTATATCATTTTTCATACATGAATAAATGTATCCCATCACACGTATGTTTTGGAGGGAAACTTGGCTTCCATTTCCCCAGGCAGGTAACCCATGTTAACAACCCAGTGTGCTCCCTCCATACTTTGTTCCACACTCTTAAAATCATGTACAGATATGGACACGCACACAGATGAGCAGGGGCCAGGCCACTGTTTGTTTTACCAACAGGAGCACAACATACACAGTTTTCAGCATCTTCATTTCTCACTTAACAACATGGGATGCAATTCCCACCCAATCTCTTGGCTGTGCTTTGTTCATTCTGATAGTCACCCTTCCTTGGTCATAGTAGATTACTCATCTGCCACAATACATCTATTCATCAGCATCTTATTTAAGACCAATAGACACACATATTCATAAGTCAAACTGTTAATTAAACTTTTCCTGTGCTCCCCTTAGCACATTTGGGTTTAAAAGGGATGGTGGCTTTATAAAATGAATTGGGGAGTTCTCCGTGACCTGTAATACTTTAAATGATAAATAATAATGTTTCTAATGTCTGTGTCTTCTTCATTTTTTGTATTATGAAGCAATAACCAAGATTTGTCAATCGGGAATGATTTTTAAGCTTTAAAACATATTGTTACTTTGTGTGCGTGATAACTTACATTTTTTGCAGAATTATGGTTTTATGTTTTAAAATACATGTATATTATTTAAAAGTTGGAGTTCTCTCCTGGAAACTTTCAGCAGTGAAGCAGAAGTTGTTAGCACCAACACGTTATGCACGTATGAGATTACTCAGGAAAGCTCCTGGCTTCAGCTGTGCTTTGCTTATCGAGAAGAGACAAAGGCCAAGACACTCACCGTGTCCACGCCAGCCAGCAGCATCTCCGTCATGTTGGCGTAGATCTCCTCCAGCGTCAGCTCCTGGCTGAGGAAGAGGCATGTGAGCAGCCCCCCTCTCACACTCTCCCCGCTGTCCATGTGGGACTGTATGTCCTTCAGCTTGTTGTCAACATGGATTTGGCCTGTTTGAAAACAGTTATTTCTTTTTTTTTTTTTTTTGGTTTTTTTACATAGTTATCATGTTTCTTTTTATTTTGCTCAAGCTGAACATAGGCAACAGAAGACATTCCATAAACTTTGATAGGGTAGGTGACTTAACACTCCTTCCACTCTGAGACCAGTTTGTATTTTTCTTCATGAAAACAGTTATTTCTTTTGAAAGAAGTTTTGCTGAGAATAACCTCTTCATCTTTCCAGCAACTTAATCTGTGGCAGATTCCAAAGCTAAACGAAACCCAGGTCAATTTGCTGTCAACCTGGGAAGCTCATCTACATGCTTGTTTGTATAAATGAATGAAAAGTTAAAAACAGGGGGCGCCTGCACAGCTCAGTCAGTTACATTCTGCTCGGGTCACGATCCCAGAGTCCTGGGATAGGGTCCGTAGTCAGGCTCCCTGCTCAGCAGGGAGTCTGCTTGTTCCTCTCCCCCACCTCATGCTCATTTTCTCTCTCTCAAACCTTTTAAAAAAAAATTAAAGACAAGCTAGATATCTCTTCCTCTCTGAAAATAATGCAGAAGATACTTGCAAATGTTTGCTTCACTCATCAAAGAACCAGGAAAGCTTTGGAGTAATAAGACTACAGATCCTTTCTTTTTTTCCTTTTCTTTTTTTTTTTTTTTTTCTACCATGTTTCCAGAAGGGAGAATGGAGTGAGAGTAAAGGCTATGTTACCCTAAAAAGATAGTGCCACATTCAATCCATCAGAACTTACATATTCAAATGAATGTTGGTCTTCAAAAGACACTATGGGACACTTCTTTCAACGTTAGTATTGTTCTAAAAACATCGTTCTAACAAACATTTTGCAAATCTTTTCTTTTCGGAAATCCTTGGTTAGCTATGTAGAAAAACTAATCTCGCTTTGCTGGGTTTGAACAAAGTATATTTTCCTTGTTTGCTTCACCAGGTAAGAAAAAGAGGAATTTGACTCTTTCCAAAAAGCTGCAAGTGAGAATGTTCGAGTGAAAGTGCACAGGCCTGCACCCGAATGTTAATAGCAGCAATGTCACAATAGCCAAACTATGGAAAGAACAGATGAATGGATGAAGAAGATGTGGTATATATATATATATATACACTGGAATACTCTGCAGCCATCAAAAGAAACAAAATCTTGCCATTTGCAACGATGTAGATGGAACTAGAAGGTATCCTGCTGAGCGAAGTAAGTCAACCAGAGAAAAACTATTATCATATGATCTCCCTGATATGAGGAATTTGAGAGGTGGTGAGGAGGTTGTGGGGGGTAGGGAAAGAAAAAATGAAACGATGGGATTGGGAGGGAGACAAACCATAATAGACTCTTAATCTCAGGAAACAAACTGAGGGTTCCTGGGTTCCATGGATGGAGAGAGATGGGGTGGCTGGGTTATGGACATTGGGGAGGGTATGGGCTATGGTGAGTGCTGTGAAATGTGTAAGTCCGATGATTCACAGACTGTACCCCTGGGGCAAATAATACATTATATGTTAGCAAAAATAATTTTTTTAAAAAAGGAAGAAAGAAAGAAAGTGCACAGGCCCAAAACGCTGTCTGCACTTCAAGCACTGACAGAATCATTGGACCAAAGACATCATCTCCCTTAGACATTTACTTGCATATCACCGCTAGCATGTTTGTCACAATGAAAAGAATTCAAAAATGGGAAATCGGTTGTGTTGCTGATCGTAGCAACCCACATGCGTCTTGTCATCTCAGAATCTGAACCAGATAACAGGTCCAAGTAACAGCACACAACCACACCAGGCCACCCTCCACAGTGTCACCCCTCCAGCGGCAGAAGCCTCAGATATGCTGCAAGCCGCACAGTTGGGTCAACCCGTGAGACAACAGGGGCCCCTCGATTCTTCTCTTACTGAATCTGAAGAGTCCGTCCCAGGACCTGCAGAACTCCCGCCAAGGTTTCGGGATGAATGGGCGGAGCCACCTGGGGATGGCGCCCGCGTACATGGAGGTCTTGAACATGCTGAACATGAGCCCCAGGGCCTCGATGTAGTCCACGGTGGCCTGCGGGATGCTGTCCTCCAGGCAGCCCAGGCGGCTCTCATAAAGGACGGTGGCCACTCCTGCACAGGAAAGTGAGCTGAAAGACCCTCTCCTTTTTCGTTACGCACAGTATCAACAGGCAACATCTAGCCATAAAAGTTGCAAAAGCAATCAAGGGGCCTTCCTCCAGCGAGGTTCTGCTGTATCACCAGAGGTTTTCTCTACCAGGTCCTGAGCTCCAGGGCTTGAGTATTCAGGGCTGATAGGAAGCAAGTTGGCGGGTCATTCCTTTTGTCTGGCAGGGTTCAGCCATAGAGCAGCCCCCACCGCCCCCTCCCCTGGGCTTGTTCAAGGCCCAGGATGCAAAGGCCCCAACCTTTTGGCCACTTGCAACGCTAGGGAATTGAAAGGTGGCTCCTCTGGGCCATGAAGGGGGGAGCCCCAGGCCCAGAGAGTCACAGGAGTAGAGGAAACAGTCTCAATGAATCAGGAAAAAGCAAGATTTTCCACTGTGTTTACAACTCTCTGTTGATTTTGTTACTCTGCTCAGGGACCATTAACAGAACTTTAAAAAGTTAACTTAAAAATTAAATTTGAACTAAGGTAAACTCACTTTTAAAAAAGGAAAATGCTGATAGAGTACAAAAGTATAAAACAAGAAGTTTGGTTCTCTACTGTTAAGTTTTTGTTTTATTTTGTTTAAGTGAAAATTAGAGAAATCTGGGTGATTCAGAGTGTTAAGCATCTGCCTTCAGCTCAGGTCATGATTCCAGGGTCCTGGGATAGAGTCCTGCATCCTGTCTCCTTGCTCAGCAGGGAGCCTGCTTCTCCCTCTGCCTGCCCCTCCCCCTGCTTGTGCTTTCTCTCTCCCTCTGAGCAAAAAAAGAAAAAAGAGTATTCACATGTATCCTTTAAAGAAACTGGTGACCTCCCCAGGTCAGGAGAGAGAGGGCAGGGACTTTTCAATAACTACATTTGGGGTTTGATTTTTGATTTTAGGACGTGGATGGGAATACCCTACCCATCCCACATGAATTTTAAAAGCTAGAATGACTGCAGTAGATGCCCTCTAATCTCCTACTATTTTCTACAAACTGTGCTAAAGCAAAATATGCAGGAATTAGGAGCATGATTCTTGGGTTAAAAAGACCTGGATTCGAAATTAAGTTTCTGCCACTAAAAATGGGGGCGGGTTTTCAATTTCCCCACTTGTAAACCAGCAGTAACAGTACCCCTGGCTAAGTCAGCACCATGAGGGATATGGGTGTGTATGTGCGGGGCTCAGCCCAGTGCCTACCAGGGACATAGGGCATGCCCAGTGGATGAGAACTACCATTTCTGCCATCTACCTCTGACTTCGCCTCACCTTCCATTGAATATTTGAAGAAAAGGTCATTGACATTGGTCACCGTTTCTCCATCTTCTGCCTGGCTCTTGAGGACGTAGATTCTTTTAATTAAATCAGCAATAACTTGGTTGATTTCGCTTGAAAAAATGGCCACATCTCTTGGTTTCAGAATTCTTTGTCTCAGTACACGTCTCATCTTGAGCCACTGTTCACCCTCCCTAGAAGAATAAAGTGAGTTTCAAATCATCTTACTTCCATTGACATCCTGGAAAAGAACTCAGGGAACCTCTGAGAGTTTCCCCAGCAATAAAAAGCCTACAAGATCTGCCGATCCAAATAGAATTAAGATACTGCACAAGAGGAGGGGAGAACTTCAGCCTTGTAGTCTGTTCCCCTCAAAGCAAACTTGGAAGGGGAAAAATCCCACTGGGAATCATCTTTATGAAAGTGAGATGAGGGGTGCCTGGGTGGCTCAGTGGGTTAAAGCCTCTGCCTTTGCCTCAGCTCATGATCCCAGGGTCCTGGGATCCAGCCCTACATCAGGCTCTTTGTTTAGCAGGGAGCCTGCTTCCCCATCTCTCTCTCTCTCTCTGCCTGCCTCTCTGCCTACTTGTGATCTCTGTCTGTCAAATATATAAATAAAATCTTTAAAAAAAAATCTAAAAGATAAATAAAATATTTAAAAAAAGAAAGTGAGATGGTTTCCTTTGAAAAAACCCTGCAGAAATATTATAATAATGAGACACGAGGCTGTTGGGATTAGCAAAAGAGGAAAAGGTTTATGTGTATGAACTCCTGAGCCCTGAACTGAGCTCCTGGGAGGAGAGTGGATAGTGGATGCCTCAACGCGTGGCACAGAGAGCAAGAGCCTTTGCAGCATTTGGCCACTCCCCTCTGGGGCTGGATCAGTGGGGAGAAGGTGTCCCAGTCCCAGCTTTTATTTACCTCATTTGAGAAACCTATGGTTGTACTTCTCTTCAATTCATGTATAGGGCATATATATGAAAAAAGAATCACAAATGGAATTTCTAAACCAAAGGGATTTAGACCACGGGATCCACAGGTGTTCTGTGTTCTCCTTCCTGCATGGAATTGTGCTGATTAGCTCTTAGGGGCACAGAGGTGTTGGTAAGCCTTGTTTACAAACAATAATCATAGCCTGTTACGAGATAGGAACAGCATCACATAGCGATCCACACAGGAAGGCTCTTAGCCTCTCTTTGGTGTCTCCTAAAGCAGCTGCTCCTTCCCCCTCTGCCCACAGATCTGCTCTGTGAACCTCCCTCCCTTCGTTGTCACAGAGAGGACACTGACAGCCTTGGAGCACTGCTTGAGAAACAGTTCTTCCCTTCTCCCAGGCTAGTGCAACCCGACCTTGTCCCTGCCATCAAACCTCTTCCCAGAGGAGAAGGGACGGGCCCTCTGGCACCAGTATTTAGGAGATCACGCAGAGGCCATTTTGCCACTATGCCACTGGGAGGTGTGCAATTTATTAAAGACTGGTTTTCAAAGCCAAGTATCCAAGCAGGGGCCTCCCAGCCACGGCCCACCGGGGCCACATACTCACGCCGAGATGAGCCCGGTGGATCTCCCTCGCAAGTGTCGGTACTCCTGCCAGGACCCCATGTTGGCTCTCTGGGGCGCGGCCCCCTCTGCCCGGAGCACCTGAGCCACCATGTCTCGGTCTGCAATAGATACTACAAACTGAGGACCAAAGTGAGACTTGAAGATTTTTCCATATTCCCGTGTGTGCTTCTGCTGCAATACCATGGAGAAACCAAAAAAGGAAAAAATACAGATATGATATACCTTTGACATAAAGATTTCTGGGTGTTAGGGGAGTAGAAAATTGGGGCAGAGGAAAGCTCTACATTATACAAAGCTGAATCAGAGTTGTACATTTACATATTCCTAAGATAAATGTACTTCCACGTCATTAACCAGATTCACATAAGTTTTCTTATTCTTTAGAGCATGATTTTAACAATACTTAGCTCTGTGGAGCAACAAGAGAGAAATGTCATTATGGATGGAGATGAACTGCAGAGCCTTCAATGGCCTGAGCCAAAAAGACTTGCTAGCCTGTCCCAGACCCTCAGCAGCTCTGTCACCCTGTTCTGCAGAGAGAGAGCCCTCTGCAGGCAATTTCTAATGAACCTATAAAAATGGCCCCCATCAAGAAAATGAAAGAAAGGGCATCTAGATTAGAAAGAGAGAACTAAAGCTACATTTAATCACAAATGACATGATCTCCCATACAGAAAATTCTAAGGAATCCACTAAAAAACTATCAGAACTAATAAACAAGTTCAGCAAGCTTGCAGGATATAAGATCAATATACAAAAGTCAGTTGCATTGAACAATCCAAAAAGAAAATTAAGAAAACAATTCCATTTACAACAGCATCAAAAACAATAAAATGCTTAGATAACAAAAGAAGTACAAAAGTTATACTTTGAAAGCCATTGAAAGAAATTAAAGAAGACCTAAATAAATGGAAGCTTTCCCATGTTCCTGGATTGGAAGACTTAATATTATTAAGATGGGAATACTCCCCATATTGACCCAAAGTTTCAACACAATCTCTATCACAATTTCTTTTGACTTCTTTGTAGAAAATTGACAAGCTTAAAATTCATATGGAAATGCAAGGGACCAATATAAAAAAACCCTGAAAAAAAGAGCAAAGTTGAAGGCTTCCCTTTTCTCTATTTCAAAACTTGCTACAAAAGCAACAGTAATCAAGACAGCATAGTACTGGCATGAGGATAAACATCTAAACCGCTGGAGTAGAATTGAGAATTCAGAAATAAACCCACACATCTCTGGTCAACTGATTTTCCACAAGAGTGCCAGTGCCAAGACAATTAATTTGGGGAAGAATAGTCTCTTCAACAAATGGGGGTGCAGGGACAAGTGGATATCTAAGGCAAAGAATGAATTTATACCCTTCTTTCATACCAGATATAAGAGATATATGAGATATGTGAGAAATTTCCTCAAAAGCGTTCAAGTCCTAAATGTAAGAGCCAAAACTATAAAATTCTTATAAGAAAAGATAGGGGTGAATCTTCATGACCTTGAATTTGGCAATGGCATCTTAAGATATAAAACTAGAACCATGAACAACAAAAAAAAAGTAGATAATTGGGGGTGCCTGGGTGGCTCAGTGGGTTAAGCCTCTGCCTTTGGTTCGGGTCATGATCTCAGGGTCCTGGGATCGAGCCCCACATTGGGCTCTCTGGTCAGCAGGGAGCCTGCTTCCTCCTCTCTCTCTGCCTGCCTCTCTGTCTACTTGTGTCCTCTGTCAAATAAATAAATAAAATCTTTAAAAAAAAAAAGTAGATAATTGGACTTCATCATGATTTAAAACTTTGGGTTTCAAAGGCCACTATAAAGAAAGTAAAAGATAATCCCCAGAATTGAGAAAATATTGGCAAAGCACTTATCTGATAAGGGACTTGTATGTAAAACATATAAAGAACTATTACAACTCAATAAAACAATGAACCAATTAAAGAATGGGCAATTATTTGAATGGACATTTCTCCAGAGAAGATATACAAATGGATAATAAGCAGATGAAAAGAAGCTCAACATCATTAGTCATCAGGGAAATGCAAATCCTAATCACAATGAAATGCCACTTCACACCTACTACAGTGGTTATAATCAAAAGAATAGCTAGGAACAAGCCCTGGCAAGGATGTGGAGAAATCACAACCTCTTACACTTGCTGGTTGGAATGTACATAGTGCAGCCACTTTGAGAAATAGTCTGGCAGTTCCTCAAAGTTTCAACTAGAGTTGCTATTTGACCCTGCAATTCCATTCCTAGATCTATATCCAAAGAAATGAAAACATATATCTATACAAAAATAAACTTATACTGAATGTTCACAGCTGCATTTTTCACAATTAGCAAAAAGGTAGAAATGATCCATGTTCTGTCAACTGATGAATGGACAAGGAAAATGTAGTATGCCTCTACACTGGAGTATTATTTGTCCATAAGAAGAAATGATGTACTGGTACACACCACAACATTAGATGAACCTTGAAAACGTGATGCTAAGTGAAAAAAGCCAGACACAAAAGACCACATGCTATGATTCCAGTTATATGAAATGTCCAGAATAGACAGTCTATTAAGTCCAGTCTACAAAGACAGAAAGTAAGTTAATGGTTGCTTATGGCTGGAGGGATGGAGAGTTGGGAAGTGATAGTTAAAAGAAACAATATGGGGTTTCTTTTTTTTCTTTTTAAGGTTATGAACATGTTCTAAGATTGACTGTGGTGACTGTTGTATGGTATATGAATTATATCTCAATGGCGCGAGTACCAAAAGACAAAGAGAAATCACAATAAATGTAAATGGTTTAAATAAATAAATAAAAGAGAGAGAGAGTGCCTCTTGCCTTAGGTCAGCATGGCAGAGCCAGGGCTGAGCATATAAAGAAAATGACTAAGTCTCTCTTTCGCATCTGCCAACATTTCTTATCACCCTCTTCTTTTTTTTTTTTTCTTTAATTTATTTTTTATTTTCAGCATAACAGTATTCATTATTTTTCACCACACCCAGTGCTCCATCTTATCACCCTCTTCTTAACCTCAGAAATAACAGGCCAGAGGGACTGTTGTCTTTCTGTTCTTCTACTCTTCAGATAGAAGATACTCACTTCCTTATCAACCTGGGTGAAGTCCTCCCACCCAGATATGAAGAAACTCAGACTCAGTTGAAAGGTGTTCCGCTGGGTTTCTGAATGGGAACCATGGATGAGATGACTGTACTACTGGGAAATGGGATTGAAACTACTGGGAAATGGGTCACTCCCCAAACAAATTCAGCTATTGAATGGGTATCCTGAGCCCAAGGAAGCAATCGACCAGGCACAAGAAAGAACAAGATGGATGACCCAGATACTGTACAGCACTTTTTTGCTAGCAGACCACAGAACCATACAGTCAGTCCCAGTACTTAGAATTTGTCTGGACATTAGAAGCACAGATACTGGAGTTTGAATCTTAGCTCAACGTGCATTAGCTAGGCAACTTTACACACTGTACTTCAGTTTCCTCACCTGAGAAATGGACAAATAATAGAACTGCCTCATGTGTAGGACTTTGAAAAGAGTTTAAAAGTGTTCATTATTAGTATTTACATGTTATGATTATAGCTTACAAAGCCCTTCCACAGCCCTAATCTCATTTGACCTCACCATAACTTGTGAGATGGATGAGGACTGTCAGACTCCTGTACAGACAAGGAAACTAAGGTCCAGAAAGCATAAATGATGGGTCAAGACTCCACAGGTGCCTGTGGAGGGCTAACATTTGAACACAGGGCCCTCTTGCTCCATCACATCTGAAACCAGTCTTTGGCAACACAGGTGGGGATGTCTGCTCTGCCACTGTGTGACCTCGGGCAAGTCACTCAACCAACACCTGGGTCTTTTCCACCTGTGTGGGAAAGACTTGAACCATACAGATGGCCCGTGAGCTAACACTGTGTTATCACAAGTGGAATAAAGTATACTGGAGGTAATGGTAGCAGAGTAACTGTCTTCTGCCTACAAGTGCCACAGGAGCAAGTTGAAGAACAGGGCAGATGGGCTTGCTAAAACCTTATTCAGTCTAGAGCAATCTGAGCACTCCTGCAGTGGGGTAACCCAAGGCCATCAAGCACTCCCTGGGGTCCTCACAGGGGTTTCAGGAGGATTCTAGTTCTTGCAAATGAGTGCTATTTGGAGAATAAAGGAAAAGGGGAGCCCAAAAGGACAACAGAGCCGGGAACAGTTGGGGCTTGTCTACCCTGTTTCAGGAAAGCTCAGATGAGTTAGTTCCATGACTATCCTCTGGCAGGTGGTGCTACCACTCACGGTGGTAGGCGCCATCTGAGCCTTGGGCGGGAGGGCTGCCTGTAGGGTGATAGCTGGAAGCAGGCCAGATGCAGAGAAAACACCCTTCTGAACTGAGACACTTTGTAGTTGTGGAGAGGTGGTTCCCTAGGTGGCTCCTGCGAGAGAGGCAGGTTTTAAACGTGGTCAGCTTCTCGAAGAAACCTGTGCTGAGGAACCAACTGTGGGCTTATACTGTGAGGACAAAACCAGATGGATCAGAGGCAGGTAAAAGGAAAAAAAAGAAAAGAAAAGAAACAAAAAAAATCCAGCTGCAAAGCCTTGCCCACAATCAATAGCAAAACATGTTTTATCCCATTTGAAAACTACCATCCTGATAGCTTATGTTCAAATTCCACACGGAAAAGAGAGAAAATCATTTCTGACTCCTAGAAGCATGTCAGGCAGAACACTGTGTAGGGTTGGTGTGGGGGATGGAGAGGAGGAGCTGGAATTTCAATCAAATTAAACTTGCTCCTGAGTTCTACTGTTGTTTTCTCCCAATGAAGTTTCTGCTTCTCCAGCCTCTGCACCACCATGTATGCTTCTCGGTTGAGGGAACGAATGAATGACCATGACAGCAGTTCGGGTGGGTGGTCACAGATTTCCCCCTGAGAAGTGCTTTGAAGGATGACAGAAGGAAGTGGGACTGTGGGGAGTGGCGGTGGGGGGAGGGTGGTCATAAGGCCCAGGTCCCAGAAATAAGTGTGCGCTGGGTGGGAGCCCTGAGACAATGAAGAAGTCCAGCGAGGAAGCAGCTGCCAGAGCGAACAAGAGGAAGGTGGAGGGTCGCCTTGCAATGAAGGGCGCAATGTGCGATGAGGGAAGAAAGGCAAAACTCAGGGTCAAGATAAGAAACTGTAGACTGAGCCGGTCCCAAAACTCCCACAGGTTATTGGAACGACTGGGTTCTTCCTAGGTCCCTGCCTCTGTCATGGCTTGCAGCCAAGGATCATTTACATTCGTGTGGCGACCCCATCACTTAGAGGCTAACCAACCTGTGGCCTCCGGACCTCGGCTCTTTAGGGGAGGGGGAGCGTGTTTGTTTTCATTTACAAAACACAAGCAAAAGGAACCAGAAACGGACTCAACAAGACTACGACCGCGTAGACGCGGTGCTCTGAATGCTCAGAGTTGCTCGCAGCCCTCCGGGGCCGGGACCCGACACCCCCGCGGGAAAAGGAGCTCTTCTGGGCCCCCCTCGGGGCCATCCCGAGGCGGGACGGCGACTCCCCCAGCTGGGCTCCATGTCCCAACCCCGCGCGAGGTCTCCTACCCGGGGACTGCTCCCCGGCAGCCCTCCTCACGCTCACTCCCCAGAGCCCTCTCCTCGGCGCGCCCCGCCAGGAGACCCCGCCCTGGCGCCCTTCCTTGAAGCCACTTTTCTTGCCCCACCCCCGCCCGGCGTCGCTGCCCGGAGCCTCCTCCTCGGGGTCCCTACCGGGCGACCCTCCTTGACGTCCCCTTGCCGGCAGGGCCTAGCACCACGCCCCCGGCGTCCCCCGCGCGGTGCCCCCTCCCTGGAGTCCCTTCGGGCACCCTCCGCGGTGCCTCCTCCCAGACGCCCTCCGGCGCGCGCGAACTCTCCGAGCTCAGCGGAACAGTGCCCTGGCCCGCTCCCCTCTCGGCCTCGCGCGCGCCGCTACCTGGATCTCGTGGATGCGGCTGAAGCCGTCCTTCCAGAAGAACTCCACCAGGTTGGCGAGCGTGCGGGGCCCCGGCATGGCGGCGAGGCTGCGGGGTCCCTCGGCCTGGCCCCCGGCCCGCGGCGCTCCCCGCCGTCCCGCTCCTTTGTCCTCGGCCCGCGCCCCCGCCGGCAGCCGGGCGCCCTCGGGCCGGGACGGCCGCGGGGCCCCGGCGCCCAGGAACCCGCCCCGCCCGGGCGCCGGGCTCACACGGGCTTTCAAGATTCGCGCCAGCAGAGCCATTGCAGCCGTTTGGGTGGGTTGGTTGTTCGAAGCAATTTTTTTGTTTGGGGAGCTGTTGTCCTTGGGGGTTGCTCTTTGCTCCGCTTCAACGTGTTCGAGCAGCGCTTCTTCGAACTCATACCGCCTGGGCATCAGTTTACACAGACCATTATTAAAGGCTCCCTCCCCTAAGGCTGGAAAAAAGGGGTGGTCTGTGATTAGACTGCAAGGGAATGAGGCGGTTAGCTTTCCTTCACATCACATTAATTCGCCACTTAAGCGTTCTTCGAAACCACAAAATTTTACATTCAACCCCACTTCCGACCATGGCCCAAAAAAAAAAAAGAAAAAAAAAAAAGTAAGGAAGAAAAAGAAAAATCTACTGGGTTTTTTTAAAAGTACTTTCTTCCTTAAAAATTACTATGGAGAGTACACCCGAAAAATCTAATTCATTTTTTATGTATATATATTTTAGAAACAGCTCTTCATGATTTCAAGCTATACAGTTATAATTCAACATACAAATATGTTGATCATTTGTGCACGTAGTTCGTGACATTGTAAAATGGGCACACTATTATTTTACCACAAGTTTCCATAAGGATAATTGTAAAGTCTCCATTTGGCTTTTATAAGTCTCCTGGATTTTATCCCAGCTCACCACTGCAAGTAGTGAGGAAGTGTGGTGCTTGAACATTGGCTTGAGCATTTGGCAAGTTTCCCGTTTCTGGCAGGGATTGGTCCAGTTACGCAATGCTTAAGAAAAAGGAACACACCTCCGCGGGAAGGTGAGGAAGAGAGGGGAGTTTGCCAGCGTGGGTTCAGAGCTCAGTGCCTTGCTGTAGAGAGGAAGTGGGCCACTGAGGGAGGGACTTGGCATGGGAAGGGCAAGAAGTGTGTCATCTGGTTTCAGGAAGGGAGCCCAGACTCTGAATGAACAGTTCAACAACTTACTCTAAAAACTGAGAACATTACTTAAAGATTTCATATGGTTTGTACTCCTGCTGCTGAAGGAAAACACACACACACACACACACACACACACACACACGAACCACAAACACCAAGTACTGTTACTAAGCAAAAATTGATCTACTTTTTTATTAGTAGTTTATGCCTTTACAGCTCTGTTAAATCTACACAATTATAATAATACAATTATGGTAATTGTAAGTAACTAAGTGAAGCAAAGATGGCCACAGTTATTCAATTTCTAGAACTCTTATTTAGAAAGCACTGTAGCTGCAAGGGGTTCAAAGAGTAAGCCATTGAACCTGGCTCTGAAGTCTCATAACCTAAAAGAGGAATACAACAGTTACACAAATCCAAGCAGGTTTAGCATCAGTGTCATAAAGCTGGTACAGAGTATGACTGGAATTTGTGGGAAGGAACAATCACACCTAGTTGAAGGGCTGGTGCGGAAGAAAGACCTCCCAAGAGAAGTAGCATTTTCGGCAAGGTTTGAAGCCTGGGCTCAATTTCAGTAATCAGAAGTGGGGCAGCAACTGTGCAAGGGGAGTATGAAGAATGGCACAATGACTTTGTTCAGAGAGACTTGAAGTGTTTCTGAGGGTTACTGGTCCTCTAAACGAAGATCTCATCAAAGGGACCTTGCATATAAAAGACAATTCAGTCCATTCTAGACAAGAAACTATTGAATACAGATTTATATATAAGTGATTTGGGACGCCTAGGTGGCTCAGTCGGTTAAGCATCTGCCTTGGACTCAGGTCATGATCCCAGGGTCCTGGGATAGACCAGGAGTTGGGTTCCCTGCTTAGCGGGGAGCCTGCTTCTGCCCCTGCCCCCCCCCCCACTCATGCTGGCTCTCTCACTCTCATATAAAATCTCTTTTAAAAAATAAAGTCATTTAAAATGTGGCTACATCTTTATTAGGGCTAACTAAGAAAAGCCTGTGGTTGAAGACAGGAAAGTAGAGGAGAGTAAAAGAATATAGAGAGGGCGCCTGGGTGGCTCAGTGGGTTAAGGCCTCTGCCTTCAGCTCAGGTCATGATCTCGGGGTCCTGGGATCGAGCTCTCTGCTTGGTGGGGATCTTGCTTCCCTTCCTCTCTCTCTCTGCCTGCCTCCCTGCCTAGTTGTGATATCTCTATCAAGTAAATAAATAAATTCTTAAGAAAAATAAAAAATAATAATAATAAGAAGAATATAGAGAAAGATAAGGAGGAAGAAAGATTTAATCACACACAGAAACGGATTTTCAGGGAGCACCCTTGCACTCCTGTGTCTCAGGATGTCATCTCTGGTGATGTCTAAAGCTCATTCCATAACTGTGGATGCAGGTAAAGTTATCAGTTCTTCATATTTGCCTCAAGCCCTAATGAAACTAAGCTGAAGGCTATTTTAGAATCTCAGTATGGTGGTATAAATTATCAATCTGAAATTCTGCAGTAGAACAGTATATCATTTACTTTTTTTTTTTCCTGTTTTCTTATTACTCGTTTGTGGCTAATTATTACTATTAGTGGAAAACGTGTATGAATCCAGGAATAGAATAAATCATTCTGACTGGAAGAATTTCTTTCATTCATAAATAAATAAATAAATATCGGGGCACCTGGGTGGCTCAGTGGTTAGGCCTCTGCCTTCGGCTCAGGTCATGATCTCAGGGACCTGGGATCAAGCCCCGCATCAGGCTCTCTGCTCAGCGGGGAGCCTGCTTCCCCCTCTCTCTGTCTGCCTCTCTGCCTACTTGTGATCTCTCTCTGTCAAATAAATAAATAAAATCTTTAAATAAATAAATATTACTAAGTAACTGTTACTTTGGTTTTGGTGCAGTTTTTTTCAATGAATATTACTTTTATAATAAAATATAGTTTATTTGAAATAAATGATTCTCATAGTTACAGGGAAGTTTAATGGGAGAAAATAAAGGATGGAATGTTATAAGAATCTGAAACATGAGTAAAAAATGACTGAAAAAAACATTTTCCAAATAGGAAAATACTGTTCATGTGTTTGTTCCTTTCTCCCCCAGTGAGCAAGAGAAACAAAAATGAGACTTTGATTTCAAGTAGACAGGACAGCACTATCTGTCCCCATCTGACCTGAAACCAGGAGACTTTGCACAGCTGTTTTCCCTCAATAAAACCAGCTTATTGGCAGTACATAGGGAAACAATGAGGTGCCCTTACCCAAAAGCAAAATAACGGGGGAAATAAAGTTGCCCTTTAGAAGTTGGACCAATAACCTCTACAGACATTAACTAGCCATCTGTGGGTGTAAAATCAAGTTATAGTCTTTAAAAGCTCCCAGAACTCAAATCAAGGTCACCTCAGATAAATCTCTAGGATGCAAAACTGGAATGTGGGGGCTGATACATAACCAAAGCTTCATGAAGTATATTCGTGGAATAGAACAGGGATGATCAATCTCAGAAAAGAGAACTAGTGTACAGGACGTTCTAGGAAGCAAGGCTTTCCATTCCAAAACCCAAACTTGCCAGTCACAGTGGGGCAAGAATTGTTTCCCAAGCTTCCCATGATCTGGGGGAATATCTGTCCCCCATGCTGGCTTCCTGTGCTCTGATTCCTTCCCTGACTGGTTTCATTTTCCATCTGAAAAATTAATGAAGCCTCAAAAAAAATTAATGGTATGATCTTTCTACTTCCCCACACCCATCAATTAAAAGACAAAAGAGAAAGGAAATGAAACGAAGATATCCTGGAAGACAGAACTGGTAGATCTCAAATCTTCTTTCTGTGAGTAAGCTGGGGTTCTTTAAGCCACCACTGACACGTCGCCCCAACAATCCCTCAGCTGAGGCAGAGAGAATAATTCCCCTCTTCCTCACAGCTCTGTGGGAATTCTCCAGTGGGTTTGGTTAGCCAGCAAAGCTTTAGAGGCAGTTGTCTAGCTGCCAAAATAGTTTTAACTTCCCAGAATGAAAACCTGTTGATTGCACTAACTAGCTTTATGAAATCCGGGTTTGCCTGTTCACAAACATGTATCAAGCACCAGGCTCTAACCTAGGCACCCTTTCACCCATTCCATTCTCACTGCTACCCTACACAGGCACACTGTCTTCATTTTCTTTGAGGAAACCGGCTTCAGAGACTTGCTCCAAAGAGCTGAGTCTTGAATCCCAATCTGCTTCTACATTTGTTTTCCCTATACCTGCTTTAGTGGAAGTGAAGAGGATTCAGGCCAGTTCTCCTCACATCAGCAGGAGGCAGGCTTCACAGCACTTGCCATTTCTTAGACACTACTGATGTGAGAGATTCACAAGGAATGACTGTGAATGACTGTGAGTGAGTTCAGAAAGAAAGGCAGAGGCAGAAGGCTCCCCCATAGTCTCCAGAAGATCCATAGGAAATGAGAATTGTATGCCCACTCTACCTTTCTTGGATAGCCACCCTCTCCTCATTTCCAGTATGCTCTGTATGGTCCAAGTGGCTTGGATAGGGCCAGCTTCCCTGAGCCCCTTGCTCCAGGCTTGTCAGAGTCCTCAAGGAACTCTGCTAGAGCATCAGCCCAGGTGCCCTCTTGTTTGGGGACTGCAATCTGGAAGGCCCTGTGAGCCATCCATCCCATCATACACAGATAGCACCTGACTGAGGGCCTTGCACACAACAGGCAGCCTTGACACCCTCCTTGGAGATACCGGATCCAACTGTGCCCAGAAGACATCTACCTGATTTCTCAGGTAGGTGAGTCACACATTCTTTCATGTTCCTTTACGAAGTGGCTTTTACTCGGTGAATGAATCACCGCTTGAGGTGAGGTCTTCGTCTTGTAGGTTCAGAGAGTCCTCCTTACTAGAATATTAGAGCCCCATTTATGAGAATACCTGCCCAAAGGAATGGGCACTTCCAATTAAATGATTACTTCACAATAAGAGGGAGAACTCTCTAAGTAACAAACATTTCCACTGACCTTACCAGCCTATTTTGTCCCTGTGGACACTGAAAACTAAACTCTCAGAACTTTGCCTGGTGAGGAGGGCCCAGTCCTTCTGTCTGCCATAGATCCCTTTTAACCCTTGATTGGGCATGTGTATGTAACAGTTTCCCAGCCTGAGTCTATAACTATAAACGTCCTAAGGGCTGGGATTGTGGCTGCATACCCCCAAGCCTAACACAGAGCTGGCCCACAGTAACACAAATGTCAAAACCAATTTCTGTTTCAGTTAGCAAAATGAAGAATCCAGTCCCTACTGAGATACAAACCACAAAGCAACTTCTTGCTTAAGTGGAAACTTTTCCTGTAATGGCAAAACATGACTTTGACATTAGACAAATGAACCTCCAGTAGCTATATGAATTCCTGAGCCCACTGTCCACTGAGGAGACTTATTATAGAACAGTTGGCTTTGGCACTTCCCTCTACAGTCCTCTGGGACACCAGGCAGTTGCCCCAGTCCCCAGGAGCAATGTGGACCTTGCCTCCACTCCACCCTCCATGGGTGCTGAAACCCCGCACCAGCCATGGGGCACAGGACACAGGGACTTCATATAAATTCCCTTGTAACAAATAGGAAAAGAAGTGTGTATGGATTAAGTAGCTTGCAACTTCATGTCATGATGCCTTCTAAATTGCCTAAAATAACTCTTCCAGGCTTGTTTTTTCATTTTATTTTGAGAGCACCAACTTTTCATTTAACTTGAGAAGTGTTTAGGAAGGAGTTTCACATTAGGAATTTTTTTAAGTGAGCTCTATGCCTAACATGGGATTTGAACTCAGGACCCTGAAGCAAGAGTCACGTGCTCTGCCAGTGGAGCCAGGCACCCCTTTAGGATTCTTATCTTGGATATTTCCCTTAAATCCTGATACTTACACTCCCTATTTGAAATTACAATAATACTACTAACTGGGTTCAACATTTGCCTGGGATAGTGTGCTTTGCAAACATATTTGGTAGCATTCATTTGCATGCTTTAAAGTCTTGCCCAAAGATTTTAATTTCTTTTTTGAAGTATTTGAATTAATAAATGAATGAAGATAATAATAAAAATAATACTAATATCTGAACACACCTTATTTTCAGTTGACCCTCTCCACGACTCTTGGTCTAGACAGCTCAGTGACGGGTCAGTGACGGGTCATCGGAGACGAGTCAAGTGGCGCACCCAGAGACACTGCTGGCCAGTGGCCAGGAGAATTCTGGTTTTCCCAATTTGGAGGCCAACTTCTCTCTGCCTACCTGCCTGGTCTCTTCCCACACACGCTCTGATAGCCACCACAGTTAGGTCCGAAAATATCACACTGTGGTATTCCATCATCACCAGAATTTGATGAGACCGAAGTTCACTTGTGGTGATCCCCAGTTGTTGAGTTCCTGTGTGTGGAAGCCAGCAGGCAAGGAGCTGTGGGGGGTGCCAAGACAAGCTGACAAAAATGGGAGCCTCTCTGCCTGGGCACCAACTCCAGTGTCCTTCGTCCACTGAGGCACAATTTCAAGTGGACACTCTTTGGGATACAGTCTGATAAGCACACAGTTGTGTAACTATCACTGCAGCCGAGATACTGATCTCATCACCTCAAAGAAATGCCCTCATGTTCTTCGACAGTCAACCAGTTAGGTTGGGGTTAGACCCCTCCAGTTCTGCCTTTTCCAAAATATCATATAAATGGAGTTGTACAGAAGACAGCTGGCTGAGTCAGCCTTCTTTCACTTTGCACAATGCCTTTAGGATTCACCCACATTGTTCCACTACCAGCCGTCTGTTCCTTTTCATTGCTAAGTCGTCTTCCAGTATAGCTCTGTTAGTCATTCTGATCACTTGAAGACTTGTGGGTTGTTTCTAGACTCAGGGATTATGAACCAACTCACTCTGAACATTTATGAACAGGTTTTTTTGTGAATAAATACATAGGAATGAGTATGTGGGATTCGCGATGCTTTTTTATGCCCTCGAAGGTCTTCTTCCCTTTTTAGGACTGATTATATCATGTTTTTGTTTCTTCGTATTAGGCAAATAATTAGTCAGCACAGAACTCACAGTAGATTACATGGTTTTCCAGCAAAGGGAGTTACACCTGGAAAGTCCCAGGACAGGGTGTGCTACTTCTAGCAGAGCTTTTCCTCCTTCCCTGCCTTCGCGCATTGTCCCTCAGCCCACGACTGATATCTGGTTTCCTCTACCTTGGAATCACTTTCTCCATTACAAGAACCAGCTCAAGTTCCATTCCCCAGGAATTCCACTGGCCACCTCTTTCCATGCCACTTTGTATCTGTTTTCTACTACAGCATCCTGCCTCTGATGACTTTAGATTGGCTGCTGACTTCTACTATAAATAGTCTCTGAAATCTCCGTGGGGTTGATCTCCATTTTACAGATATGGAAACTGAGGCACAGGGAAACTATGTGACTAAGAATAAGGTAAAATTTCTGGTCACACACCCCCATACACCTGAAGGTCCCCATCAACACTTCATTGTCCCCTCTTCTTCAAAAGAGAAACTACTTGCCCCCATCACACAACTGGGAATGAGAACTTGGCATTATGTGTGTGTGGGGGGGGGCCAGGCTGGGCTCCCAGTGCTATGCTGCACAACGCTATACTGCATGCAGCAGGTCTTAGAATGGAGGGGCCTGGCCCTGTGCACCCAGGCAGCAGAGCCAGTCAGCTTTTCGGCTAACTCCTGACCTGTGCTCTCCGGCCTTCCAAGCCAGAGAGTGAACAAAGGTTAAGTGATGTTCTAGGCATGGGCAGGGGGTGCCCCGTGGTGACTGATAGGTGTAGGAGGCAGCCTCCTGTCACCCCGGCCTTCCCTTTCTCATGTGCCCATGGACAGGGCTTCCAGAGGAACAAAGGGGTAGCCTGGGAACCTCAGCATGTAGGGAGAGTGGTGAAGGCTCCTAGGACAGGATACCCACTGGAAACAGGAAGGTTGACTCTCAGCTCAGTGAGGCCTTGGGTCTGTCACTGCATTATTGCTATTTTACTTCTAATCCTTTTTAAAGATCCACAGTTCTTCCTAGATTAAGAATCAGTATTTTGCCACAAAATCACCTTAACTTCATGGAGGCCTGAGGCCATTGTTAGGCCAGTGAGAAGAGTGCACGGGTTTCCACTGTCCATGCAAGTCTTCTCAGCATTAAAGAAGGCTCTGAAATACGAGGAGCGCAGGCACTGACATAGACCCTGATGAAAGCGGGCCGCCAGCAAGGCGTTCTGTGCAAGACAGACCTACTCAGAATCAAATTGTCTTCCTTTCACCAGTGGAAGGAATAATGTTAATAATTGTAATTTATTGAGCATTTACTACATGCCAGGCATTACACAGAGATCCTCATGCAGCCTCTCAATTCTCATAAAAATCTCCATTTTATACATGAAAAAAAAAAACAATTTACAGAAGTTCAATAAGCCCATGGCCACCCAGCAGTAAACAATGCAATCAAGATTCAAACCAGGCCTTGGGCTCTATGCCCACAAATTTAGCCAAGCACTGTACCCTCTCAGCTAAGCCTCCATACCACAGCATCAGAGGGCAAAGCAGCAGCAGCAAAAGGTCTGCAGAAAATGCCCTAGCACGTGTGAAGCAATATTGTATGGAAAAACAGCACTGTAGACATCTAATGTTCCACACTGACCCAGATCTAAGTTTTTTTTTTTTTTAAGATTTTATTTATTTATTTGACAGACAGAGATCGCAAGTAGGCAGAGACGCAGGCAGAGAGAGAGGAGGAAGCAGGCTCTCCCCTGAGCAGAGAGCCCGATCCCAGGACCCTGAGATCATGACCCGAGCTGAAGGCAGAGGCTTAACCCACTGAGCCACCCAGGCGCCCGACCCAGATCTAAGTTTTGACCAAGCCTGTGTCTTATTACTTGACCTTGAGGAATTCACCCAAACCTCTTACCTCTGCGTCAGATAGGTCTATCTCATTTATTAGATGAGAACAAAGGATGGCCTGGAGAAATAGCTGAATTCTAAACTGAGATCTTAATATATCTCAGAAAACCTTCTTTAAGATGAGAAATTTGTCAGGGAGAAGTAGAGTTTATTATTAGTGAAGATCCACTATGGAAATCTTTTAAGGGAAAACAAAAATTCCAGATAAGAAACTGGAAGAAGAACAAGCAAAAAGTAAAAGGTCATTTCTTTGCACCCAGCACATTGTTTTCCCAGCAGGCGTTCTTACCTGGGACTCTCCAGCCTCAGGAGACAAGACAGAGACAGTGGACAGAACCCGTCTCAGATGGCACTGATGTTGTCAGTGCCACTGACAAAAAAAGTAGAGAGACAGGCCATACACAAAACTTGCCTCTGTCTTGGGGTAGGAGGGCCTGGGGGGACATAGGCAAATTATGTGAATGGATGATTCCCAAAGTCACCTGTAGGGTGAAGAAAATCCACTCTTAGCCACTGAGCTCTCACTGTCTCCCTTCTCTTCAAAACTTACTACATAATCAAGATTACTACATAATCAAGGTGATACTGTATTGGCATAATGATAGACACTTCTTCAATGAGATAGAATTGCCCATACAACTATGGACAATTTATTTTCAAAAAGTGTGCCAATACAATTAAGTGGGGAAAGAAGCCTATTCAACAGATGGTACTGGGACAACTGGATATTCACATGCAAAAGAATAGTGTTTGCTCCTACCTCTTGCCATCTGCAAAAAGCAACTCAAATATAGGCCAAAGATTTAAACATAACAGATCCCAAACTATAAAACCCTTAAAAGGAAACATAGGTGTGGGGCACCTGGGTGGCTCAGTGGGTTAAAGCCTCTGCCTTTGGCTCAGGTCATGATCCCAGGGTCCTGGGATCGAGCCCCACATGGGGTCTCCTTGCTCAGCAGTGAGCCTGCTTCCCCCCAACCCCCACCTGCCTCTCTGCCTACTTGTGATCTCTGTCAAATAAATAAATAAAATCTTAAAAAAAAAAAAAAAAGGAAACATAGATATAATGTTTATGACCTTTGATTAGGCAATGGTCTCCTAGGTAAGACAGCTAAAGCACAAACAACAAAAGAAAAATAAGGGAAAACTGCCTGGCTCAGTGGTAGAGCATGTAACTCTTGATCTTGGGGTGGTGAGTTCAAGCCCCACACTGGGTATAGAGCTTACTTTAAAAAAAAAAAAAAAAAAGTAAGTTGCAGTTCATCAAAATTTAAAATCGTTGTGCTCCAGAGAAAGTAAAGAAAAGCAAAATGGCAACCCAGATTTCCAGTTTCTGGTCTGACACATAAGGCACCTGGAACTCATCACTCTTGCACTAACAACAAGAAACTGAAAACTACGTTTCTTAGATCCAAGAGAGAACTGTGGTCACAGGGCAGGCTGCTACTCCATACACTGGTGAGACCAACACCTGAGTGCAGAGAATCGCCACATACCAAAGACGAAGCCCAAGCACGGAAGCTCTGCAGAAAGCAGCACCAGAGCAGAGAAACTGAAACTGTAATGGATGAATTGCTGGAGGCTTAGTGTGGGCAAGTTTGAAACTAAAACACCAGGTGTCCACTCTTAGGGAAGACCTCAAACTTTTGTGAGTTTTACCTCCAAGAGCCCTACCAGGAAGATCAGAGGAAAATCCCACCATACTTCCAGAACTGGGAGGAGTGTTGGGGGAAGTCATTGAGATGTGACCACCAATCAACCTAAAGTGGAACTGGGCACTTGAAGATTCCCACCCATCCCTGTCCTTTGGAATGTGTGTTCCACTTGCTTTCTGTGTTCCCAGAAGCTGCCCCAAGGAAGGATACAGCCCAGAGAAAGAAATGCACTGTTGAGACTACCTGGATGGTATGCACAACTGCACCCAGTTAAGGCATCTGTAAAAACTTTAAGATTCTGGTAGAGCAAGTGCAGAAATCTACTCATTTTGTGGCTGCCCAAGACAAGCCCTGTAAGTAGGTTTTCTTGCATGTGAAACCTGCCACCTACCAATCTGCAGGGCTCTGCCTCTCACTTTGCTCTTTCCCTGCCCCCCATGTATTGGGGGCTGGTTTCAGATTTCACCCAGGAAGCTCTCAAAGAAGCTGTAAATTAACAAAGGGAAATACATTAGAACACTCAGTTTTTAATAAGACCAGCTTTCAAAACAAAAAACAAAAATCTATTTTACCAGAGCCTACACAGCTGAGGTTTTACTGGAGCCTAGCCAACCTGAGGGAAGTGGAATACTCAACTGCAGCCCACTCTATCCTTCCTGTCCCACCTGAGGGGACAGTGGATCCGAGAAGCACTTGAAACAGTCACAGCACAGGCTCACTGAAAGACCGAGACCTAATCATGAGTTGAGAGAATGTTCCCCTTCCCACACATCTTACAAGGACATCAGTAGGGCTCCTGTGTGATAAAGGGAGGCAAAACCAAAAAAAAAAAAAGAAAAGAAAATCAGGGGAAGTTTAGCCTCTGACACAGCCACAACAAACATGGAACAAAGTCTAACTCTTTTTAAATATAAAGCCTCACACTAATGGCCTACTTAACTCAGTTCCTTTTATCCACTACATCATGTCAGGCTTTCAACAGAAAATCACAAGGAAATCCAAAAAGACAAAAAACACTTTGAAGAGACAGAGCAAACATCAGACCAGACTCAGGTATGGCAGAGATGTGGGAATTATCAGACTATGAATTTAAAATAACTATGATTAATATGCTAAGGGATGTAATGGAAAAAAGAAGACAACATGAAAGAATAGATGAGCAATGTAAGCAGAGAGATGGAGATTCTAAAAAAGAATTGGAAGTTGGGGCAACTGGGTGGCTCAGTTATTAAGCATCTGTCTTCGGCTCAGGTCATGATCCCAGGGTCCTGCTCAGCAGGAAGCCTGCTTCTTGCTCTCCCACTCCCCCTGCTTGTGTTCTCTCTCTCACTGTGTCTCTGTGAAATAAGTAAGTAAAATATTTTTTTTTAAAGAAAAATTGGAAGTTAATGCTAGAAATAAAAAACACTGTAAAGAATTGAAGAATATCAGGCTTATCAACAGACTGATCACAGCCCAGGAAAGAATCAGTGAGCTTGAAGAAATGTCAATAGACACTTCTAAAACGGAAATACAAAGAGAAATACAGGTGATGAAAAGAACAGAATATCTAAGAATGGTGGAATAATTTTAAAAGGTGTAATATACACATAATGGAAATACAAGAAAAAAATAAAGGAAAGAAGAAATATTTGAAGTAATAATGACTGAGAATTTTCCAAAATTAGTGACAGCTAATTCCCATTAGTGACCAAACTACTGATCTGAAAACATCAAGCTCAGATAGCATCAAGGCTCAGAAAACATCACACAAAAATAAATACACAAAAAAAAAATCTATACCTACACATATCTTATTCAAACTGTTAAAAATCAAAGACAAAGAGAGAATCTTAAAGGAGATACAGGGAAAAAGCACTTTACCTATATAAGAGAAAGATTAAGTATTATACTGGACCTCTCTTCAGAAACCATGTAAGCAAAAGGAGAGTAGTGTGAAAAATTTAAAGCATTGAAAAGAAAAGAAAAGAAAACCCACCAACCTAGAATTCTGTACTAGAATAATTTTTCCTTTTTTTTCCCGATGATTTTATTTATTTGCAGTCAAACGCTCTACCACTGAGCTATACCCCTGAAGATTTTATTTATTTATTTGACAGACAGAGATCACAGTAGGCAGAGAAGCAGGCAGAGAGAGAGAGGAGGAAGCAGGCTCACCACTGAGCAGAGAGCCCAATGTGGGGCTCAATCCAAGGAACCCAGGATCATGACCTGAGCTGAAGCAGAGGCTTTAACCCACTGAGCCACCCAAGCACCCTAGAAGAATTATTCTTAAGAAGTGAAAGAGAGGGGCGCCTACCATATCATATTAGCATGGATTTCACATATGATGTTGAACAGAAGTTGGGATAAAATCATCCTCTTGGGGCGCCTGGGTGGCTCAGTGGGTTAAGCCGCTGCCTTCGGCTCAGGTCATGATCTCAGGGTCCTGGGATCGAGCCTCACATCGGGCTCTCTGCTCAGCGGGGAACCTGCTTCCTCCTCTCTCTCTCTGCCTGCCTCTATGCCTACTTGTGATCTCTCTCTGTCAAATAAATAAATAAAATCTTTTAAAAAAATCATCCTCTTAATGTTTGGTAGAATTAATTGTATTAATTTCTGCTCTAATTTTTTCAAAGTAATCTCTACACCCAACTTGGGACAATATGGTAAGAAAAGGAAATAAAGTATACAGATTAGGAAGGAAGAAATAAAACTATTTTTATTTGCAGATGACATGATTATCCATGTGGAAAATCCCAAAGGATCAACTAACTAACTCCTAGAATGAATAAGCAATGGCAAGGTTGAAAGATGCAAGATTAAAGATACAAAATACTAGAGTGCCTGGGTGGCTCAGTGGGTTAAAGTATCTGCCTTCCACTCAGGTCATGATCCCAGGATCTTGGGATCAAGCCCCACGTCGGGCTCCCTGCTCAGTGGGTAGCCCTCTTCTCCCTCTTCCCCTGCCTACAGCTCCCCCTGCTTGTGTGCTCTCTCTCTGTGTCAAATAAATAAATAAAAATCTTTAAAAGAAAAGATACAAGATTAATATATGTCAGTTGTTTTCCTAAATACTAACAATGAACAGTTGGAAATTGAAATTAAAAACCCAATACCGGGTGCCTGGGTGGCTCAGTGGGTTAAGCCGCTGCCTTCTGCTCAGGTCATGATCTCAGGGTCCTGGGATCGAGTCCCGCATCGGGCTCTCTGCTCAGCAGGGAGCCTGCTTCCTCCTCTCTCTCTCTACCTGACTCTCTGCCTGCTTGTAATCTCTCTCTGTCAAATAAATAAATAAAATCTTTTAAAAAAAAATAAAAAAAATAAAAACCCAATACCATTTACATTAGCTAATGAAATAGTAAGTATACATCTAGTAAAATATGTACAAGATCTGTATGAAGAATACTAAAAAATGCTGATGAAAGAAATCAAAGATCTAAATAAATGGAGTGATATTACATGGATAGGAAAACACAATATTGTCAATATTCCAGTTCTTCCCAATATCATCTATAGATTCAGTTCCAATCAAAATCCTAGGACATTATTTTGTGGCTATTGACAAACTGATTCTAAAGTGTATATGGAGATGCAAAAGACCCATAATAGCCAATATAACAGAAAAGAACAAGGTTGGAGGACTGACACTACCCAACTTCAAGACCTACATAAAGCTACAATAATAAAGACAATGTGATATTGGTGAAAGAATAAAAAAGTATTTTGATGAAACAAAATAGAGAACCCAGAGATAGATCCTCACAATATCCACTGACCTTTGACAAAAGGAGCAAAGGGAATATGATGGAGAAAGTCTTTCAACAAATAGTGCTAGAACATAAGAATAAGAAATTATTAATAACAATTTTTAAAAAGGCCTCTCCATCTGGAAATTAAATAACCTTCTATCAAATTCCTTGAGCATAGTATCTGCCTGGCTCAGTAGGCTAAAATCTGCCTTCAGCTCAGGTCCTGATGGGATTGAGCCCTGTGTTGGGCCCCCTGTCAGCAGAGAGTCTGGTTCTCCCTCTCCCTCTGCCTGCTGCTCTGCCTACTTGTGTTCTCTCTCTCTTTCCGTGAAATAAAATCTTAAAAAAAAAAAAAACCTCCTTGTGCAAACAGGAAAATTCAAGCCAAAATTATGAATTTTTAAGAAAAAATAATAATGAAAACTAATAGTATAATATATCAAATTCATTTAAAGTAGTGATCAGAAGAAACTTGAACAAATGAAAGAACTTCAGTTCTCAGCTCAAAGAGAAATTAATACAGCAAAGAATCAAGAAACAATAGATTCATTAGTAAATTGAAATCCAGGTTTCTTGGGGGAAAAATGAACAAAACAGACAAACTGCTACTTACATTTACTCAAGAAAAAAAGGGAGAAAGTATAAATATGCAAAATAGGAAATATTAAGTGGGGAAATAACCATTGAAACAGAAGATATTTTTAAAATACTAAAGGATATTTTCTCAGGCCTCTATGAAAATACTGAAAACCTATATGAAGTGGATAACTTCTTATGAAAATACAGTTTGTCAAAACTGATCCCATTAGAGATGTAGACAGTTCAAACAGACTAATTTCCTAGAAGTAGAAAAAATTATCAAGGAACTTCCACATTAAAAAAGAACCAAGTCTTCAAGTTTTCACAGGATTATTCTACCAAATCTTTAAAGACTAGAGAGTCACAGTGCTTTACACATTTTTCAGAACATTGAAAATAAAGGAAAATTTCTTAACTTTTTTTTAAACTCTTTTTATAAAAGAGGAATACTACCAAAACCTGATTAAGACAGTAAAAAAAAAAAGATTATAAATATCATTTATGAATATTGATGAAAACATTCTAAATAAAATACTAGTGAATAGAATCCAACATGACATTATAAAAATGATACAACATAACCAGGTGGGATTTATTCCAGGAATACAAGGTTGATTAAATATTAATAAATGAATACAATGTATTTATAGATTTAAGAAGAAGAATTAAATTTATTTCCACAAATGCTGGAAAAGCTTTTGACAAAATTTATCACCCAAAACTCATTAAAAACACCCAAGAAAATAGAAACTGGTGGATACTTTCTTAATATGTAAATAGACACATGTGCATGGCAAACACACACACACACAAACTTTTGTGCTACAACCAGCATCTCATTTAATGGGGAAACACTAGGAACTTTCCACTAAGATCAGGAACAAGGCAAGTTTGCCCACCATCTCCACTGCTTTTCAACATTATACTGGCAACACTTGCCAGTAAAGACAAGAGACTCAATTATAGACATGAAATTTGTTAAAGAAAAGTAGAACTATCTCTATTTTGTAGATAATAGGAATGTATCTAGAAACCCCCAGGGTATTAGCGATAAAACTACCACTTCAAAAATTAGCAGGCTATCAAATTAGCATATAGAAATCTTCAGCCGGTGGGGCACCTGGCTGGCTCATTCCTTAAGTGTCTGTCTTTTGCTCTGGTCATGATCTCAAGGTCCTGGGATCAAGCCCTGCATCCAGCTCCCTGCTCAGTAGAGAGCTTGCTTCTCCCTCTCCCTCTGTCTGTGCTCCCCCTGCTTATATGCTTGCTCTCTGTCTCTGTCTCTCTCTCTCTCTCTGTCAAATAAATAAATAAAAATCTTAAAAAAAAAAGAAATCAATAGCTTCCAACCTATACAAACAATAAGCAATAAGAACATATAATATAGAAAATCCCACTTATATGACAAGAAAATAAATGACTTAGGAGTAAACATAATAAATATTTAAAAACTACATGAGGAAATTTTTAAAAATATAAGAGTAGACTTGAACAAATGGAGAAACATTTATTGTTCTTGAGTATAATGACTCAGTATTATAAAAACATCAGGTCTCCCTAAATTAGTTTATAAATTTAATACAAGCCCAAGAAAGACACTAACAAGTTTTTTTAAATGGAATATACAAGTTGATGCTGAATTTCATATGGAAAAATAAACATGTAAATCAAGAATACCAAGGAAAACACTAATAGAAAGTGATATAAGGAGACTAGCCCTATAAATCATTAAAGCATGCGATAAAATTTCTATAATTAGTAAGTGTGGTGCTAACACAGGAATAGACAAGCAAGTCTATCATTGCTTATCAAGTCTAGCACGGAAAAACCAGAAATAATTTCAAGTACATATTAAGCTTTAGTATATGATATAGGTAGAAACTCAAATCATTGGGACAAAAATTGACTTTTTAATAAATGATGTCGTAATAAATGGTTAGCCATTTGGGAAAAAATAATATTGAGCCTTACCCCAAACTATTCAAGAATAAACTTCACACCCTAATGTTTATAGTAGCAATGTCCACAATAGCCAAACAATGGAAAGAACCTAGATGTCCATCAACAGATGAATGGATAAAGAAGATGTGAGATATATATATATAAATTAATATATATAATATATATATATATATGAAGATGTGATATAGATAGATAGATAGATCTCTATATACATAAATACATTGCAGCCCTCAAAAAAAAAATAACAACAACAATGAAATCTTGCCATTTGCAACAACATGAATGGAACTAGAGAGTATTATACTAAGCAAAACAAGTCAGAGAAGGACAATTATCATATGATGTCTCTGATATGAAGATTTTGAGAAGCAGGGCAGGGGGGCGTGGGGGGTAGGGAGGGAAAAAATGAAACAAGATGGGATCAGGAGGGAGACAAACCATAAAAGACTCAATCTCAGGAAACAAACTGAAGTTTGCTGGGGGTTGGACATTGGGTAGGATATGTGCTATGGTGAGTATTGTGAACTGTATAAAATTGATTCACAGACCTGTATCCCTGAAGCAAATAATACATTATATATTAATTAAATAAAATTTTAAAAAGAATAAACTGAATCCATATAAGTATTAGGAGAAAACTAGATGAATAGCCTGCATATAAAAAAAAGTCTTTCTAACTATGATTTGAAATCCAGATTCACTAAATGCACTAAATGATTGATATATTTTATTAAAGCAAAAACTGTGGTTTTGCATGGCAAACATCACCATAAACAAAGTCATAAGACCATCAGCACCCTGGGAGAAAATATTTGCAACATATATTATTACAGAGCAAGGACCAATATGCCAATATGTAAGTAACTTAAAATTGAGGGGAAAGAAGGAGGGGGAAAAAATAAGGAAAAACTGGCAGAAGATGGGAACTGTCAATTTAAAATTTTTATGTGGGGATGCCTGGGTGGCTCAGTGGGTTGGGCCTCTGCCTTCGGCTCAGGTCATGATCTCAGGGTCCTGGGATCAAGCCCCACATCGGGCTCTCTGCTCAGCGGAAAGCCTGCTTCCCACTCTCTCTCTGCCTGCCTCTTTGCTTACTTGAGATCTCTCTCTCTCTCTGTCAAATAAAAAATAAATAAATAAATAAATAAAATTTTTATTGGAAAATTTATACGTGAAAAGATTTTCAACCACACTCATAAGAGAAAAACAAATTAAAGGTTCATTAAAATTCCATATCTCACCTACCACAGTGGCGAAATTTTAAAATTATAATTCATCCTGATGATAAGGCAGTGGATAAACAAGCATCTCATACTTTGCTGGAGGGAATGTGAATTCGTACATCCATCACAAAGGGTAATTTGGGAGTATCCAACAAAACTACTTTGCCTTTACCTTTTGAATTAGCCATCCCATTTCTAAGAATTTTTCCTGAAGATATGCTTCCAACAATAAGAAAATATATTGCCCAATGTTTATTATTGAAGCATTACTTGAAATTTCAGAATATTTTCAGTAATCTAAATGCCAAATAAGAGACAGTTGTCTTCATCTGCTCTGGCTATTATAATGAAATACCATAGACAGTGGCTCAGTTCTGAAAGAAGGGAGGGCCAAGCCGACCGGAAGTCCGGGGTGGACCTACTGTCAGTTGTTAAAAGAAGAAGAAGAAGAAGACGATGACGACAGAGGACGATCTCCATGAATTGATATGATTGTCCAGAATTTATTAAGTTAAAAAAAGAAAAAAATCAGGGGTGCCTGGCTGGCTCAGTCAAGAGATCATATGATTCTTTTTTTTTTTTAGAGCATATGATTCTTGATCTCAGGGTTGTAACTTCAAGCCTCACATTGGGTGTAGAGTTACTTAAATAAAAATTTTAAAAAGCAAAATGCAAAGGGTGATCTACAGTGTAGATCTACTATTGTGTAATAAAGAAGAAATAATAAGAAAGAAAGGAAAAAAAGAAAATATACATGTATTTACTCATTTGAGAAGGAAGCACATGCTAGATAAACTTTAAGTTTAGATGGATGGCTAGTGGGCATGTCAGGAAATGGATGGAAAAGCCAAAGGAAATTAAGGGGGCAGGGGAGTGAGAAAGACACTTCTCAGAATGTAATTTTTTACAAAGCCCAGACTTTTGGAATTATGTTAGTGTTTCACATATCAAAAAAAGAAAATAAGTAAAATCTACAAAGAGGGGGAAAATTTAATACAAATTAAAACTTAACAGCACTAATAAAAAAAAACTCCAAATGAGCCAAGCGGCATATCCAATGAATAATATAACCACACTGAAGGGAGATTAGGGAAAGAACCCAAATTATGCTTGAACACAGTATTAAGATGTATACTCTCAGGTCAAAGCCTTCAAATATCCCTGAACAGACAATGAATAATAATAATAATAATAATAGGGTTCTCTTCTACAGAGGTAAAAATTAACATCTCTGAAACTAACTTATGTACATTCTAGGACTGAGAAAATAGGAAAATAAATTATGTAAGATGGGAATCCGTTTTCTCACCATCAGAGAAGGGAGTTGTAAATATGAAAGCTAAAATAAACTCTGTGTGTTGAACTGGAATTTTATATAGGTATCAATGTGAATTCATAGGGAGATAAGTAGGTAGGTGGAAGGAAGGAAGGAAAGAAAGAAAGGATAGGAGGAGGAGGGGAAGACGGTGGGGGAAGGAGAGATAGATATTAGACACCACTGAAATGGATATAGATGTATAAGGGTGTATATCCACTCATATAATGCTATTTTATCATGAATCAGGCTCTCCATGATGAGTTTAGTTTTAACTAGGTTGTCTGTTCCATTCCATTGGTGTATTTTTCCATTCCTGTGCCTACAGCATTCTTCTTGCAAATTATCTTTAATCTTTTGTTTATTTTTTGACATTTTACAATTAGTCTGTAAACTTCCATGGAAGTCCTGGTTAAGAACAAGTTTTTAGTTTTGTTGTTTTTCTGCATTGTTTCTCATCTCATTGATTTTCTGCCTTTTTTCTTTAAGATTTTATTTATGTATTTGACTGAGAGAGACACAGCGAGAGAGGGAACACAAGGAAGGGAAGGAGGGGGAGAAGCAGGCCTCCTGCTGAGCAGGGAGCCCAATGTGGGATGGATTCCAGGACCCGGGGATCATGACCTGAGCCAAAGGCAGATGCCTAACGACCAAGCCACCCAGGTACCCCTCTGCTTTGAGAAAAAAAAAAAAAAAAATTCTTTTGCTTCCTTTGTGTTTTGTTTGCTCTTTCTTTTCCAGTTTCTTAAAATGGAAGCTGAGTTCATTGATTTAAGATCTTTCTTCATTTCTATTATAGTTCAGTGATGCTATACATTTCCCTCTAAGAACTGGATTGACTGTATGTCCCAACTTTTGATATCCTGGGTTCAGTTATGTCATGGTCAAACTCCCTTTTGAGGTATAGCTACAAGAGAAGACACAGGACAGGTTTATTATACTCACAGGTCATAGAAACGCAAGGCATGGTACACCATGCCACACAGGACCCCCTGGGGAAGCCTCAGGGTGGTCACCAGACAGATAGCAGGAGTTGAGGGGTGGGGCTGGGGCTAGAATCTTTTCTAGAGTTTCTGTGAAACAGGTAAGGCAAGGCAGGATAAACACTTCAGAGCTGGCTAATTTGAATAATCTCAGTGGGCTCTAAATTAGAGAGATAGTCCCTAGTTGTCCACATCTGGCTCTGGTATGATTAATATTACCTCTTCAGGTGTCTGGGCCAGATAGAGGAGGGATGGCTCTGGATTTGTTAGTCAGCAGATCAAAGACATGCTCCTGGCTGGACCCTTTGCTGTCCCCAGAACTGGCTCGTCCCCAGGAGGACCAGTCAATTCCCAGCCAGAAAGGTTAAGATACCAAACATTGTAATATACAGAAATACAAAAATATGAACAACATGGTTTTCATTTTCACTCAGTTCAAAAATACTAAACTCCCTTTTGAGGTTTTTAATTTATAATCGCACTATTGGTTTCAAATATTTGGGGTGTTTCCCAGAGATCTTTCTTTTATTGATTTTTAATTTAATTCCAATGTGATCACAGAACATAGTCAGTATGACTTGTATCCTTTTGAGTTTATTGAGAACTGCTATATGGCCCAGATGAAATCTGTCTTAGCAAATGATCTGTCTTAACTTGAGAAGAATATATATTCTGCTGTTAGTGGGTGATATTCTGGAAGTGTCAATTAGGTCAAGTTGGTGAATAGTGTTGTCTTCTGTGTCTCAACTGATTTTTAGTCTACTTACTCTACCAATTATTGAAAGAAAGCTATTAAAATCTCTGAATATAAATGTAAACTTGTCCTATTCCTTCTTGCAGGACTACCAACTTTTGCTTCATGTATTTTTGAACCGTTACTGAGGACAAAAATATTTAGAGTTATTCCCTCTTTATGAATTGAATTATTTATCATTATAAAATGATGCTTTTTATCTGGGTAATAGTCTATGCTCTGAAGTCTACTTCACCCAGTATTAGTATAGTACCCCAGCTTGCTTTTGCTTAGTGTTAAGGCAGTATATGTTTTTCCATTCTTTTACTTCAAACCTATTTGCATCCTAATATTTCATCCTCTAGGCAGCATAATTTGGTTCTCGTTCTCAGAATCGGACACTCACTACCTTTTAATTGAGGCTGTTCAGACCATTTCCTATTTATTCTCGATTATTCGCATCTGCCTCTTATTTCCCTTGTTCACCTTTCTTAGGGTTCAGTATTTTTCATGAATCCATTGTAGCTCCTATGTTGGCTTATCAGCCATAATTCCTTGCTGTGCTATTTTAGTGGCTACTTCAGAGGTTGCTTTAACTTATCACAGACTACTTCCAAGTAATATTGTACTGCTTTATGTATAATACAAGTACACAATAGTATACTTCCATTTCCATCCCCTTGGCTTCTGTGCTATGGTTATATATTTTATTTTTATAAACTCCACATTATTGTTGCTTTTTAAGTTATTTTTATTGCAATGAAATATAACATAAAGCTTGCCATTTTAACTGCTTTTTTTTTTTTTTTTTTTTTTTTTTTAGATTTTACTTATTTATTTGGGAGCAAGAATGAGTGGTGGGGAAGGGCAGAGGAGAGAGAGAAGTAGACTTCCTGCTGAGCAGAGAGCCCAATGCCGGGCTCTATCTCAGGACCCTGAGATCAAGACCTGACCTGAAGGTAGATGCTTAACCAACTGAGCCACGAAGGTGCCCCTTGAACCACTTTTAAGTGCATAGTTCAGTGGCATTAATTATAGTCATATTGTTGCACAACAATGACCACTATCTATGTCTCCAGAACTCTGCAATAAATTCTTTAGAGATGTAAAAAGTAAGAAAATCTTTCATATTCACTAATGTTTGCAGTGCTCTTCCTTCTTTTGCACAGACACAGATTTCCAACTAATATTATTTTCCTTTCTTTGGAAGAACTTCCTTAAACACAACTTGTAGTGTAGGTTTGCTAGTGATGAATTCTTTCTGCAGTCATCTTTATCTGTGTTCCCCGTAAATAATAACATATCCTCTTTCTGGCTTCTTTCTAAGATTTTTTTTTATTACTGGTTTTAAGCAATTTGATTTTGATGTATTCTGGGTGTTGTTTCCTTTTGTATCCTGGGTGCTTGGAGTTCATTTTGTTTCTTGTTACTAGGGGCTTACATTTTGCATCAAGTTTAGAAAAACTTCAGCCATTATGTATATTCAAGAACCCTTTATTCTGTCTTCTCTTCTCCCTCTTCTGCTGCCAGGATTCTGAATAGATGTACCTGAAGTTGCCTCATGGCTCACAGATGCTCTGCTCATTTGTTTCAGTCTTTTTCCTGTTTCATTTTGGGCACTTAAGTTGGTGTATTTTCAAGTTCACAAATCTTTCCTTCACAATATCTGATCTCCAATAATCACACTGTTTCAGCTATCAGTTGCTGTTGGGAGAGGCTGAGAATTTTTTTTTTTAAGATTTTATTTATTTGACAGACAGAGATCACAAGAAGGCAGAGAGGCAGGCATAGAGAGAGAGGAGGAAGCAGGCTCCCCGCTGAGCAAAGAGCCCGATACGGGGCTTGATCCCAGGACCCCGGGATCATGACCTGAGCTGAAGGCAGAGGCTTTAAAAACCCACTGAGCCACCCAGGCGCCCCAGCTGAGAATTTTTTAAACCATCAAGAAATGGCTCCTCTTTAAAACAGTTTTGTCCTCCATATGCATCTTACTACTTAAGGAGCAAGAGCAAATCAGGGGGCACCTTGAACGCTGTTTGCAAATCTTGCAAACCTAGATCAAAAAGTTCATTAAAATGCTCTGCTCTCCACAGAACCACAGACAATAGCCAGTATAGTCACTGTATAAGAGATCCCTGTTGTTTCCAATACCATGTCCCTCACTTTTTTTTGTTGTTGTTGTTTTGGAAGATTTTATTTATTTGTCAGCAAGAGTGAGCACAGGCAGAGTGGCAGGCAGAGGCAGAGGGAGAAGCAGGCTCCCCACCGAGCAAGGAGGCCAATGTGGGACTCGATCCCAGGATGCTAGAATTGTGACCTGAGCCAAAGGCAGCCGCTTAACCAACTGAACCACCCAGGCATCCCCCTCACTTTCTTTTGAGCACTCACTGGTATAGTCCAGATTTTTACTAATAGTCCGTTGAAGGCAATTTAGGTGTGCTCTAACATGTACCTCCAAAGCCCAGCAGCCTCTGCCCACTTCCTAGTTTCAAAGCTACATCCACCACTCCTGGGTATCTGCTACAGCAGCATCTCACCCTGTGTACCACCCTTGGTAACCATTCCATTGCCATGTTGACCTGTTAACTATACGCAGCCAGGACCACTATCCATCCCCAGAACCTAGCAATTAATTCTGCTTAAAAAAAAAAAAAAAGAAAAAAAAAAGACATAAATAATAGGAAAGTTTTTAAATTTAAAATTCAGTGGCTTAAAATGACATTTACTATCTCATAGTTTCTGTGCCTCAGGAATCCAGGAGTCTAGGGCCTCACCGGGATCCTCTGCTTCAGGGTTTTTCACAGGCTGTAATCAGGGCTAGGTTAGGGGTACAGCCATCTTAAGATTCAACTGGGGATGATCCGTTTCCAAGCTTCTTCATGGGGCCATTGGCAGGATTCAGTCCCTCCTGGGCTGTCAAGCTGGCCCCCCCACCACACCCACTCCATTCCTTGTTGTGTGGGACTCTCCACAGGGCAGTGTGCTTGATCAAAGCAAGCAAAGGAGAAGTGTCAGAGAGATTACAGAAACAAGACAGAAGTCAAAGTCTTTTGTAACCTGATCCTGGAAGGGATAGCCATCTCTTCTGATAGATTTTATCCATTAGAAGCAAGTCTGTACTTCTAGATCACCTTTAAGGGACGAGATTATACCAGAACCTGAATGCCAGAGGTAGGATATTTGGGAGCCATTTCAGAAGCTGCCCAAGATACCCATAAAGTAGATTTTTCATTTTAGACATTGTAGTTTTAATCTCTAAAAGTCTGACATGGGTTTTCTCATCTTCTGTGTCAACATGTTAAATTTTTCTGGCTTTGTAAGCATCTGAAACATGGTTACAACTTTTAATAGCCTGTGTACTAATTGTATCAACTGGGTTATTTCTGGATCCATTTTATTTCCCTTTTCTTTATGTGTTGTTTTACTGGCTCCTTATTTGCCTGGTAATTTCTTTCTTTTTTTTTTTAAAGAGAGAGCAAGCATACATGAGCCAGCAGAGAGGGGAGGGGAAAGGGAGGGGCAGAGAGAGGGAAAGATTCTTAAGTAGACTCCACACCCAGCACGAAGCAGCACAGAGCCTGATACAGTCTACATCTCACCACCCTGAGACCATGACCTGAGCTGAAATCAAGAGTTGGATGCTTCATCGATTGAGCCAACAGGCTCCCCAACTGCCTGGTGATTTCTGATTGGATATCAGGCATCAGGAATTTTACCTTATTGGTTGCAGGGTATTTTCTTATTGCAGCAGTTAGCTTTGTTCTGGGACACAGTTAAGTTACGTGCGAACAGTTTGGTCCTTTTGGGTCTGGCTTTTAAACTTTCTTAGAACTGAGGCAGCCTTACTTTAGTTCTCACTTCACACACTGCTGACACAGAGCCTTGCTCCACGTTCTACTAGATGCCCTGTGAATGATGAGGTTTCTCACTCTGGCTGACAGGAACAGAACCAACCAGGCCCCACATAAGCTCCCCCAATCCTTTCACACGGCTTTTTTTTTTTTTTTTAAAGATTTCATTTATTTATTTGACAAGAGATTACAAGTACGCGGAGAGGCAGGCAGAGAGAGAGGATGAAGAAGGCTTCCTGCTGAGCAGCGAGCCTGATGCCGGGCTCGATCCCTGGACCCCGGGATCATGACCTGAGCCAAAGGCAGAGACTTTCACCCACTGAGCCACCCAGGTGCCCCTCACGTGGCTTCTTATATGCCCGTGCTGACCAGTGCTTGGTGTGAGACTCAGGGGACCATAAGGAAATCTCTGTAGTTCTTCGTGTAACTCTCCTCTTTGGTACTTTATCCTGCTGATGCTGTTTGCCATGGGTGTGAGGGCTGGCTCAGGGCCAAAGCAGGAGGAAGGGTTAGTGGGGTAGATGGTTACCAGTAGGGGTTTCACTCAATAAGCAGACAGGGGTCATAGTGCTCTTTTTAAGTCCACAAACTTTACGTTTTTAAGAAGTGTTTAAAGATTTTTAATTTTTCTTAAGTCCATAAACTCTTTTAAGAATCCAATTCAATAGTCACTAGGCACCTACTATACACCAGCTCTAAGGTACAGACAGAACTCAGACTAATAGGTGCAAATATAAAAAATGAAGAAAACCAACACCATAAAGGACATAGCACAGCAGAGGCAAAAAATGGGAACGTGGAAGATCTGTGTCTGGCCTTGTCACAGGCAAACAAAGGGGGCATCTTCAAGTCTTGTCCAAGTCATATGTGAGAAGGCTGCTCTCTATAGTAAGCACTTTTCCAGAACACACAAAAAAAATGGAGGATTTCTTTTACAGTCCATTTTCTAGATCACAGGGCTTGGGTAAAAGTCCACATTATCAGTAGACAGATTACAGAACAAGAAAACAGTGAGAACCAAGGGCAGAAATGTGAAGATACAAGAAGTATTTGGTATTGAGTATCTCAAGCAGAAAGGTGTAACAGGAGATAAGAATCTGGAAATAATACTGGTTGTGATCAAGTCTCAGACATTTGGGTACCAGCCCATTAGGGTGAGTAATGAGCAGCCCTACAGGCCTTAGTGCATACGTGCCTGAGCGCAGACCTCAGATCTGGCTGCTCCAGGCCATTTCTGGGGTTTGCAAAGAGCAGCTAGCTGCTGGCCAGACTATGAGTGTTTGGTCCCAAAAGTCAGCTCAGAGAAGTAGAATTTGGGTAAGGTGGCTCTTGCTGCAAAGCACTCCTGATCAAATAGGTACTGTCTTCCCATGCCTGGTCTGCAGCTGCTTCACAGAACAGCCGTCGAGGTGTGTCTGATGACAGGAAACAGAATGCTGCTGCTGCTGCGGAGCCCCAGGGGGGTGGTGGGAAGGTGGGCAGGGACTCCAAATTTAGAGGCCTTATTTACTTAGCACAGGCTTTCAACACTCCCCAGGTGCAAGTACCATGGCCTATTAGGATAAGCCTCCTCCTCAAAATAACAAGTTATTCTTTGTGACCTATATATGCCTGTGTGTCTCTCTTTTATGAAACATTCCTGCCTTTTCTTTCCCTCTTTTCTTTCATGCGCAGAACAAGAGAGAAAGAGATGTTTCTCAGAATAAAGGAACTAACTATTAAAGACCCAAGAACATCACACTGCTATTCGAAAAGGAACCCAGCCTCCCAACAATATCAAAAATGAATCTGGGGAAGAAGTAAGAGGTCACTCTCTTGGAGAAGCCCAACTGTAGGACCTGTGTGCACGGTAGCTTCCTAGGCGTGGATGGCTTTCAGGTGACCGAGAGGACCTGCACACAGAGGTGCCTAGCATGGAAGGCACAGAGGCTAAACAGTGAATAGGCAGCTCTAGCTCTTCCCTCTCTCTGAGCCTTGGCCCTGTCCATGCCTCAACACCAAGAAGCAAATCTTCTTTATCTTGGGGTGTGTCTCCCCAGTAGAGCTCCTCAGAGATGGGCCCCATCTTATACCTCAATCCCTGCTACAAAAAGGGCCTGTGACAAGGCAGAACACCTGTAAGCAAGAGTGGTCAAATTCTCCACTTCTATTTATTTAGAATATTAAGATAAATACATCTTAAATATTACAAATACTTATATACAGGAATGACCACTGCCCATGATTGAAAAGAGGTCTGGGGGGGAAAAAAAAACAAAAATAGAGTTTCCCAACTTTCTTTAAGCCCTGGATGACCCATGAAGACAGAACCAAGGTCTTGATCCATTTTCCTCAACACAGTTAACAAACATTGCCTCTAGATCACTATGGCCAATGCTAGAGCAAAGAATAAGGATGTGGAAAATCCCTATCTGATGTTGGTACCAAGGACCCAGCCCTCATCCATGTGACCCTATGGATGTCATTTCCTGAAGCGCTTGAAAAGCGGGTGCACGTGTTTCGTGGAAGCCTTGCTCCGAGCCGAATGGTACTCCATGTACACGGTGTCGTCAGCCCCAGACATGGAGCTCATGGTGCCAAAGCGCCGAGATACCTGCAGGGGAACCCAGCCCACGGTTAGCTTCCAAGGGAAAAGACACTCCTTTTATCACATTTATAATCCTAATAAGTTCTGTAATGTTTTTAAGTCTAATAAATACTAATTTTTTAAGAACATTTATTGACCCCTATTGTGTCTCAGGCATTGTATACATATTTACATGTGTTAATTCATCCAATCCTCACAATTATTGTAATCCCCATCTTACAGATGAGGAAACTGAGGCACTAAGAGATGAAGTAACTTGTCCAAGATCACACAGCTCTTTAAGAGATGCGACTTGAACCCAGGCAGCTGGCTTCAGATTCCCTATTCTTAACCACAATGCTACTCTGCCTCTCTTAATGCCAATTTATAAAAAGAATTTTTCAACAAGGGCATCAGTCCCCCAACACCTTAAGGCTCTACCATTAGGCTCTGAATCATGTGGAAATCCAGAAAGCCCTGGGCATGAATCTTGGCTCTATCTCTTGCTGGATGACTTTGGACAAACACTGAATGTCTGAGCCTCAGTGAACTCATCTGTAAGATGGAGATAGCCTCACCCATCTTGATATAAGTGGTGTGAACAGATATCACACAGGCAATGGTCTGACCCAGAGCCTGGCACACTACTTGTACCAGATTACAAGCCAAGTATGCTGACAGGCACTGATTAATTCCTTCAACAGCCTGACATTAGGTGACTCACTGGTTGGTAGGAATGGCTTTAGCACACAGAGGCAAGAAATTTCCCTGAAGCATCCATCCACGGAAAGTGCCCAGAGGGGGGTCCAGCCCCCACATTTGGGAGAATGGCCTCCGGCTGGAAGAAAAGCAGCACTTCCCGGGGGACGCACGTCCCCCGGGAAGTGCTGCTTTTCTTTCTTTGTCCCAACCATTGCTCACCTTTTGGCTCTAATATCAATTTAATTTGTTTCCAAAGAACTGACTAAACTGTACTTTTCTCTTGGAAGGGCTAATCAGAACTGCCATAATGGTACTTTCATTAATTATACCACATTATATTGGCCTGGCACATGGTAGGCATTCAGTAAGTATTTGCAGAATAAATGGATAATTCACTATCTTCAGAGAACTCTAAAGGTTTCAAGATAAACAAACTACAATGTGAGCTCATCCTCAGACCCACCTTACAGGCTGGAAGGCTCAGCTCTATAACTGGGAGCTAGAGCTGAAGTGACCTGCCCAAGGCCCCAGATGACGGGCCCAGGCTGCAACACCTCCTCCCACAGCCACCCTGGTGTAAGCCTGGGGCCACCTGCGATATTCTGGGTTGCAACCTCAAGGAATTAACAAAACTTAGACCAGACTGTGAGGGGAACGGAGCAGGAGGCCAGCTACAGCCACCGTGGACTTGACCATGTTAAACAATATGTAAGGAAGGAAGGATTTGCACCAAAACGCTAATGGGGGCTGTTTCTGTTACTCTCTTCTCTGCAGCTTCCTGGGTTTTCCAAGTTTTTACAAAGGTCACACAGGTGCACGTGCACTCACACACAACTAAGTACATGCGTGTACATAAGACTCCTGTCCTTTGGGAGTACTGACACCTGCAACCTCACCCATTCACTCACCTGGCTGGATCTGGAGCCAAATTCTCCTGCCACCACCTCTTCCTCAGCATCCAGGTCAGTGGCTGCCAGGACTTTCTGTAAGAGCTGCTGCTGCTCTTCTCTCGTGGAAAATGCCAGCTCCTCGTCCTCCATGCCAGCAAGCTTTGTGATCACCTGTAGAGCCGAAAGCCACAGGCCCCATGTCCCCTTTTGTTTTCCCTCTGTTAGGCCCAGCTGAGCAGGTGACTAACAACGGAGAGCTCCTCCCTGGCACTCCAGAGACCAGCTTCGGAGCCATCTGAGACAATGAGCTTAACTACTAACTGTAGGGCAGGAGAGGGGAAGGAAATTCCAGAGAAAACTACTCTTCAAACAGCAGATACATGATCACTTACAACAGATCAACAGGAGCCTCAGCAACTCTAAAATGTCCCTTCTGGCAGTTTTCCATCTTGCACCAGATAAAGGAAGGGACCAAAGACTGACAGGCACAGCCTGTTAGGGGTCTTCTGCCTCCTGGGCTTGGCAGCCAGGGCTTCCAGCGGGAGGGAACACTTAGAAATGGGAGCCTGTTGAGGTGGATTTACAAAATTTTTTCTAAGAGAGCAAGAGAACAGCATGGTGGAGATTTGGTTTACCTTTCTTGGGGGTTACTTACTACACTGCCTACATATCCCTGAAGAAAGCCTGGACTGATTGGTGTAGAGGAATTATTTTCCTCCCTTAAGTTCTTCTCGTCATTTTAATTAAAAGAAAAGTCCCAGAAGTAGGGATGTGGCTGAGCCCTTCAAGTTGCCACAGACCTGGAGTACAGATACCTGCCATGTCTACCCTGGCCCAGTCACTCCTCTGGGAACTGCAGGGTACTGATTCTAGGAACTCTAACCTGGCAGCTCTCGGTAAGCAGTGTTGAAGGCAAGGAAGGCAAGGGCAGCCATAAACAACACAGACAATCACATGCCCAAGGTGCCTTTCTGTCCAGCTCACCTTTCAAACAACCCAGAACACTCCTGGATTTGGTGCTTGTGTCATCCTTAACTCTCAAGGGATAAGGAGATATGAATGCTGCCACCATCGCATATTTTTTATAGGTACATAAAAAGGCATCATGCAAATCCTTTCAAATATGGCCAAATATCCTATTCTCCAGCTCAGCAGGAGAGGTCTGAAACTGTCACTGCTTCTGGCTAAGAAAAGAGGGGCTAGTCAGCCCTGACCTCTTGTCTATGGCTAATAATGGGAACTTACCAACACATATAAAAACACATAATCAAAAGCATCTGAAAAGGCAGCCTGTAGTCTTTTGTAAACCAATAACCTGGGAACCTGCATGTTCTAGGGGCGTCCTTTAGTTACCTGCCTCCAGCACCCCCATTCACTCCCACAAATAAAAATCTTTAGGGACACTAAGTCCTGACATAAACAGGAAGGAGAGCAAACACCTCTGCTGATGGAGGTCAGCCAAAGCTTCAGCATCTCCGAAGCTGTATAACCACCAGTTCGTCGCATGCGGACAGCTCCAGCGTGAGGCCCACTGAGGCCCTAGCTCACCAGCTGACTAAAGGAAGGGCTCTCCGAGGTACCTGGAGGGGAACCCCATCGCAGCCTTCCTCATACTACAAATCAGGTCTGTGAACAACAGGATATCCTAAAGCTTTGGCTGACAACCATTGCCAGTACAGGAAGTAACCCCAAGGGGCTCATGGCGGCACAGTGATGGCCATAGCTCCATGGCATCCCTAGTCCTGCGAGGCTAGCACTTTTCCCACTGACAACTAACATTCTTTTTGTAAGACAACTCTAAATGTTAACAAGTACACAATCCAAGCCCCTTGCTTCCGAGGCGCCACTCTTTGACCATTCACTGTGGGAAGCTGGGTGCAGGAAGGGACCCTGAACAATATTTTCCCTCAAAGTCCCTGGCAACTCATGCCGAGATAAAGGGAACCTGAGGCAGGGCTTCCAATGCCCTAATGTTCTGTGTCTGAGCTTTGTCCCACACTGGTGCCAATAGCAGTTCCTACTTCTCCTGGAGGCGTGGGTACTAAAAAGAGCCTTAGTTCTATTCTGACCAGAGATCAATTGAATACATACCTTAAAGCTATAACCCTGATCTACCAAAAACCTCTGCCTCTTGGTTGAATAAGCCATTTCCTGTGTGTCCTGGGACACCAATGAGTAGAAGAAGGCATTGTACTCCTCAGCAACCATCCCTTAAGAGAAGAAAGGAGAAAGGACAACATTAGCTGTTACAGTGCCAGGAACCGAGGGTCCAGGGCTCGAAAGTAAGTACAGCCAACCTCTGAACAACATGAGAGTTAGGGGCACCACATGTAACTTCTGACTCCCCCAAAACTTAACTACTCAGAGCCTACTGCTGACAGGCCTGCTTACCAATAACATAAACAGTTGATTGACTTGTATGTGTTACATACTATTTTTAGTATAAAATAAGCTAGAGAAAACATTATTAAGAAAACTGTAAAGAAAAGAAAATATACTTACTGCACTACAGTTATCAAAAAAATCCCTCACAGTCCAAACCCATGTTATTCAAGGGCTAACTGTAATGTAGTGGGAAAGCTTTGCAGGCAAGGGGCAAACAGCCCTGACTTTGTTTGGGCACTTCATCAAAATTAAAAACATTTGTGCTTAAAGGACACCACCATGAAAGTAAAAAGACAACCCACAGAATGGGAGAAGATATTTACAAAGCATGTACCTGATAGGGGATTTGTATTTGGACTATATATAAATCACATTACAAATCAACAATGAAAAAGCAAATGACCTAATTATAAAAAGGGCAAAGGATCTGAACAGACATTTCTCCAAAGAAAATCTACAAATGGCCAATAAGCCCATGGAAAGTGCCCAACATCATCAGTCATCATTTGGGAAATGCAAACCATAATCACAGTGAGGTACACCCTAGCCCTCCCTCAGATGGCCCGAAACAAAAGAGATAATTACACCAATTCTCAAGGATGTAGAGAAACTGGATTCCTCATACACTGCTGATAGAGTGTAAAATGGTACAGCTGTTTTGGAAGATAGTCTGGCAGATAATTAAAATGTTAAACAGAGAGCTAGCACAGCTGACCCAATAATCTACTCCTGGATATATACCCAACAGAACTAAAAACATATATTCACAAAAATTTGCATATGAATTTCACAGCAGCAGTATTCCTAAGAACTGAAAAGTAGAAACAACACAAGTGTCCATCAAAAGAAGAACAAACAAACAAGATGTGTGGTATGTCTGCTCAATGGAGGATTATTCAGCAATAAAAAGAGGGAAGTACTGGGGCACCTGGGTGGCTCAGCCAGTTAAGCAGCTGCCTTCAGCTCAGGTCAATCTTGGGGTCCCAGGATTGGGTTCCCTGCTCAAAGGAGAGTCTGCATCTTCCTCTCCCTCTGACCCCTCTCCCCATTTGTGTGTGCGCACTCTCTCTCTCTCATATAAATAAAAAAAAATCTTAAAAACTACATGCTACTATAGAGGACCCTTTTGAAAACATCACGGTAGTGAAAGAAGTCAGTCGCAAAGGACCCGGACTGCATGATTCTGCATGTATGCCATGTCTATAATGGGCACGTTTATCAAGGTAAAAACAGAGTCATGATTGCCTGCAGTTAGGGCTAGGAGACAAGGAGAAAGGCGTGACTGGCAGTGGGAAAGGGCTTCTTCTCTGCAGCGATGAGAATATTCTAAACACAACCTATGGTGATGGTTACACACTTTGCAATTATATTAAAAACCACTGGGGGCACCTGGGTGGCTCAGTTGGTTAAGGGTTCAATTTGGCTCAGGTCATGATCTCAGTCGGCATCTTGAGATGGAGCCCCAAGTCAGGCTCCACACTGGGTGTAGAGCCTCCTTACAATTCCTCCCTCTCCCTCTGCGCCTCCGCACCCGACTGCACACACACGCTCGAAAGAAAGTAAAGAAAGTAAAGAAAGAAAGAAAGTAAGTAAAGGGAAGGGAACAGAAAAGGAAAGTGAAGGGAAAAAACCACTGAATTATACCCTTCCAATGGATCAATTGTATGGTATGTGAACTCTATCTCGATAAAGTTATTAAGAAAAAAAAAACAGCTCAAAGAGAAAACCTAGGACAGAATTATCACAGAAATTAGGACAGAGAATACTGTACCCTATAAAAGCTGATGCCTCTGGACTATCTGCAGATTTTTGCTTCACAGTTCAACTGTCAGCACGTTCTTTATCTATGTACTGCCTCTGAATTCAACTGTTTCTTAGTCTTACAAGAGCTCAGAGATGCAAAGAAAGCAGCCAAATACCTTTTCTCAACGAGTATTAAAAAAAAAAAAATTCTACTCAAATTCAAAGTGGTTTTCAGGTTAGATTTGTTTCTTTTTTGGGAGGTGGTGAGTAAGGCATAAGTCAGGAATTATATTCCTTTCAGCTTATAAAAGCTGCAATTTACCCAACAGCTTCCTATATTCTGTTACATAAGGCTCACTCCTCACAAATGCCAGGTAAGACAGGATGTCACTCCCACTCTGGATATAAAAGCAAGGCTCAGAGGGGCAAACTACCTGCCCAAGGTTACAAGGTTGGCCTGGTGCCCACATGCATGTTCTTTCTACTAACGTGCCCTGCCTCCATATTAAATACAGTTAGCCCCTCTTACACATATTCTAATACAGTACAATTCCAACATACACCCACTAACCTTGTTTCCACTAACACCCTAGCAGTCCAGCTGTCTCCTAGAAAAGAAAAGCAAGGCCTGAGGACAAGGCCTGTGTCCCTGTCTCAGGGCCTGCCTAAGGAGAGCCGTGGCCATCTCTAAGCAGCATCTTCAGTGCCTGCCATGCCCACTGTTAGGGTCTGGGTCCTTCTACCACAATAATCAGGCACAGACTCCAACCTCCAGAGTCCTCAAGTGCTGAACATGTACCAGCCCTGCTGCAAGCTGCCGCCCAGGGTGGGGCTCTTCCCAGGTGGTGTGTAAAGAAGCCATCCGTGGGTGCCCAAGCCTTACCCTTACTCCTGACTCAAGGTCCAGGGTACAGCTCCAGCTCCTAGACCGCACTGGTGGCCCAGCTCTGCTTTCTCCCTCTATGTCTACACCATTACACACTTTGCTCCTGGCTCCTCTTACTATCTACCAAAGCAAGCATCCAGCTGAGAGGATATCCATGTGAACCAAGCAGCTGCCAGGGAAAATATCCACATAGCAACCCCAAGGCACAAGAAATAATAAGAACCAAGCAGATCTTGGTCCTTACTCTGGGATCCCTCCCTGCAGAATCTACTAGGCCCAGGGGCACAACCTTGCCACCATGAACACATAGGCAGCTTAGACCTACCCTCTTCCTAACCAAAGTGGTTCAAAAGGAAAGACTTCCTGGAGCAGAAGAGGTAGGACCACCTTTACCTTTTTTGGCTCGGAGCACTCGCCCCAACCTCTGGGCCTCTTGCCGCCGGGAGCCACCATGAGATGAGATCTGAATGAGAACATTTGCTTCTGGCAGATCAAACGATGTGTCACCCACCTACAGAAATGAAACAGCTGTAAGTCTGGGAAGGTTTTTTATTTGGGACAAAGATAAAAAAAAAAAAAATCAACTGGCTCTGAATTTAAACTTTCCAGTAATTAAGAAAGATAATCACCATCCTCTTCTCTCAGTACCAGAGTCCTGCAGATGCAGGCGGTCCTCTAGGACCTAGTGTGAATTCTCCTGAGAGCTTTCCTAAAGAAGCTGTCAAGACCCACAGACCCCATGAGCTGTCTCAGCAACATTGCCAGTATGGGCCCCTGGGGCCCAGAGATAAGAAGGCCCTATCAACATTATCTATAAATGACCCCTCTCCTTTTTTGCTACAGAAATATGTCTGCACAAAGCCATTCATACTCTCCGGGGCACCTCGGTGGCTCAGTGGGTTAAAGCCTCTGTCTTCGACTCAGGTCATGATCTCAGGGTCCTGGGATCGAACCCCGCATCGGGCACTCTGCTCAGCAGGGAGCCTACTTGCCTGCCTCTCTGCCTACCTGTGATCTCTGTCTGTCAAATAAATAAATAAAATCTTTAGGGGGAAAAAAAAAACATCCACGCTCTCAGCTGGAGGTCAATGAAGCCACTGGCATGTGCAGGACACATGACCTGGTAGGGGTCACTGTCCACACAGGGATGGGTCTGGCTCCAGGTAACAGGTTCCACTTGAGGGTTCCTACCACCAAGATTCCCAAGGACATATCACAGTTTGCCATTACTGACCCAGCCATGGTCACCTTATTAGTAAATCTCATTTATTTTGAGCTTTGGTTCTGTTCTAATCTGAATGACCACTCTCCACTGTTGGGCCACAGCTTCTAAGAGCATCACCAAGCTGGGCCTTCATGAGTTTCTATCATGCTTATATTCATCACCCACCATCAGGACACACTAGGAGCCACAAAGAGAACCTCATCTAAATGCCTACTTTGGCCAGAATAGGTAATGAAAGTTTCCCCCCTTAGATAAATAAAATATAATTTTAAATCCCCATATCCCCAAAAGAAGCAGGAAAAATCTCAGTCAAGCAAAGAGACTTTACAGATTATCCACAGTATATTGAGGCCTGCATCAGCTCCTCCTACCCATCAGGAAGCATTCCTCTGTCCCCAGACACAGAAACATGGGAATGAAAACTGACCCGTAATGTCCCTTCAATAAACATGAATTCAATGTCTAGAAATCCCCCAGGGTCCCCTTAGCCTGGGGGACACCCTGCATGCCACACAGACCTTGGATATGAAGATGGTGTTGATTTTGGGGTTGTGCTTGAAATTCTGGAGTATCTGCATCCTCTCTCCTTGGGATGTAGGACCATAGATATAGGGTCTAGAGAAGAATGAAGCTGTATTAGGAAGGCCACAGAATCACCCCCTCAATTATCCTGAAAGCACATCAGGGGATAGGAAGCCTCAAGAATATCAAGAGGAGGCCCATAAAAATGAGTGGCCACAGACCCTCAGCCAACATTCTGGTCATCATTCTCTTTAGGATTCCCTCCCTTACTTTTTCCTTTTTTCTTTGTTTATGCTTTCTCCTGAGTCAGCATCCCTCGATCTAAGTTTCATGTCTACACAAGTAGTACTAACACAGAATCCAGGGGGACTGTAGCCAGTGAAGACACTGCTGGTGATTCCTGAGAAGCTCTTTCTAGATGCAGGGCCATAGCTGGGATGCTGGCCGAGTCAGCTTGGCTTTCCTGGCCCCTGGCCCATACAGTCTGACCTCGGCTCTACCAGGATGCTTACTTGTCCTGCCACTCCAGATGCCAACTTCTGCCCACCTTTGGAGCCCAGCTCAAAGATGGTGTCCCACCAAAGCAGTACAAATCTAGCCCCTAATCCCTGGGCTGAGGGTGACCGGGCTCCCTTTCTATATGTTCTGACCTCTGAGTATGACCACTAAGTCTGACTGTCTTACCCGGTTCCTAGGGCTGGGGCCACAGAACCAGACCTTTAGATCCTAAGAAGTTCCTGAGAGCTTCAAGAGAGGAAGAGGAAACAAACAAACAACAAAAACAGAGCACTTCTGTTCTCTGGCTTGAGAAAAATAAGCTGCCTGGCAATAACTCCAACTTTTCAATTCTTACTTGTTCAGCCTAATGGCATATTCCTTCAGGGCAAACACATTGTCAGCAAAGACAATAATCTTGTCATTCCTCCTTTCATGAAACTTGATCAGAAACTGGCAAGCTCTGAATTTGTTGGGGTTCATGGTGTACAGCAAGATTCGTTTCTTGGTTTTGATTGCCACATACTCCCGGTAAAATTCAGGAGACATTGGGCACCAAACCTGTGGCACAGTAAGAACCAAGGGTCAGTTTCCACGCTGAAACATCACATGACTAGAAACTTTTGAAGACCATTCATTTAGCAGCACTAGCTTTAAAATAAATTTAAAAAGGATACCTGGGTGGCTCTAGTCGGTTAAGCATTAGACTCTTTATTTCGGCTCAGGTTGTGAGATCAAGCCTCACATCAGGCTCTAAGCTGGGCTTGAAGCCTGCTTAAGATTCCCTCTCCCTCCCTTTCCCTCTGCCCCTCCCCACTTCCTTCCTTCCTCCCTCCCTCTCTCATCCATCCATCCATCCATCTATATATATGTAAACATATACACACAAATCAAATACCTAATGGTGAACCAGGACACTCTCACATTTATCTCTTAACACATAGATTTTTAAATGCATTGATATCCAGGGAATTACTTTTTTACAACAGCTCCAAGCAAGAGAAATCAGGTTCTTAACTAGGGGTCCAAGTAATCCCTCCTGTGTAGACCACCCCTTCACACACAAGTCTATGCACAGCACTGCTATGGAGAAACGCACTCATACTGCCCAACTCTGTCTATTGAGTCAACCTAGCAGGGCTCCATCTCAAGTGACATGAGCTAAAGGCAGACACTTAACTAATTGAGCCACCCAAGCATCCCTAAAGACTTATTTTTAAGGCAAAGCTATACAAAAAGATGAGAGAAATTTACACAGGAAATAAAATAATAAAGGGAAGCGAAAGAGTGACAAACCCAAGTTCCACAAGCAGGGGGAGGAGAGAAGCAACTGGAGAGGAACAGGGGGGCTCACACATATCAGCAATGCTCTGCGTCATAAAATGGGTGCCGATTATGAAGATGAAACTACAGGGTAGGGAAGTTTTCAGCAGAGCAAGTCCACCTGCACAGGTTCTTCACACTCACCACTACCTAAGGGGACCCCTTCTGCCCTTTCAGGACAGAGGCCACCCTACCCTAGCCAGTTGAGTGACAGTCACTTCAGAGTGCTGTTGTTCCTGTGAGAAGACTTACCTCTGAACATTTACTTCAGGCATTTCACCTGTGCAGGTATTCACTACAGAATAAGATTGGGACAGTGAATTTCCCAGTGTGTTCAGAAATAAATGATCTAAGTCACAGGTGCCTTCTAGGGGCATCAAAACCAAGAGGCTTAGACACTAGGGTGGGTCTGGACAGTTGCCCATATAGCACCACCCAAAAATCCCTCAAGGGGGGATGGGTGGGAACAGTCTGAGGTGCTAAAAATCCCTCAAGGGGGGATGGGTGGGAACAGTCTGAGGTGCTCACTCCAAGAGGAGGACCATGGAGTCTGGAGTCAAACCAGTCTGAATTACCACCCCGACTTGAGCACTTACTGATTGTGTGCCCCTGGAATGTGATTCTGCTTCCCGAGTCTGCAGAGTGGGAAGAACACTGCCCACCACACAGTGGGGATAAGGCAAGAGGATGAAGTGGCAGCACTTTTCCACAAGTCCTGACCTGTGTATCTGCCCATGGGGAGAGGACCTGATCCCTTTTCCCTGAACCCTGGGGGAGTCCCTCCCTTGGAGACAGTCCTGGGAAGGAGCCAGCTACCTCAGCGCACTGGACTTTGGCGATGTAGCCGTTGTTCTGCAGCTCCATCCAGTTGGCTTCATAGAGTTTGGGCCCAATCAGAAAATTTAAATCGACGATTTTGTCATCTTCCCGGACAAGGGTTGCGGTCAAACCCAGCTTGCAGTGGGCCTGTACGATGGTGAGCACCCGTCGGAACATCTTGGCTAGGAAGACAATCCGTGCATTCACACTGTCATTTTTTTAAATGCTCAAGGACCATACCCAGCCTTGCAACTTCACACTGGCTTGGGACACTACGAGGGCTAACCCCCAGATTTCTGAATCACAGGAATCTGGCTCTAGACAAGACTGACTAGTCAAGAACGCTTAATCATCACTTTCAGACCTGTTCAAAAGAAGGAAGAAAAAGAGAACATAAGGGAGAAATAGCTTTAGGGAAGCTCCAAGTTAGGGAACCCCAGGATCCTTCCTTGAAGCAGTTAAGCTACCAGCAGGAGCACAAATGGCAATTTGAAACATGACCTACAACACTCAAAACACCACTGAGATCTAAAGGATGCAAGGAATTTGCTCATCCTAAAACTTATACCCAGATTACAGGAAGATGGCTGGGGAAATGGGGGATCAGAGGAATGATAGGAGCTGGATCTGCTTGGCTTCCCACCACCTTCCCAGAGACCAAGGAGAAAACAGGGAGACATGAAACCCCAGGCACCCTGACCTGCCTTGGAAACCCCCTTCGTACTTTTCCAATTAGATTAATCTCAACCAGCAATCCTGTCTTTCTCTCTTTGGAATGTTATAATTCTTCACACAAAAGTGGGTATGAGGCATTAATTTCAAAAAACCCGACCGTGGGTTTCCATGAGCTCATCTTTTAAAAATCCTTATAAATGGGGTAGTCATTACTAGCTAGATATTTCCTCTTATTTAAGGCAAGAATCAGAAAAACTAGAGCCAGTGATTCAAAATCATTATCAATATAGCACAGTAAGTTCGTATTTGGGAAATGAGTTTGTCACCCAAGGAAACCATTCTGCGTCTCCCTCTAGTGTGGTTACAAAGGAAGGAAAGCCTGCTTGACTATTTACTCTACCCATTGTTCCCACCCTTTTTGTGTGTTTTGTCTGTGACTCTTCTCCAAACTCCCCCAAATCCTTCCACATTATATAATCTAGGAGGGAATTGTTTATTCATGCTGAATAAAATAGAAGAAAGATTGACAACTATCAAAAATTAATTAATTAATTAATTGAAATTCTAATACTCTGAAAGAAGGTTAAAATACCTGAGTCATTTTTATCTTCTAATGCAATTAAAGGTGAGGTTAGTGATACCACAGAAACAGATGTTAACTATTTGAGGAAAGAGGGTTCAGACTGCACCAGAACACAAGCCAAAAATGTCCTAATAGCAAAACAGCAGACGATTGCCTAACCCCCAAGTACCAGGTCTTCCAAGCCTAACATGGTTTGCACATACACTTGGAAGATGAAGACCAGAAACGCAGTTATGTCTGAGGACTGTGCTGTCCAGAAAAGGGTAGCCTAGGACCCCAGACCAGGTTTCTCATGTCATAAGGGCATGGCAGCCAAGGCAATGGAGACACCGACCTAATGCTAGAGCCAGGGAGGCAGCACCAGACAGCCCAGAGATTCTATCAGCCCAAAGGAAGCACGAGTCTTGACCCTGCCTGGACACTCTGCAGCCAGAAAGAAGGCTTTCCTGTGGAATCTGCCCTGCAAACAGGTCATGTCCCACTACCACATTCTCTAACAGTCATATGGCTATCAGGAAGAAGAACTCACATATGATATAGTGCATGGCTTGACAAATCTTTACACAGGTACGTGCCTGTGAAATCACCCAGGTCAAGATAAGTCTCTCCTCTGACCCCTTCTGTCAATACCAGCACTCTCCCTCAATGCAACCACGATCCAACTTCAGTCACCCAAACTTTGTATAAACAGAATCACAATACACACTTTGTAGGTATGACTTATTTCACTGTATGTTATGTCACAGTTGTTATTTAACATTATTTGTGTAGTATTTTTGTCCCTCCCACTTCATCTCCAGTCCAAGCACAGTGCCTGACACTTAGTGGGTTCTTAATAATTACTTGCTAAAATAATGAAATTGGCACGGTGTCTTGCATGCAGTAAGCACTTAATATATGTAAATCCTGCAGTTGTAAATTTCATATTAATACAGTGACCCAAGAGGACTCTTTTTGGAAGATGTATAAAACAACACAGCAAACTAACTTTTTTATTTTTTTAAAGATTTTATTTATTTATTTGTCAGAGAGAGTGAGCACAGGCAGACAGAGTGGCAGGTAGAGGCAGAGGGAGAAGCAGGCTCCCTGCTAAGCAAAGAGCCTGATGCGGTACTTGATCCCAGGACGCTGGGATCATGACCTGAGCCGAAGGCAGCTGCTTAACCAACTGAGCCACCCAGGCATCCCAGCAAACTACCTTTTGAGATAGATCTCAAAGATTTATCTTTCTACCTAATCCAATGTGATAGACGTTTAACAATCACAAAACTTACTGTGATTTACTAGAATTCCCTTATTTAACATCGGCTCTCTGGTCCAGCGAGTGTGGCCAAGCCAAGGGGCTCACAAGATTGAAGTCAGAATTCTTTACAGCTATTGGTTTTACTCTCCTACCCAGCCAGAGACAAACTGACCCAGTGAACCAGGGAAGAAAGAGACACACATAGACACCCACGGCAAGAGTGAAATTTTGTGGGGGTACACTTCTGTATCCTCATCACCAGACAATCAATCCCAAGCCTGATAGCCACCCTCTGGGACCTGAGACACAGGCTGAAGAGGAACATAAACATAAACTAAATACACACTCAAGCAGAAAGCTTCAAGTTTTCCCAAACTTCAAACATAGCCTCCAGCTAAACCGCTGCATGGCAATTTCAAATTCATCTGTAGGATGTGATTCTCTAGGTCACCAAATTCCAATCCAATCAGACCCAATGTCCCCTGTTCTCAAACTTTTTTAGTTTTTTAATTAGCACACAGTAAAACTGGTAAGTGGGTGGGTAGGATTGGTTCTATAAATTTTAACACACATACGGATTTGTGTGACCACCACTATAATCAGGATATGGGCCAACACATTACCCCAACATTCCCTTGTGCTCTCCCTTTACTGTCACACCCTCCTCAACCCCTGGCACCCACTGATCTGCTCTCCATCACTATCCTTTAGGCTTTCTAAAGGCACCATACACTATATAACCTCCTGAGATGGGTTGATTTCACTCAGCATATACCTCTGGAGATTTATCTAAGCTGTTGCACGCAGCAACCATGTGTCCTGTTTCATGGCTGAGGTAGCGTTCCAAGGGAGGGATGGACCCGTTTGTCTGTCTGGTCACCCACTGCTGGGCATTCTTCAAAACTCCAGGTTTTGGAGACTCTGACTAGAGCCACTATAAACATTCAGGAGCAGGTTTTTGTGTGAACCTAAGCTTTCACTCTCTAGGATGTATGCCCAGGGGTGGGCCTGCTGAGTCATATGCCAATTTTCTAAGAAACTGCCCAACTTTCCCAGTGACTACATTCTGAGATTCCTCTGGTGATACATGCCAGCTGCTCTGGTCTCTCATCGATATTCATTATTGTCAGTATTTTTCCACTGTAGCCACTGTTATGTGTGTGAAGTGGCATCTCATCTCATGGTATTAATCTGCATTTCCCTCAGGGCTAATGATGTGGAACATCTCTTCCAATGCTTCCTGGCATCTGTTCACTCTGTCTAGTGAAATGTCTATTCTTCTCCCTTGTCCATTTTCTAACATCTTTGCTGCTGTCAGAATATCTAACTGGCAATCAAATGATTATGTCTAAAGCCTAACTCCCACTCAGCACTCTTCAAACCTGTTCCTTCTATGGCTTTCAACATCTCAATTAATGGCCACTCCTTCCTTCCAATTACTCAAGCCCAAAACCTTACTATTGTCCTTGATTTCTCTTTCTCTCAGATCCCACATCCAGCCTGTCAGCTTCACCCTCACAACACATCCAGAAGTAGATTACCTTTATTCTTACTCTTGTGGGGATCCATCTAGCTGCTTCTACTAGACCATGCCTCTTTAAGTCTATTTTCAGTAGAGCAGCCAGGACAGTATTTTTATAGACATAAATGAGATCATGTCATCCTCTGCTCAAATCCCTCAAATGGCTTCCCACCATAGTACAAGCCAAAGACCCTAGAGTGACCTATGTGGTCCTATGGCATTTGGCCCTCACACCATCCTGTCTGCCTCTCTCTAACCTTAGCTTGGACTCTTCTTGTCTATATCCCTCCCACCACATGGTCACCTTGCCATGGTGGACCATGGGTTGGACCATGCCAAGTACTCTCCCACCTCAGGACTAATGCCCTGTTCCTTCAACCCAAAAGACCTCTGATCCCTACCCGGCTTGCTGTGAACACCTCTAGTTATGTTCAGACATCCAAGAGCACCGGAGAGGCTCTCACTGCACTGAAAAGAATGGATGCTAGGGCCACTTTGGCCATATTTTGAATATTCTATGTGAAAATGCCTCTGATTTCATTTATTAAGAGAAATCTCTAATTTATACTTCTTAACTTATCAGGGCTTTCCCCCTTCACTTGTTTCATCAAAAATTATTTGTCTTGATTACTACTCAGCAATAAAAGGGAAGACACTATCAATACATGTAATAGGGAGAAATCATCATGCCAAGTAAGACCAGGTACACATAAGAAAATACGTACTATATGATTCTATTAATAGGGTATTTCCAGAAAAGGCAAATCCACAGAGACAGGAAGCACCTCAATGGTCCTTGGGGCTGGGGGTGAAAGCACTGACCAAACTGAGTATGAGACAGAGGTTCTAAATCTAGATCACGGTGACAGCTGCACAAGTCCACAAATTAACTAAGAATCGAATTGTATGCTTATAAAGGGTGGATTTTATCAGTGGATCAGTATCAATATAGCTATTCTTTAAAAAAAAAAAAAGATTGCCTGCAACACTTGGAGAAGTAAAGCTTCTATAATATATTAAGAATCAATACTTCAGGCTTCAAATAAAACGAACACCATTACAGCCAGGACTTCAGTGCTCCTGGTGCAGTTTTCATGGCACCACAAACCAGTGGGTTTAGGGTAAACTGAGCTGCAACAGTAAGACGGAGGAAAGAGGGAAATACCATTTTCTGAATGATTGCTCCGGGCCCATGACTGAGGAAGCCATGAAGGGATACACCCATCCACCTCCCACCCTCACGCCCATCCCCATAAGCTTATGATTTATTTTAAAACTCGAAGCAGCAAAGCTTTCTAGCAAGACAGTTATACTACACAGCAGTCCTTCCCTCAACCCAACAAGTGGAAATCAATTTCTGTCCCTGCAATGAGCAGGCAGCTCAGCTCTCAGTCTCCTTACCTGGTATGGTATGGACTTCATCCAGGATCATGAGGCCCCATTCCTGAGTTTTGAGCCACTCCATGACTCGCTCAGCCTCCCAGGACCTTTTGGTGGTATGGCCCAGCATGGAGTAGGTGCTAATGGCAATGGAGCAGCCTATGGGCTTGTCCTTGGCGTCGGAGGTGAAGCGGCAGATCTGGCTGTCGTCAATGGTGGACCACATCTTGAATTGGGCTTTCCACTGCTCCACAGACACAGCGGAGTTGCCCAGCACCAGACAGCGCTTTCTCACAGTGCATGCAGCTGTCACGCCAACCAGGGACTTCCCAGCACCTATGAGAAACCAAAGGCCAGGTAGCAATGGATACAGACAGACAGAATGACCCATCAACACATGAATCTGGGCGAATTACCTGTAATAATCCTCACAGCTGATATTCTGGGGAACTTACTGCTCCAGAGCCTGTTTTCTTTCTTTCTTTCTTTCTTTTTTTTTTTTTTAAAGATTTTGTTTATTTATTTGACAGACAGAGATCACAAGCAGGCAGAGAAGCAGGCAGAGAGAGAGGAGGAAGCGGGCTCCCTGCTGAGCAGAGAGCCCGATGCGGGGCTTGATCCCAGGACCCTGGAATCACGACCTGAGCCGAAGGCAGAGGCTTCAACCCACTGAGCCACCCAGGCGCCCCAAACCTGTTTTCTTTCTTATAAAAAGGAGATATGCCCAGCTCATGCCGAACATGAGAATTAAAAGAGACAAGCCCTAGGCCCTACTCTAACATTTTCCATGAATTCAGTTCAAATGTTGAAATCTCAAAACAAACCAGAGGTGAGTGACACTCTTATTGTTGCCATTTTGAACGTGAGAAAAGGAAAGCTGAGGATAATGTGCCCAAGCCATGGGGAGGTGGCACTGCTGGGGCACACAGACTACACATTTGAGGGCTCTGTAAAAGGCAGCTGCGACCAGAGGGCATGCTGGGCTGAAAGCTCAGGAATACAGGAAAGGCGGACATTACTGACACAGACAGAAGTGAAATTCCAGGGCTTCCAAGTTTACTATCACCCACCATTTGAAGATCAAGATAAAAATCAAGCTCTTCCTTTAAACAGAAATTCTTTTCTTACCAGGTATGTCCATCAAAATCTCCCAGGCTGATTTAAACAACAAAAAAAAAAAGAAGAACCTAAATGCACCGGCCTCTCCCCTGGAAATTCTAACCTCCTTAAGTCTGAAGAAGGGCCCCCAGGTGAATCTGTTGTGACCTCTGGCCAAGAACACTGGTCAGGACCTGACATGACTTAGGACAAATGGTATCAGACAGGTAACAAGGGGACTGTACTGCCCCTTCTTAGACATGTCCACTGTAATAAGCCATCCAGGAACAGGCAAGCAAAGTTTCTGTGCTAGGAGGTCTCTATATACACACGACTCACGAGACGGATTACAAGGAACAAGGCCCTAGCCCCAGTGTTTAAAACAGCACCTTCTCCACCTCACTAACTGCTGATCCTTCCCTCTTCTCCAGTGCCCAAGGTCTGACACTTGGCTAAATTGATTTGTTTATCCTCCGTCTCTCTCTACCACCAAAACAAGCTCCATGAGATCAGAAGTGCTATTCTATCCACCAATATATCTTCACCACTGAGGTCAGCACTCTGCAGACCACAGGCACTCAAACTTTTGTTAAGTAATGAATCAGGGAGCCATCTGACCTTCACTGCTCCCTGTCCAGGTGTGATTTAGAGAAAGGCACACACAGGAGAGTGAAGGGAAGCTGGCAGACCAAGACAGAAGAGCCTGACCTCCTTCTTCACGCAGGTGCCACTCACCACAAGGAAGCACAATGACCCCAGAACGGGCACGTCCATTCCCAAACATCTTCCGCAGGCTCTTCTCCTGATAAGGTCTAAGGACAGCTGTGGGTTTCAGGTCAATGTTGATGTCAGGGTTAACAGAATCATTCCGGAAGTCATATTCTGCCAACAAAGGGTACTCCAGATGGATGCAACGTTTCTGGAGTTCCTCAATCATTTCCTGGGGAGTGAGCATGAAAGAGGTTTTATAATCTTAAATCCAAACCAAGCTGATAAACTGTACATAATCCAAGGGGCCTTTTCCTACATCTCTCTAGGACTGCCACACCAGCCTGAGGAAAGGACACTCAGGACTAAGTCAATTAGGAGGCTACAACCCACAGATGTCAAAAAGGAGAAAGCAATACAGGAAGAGATGGGGACCTGGTCTCCTACACACTGCAGAGACCATGCAGGGCTGGGTCAGCTTAGGCAGGGATACATTCACTAACCTGCTTAACTTCAAAAGACACTGTCTGGGTCTCTTCTTCTTCTTCCTCATCCTTGTCCATTTGTTCATAAAAATCAAACAGGTCCGTGGGGATGTCAGATTTACTCTGTGGATCTGTCAACCGGGAAGTGGAAGGCCCACCACTGCCTTCAGCAGTCTTGGCAATCTGTAAGAGCAAGGCGGGTCTACGGCCATACCACCCTGAACGCATCCGATCTCGTCTCTAAGAGCAAGGCAGGATCCAAACCTCTGTATGACAATAAGCCCTCCTGCTACCAGGCAAGAGCCAAAGTTGCAAGGGGAACCGTAGCTGTAAGAAGACTATAGGGTCCCAAGGTTGCAAATGCTACACTAACCATCCTTGAGAGAGCTGATATCCCAAATGCTCCCACCCCAGAGGGTGACCCAGGAGGCCACATACGGCAGACTTGCTGGTGAAGGTCTCTGTGATGAGCTCTGTAGCCTCCCCCTCAGAGTTCCGTAGACGGCATTCCCGGATCACTGGATCCTGGAGAAGATGCTGGATGACATCAGGGTGGGAACTTTCAACAAAATACCTGCAAGAAGCGATAAAGGAGGTGACTAGTGACCAGTACACCATTTCCAGAACGTTCTGTTGCTTATTTGATCAGATGGTCTGGAAATAGTGGCTGTGTGCCTTTCTCTGCTCTTACTCTCCCACAGCCTTGGCCAAATCTGAGCTATGAGCTACTGGCCAAGATATAGCAAATAAGAAGCAAAACCCTGCTTTAAAGTCAAATAAGGAGGGGTCTGAGTTCCAGCTCCACTGCTAGGGGGAACACAGTAGCCAGTAAATAGTCACTTCACTTTGCTTATTCCTTTTATCCCCTTGCTCATGAGAGTAGGTGCTAGTGAAGACAGACGGTTCACAGACATGTGCTCCTTGCCCCCTTCTATGAGCAAAGTGAATGTGCCACGGGTGGGCCTCTCACAGAATCCTTTACCTGTTGTGCTTCAGGACCAGCTTGACTTTTCCATAGCTGACAGTACACAACTGCAAGGAGTGACATCAAACAGGCACAATTAACAACACAAAACTCATTCAGGACACATTCACTAATGGGCATGTCTTACTACTTTACCAAGCGAAGAATTCATTTTACTTTAGGAAAGCCCAATGTGCAATACTAAAGATGTTAGTCCTACCTAAACTGAGCATTTTCTTATTAACCTCTACTTTTGAGAGTAAAACCTTGCTCTTGCCTAGCTCTTTCTGTTACACATCCCTTGATTGATAAAATGCTATACAAAATCTTTCTTTTATTTTCTTTTCCCCTTTCTTCTCCATTCCTACAGGCCCCACCCTAACCCAACAGTTCATCCAGCCACACCAGCATTATTACAGCAGCCAGCACAAAGCTGGCAGAGTGAGGGTTCAGTAATGGCTGCATGAATTAAATGCAAAGCCTCCCAACCTCCTCACCAATGTTCCTATTTCCCCAACTAGAATGTAAGCTTTTTGATGGAAGAGAATATAGCTAAAATCTTCCAGGTTCCCAACAATCTTCAGAATGGAACGCAGGAGAGGTTGTGTGGTGGCCATGGAAATTTGACACTCGGGCTGTGACCTGCCCCTGTTGCTGCCCTTCTGGATCTACCACTGTGTTGTACCAACACCTACATTCCTGCAGGCAGCTCCCAACCAAGACTGAGCAGAGACAGTGCGCTGATACAGGGTTCATTCCAGCAAGGTGCAGGCCCTTCTCCCTACACACCTTTCCACATTAGGAGAAGAGAAAACTCTCACCAGAGCCCCTGTCGGCTTCTCTGAGATTGGATGCTTTACTGTACTGGATGCCTGTGGCACTCACCTGCCACTCCAGATTTGGGGGTCTAAATCCAACTCCCTTTAGAACAGCCAAGGACAACAAACGTCACTGTCCATCTCTACTGAATGGCATTCATCTATCTCTTAGGACAAACCCAAGCATGTTCAACTGCTCTTCATATGGAACCCTAGCCACTTCAACACTTGGAAGTTCTTTTTGATGTTCCCAAACAGAATTTGTTGACCACTGGTCCCATGCAGTATTCAGCCCTAGAAAGTTTACCAGTTATAACTAGTCTACTCAGCTGCATTACAGAACACTACAGACTGGGTGATATACCAAAAGAAACATTTCCAGAAGTCGACAATCAAGTTGCCAGTGATTAGTTTCTAGTTAAGGCTTCCTGGCTACCTTTTCAGGTATGTGCTTGTTTGACCTTTTCCTTGTGCACATACAAAGAGAAAGAGAGCACATAAACTTTCTGGTTGACTCTTCTTAAAAGGATGCTAATCCTATTGGATCAGGGCCCCACTTCTGTGACCTCATGCAACCTTAATTACTTTCTTATTCCAAATATAATCCACATTAGGAGTTACGACTTCAGCATATGAGTTTTGAAGGAGTTTTGAAGTTTTCAGCCGAAAACACCATTCACTTTAGGCTTCATTCCCAAATAACCCTGGCCAAAAGGGCTGAATTAGTATCCCCAGTGTATTAGTACCCATTGTATCAGAAAAGTTCATGGAGAGTGTGGCCTCAGCATGACCACCACACTGGATCCAGAAGAGTAGAAGCTGGGGTAATCAGTTATGCGTGCTCCCCACATGAGATCTGAATGGCATTTTCATGACTGCCACAGGCTCACAATGTGTAGCATCTGTCCCCACTATTATTACATTAGCAAGGAAGGCAAAAGAGCCAGCCTTAGCCTCCACTTGCCTTAATAAATTGAATAATTCCATCAGGGACTCCCGTCTTGCTGAGCTTCCTGAGGTACTCGGTGATGTCACTAGTTTGTAACCCAACACTGACAGCTGCATACAGGGAGTAGGCAGTTAATTTGTACTCATGCACGTGGGTTGGTCGGCACACTGGCTCTGCAATGGCCACCAGGAAGTCTTGAGCATATCTGTAAACTGGAGAGAAGGCTTCTAAGAAGATGTGGCCATCAGGAGCCTAAGAAATACCAAATGGACACAACAGACAAAGAAATTAATGAGTTGCAGAGAGTATCAGACTCCTTCCCAGATCATTATCCGGAAAAGAGAAGCTGCCCACAAAGTGATCTTTAACTCTCGGGATGTTTTTGTAAAGACCTACTTTAATCAGATACAAGGAATGAAGAGACTAGAACAGGTTTCCAAAGTCAGTAGCTGCTTCCCAGTGTTCTTCACAGGGAAAGCCCACCTCATTGGCTATCCTCAAGGTAACTTTTGGCCAGGTTCTAAATGAATGTAGAGTATTAATTACTTCAAGTTAAGCAAAAGAGCTGCCTAGCATGTATATAATTTCCATTAATTTTTTTAAATGGGGAACTAACATATTACACAGTACATGGCATTTATTTGGTAATAAAAAAGTATTTCGACGCATGCGGTAGAGATAGAGGGAAGGTGAGTCAGAGGAGGGCTGGAGATGAAGGGAGCCCAAGTCTAGCCAGCACATGTGTGCCACACCTGCGCATTCCTATGTACTCCAACAATACGTATGAAAGCTCTCTCCCAGCCAGCTCTGGAGAGTAGTACTCTGCATTTCTATTTTGGGTTTACAAACTCTCGGTCCTGCCCTAGCTGAGGGTATGCTTACCACCCAGAGAGGCCTCGAGGTGTGGTCGTCCTTCAGCGGCATCTGCAGTCTGTAGTCCTTGGCTCCATATTCATCCACTTTGGTGCCGGACTCATCCACCTGCTTCCCGGCCGCCGAGGGGACCGCTTCCTGAGAGTCGTTCCCAGGGACGTCGTCTTCATCTTCTTCCTCATCCTCGTAGTGCCGCTTCTTGGATTTCTTCTTATCTGCAGGTACGGACACAGAAGTGAGCCCAGCAGGAGGAAGCGAGGGATCTCTCCGCACTGCCTAGAGGCATTTCGAGGAAGCCTGGTAGCTGCCATATTTCACAAACGCCACACACTCCTACCCAAGAGCCACCTGCGTGCTGCTGGCGTCCTCTCCCTCAAACGCCTCCCACCCGGCCCACGACACAAGGCGCCCAAAGGTCAAGGATCTCCCCAGCCCCAGCGGTCTGTCCCGACCGCATGTACAGTCCACGAGACACTGGGGGGTCGGCAGCCGCTGCGAAGCCCAGGGCAGCTACGACCCAAGACCATGTGGACAGCGAACGCAAGCAGGCCCGGGCGCCCGCGCCACGTCTCACCGCGATCCCCCCGGTCTCTTTTGCCCATGGCTACGACAGCACCTAACAGCCGGTGCCTCCGGGTCCCTGCGGCGGATGTTCTCCAGGGAGCTTCCCTTTCACACCGGAAGCTCCTTCGGCAAACGCACAGGAAGTCCCGCCTCTGAGCTGCGGGTCGCGGAGTGTTCGGGAGAACTACGCGACTGCGTTTTCTCGGTTGGGTTCTTCTGCCGCAGGCCCTTTCCCCCTCCATTCCTTCCTGTAGTTAGTCGGTGAGATATTTATTGGGCATGTTTATGAGAGTCCAGGCACTGTTTTTAGCCGCCGGGGTAGGACAGTGAACTAAGTAAGGCCCTGGCGGCTGGAACGTAAATTCTGAAAGAGATGTGGGCGTGAAGAGTTAATGGCGTTAGGAGCTCCGAGAAGAAATAAAACAGAGTGACCTCAGAACGCCTGCCTCTCTCTGGGGTAACTTCGTGGTGGACATTGGGGAGCATATGTGTTGTAATGAGCACTGGGAATTATAGAAGACCGATGAAACATTATATGTTAATTGAATTTAAATTTTTTAAAAAGATTTTATTTATTTGCCAGACCAAGATCACAAGTAGATGGAGAAGCAGGCAGAGAAAGAGAGAGAGAGGGGGAAGCAGGCTCCCTGCTGAGCAGAGAGGCCCATGCGGGACTCGATCCCAGGACCCTGAGATAACCACCTGAGCCAAAGGCAGCGGCTTAACCCACTGAGCCACCCAGGCGACCCGACTTTAAATTTTTAAAAAATAAAAAAATCGGGAGAGTTTACAGGAAAAAAAAGAATGTCTCTCTCAGCCGGTGTTATTGGAGCAAAAGTTCTGAAAAAGTGAAGCAGTGTCCTATGTAAATCCCAAAGGAGAAGCAGTGTGAGCCTAGGACTCGACCACACAGATTTGGTCTCTAACAGGAAGCTGAGAGGGGAGCCATGTGGCTGCAAGAAGTGGGGGAGAAGACCCGGTACCTACTACTATACATGTAGATTAGTGGTTCTCAAATGGGGTCCCCTGCCTGCATCAACATCAGACGGAAACGTTCAAACTGATTAGAGAGGCACAAATGGGAAGTATGAGGCTCCACCGCAGACCTGAATCAAAACTTAGGGACACAACAGTCTTGTCCTCCGCCAGATGCTGATGGTCAGGTTTGAGAACCACTGATGTAGAGCCTTGTAAGCTATTGCAAAAACTTTGAATTTTATTATGAAATAGAAAACTGCTGGAGATATTTGAGCAGAGAAATGACAATCTGATTCAATATTAAAATGTCACTCTACACTAGCTGCTGTGTTAAAGATAGCCTTTAAAAAGTCAAGGGCAGCCATTGCAGCACTCCAGTTGAGAAATGCTGGCTTTATCAGCGTGGTGGGGTAAAGGTGATGAACAGTGGTTCCAGTCTGAATGTATTTCGAAGGTAGAGTGGGAGTTGCTGACTGAGTGGTTATGGAAAGAGAGAGAGGAATAACTCCAAGATTTTTGGCTTCTGCAACTGTAAAAATTATGTACCTTAAAGAAGGTACAGGTTTCAAGGGTGGGTTCTATACACACTGAATGTGAGTGGCTATCTTAGTCCACTTGAGTGCAATAATAACATGCCACATGTTGTTATGTGTGACTTAACCAACAGAAATTTATATCCCTACAGCTCTGGAGGTTGGAAGTTGAAGATCAAGTCCTGCTCTCTTCCTGGCTTACAGATTACCACCTTCTTGCTTTCTTGCTGTGTCCTCATTGTGGGGTTGAGAGAAGGGCAAGAACTGTGTCTCTTCCTTTTCACCTAAGGACACCAGCCCTTCCAGAATAGGGTCCCACCCTTATGACTCCGTTTAAATTTTATCACTTCCTTACAGGTTCTGTCTCCAAATACAGTTCACAATTTCGGTTAGGGCTTCAAACATATGGGTTTTGGGGAAAACATAGGAGTGTGCTAATAGACAATTAAATAAAATGAATGTCAAGAAGGCAGTTGGATGTAAGCCTGAATTACAGGGACCTAGAAATGTAAGTTTGGGAATTGTCAACCTATGTATGGTACTGAAGCTATAGAACTGTTGGAGGGTACCTAGGGAATGAATGTAGGTAAAGATAAGTTTGGGATACGTTTTACAATGAGGAGGCTCGAAGGTGGAGAATTGGGGCAACACCAGTCAAGGAGCAGTTAGAGAGGTAGGGAAATAAGGAGACCTAGAAGTACTGCTTTCATATGATGGCATTTCAAGGTAGAGGAAGTGATCCCCTGTGTTAAACACTGCTGATCAGTTGAACAGCTGAAATTCAGCCACAGAATTTGCAATGCAGAGATCAGTTCTCAGCTAAATGACTTTCAGTAAATTGAAGGTTTTTTGGTCCCTGTTCTAAATGAATTTCACGCAAGAAGTGGAGGAACCATAGCTTTAAAACTCGATTTTCCACTTTTCTATCTTCCATCTGATTAAATACTACATGCTATGTAAAAGTCTTGGAAAACAGAAAAGCACTGTGAAGGCTATTTAAATCATACATATACCACCCTTAGGTATTTACATTTTGGTCTATTTTCTTCCAGGCTTTTTCTTCTGTAAGTAGCTGTTTTACACCAAGATGTTACTTGGACATATGATTTTATAATCCCCCTAACTTAAGCTTTTTTCACCCTTTGTTAGAATGAGTATTTAATGACTTTAATTTTTCATGGTATCATAGTATCATGATTCATTTAGCCAAACCCAAATTTGGGGGGCACTGGCATAGTTACAATTTGTCCTGTTATAGAAGTAGTTCTGTGATGACTAACATCGTGTATAAATCTTTAAATGTATCTTGAATTATTTTCCCAAGTCAAGTTCTGAGAAATAAAAATACTAGGTTAAACATATGGCCTTTTTAAAAGTTCTTACTGCCAAGCCTGCTTAATTTTAGTGAAGGAGGTGATGAAGAAAAATGACTAATATAATGTTTTCATAATTAAGAAAATATTTTGTGAACTAATATTTGATAAGAATACTCAATGAGGAGAGTGTAATCTCTTCAATAAATGGCGTTAGAGAAACTGGATAATCACATGCAGAAGAATGAAATTGGACCCCTTACACTACTCACAAAAATCAACTGTAAATGGATTAAAGACTTAAATGTAAGATCTGAGACCATATACAACTCCTAAAAGAAAACATAGTGGAAAAACTCCTTGACATTGCTCTTGGCAACAATTTTCGGATGTGATACCAAAAGCACATGCAACAAAGGCAAAAATAAATACATGGGACTACAATAAACTAAAAAGTTTCTCCATAGCAAAAGAAACAATCACAAAATGAAAAGGCAATCTATGAAATGGGAGGAAATATTTCAAACTATATATCTGATAAATGGTTAATATCCCAAAGTAGATTTTAAAAATTTGATATCATTAACTCAACTCTATAGCATAAAAATAAACAATCCAATTAAAAAATGGGCAGAAGACCTCAATATTTTTCAAAGACATACAAATGGTCAACTAACACATAAAAAGATGCTCAAAATCACTAAGCATCAAGGAAATGCAAATTAAAACCCTGATGAGCTATCACCCCACACCTGTTAGAATGGGTATAAGATATACCAGATTTTGGTATGGATGTGGAGAAAAAGGAACCTTGGTGCACTGTTGGTGAGAACATGAATTGATGGAGACACTGTGGAAAACAGTATGGAGGTTACTTAAAAAAATAAAAATAGAACTACCATATGATCCAGCTATCTCATTTCTGGGTATCATTCTAAGGAAATGAAAACAGGATCTCAAATATCTGCATTCCCATGTTTATTGCAGCATTATTCACTATAGCCAAGATATGAAAACAACCTAAGTGTTTGTCAATGTATGAATAGATAAAGAAGATGTGGTGCATATATATACACAATGAAATAGCCATGAGAAAGAGTAAAATCCTGACATTTGCAACAAAATGGATGGACTGAGGACATTGTGCTAAGGGAAGTCGGATGAAGAAAGACAAATAATATATCACAAGTGAAATCTAAAAAATATCTGGACTCATAGAAATAGGGTAGTGGTGGTTACCAGGGGCTGAGGCGGGTGGAGGAAATAGGGAGTTGCTGGCCAAGGAATAATATTTCCAGTTAGAAAATAAATAAGTTCTAGGAGCTAATCTATAGGATAGTGATTATAGGTGATAATACTGTATTATAGGCTTGAAAGTTTCTAAAAGAGTCGATCTTATTGTTTTCATCAAAATAAAGAAATGGAAGTCATATGATATAATGGATAATGCTATGGTGGTAATCATATTGCAATATATAAGTGTATCAGGTCAACAGATTGTGTATCTCAAGCTCACACAATGTTATATGTTCATTATATCTCAATAAAGCTGGCAGGGAGATATTTTGTTATAGGCAAAAACACCACATTTATCATAAAAGTTTAAATATTACATATAAGCAAAAATAATAACCACTCATAACTCCACCACTTGAGTGACATATATATTCTCCCGATATTTGTTCTATTTTTAAGCAAAAAGTGGGATTATACTATACATCTCATGTAACTTGCTTTCATTTAGTCATTAATACATGGTGAAGAGTTCCATTGTATGGACATATTAGTTTATTTGCTCAATCCCTGTGATGATTCATTTTGGTGTCAACCTGGCTAGATTATGGTGTCCAGTTTTGGGGTTTTTTTTTTTTTGGTCAAACAACAGCTTAGATGCTCCTATTTAGTTTTTAGATAAAATTAACATTTATAAGCAGTAGACTTTAAGTAAAGCAAAATATCTTCAATAATGTGGGTGGGCTGTATACATACATTCAGCTGAAGACCCCAAGAGCAAAGACGCGTTTCCCAAGGGAAAAGGAATTCTGCAACACAGAAGTTTTGCCTCTCTGGAGAACTCTAATACTGATTTTGGTAAAGGGAAGTGGGGTGCTGCCCATACCTAAATATGGGACCTAGAGGGTGTTATGCTAAGTAAAATAAGTCAGACAGAAAAAGACAAACCCCTTATGATTTTACTTATATGCAGAATCTAAAAAAAACAAATAAACCAACAAAAACAGAAACAAACCCACAAATACAGAAAACTAGTGATTGGCAGAGCAGAGGATGGGGGGGCAACATAGGTGAAGGGGATTAAGATGTACAAATTTCCAGCTATAAAGTAAGTCCCAAGAATGCAAAGTCAATAGGGAATATAGTCAATAACATTGTAATAATTCTGTATGTTGACAGATGGTAACTATACTTATCATGGTAAACATTTCATAATGTATAGAATTGTTGAATCACTATGTTGCACACATGAAACACATTATTTTCTATCAGCTACATTTCGATTTTAAATATTTTTAAATAAAAATGTGGGAGTGGGGCCTCCTGGGTGGCTCAGTGAGTTGGGCCTCTGCCATCAGCTCAGGTCATGATCACAGGGTCCTTGGATCGAGTCCCGAGTTGGGCTCTCTTCTCAGTGGGGAGCCTGCTTCCTCCTCTCTCTCTCTCTCTCTCTCTCTCTACCTGCCTCTCTGCCTACTTGTGATCTCTCTGTGTCAGATAAATAAAAATAAAATCTTTTTAAAATGTGGGAGTGGCTTTAGAATTGGGTAATGGGTAGAGGATGAGGGAATTTTGAGATGCAGGATAAGAAAAAGCCTAGATTTGATAGAAATACAAACATTCAATGTGATTCTGGTGGGGTTCAGAGGGAAATGAGGAAGATGAATTGGAAACTACTAGAAAAGATGATCCTTGTTATAAAGTGGCAGAGAAGTTGGCTGCATTGTGTTCTTTTGGGCAGAAGGTAGAACTTGAAAGCAATGAAGTTGGATATTTAGCAAAGGTGGAAGGTGTGACCTGATAATAGTAAAGTGTGAGAGGAAAAAGATAAATTGAAGAAGGAATTATGAAGCAAAAAGGAACTAGAATTTGAAGATTTGGAAAAGCCTCAGCTTATCAATATCACAAATAATGAGAAAGTATGCTCTGGAGAAAACAACAAAGGCTGTGGCTGGACAACCGTTTGCTGAAGGTATTAGGTTTGTGATCCACGGACCCAGTAAATTATCTCAGCAGAAATGCTGATGGTTTGCAAGGGGACAGAAATGAAATGAAAGGCTGGCTGTGATTTGTGATTCTGTAGGCAGGAGAAGAACTGATAGAACTATTTGGCTGTGGACATGTTGTCCTTCAAGAAGAAGGAAGAATGGTTTGAGGGCAGCCCTGAGACCCCCCAGAGGGGACAAGCCCTGGACACAAGTGACTAAGTCTTTGGGCCACTCCTTGGTTGTGAGGGGCAATGTCACCATGCCAGCAGGCTCCTCAGAACACAACATGGAGATCGTGAAAATTATTCTCAAGTCTTAAAATCTAGTGGAACTTGCCCTGCTATGTTTTATACTTGCTTGGGATCCATGCCCCCTTTTTCCTTCTGACCTCTCCCTTCTGGAATGGAAATGTTCATCCTCTGCCATCCCACCATTGTGCTCTGGAAGCAGATCACTAGTCTGGTTTCAGAGGTTCCCAGAGGGAAAGGAATCTTGCTCCAGCATGAAACTCACCCTGGGTCTTCCCCGTAACAGATACAGATGACATTTAAATGAGTTGGTGAGGTGTAGATGAAATACTGGCTTCAAAGGTGATGCTAGAATTATGGAAGACTGGGGATGTTGGGATTGGCTGGATGTATTTTCCATGTGGGAAGGATATAAATTTTCAGGGGCCACAGGTGAGACTGTACTGGGTTTCCCCCAAAAAGGTATTTTGAGGTCCTAATCTCCAGAACTTCAGAATGTGACCTTGATGGAAATAGGGTCTTTACAAGTTAAAATAAGGGCATTAGGGTAGGCCCTAATCCATTGACTGGTGTCCTTATAAAAAAGGGAAACACACACAGAGGGACACCACCACATGGAGATACTACTGATGCTGCCATAAGCCAAGGAATGCTTGGGGCTACCAGAAGCTAGAAGAGGCAAGGAAGGATTCCCTTACAGGTTTCAGAAGGAACCTAGTCCTACTAACACCCTGATGTCAGATTTCTAGCCTCCAGAGCAGAGACAGTAAATTTGTTATAAGCCGGCCACTTTGTAATACTTTGTTATAATAGCATTTATTGTTGGGACATACAGAGCCTCAATTTTGGGCTTTTATAGATAAACCTTAGCACATCTCCAATCATTTCTACAGGATTAATTCTTAGAGGATATACAAGAGTTTGAGGTTTTTGACTTGCACCACTAAAATGCCATCTATATGAATATATTAATTTAAACGATCTATAATACTGTGGGAGCATCCATTGCTTATACTCTTATAGTAGGCTTTGTTTCTGTTTTTAATCACTGTTCATTTCTGATCTGGATAACTGAAGTGTCCATTAAAAGATATGCATGAGGGGCGCCTGGGTGGCTCAGTGGGTTAAGCCGCTGCCTTCGGCTCAGGTCATGATCTCAGGGTCCTGGGATCGAGTCCCACATCGGGCTCTCTGCTCAGCAGGGAGCCTGCTTCCTCCTCTCTCTCTGCCTGCCTCTCTGCCTACTTGTGATCTCTCTCTGTCAAATAAATAAATAAAATCTTAAAAAAAAATACTCTCAAAAAAAAAAAAAGATATGCATGAGCATATCTTTTATGCTCTGCATACCCATATGCAGAGCATGTTGGGTAGGATTATTACGGACATACCCTAGGAAGATTCAGGAAGATTCGGTTGCAATGTTTCCCAGGTCAGTCTGTGCTTGGTCTCCTAGAAGGTGATCAACTCAGGCAAAGGAGGGAACAGGAGAACACACTGTGTCCAAGAACAGATTGTAACAAATCAATCACAGTGGAAATAAATATCAGCTTTATTAACACTCAAAGTGCCATTCATTTATATTCATTCCAAAGTCCAGAAGGTTACTCAGAGTAAGCCTTTGCACCACAATCTTTCAAAAAAGATGAACTAACATGTAAGAAAAAGCAATTTCATTGTGCTAATTATTGCAGGCCTTCATGCACGATAAATCTAAACAAAGATGTGAGCCAACAATATACAAATTTCCATATAAACAAAGTCATTGATCACTAACAAAATATAAACATGGTTTCTTTCACATTAGATTTTTTTAAAAAAAAAAAAGCTATTTACCAACAAGAAAAAATAAGTACAAAATATTGTAAAACTCAGAAATTTTATACATTTTTACAAGCACAATTTTGAATGAACAACACAAAGTCAAAATGTGCATGAAATGTGGCACATACCACACTGTATCTGGCTTCTGGTAGGTTTTTCTAATCATACCGGCTCCTTGTAACATAATACACTTAGTGACATTCAACTTCAACAGTGGACTTTATTCCTAATACAAATAATTTGTATGTGGTACCGCATATTAAAAACAAGGTTTTCCTTTAGTACAATAACATTGTCAGACTGGAAATTTAATTTCCAATTCTTTCTCTGCCAGTACTTAAAATACACAGTACAGTCTAAAGACACAACAATGTATGTTCAAATATTCCTAAACCAATTTATAGTCAATTACAGAGGATCACAATATGTCAATGTACTGTTTTATAATGCGGTTTGACTTTGCCCAGAAAGAGAAAAACTAAAAGTTGAAATCTTTAGGGTCGGATATAGGAAATGTTCAAAAACAACAGGACAGGCCAACAGCAACTGGAGATATAAAAAAATCTTGACATCTCTTCAAGACAATTTAGTTTCTCACATTTTTTCATAGCTTTGAGAATTCAAAGGCCATTTTAATGGGCAGTATGTTTTTGCTACTGCTTTAAAACCCATTTTTCCTCTTAATTCGCATTTCACAGAATTCTCAAAAGAGAATTCAATGCCCTTCCTTGCAAGAATATTTTAGTTGATATCTAAGTAAATTTGCATCCAATTCTGGAGATACAAATACATTTCAAATGGTTAAAAACAAAATTAAAAAAATATTTTTGATCAGCCAGCTGAAAATATATTCATATAGTAAATAATCTCTCAGAAAGCTTTTATATATATTTAATTATTCTAACTAAACAGTACCCTTATAAAACAAGTTCATAAAAATGTAGAAATGAAATGAAAATAAGAAATTATTGGGATATATACATGTGCCTACAGACAAAGACATCTCCACACACACATCCCCTGATACCCAGAGTTACAAGCATACTTTCAACTTAGTCGTGGATTTTAGAATACATATAAAATCAGAAAGTGATGCTGAACTCCTGAGTTCTTCAACAAAGATAGAACCATAGATAAGTATACTTTGTAAAAGCAAGAAGGTCCATTTAAGTCAGTAATAGCAGTGCAGTTACTGATGGCTACATCTTGAAAGAAGTTAAAATATAAAGACACAGACAGTAGTTCAATGCACGCATTCATGATACTCATACACCCATCAACAATTATTAGTCAGAGTAGTAAATCAGTGTACAAATTAAACATTTCCAAAAATGTGCAAAAGTCAACTTTGATATGAAAAAAACACCTTTGTACATAATTATAAACTGCCCAGCATTCAACTGAGATTAAAAACGTTTACAGAGAGAAACTAATAGATTAAATACAGACAATTTAATGGCTACATTAAAAAATGTACATTAGGTCAAAGGGTAAATTTACAAATTGATAATCATATTTTGCAACAATTACAAGTTTATTTTCAAATTTATCCAAGTTTACTTTTATTTACAATGATATTTGAATAAAAAGAACCATGTGAAATGTAAGAGATGTCAGACATTAAAAGTATTTTTGGTATTAACTCTTATAATATTTCAGAATGCAGGGTAGCAAATTTTAAAACCAATAGAAAAAATGTAAACTTTTTATTTACTAATTAAGATTGTATTACAAACAATCGTTTGTTTTTAAAGAAGTATTCTTATCCATAGACACTGTACTTGCACTTGAACAGGGTGTACTGCAAGGGTCTGGCCTACTTTCCTTTGCCCATAAGCCTTCCCAACTCAAATGTTTCCACTAGTCATTCTTCTTTTCCCAGGTGGAAAAAAGTCTTTGGAAAAATGAGAATATGTCAAATCCATTTTAGAGCCCAAGTAGCTAACAGAGTTTAAAATGTGACCTACCTCTCCCCTCCAAGTAATGCTTACGCTAAAATCACCACTAGTTACATGTTGGGTTTCTTTAATTATAAAAATATGTAAATAAATGAACACAAAAGTGCTTTTTAGTATAGTCACAAACTTTACCGTACTCAACTGGCATGAGGGGGACTCAGAAATCCTTATCTGGGAACAAATTCTGCATGTATACTAGACAGCAGGCTCTCCCCTATGTTCCAAAATGTCTATGGCACAGAGCAGACATCAGCCCAAAGCCTATTTTTCTTCACAGCTTTCCTAAAATGCCTCTCAAGTAAAACGCAAGTTCATAAATGTTAAGACACTAGGAAGAAACTATGCCACCAACCTGAGGCATCATATGTCAACGTATATGTATATGCATCTATGGTCAAATGACGGTAAAATTGGCACATGTACAAGCTCAAATTTGTAATGTTTATGTAGTTCTGTATGTCTAAATGCAAACACTGAGCACCTGTCTTTTCACTTGAAGGATAGGTTGAGATACAAATTCTACAAGTACCTGCTTTAACATGTTTTTACTGTTAGCTTACAGATGGGCAGAAGTAACAGTGATAATCATTTTGGCTATGTGTGCAGGGAATATAAAAGCTTTGGTTTAAAGTGATTCTGATAATACAGATTGTAAATACAAACAAGGAGTCATCTGGCATAGGGAAGAACAGTACTCACTGACTCAATGCCTTTGCTGTTATTAACAAAAATATCATATTACAATGAAAATGCATAATTATGAAAAATATGAAGAATTACATGAGGCTGTATACAGGCAACAAATAAAAATTCATTCTCTTTAACTAGGACTCCACCCTCAACTTTCTGAAACTGAACCAGGTCTGCTCTATCACTGAGAAGATTCTCTAGACTCCCCTAAAAGCTCATCATCATCTAGAGCTCTGAAAGGGGAGTATGGAGAGATGGCTGCCCCTGACACTTCCCATACCTATTATGGCATCCTGTCCAGACTGTGGCAGAAGTCAAAGCAAAGCTAAAGACAACTATGAAGTAGAACAGTGGCTTCACAGCACGCCTTCCCTAGCCAACCAAAAAGAGGTATAAGACAATTTCCTTTTGAACACTTGGTAAGCTAAGGAAGCTTGTTTTCATAATGTCTGGAAGAATTTCTATTTCAAAGAGCTCATGAAGAACTATGCAAAATCAATTATTTTCTATTTCAGAATTATATATAAGCTCACTATTATACACACATACAAATTCAATTTTAATCTACTTTTACCAACCAAGAGCTTGGCAATTTACAATAAATACCTTTATTAAACAATCACTTGTACTAGCTACTTGTGGAAAATGTGCTGGCGTTCCTATCTGAAGACGATTACACTCATCCATCATCAGTAGGTCATACACATTTCAGTTGTTCTTCTAGTAACAGAGACTAATCTAATTGAACACTCATACTTTTCCTTCCTTCCCACCTCTGCCCCAACTCACTCTCTCTCCCTCTCTCACACCCACACGCACGTGCACGCACACGCACACACACACACACACACACACACACTTTCTCTTTTCACAGAAAAGTAAGCTAGAGCTTTAGTCAAAATGTTAGTTAAAAGTAAGGATCAGAACTGCTATCCCTGGATTCCTTGCACATGGCCCTAAGTTTCATTGCCTTAACATTGTAAACCATTTAAATGACCTCTTTAGGGCAAAATTAACCATTCTAGCTCTGCTATGAAAATCATAACTGAACCATGATATACAAAGAATTTGGACAGTGCCAATGTGATTGAAAGTCAAGTCACCAAACTGGAAAACAATTCTCTACGTCTCTTAGAATTAGAATACCTCTTTCTATACTTATTGTAGGCATTCACGTCTAGTGGAGACTGCAGTGTGTCTATTACAGACTAATGCTAATGTTTCTCTTTGAACATATATATGTAAAATATGGAGAATATATATATGTAAAATAAAAAGAGGTAGAAAAAGGTAGGAGGAGGAAGCAGGCATTAAGAAAGGTTTATGGGCCAACACACAGTCCTAAGGCCAAATGAACTCTTGAAGCCTACTGATTTTGGAAAAACCTTCCTGTGGTGGGTAACTTGAAATATTATTGATATAAAATAAAATTAAGGCATACAGAGAAAAAGGCACTACCAAAAATGAACAATTAAATTGCTTTTCATTAACACTTAATCAATCTTAAAATTCAAATAAATATGAGCATTACATTTGTAAAAAGACCAAACTTAATACAACAATAAGGGCTCAAGAAATTGTCCTGATCCTAGCATATGTAACACTGTTGACAGAATACAACTTCTATCAAATGTTTTGGACATTTAAAAATTTAGACTTTAAAAACTGTTTTCCCTTTAAAGGAAAAATCAGGAAAAAAAACCATGTTTTGGGATATATACCCCTCACCATTAGAATTGAGTAGGGGATGGACTTTTTTATATAGAGGAAGTCCTGAGACAGAGGCCACCTGACCTATGTGGTCCCTCCAATTTGGGGATACTTTTTCCCTGTTAATGGCATTTTAGTTTACAACAGCCAATGATTGCCCAAAATTGCTTTCCTTTCACTTCATAAAAAACAGTGATGTTTAAAAACATCACTGCTAAACTTTCAGAGTTAGGGTATACCATGAAATAAGTGTATTTGTTTGCCTAATTTCCTCCTAGACCATGACCTACTTAAGGATAAGTTAATCTAGTACCTGACATAATAAGCCACAATTATTGAATAAGCAAGTAAAAAAGATTCACTCTCTTTAAAAGAAATTGATAGATTTCTATACTCAACTGACACCAGGTATTCTGGATCAAGTTACTGGTCTCTAGACCTCAAAACCACTGGCACAGAGCTCTGCTGTGGTTCAAAGAGTCTGCATCTGACAAGTATCTTGGCTTTTGCACCCAAGCTTGGTCGTCCCTATAAACTATCCAGATTTTATTTTTCTTAGTGACTTCACATATCTTACAACACCATCTCAGAAGTACTACAGACCAGACCTGATATATATAAGAGCTCTAGTAGTAGAAAACTCTTGTATTAAAAAAAAAAAAAAAAATCCACCTTTTTACTGTACTTTCTATTGGAAATAAGATAAAGGCTTTCTCAACTGAAAGCCAATTCAACTTACTCGGAAATAAGTTTTAACTTTTCTTTTACATTTCAGACTGTGCATTAACATTTCAATCTCATATAAATTATGTAAGGTTGACTGCCTTTGAGAACTTTCTAAGGCAATCATCTTTAATCATTTTCAAGTTAGAAACATGTTTTGTAAAAGAGAAAAATTGAAAAATTTTCAAGATAGGCATACTGAAAACTTCAAAGTCTGTATACTTTTAAGTACATTTTAAAGAATTACCAACCATCAAAATTTCCATTAGTCATTATGTTATTTTTCAACCCTTTTATTCAATACAGTTTGTTTGCAATGTAAAAGATCTTATATTTGGTCCAAGCCTAACTCATGCCATTTTGAATCTCTCAAGGCCTAAGTAGAAAGATATTTCCTGAAAAGCACATATAAGACTGCTAGTGAATCTTCTCCAGCACCAAAAAGTCTGCCACTATCAAAGCAGAATGCATTTTAAAGGCACAAAGTCAGCAGTCTGGCCATTTTCCAACCTCAGCAAAGAAACATTACAGTATAGAAGAATCAGTTCTGCATTTAAAAAACAAATATATTTAGAGTCATATTTAAAAGTTCAAATTTCATTTCTGATCCATACCATTATTAGAAAAAAAAAAAACTGGAGTGTCATATTTAACTGCCCCTAATGGGTTTCCTTTCAAATTTTTTTCTAAAATTTACCTTTAGTCTTTCATACCTCATCCCACCTTAAGCTTTTTTGTTCTGGTAGTTTTTATATATATTAACTTTTATTCTCATTTTTGGTACCTTTATAACTTGTTTGAAATAAATTCACATCACATTTTATATAATAATTCTGTAAACTATTAGTCTATTTTTAAGTCTTTACATAAAGAACAATACTTTTCCATATTTTTCTTATAAAACAAAGGTCTTCTACAGCAGTGTTAAAGTAGTAGTTTCTTTTCAGGTGATTTTATCTTCCATAGCATTTAGAGAAGAAAAAAACAATTTTGCCTTGGGCTTCACAGCCCCCCAAGATTTCTCTCTAAAGAGCATTTCTCTCATATTCTGCACTGCTAGTTACCCTGGCAAACCAAAAATGAGCTACAAGGAAATCAAAACCACACAAGACGAAGGAATGAAGGAAAAGCCCACTGGTCCAGATACCACAATCTTGCTCAAGCAGAAGAGATGCCTTCACTCATAAAAGCTAAAGAAATTATAATAGATCCACATCCTTGGGGACTACGTTTATAGCACAAGATTTGGCAGTTGATTTTCAAGGGGGAAGAGGCCACTAATTCATATTCTTCCTTGCAAGCTGCTTCCTTTAATTATAAATGTATGGGAGAAGCCTTGACAACTGCATTTGTGCTTTGACTTTTTCTCAGACTAGCTAGTAGAATTTCAAATATTCCTAGAGAAAATGCCAGATAGGACCTTGATCCAGGAAACCAAGATCTACCCAACTTCATAAACAAAGTATTTTAAAACAGCCCCTAGAAGAGCATATCTTTTAGCAGAAAATAAAATACTCGAGTCCCTTATGAATCCCATAAAAGGCTTCACATTTAGGGCCTCCAGAAAGACTACTATTTCCTAACCTTTAAAAATAAAGTACTTAGCACTTGCTTTAATATGCTGAAACTGCAAGTATCTAAATTACCGCTATTACTCATATTTTTCAGTAGCACAAGTCCATCAGAGATAGTGGGAGCTTCCCAGATGCTTCTTTCCACTGGGTGTCCTTGCTCTTGGTGGGTATGTTATACTAGTAATACCTGGCAGTTTTAAACATTCTTATAAAGTAGTTAATACTTTGTTTTGATATGCTTTTCTTTTCCCACAATTATGAACTGACTTTTGAGGAAAGAATATATACAGATGGCTGGGTTTAATAGGTTCCATGTTTAAATTCATTTTGTTTCTACAATGGAAGTTACTGATCTGGTTTTAATACACAGCTGGTAAAGGAAAGGACTGCTATTTGATGTTTGTTGAAATTGTTCACCCTTGACTTGGAAGTAGTGGTATCGGCTCTTATAAAACCCTTTTTCTGCATTGCATCTCTTTCTCTCTGAAATATACTTTTTGCAAGGAACCTACTCTGTAAATGGCTATTTTTAGTTTACAACTGGGGCTGGTCTTTACATCAGGTTCTCAACTTCAGCGCTTTTTGACATTTTGGTCAGGATAATTCTTTGTTAGCAGATGGGGATGCTGTATTGTATAGTGTAGTTTTTTTTGGCAGCATCCCTGGCCTCAGACCACCCAATGCCACTATGATCCTTCTAGTTGTGACATGAAAAACTCTCCAGACACTGCCAAATGCAAGGCAAAATTATTCCCACCCAACATTTGAGAACCACTGTTTTACACGGTAGCTTATTTTGTGAGATGCTTTAGTATTCTGTGATCCCAAGAACAAGGATTTTTATCTCATGAGACTAGCTTTAACATGTGGATGCCCCAAGTTAAATTCTTAGTTCCCAAAGAATGTTATCTATGGGGAATCTGGAGCTAGAAATAGGAAGATACATGATTTGGTTATTTCTCTTTTCCCTTAATCTTGGGACTTTCTCCCTCCAGTAAAGACCATAGTTTAAAATACACTAAACATTTAGTTCTTCTTTTCATTATTTCTATTAACTGTTAAATGTGGATTCTTCTGCTCACACACAGAATCACACCAATCTCTTTTTGCCTTTTAATTTGGATTTGCTGACTTCTCATATCTGCTTTACTCTAATATAGTATCTTTCTCTCTCTCTCTCTCTTTTTTTTTTTTTAAAGCTGAAAGCTATCCCTCAAGGTCTATATACAGATTCCAGTAACATGGATCTATTATAGTGTATTTGCTTATTATACTGGTTAGGATTAACAAATAAACATACCTCTTAGAGATTCATATTTTCTATCAAGACTCCTACTGAGCAAAAAGCCTGGTAGACAGAGGTTAGGATCTAAAGAATACAGATATAAGAAGGAACCTATATTCTTTAAGTTGAGTACCTACCCTAAACTCAAGTTTAGGGCTCAACCCCATAAATGAGGATCTATTTTAAATACTAATCACTAAAAACTACAAATCATACATAATTTTCTTCTCCTTGTTTTCCATGTCTCCCCATCACCACCAATCTGTCAGTGACATGGGGAAAGACTCTCTAATCCTTAGGTATTCTAAATGATTTGTTTGTACTAAAAAGAGCAACTATGTACTAAAGTGCTTTATCTCTCTGAACCACATCAGTACATTATAAAAAAATTTAAAAAAAAAAGGAGTTTCAAGTTCTTGTAAGGGAAAAAAAGATTAAATATAAAAAATTTAGATTACTATTATTATTAAACAATTTAAACCAAGAATCAAGAGAAATACTTTCCCTCTTGTCTTTTTTCTCCCCATCTCTCTTTTTTTATAAAAAAGAAAAGTGCAGTCAGAGAGAAGGTGAATGAATTGATGGGAGCTGGGTAGAGGCACAGGAGAGGTTACTGGCTGCTAGTGATAATGCACGAACATGTGCCTTAACAGTTCATCAGCTGAAGGTCTCAGTTTGGCCTCTATAAAGATCCGTTTGAGGAAATCTCGAGTATAGTCTGAGACATGAGGTGGCAGCTTTGGGTTGGTTGGCTGAGTGGCAATTTTAAAGATGGCAGCCATAGCTTCAAATTCTGCCCAAGGAGGCTTTTCAGTTAGCATCTCCACCACAGTACAGCCCACACTCCTAGGGAGGGAAAAATTACACAGATAGTATCATCATGAAGGAAAGTCACTTAACTACAACATGAGAAACACAACTAACATCCATTTACATTTAAATACAACTTCATTTCAAGTTTAAAGTTTCATTAAAAGGTTGTAATTATATAAAACTATAATTTAAACATAAAATCAATGGGAGACTAACTCAAATGGTTAGGCAAAGAACATTATTCATTTTATAATTTTTGCCTTATATAATTTTCTAAATTGACATTAAACATAATTTTTTGTGTTTATCTTATTACAAAGAACACAAACACTAGAAATTCTTTCAGCCATTAGGTGCCTAAAATGAATATCTATTAAACACAATTCTGGGTGGGAAGGAGGAAACAGCCGCTTTATTTTTTAACTTAAAATTATTAATTAAAGATAACTGAATTACATGATACTAACAAAAAAGATTAGTAACTCTTAAAGTTCCTCAGGGATAGAAAACAAAGACAGTTTTCTAATGCTGGAATCTGCTTTAGATGAAACCCTCCCCGAAGAAAGGAAGACAGGCTCAAGAACTCCATTTACTTAGCTAATTATTAAGCCAAAAAGAGAAAAAAATGAAAACAAAAGTATTCCTGGCATCCTACTTCAAAACTACCAAAGATCATTTAAATCTGGCTCAGTAACTTCCATTTTGGGTGAAATTATGTGCGAAGGCAAGTGTTTTTGGTTTTTGTTTTTTTAATTAACATATAATGTGTTATTTGTTTCAGGGGTACAGGTCTGTGATTCATCCGTCTTACCCAATTCACAGCACTCACCATAGCACATAGGCAAACCTAACATCAAAACCTACCAGATGTCTGCTTTTCTGCCATAGCCTTCTCCACTAATTACTTCGGGGCTCATCCAGTATGGTGTGCCTGTGACAGACTTCATCCCTGTCCCTGAAAGACAGATGGTTTGAAGCCGTTTGCTGGCCCCAAAATCTCCTAGTTTGACGTTGCCTGTTGAATCTCGCAGAATATTTGCACCTAAAAATATGAAAACATCCTCAATTCATTACTTTTTTTGGCCGTTTGCAATTTAAAAAAAAATGGCAAATAATTACTTAGTAGACTCATCAGTCTGTCTCCAAAATTAGGCTGCTGCTTTTTGTCTTCCCAACAGTACCTGGTATAATGCCAGTCATACAACCAGGGCTCATTAAGAATTTACTGCACAAACTAAATTTTTAGAGTCAGCTGTGTATGCTTTAGCACCTAAGAAGGCTCATAAGTGATAAGGGCTGGGGCCAGTAGGAGGTAAGGATGACAAAGAAAAAGGAGAAAGGGGCTAAGAATGTGAAGCTCAGAGGAGGATACAGAAAGCAACAAAGGCTCTCAGCCCCAGTTTCTCTGTGACAAAGCCCATTTTGCAGCTCATTTCCCTGAGAAGCTAGCTTCTCCTCAGGAACTTCCTATGGAACCTTCATAATCAACAACTTCTAGCACCTTCCCCTCTACTGTAATTTTTTATATCTTTTTTTAATAAACATATAATTTATTATTAGCCCCAGGGGCCCTCTACTGTAATTTAATGTTACTTATCTTACATTCCAGTTTTTCTTAGTATTGGATTTTGTTTTATACTAATTTTGTTTCTCAATGTCTCTATATTTAATCTCTCTTCTAAGTAAGCTTTGACCTTTCTGTTTTAAAATTTTGTTTAGTTTTATGAAATTTTATTTTTATTTTATTTACTTTTATTTACTATAAATATTTTATCTATTTACTATAAATGGACCTTGATCACAGGGTGTGAGAGTTTGCTGAACTCCCCACGGTGATTTACCCTTCCCCTCTTTCCATACAGCACTCTTTGGAAGAAGTTCACAACGCACAGCCCACAATCAAGGTGTGAGGATTTATGCTCCAGGCTGAGTAGCTACATAAATTATTTGTAATTATTCTGTATGGTATATTTGTCTCCTTTCTTGCATTTATTCATTCAACCTTTCATTTATATCAGTATGACCACATAGATATTTTATACTCTGAGTCATAATCAAATATGACTTTATTTTTTGGCTCAAGTTGTTCCAGCTTTGGCCATTGGGAGCTCTTTGAATTGGCTTCTGTGTCCCTCTGCCATACCCTGAATCATTGCATTCTTATTTGGTTTGGGTTTTTTGTTGTTTCTAAGCATTTTCTTACTTTTTGGTGCTTAAGGATGCTCTGGCTTCAACCTGTGTATTTCCTCCACCCGTCCTAGAATCTGTCATTCCTCCAAGAAGCCCTGGTTCCTTTTAGTGGCGAATGGTATCAGAAATCAAGATCTGGATGCTGGATTCATTTACTTTTTATTCTTGTTTCTCCCTTCTATCATTTTTTTTCCCTTCTATCATTTTTTGAACTCAATCTTCTAGGATTATAAAGCTGGTTTCCATCTTACATAAATTATTTTTATTCTTATTTTAAGTCTTATATAAGCTTAACCATGTTTTTTTTAAAGAACTCCTTATTTGTCCCTTTATCCTTTTTTAATGGCCTCTAAAACACAAAGTGAATAGTAGAGAAAAATCTGCATTATAAAACAGAGAGAATACAGACTGTTCATCCCCACCATGGACTTCTGTACTTGTCTTTCTGTTCTCCCAGAAAATTCCCCAGCCTAGTTAACAGGCTAGATAACACGGCTAGTTAACATGGCTCCCCAAAGCCTCTCTCCCAGAGAGAATGCTGGATCCATTCTCTGCATACCATAAGCCTAAGCATGCCATGGTACCAGACCTTCAACAAAAGTACTGCCTATTTAGTATCTCCTATCATCCAAAACTTACAGAAAGATTCTGTCAAAAAAAGCCACTGCCAAAAAAAAAAAAAAAAAAAAAAAGCCACTGCCTATAAAGTATTTAGCCAAAGGAAGGGCAACAAACAAACCAGTTTTTTCAGTCTGTGAGCTGGGAAGGAGCAGTCCTGAGCAGGTCACAGACTGGGAGAGCCATGAAATAATCAGCAGTAGTAAACCAATGAGTAAACTCTTATGAAGGGCTGAAGAGAAAGTGTGTAGCCAAGCTCCCAAAATAACTTACTAATTTTTTAAAGCTCATTTTAACTACATTAAAAGTAAGCTTTTAGGGCGCCTGGGTGGCTCAGTGGGTTAAAGCCTCTGCTTTCAGCTCAGGTCATGATCCCAGGGTCCTGGGATCGAGCCCCACATCGGGCTTTCTGCTCAGCAGGGAGCCTGCTTCCCTCCTCTCTGTCTCTCTCTGCTTGCCTCTCTGTCTACTTGTGATCTCTCTCTGTCAAATAAATAAATAAAAATCTTAAAAAAAAAAAAAAGTAAGCTTTTAAGGAGACTTTTCAAACATACAAAAGCAGACAAGATAGTATATGTACCCATGATCCAGCCCCAACAACCACCAGGGCAATCTTCCCCCACCACACATACTGCTAGCCACTCCCGCCTCCCTCTCATTATCAGAAGCAAATTCAACACATTACAATCAACAAATAGTTTACTGTAGGTCTTTAAAATATAAACTTATCACACCTAAAAGAATGGAAAATAACTTCTTAATATTTTAAGCATATACTATTTTTAACATTTAAAAAAAATCAGAATCCAAATAAAGTCCATACACTGAGACTCACTGAATTACCTTTTAAGTCTTTCCTAATCTAACGTTCCCTCTAATGTCTTTTTTCTTCATAATTTATGATGAATCTAAGTTATTTCCTACAGCTTTCTTATGGTCTAGATCTTGCTGACTCCATCCTAAGGAGTCATTTAACATGTTCCTCTGTCCTATATATGTTCTAAAACTCAGTAGCTGAATCTACACGCTTGGTCAGATTCAGGTCCAATTTCTTTGGCAAAAATGTTTACGTAGATGATGTTATTCTACAAATAAGAAGTACATAATGCTGGACTATCTCCAGCATCATTTTAGTGATGTCAACAATTATTCATATTTAGTACTTATATCTAGTAATTCCTTAGTGGTTGCAAAATGGCACTACTCTATTATTCCTTTTTCATTTGTTAGCCAATATGCTTCTATAAAGGTAAGTTTCCTTTCACCTAGGATTTAGTCCTCTGTAGTACAGTCTGTAACACAAAAGCAAAATAAAGGAACCTTATTATGGAATAACAAATTGGTTCTCTAGCAACAATAATCAATAGTTTTTAAGTTTCATTATGAATTCATGGGTTTATTTATTTTAAAGATTTTATGTATTTATTTATTTGACAGAGAGACACTGCAAGAGAGGAAATACAAGCAGGGGGAGTGGGAGAGGGAGAAGCAAGCTTCCTGCCCAGCAGGGAGCCTGATGGAACACTTGATTCCAAGACCAGGCGCCCCTGTGGGTTTAAACTTTAAAAGAAACCAACTATCTTTCCCTTTCCCTCACCATATAAAAATTGTGCAATGAGGGGCAGCTGGGTGGCTCAGTGGGTTAAAGCCTCTGCCTTCAGCTCAGGTCATGATCCCAGGGTCCTCGGATGGAGCCCCGCATCAGGATCATCACTGCTCAGCAGAGAGCCTGTTTCCCCTTCTCTCTCTCTGCCTGCCTCTGTGCCTACTTGTGATTTCTGTCAAATAAATTATTTTTAAAAAATCTAAAAAAAAAAAAAATTGTGCAATGAGAAAAAAAAATCAAAACTAAAAATAAATAGAAATTGCACATTATGGGGCACCTGGGTGGCTCAGTGGGTTAAAGCCTCTGCCTTCAGCTCAGGTAATGACCCCAGGTTCTGGGATTGAGCCCTGCATCACTTCGAGCCCCACATCACATCAGGTTCTCTGCTCAGCAGGGAGCCTGCTTCCTCCTCTCTCTGCCTGCCTCTCTGCCTACTTGTGATCTGTCTGTCAAATAAATTTTTTTTTAAATTACTAAAAAAAAGTTGCACATTATAAAAATTTGGGAAATACAGAAAAAGTAAAAAGCACACAAATGAAAACAATCATCACTCATCCTGCTATTTCGAAATAATCACTTAATTATATGGAAATTCTTTTCCTAGGTCATACTTTAATTTTGCAAGCTTGAGATCATATTGCGTATCCAATTTTATATCTAGTTTTTCTCTTATAAATCTGCTTGCTTCCAGCCTCATTTAACCAGAATAGTTTATCACTCTTTCTGGCAAGGTTAGATGAGGATCCCCTGAGGGGTTGCTGTCCTCAGTTCCTGTACCTTTTCTCATTATGAAAGCAAGAGAAACTGGCTTGAATAGAGCCTATTCCTAATAGAATAATTCACTCAAACAATTTCCCTTTGTGGTTCTTTAAACTATCACTTGACTCGTAAGGTCTATGCTGGGCAGAACTTGAGGTGAAAGGTTCCTATTTCTTTTAGAACATGAGCCATGTCCTTGTTCTCTCAGACTCACTAGCAAGCTCCATCCCATACAAGCAATTTGGCTCAGGCATTCTGCAGCAGATTTTACTTTGTCACCAGAAACTGGGTAGAAATGTCTCTTTGGCCTGAATATGACCATATTTATGATGTGACACTACTAACAGCCTAATGCTGACTGGAAACCTTACTGATAACATACATTTAACATGTATTTTGTATATTGTATGTATTATCTACTATATTCTTATAGTAAAGTAAGTTAGAGAGAAGAAAATGTTAAAGTCATAAAGAAGTAATACGTTTATGGTACTACAGTTTATATGAAAAAAAAATCCACAAACAGGAGGACCCACATAGTTCAAACCTGTGTTGTTCAAGGGTCAGCTGCATGTGTGTGCGTATTTATTCTTACTGACTGATTAAATAAAGTGATCTTTATTTTTTTTAAGATTTTATTTATTTATTTGACAGACAGAGATCACAAGTAGGCAGAGAAGCAGGCAGAGAGAGAGAGGAGGAAGCAGGCTCCCTGCTGAGCAGAGCCCAATCTGGGGCTTGATCCCCAGGACCCTGGATCATGACTTGAGCCGAAGGCAGAGGCTTTAACCCACTGAGCCACCCAGGTGCCCCATAAAGTGATCTTTAAATGTGAGTCACAACCCAATATTTACAGAATCAGACCTCTGGGTATGCTCTGCGGTACAAAGTTTTAAGCACTCTCAAATTTGAAACACCTCCGCCAATTGCTTTTTTCTCACATCATGCACTTCCTTACATACCTGCTCCCTGAAAACTGTTGAGTTTTTAGAGTCTTAAAAAGTGAGTTTAACTGAGCTTGAGTTCATCAAAGCTCAAGTCTTGGCCTCTCTCCTTCCCTCTTCTTATTCTCTCCCTAGGTAATGATGTCCATTCCCATGGCTTTAAAAATATGATCTCAACATAAAGTATGTCATCAGCATAGCTAACTTTTGAGTGTTTTCTAAATACAATGTTTTAAGCATATTATATACATTAAATCATTTAATTCATACAAAACCCGAAGTTAGACACTATTATTATCTTCCTTAAAAATGAGGAAGTGAGGCATAGAGAGATTATGTGTCTTGTCCAAGGTTATACAATGATGGATCAAGTCCAAATCTGCATCAGGCCAGCTGATGTCAGAGGCCCTACTCTTAACCACTATATTCTAATGCTATGTCCTATGTATGAAAACATATTCTCATTTTCATGATCATCTGAACTTTACTGATGTTGTGGACCCCCCAGAGATGATCTACCCACTTGTGGAGATGTGAACATCAGGACAAGTAGGAACACTGACTGTGTCAGTGAGAAAGCAGAATTGCTTCCTAAGATGTTTTAAAGGCAGACGTAGTAATCTAAATGCTAAATTTCTCACTCATATCACTTGTTTCATTCAGAGTCACCAAAAAAACTGTGTAAGTAAAATAAAAAAATACCTCATTACTTACCTTTGATATCTCTATGAACAATCATATTACTGTGCAAATAATGTACGCCCTCCAGAATCTGACGGGTATATTTCCTAGTCACATTCTCAGTAAGAGCTCCATATGCTTTTAATTGGTCCTTAATTGAACCCTAAGATAAAAGAAAACAAAAGAAAACTGTAGTATGGTTTGAAATAAAAACTACTATTAAATCTTTATTTTTTAAAGGATCCGCAGTTTGTGAGTGGGAGGCTTTAGCTGAAGAGTACAGGAATTCTCAGTAAGGACATTATATGCCACCTAATGCAACATAAAAACTCTACTATATTCCCTGACTAGAACTGTGGAAGAATATGGTCATAGTTGAAAGAAGCCTTTTAAACTATTTTTTTGATTGATGACCTTGTTTCCATGATTATGTTGGTTCTATCTCTTGTTCCTTGAAATCATGTTTTTTAAAATCTTGCTTTTTTTGCCCCAAATGTATTTTTGTTTTTCCTGCTTGCTCTTTTCCATATTCCCTACTTGAATCTTATTTTGTTTGCTATCTGCTACTTTACTTCTTAAGAGAAAGAATGCATATGATTAAAAAGTCAAAACACATATGAGATTTTTAAAGTTTTTCTTTTATACTCAACATTCTAGTTTAAAACATGTGAAAATGTATTAAAGAAGAATTTCAAATTTTCTTACATGTTTTTTAAGGCAGGATGAGGTACCATCTCTGAGAATGCTGAATCACTCTGAGGTGAGACCCTGGCACTTGAATTTTGAAAAACCTTCCCTACTCTAGATTCCAATGTGAGAATCTGATGACTAATCACCATTTTAAAAGATGGGAATAAAATTCTTCCTGAAGGACAGAATCTTTTCTTTTAAACAGAGAATATATCCAAATGTTTCTGCCTTTCCTTGAGTTCTAGACTGCGGTGTACTATATTATATGAAAGTAGATCCCTAGACTTTATAGGTTTAACCATTTGCTGTTTCCAATATTCATGAGCAATCCCTGAAGGGACGGGACAGCAAGATGCAATTCTGCTGACTCACACCTGCAAACACATGTGTGGAAAGCCTTAGGCAGCCAAGCACCTGTAAGTCAATGTGGCTTGTTTGTTCAGTCTATTTACTGTGTCTCTACTTGTAGTTATACACAAAATAACACGCCTAGAACTGAGTTGTCCAAATAATAAGCCACTAAATACTTGTAGGCTGCAAAATGAGTGACAGACTTAAGGCTCTTCTGGGCCTTGGGCAGTTGGGCCAGTGGCTTCTGGCTGCTAACAGCTCCACTGGTGCTATTTACTCCCATGTACCAAAAAAAGAGTTCTCTTCTTCAGTGTGACAAGCAGAATGTGTTGCAAGTACTGTGCCAGCAAAAAACTCTTGTGTCCGAGAAATCAACTGATAGTCCAGGGACAGAAAATAAAGTTATGGTTCTGTTCTGAAAGTAGTTATAGATAAACTAAGGAAGAGAATGCTACATTTGGGAAAACTGAAAAACAGAACAACAATCTGAGCAAAGCATGAAATCTAGGGCACAAAGAGATCCATCATACTAAATTTAATGAGAGAAAATATGTAGCATCATTCACAAACTTGGAAATTCAGTAAGGCTAAGATCATGTAGGTCTGGCCGATATATGAAACTTGGCATATGTATAATTCATTTTAAGATTGTTGATAAACTATTATTTCAGTAAAATTATTTCAGTGACAGCCTATACTTTGAAGAGATAGTTGCTCTTATAAAACCAAGCAGAGCTAATGAGAAACATGATCTAATAACTCTTCCTGAATAGTCCTAGCTTAGTTTTAAGATTGTTAAATCTATAAGATTACTCATCTCCATTTGTGATGTAAATCAGTTCTAGCCAATTAACCATTTAATCTTATCTTCAACAATCTGGATCCCTATTCACACCTATTCAGAATTATCCTTTTGTTTCTAATTTAAATATATATTGGTCAAAAATCTTCAAAATTTCTATGGCATTTAATACATCCCACCCATCAGTTTTCCAAAGGAATTTAAAAAAACAAATTTACTTTGTCAAGAGGATCTTTGAAATAAACAATTAATTATTCATGATGATAAGAAAGAAAATTGGGGCGCCTGGGTGGCTCAGTGGGTTAAGCCGCTGCCTTTGGCTCAGGTCATGATCTCAGGGTCCTGGGATCGAGTCCCGCATCGGGCTCTCTGCTCGGCAGGGAGCCTGCTTCCTTCTCTCTCTCTCTCTCTGCCTGCCTCTCAGTGTACTTGTAATTTCTCTCTGTCAAATAAATAAATAAAATCTTTAAAAAAAAAAAAAAAAAAGAAAGAAAATTAACTGCTGATCTTGTGAAACAGGATGATTATGACCACCACTACCAGATACTGATCCATAGTTTTTACTGACCCATAAGCTTAAACTGCAACCTGATACAGGAAACATATAATTCTTTTTTTTTTTAAGACTTTATTTATTTATTTGACACAGAGAGAGAGGTCACAAGTAGGCAGAGAGGCAGGCAGAGAGGGAAGAGGCAGGCTCCCAGCTGAGCACAGAACCTGAGGTGGGGGCTCCATCCCAGGACCCTGAGATCATGACCTGAGCCAAAAGCAGAGGCTTAACCCACTGAGCCATCCAGGTGCCCCGAAACATATAATTCTAATAAACAATCCACTTAAACACCCATAAATCAAATCTTTTCCTAATATATATAACCTGTTAAATTATATGAATACATGTATTTTTAAAGGGGTAAGTATAACACCATCTTGAAAATCAACTATTAAAATGTACCCTACAAATACTAAAAATAATATAGAAGGAATGACAGTTGACAAGTCACATTTTGCAACTCCTACTGAAACTACTGACTCGGGCAATGATTACCAATCTGTATTAAAAAACCTTAGATAAATGGTTGAAATGGAACTGGATACTCTTTTTTTAAAAGATTTATTTATTTGAGCGACAGAGGGAGACAGATGGGGGTGAGAGAGAAAACATGAGCACACAAGTGGGGGGGGGGGGAGAGGGAGAGAATCTTCAAGCAGACTCACTGCCCACTGAGAGTGGAGCTGGATGTGGGGCACAAGGCTCAATCTCAACCCCATGAGATCATGACCTGAGCTGAAACCATGAGTTGGACACTTAACTGAGCCACCAAGGAACCCCAGGTACTAGATATTCTTATATGCCATTACTAATAGCTCAGATTACTTTCTGGTCTTCAGAAAAATACAAAACTTTACACTGGAGAAATCCAGATGTCAATCATCCTAATACAACATTCATTCTTCGCATCACTAATAGTGAACCACCAGAAATTGTATGTCTCCTAATCTAATTTAGATATTAGATCTAACTTGGAGTTAATAGGAAATAAGAGGATAAAGGAACAAATTAAACACCACCATGAGGATGCAATCAGAGAAATCTATGAGATGAGATTTTCAATAGAACTAGCCTAGTCTCTGTCAAATATATGTCATGTAAAAATGTTCTAGATTAAAAAAGAAGTAAGGGACATAACAGTTAAAGGTAATATGTGATCCTGGACTGGATCCTGGTTTCATTAAAACAGCTACTATGGTTATTTTAAGAGCATTTAGAGAAATATAAGGATGTAACCTATTTTAGTACACCTCAGCATTTTTTTAAATGAATTAAAAAAATACATAAAAATAAAAATGAGTTTAAAAATACAAAGATAAATGAAGATACTGAACAAAATTATATTACCCAGCTGTAATTCAAAACTTCCAAAATGTCCTTACAGTTTTACATTTTATAATCAAAGTTCTTGTTTTTCTTTCCTCATCTAAGACTTTAAAGAGAAGATGTCTATTTTCAAATGATGTACTAACTTACCCCTGGCATATATTCCATAAATATGGAAAGTGTTTTTTCCTGGGGATCCCTCAAACAGCCATAATACTGAACAATTCGCTCATGCAGCAAATTTTTCAACAACTGAATTTCACACTCAAGTGCATTTACTTCCTGAAAGACAGAACTCACTGTTAAGTCTTTAAAGCACTGCTAGTAAAAGCAAAACATTTGAACTTCATGGACCATCAAGGTGATCTCATTCTGAAATTTTTACTTCCCAAGGAATAAACATTTTAAAGTCTCTAAACAGTAACTTTTTTAACAGTCCTTGATGGTATATTAAAGCAAAAATAAATCAGATTAGGAATATGAGCACTTAATGAGAAAAACAATTCACAGTACAAAGTAGATAAATATATCTAATTACAGACTGATTTATTTTGCAAATAATCTGTATGAAGAAAAATAAAAAATTCTACTGTGTTATATTTATTTAGTAAAAATGCTTCTTGTAAATGTGACAAAGCAGCTTGTGCAGTGATTCTTACCTTGCTGGTCTCAGGGCTATCAGGGTCAAACTGAACTTGTTTAACTGCCAATTCTCTCCCTGTATCAACATCATAACAGAGGTAGACCCTGCCAAAGGCCCCCTGGCCAAGCAGTTTGCCCAATCTCCAGTTGGTTGGAGCACGAGGCGCTAAAAAAAAACATCATCTTAAAATGAAACAGCCAGACGACACACAAATGGTTAAGGACTAAATGAATAACTGCATAACTAATATCCTTAACTGAATAAGCTTAGACATAATAAGGGAAAATCATGATCATTCTAATTCACAATGATCATCACTTTGAAAATTTTTTGCCTTAGTCAATTTTCTGAGAGTTTGAAGCACCAACAAGTTCATATATCCCCATGTCTTATTTTTTCCAATGAGATTATATTCCTCCCACAATTAAAAAAGTAATAGCAGGGGTGCCTGGGTGGCTCAGTGGGTTGAAGCCTCTGTCTTCGGCTCAGGTCAGGATCCCAGGGTCCTGGGATCCAGCCCCACATTGGGCTCTCTGCTCCGCGGGGAGCCTGCTTCCTCCTCTCTTTCTCTGGCTGCCTCTCTGCCTACTTGTGATCTCTGTCAAATAAATAAATAAAATCTTAAAAAAAAAAATGTAATAGCATCTTTCACTCAATCCAGAATACCACTGATTGTCAGATGCACTATTTCTAATCTTTACTGCAGCAATGTTTGTAGTTATTTTTCCATCTGCTTACAATGCAGAAAACTGGAAAGAGTATCATTCTCATTCTAACAAGAGAAAATCTTGAAAGCAGCCAGAGGGGAGAATAAAGAAAAATACATACACACATAAATATACATACATAAATTATAAATAAATACAGAAGAGTAAAGATAAGAATTACAGCAGAACTTTCCTCAAAAAGCATACAAGCCAGAAGAAAATGGAGAAATAGCTTTAAAGTGCTAACAGGAAAAAAAAAAAAACCTGCCCAGCATTCTATACCCAGAAAAAAAAAAAAATCTTTCAGGAATAAAGGAGAAAAAGACCTTTTTCAAACAAATGAAAGCTGAAAGAATTCATTACCAGCAGAGAAAGGTTAAAGGCAATTCACAAATCACAAGAAAGGTTAAAGGCAATTCTTTTAAGAATTTGATACCTGGTAAAATCCCGGATCTACATAATTTATTATCTATAAACTCCTGGGTCTACAGAAATGATGTTCTTTACATCACATCTTTACATCACATCTTTACAAAAATAATGTTCTTCTCTTAATTTTTTTTTAATTTAAAAGATTTTATTTATATATTTGACAGACAGAAATCACAAGTAGACAGAGAGGCAGACAGAGAGAGAGGAGAATGCAGGCTTCCTGCTGAGCAGAGAGCCCAATGAGGGGCTCGATTCCAGGAACCTGAGATCATGACCTGAGCTGAAGGCAGAGGCTTTAACCTACTGAGCCACCCAGGCGCCCCCTCTTATTTTTAATTACTTCAAAAAATAGCTGTCTAAAGCAAGGTCACAAATGTAAAAGTCAAATATGACAAGACTAGCACAAAAGGGATGAATGTGAAGTATGCAAATATTGCTGCAATAAATACCTTTGAGCACAAATCTTGGTATGCACTACTTACATGATAAAGTCCAAATACTCCATAATCGGGCCTTAATTACCATCGTAGTCCTTTTCCTATTGTTTCAAGTAAAATATTCTCCACTTTAGCCAAAAATGAACTATTCCCCATTCTCAGAACATGGCATGTCTTCCTGCAGATATTACCTCCTGAACTGGTGAATCCTACTCACATTTAAGATCTAGATTAAATACTGTACTATAATCATTTCTCTACACACCATTCTCCCCAGTAGATTACATCTTAATGGTCATATTTAAATAAATGACAAGTTGGTAACAATTTTACTAACAAAAGAGAAAAGAATCAGCTAAAGTAATTAGCAGTAATACTGTGCTTTTATACCTGATATTCCAACCAACTTTAGAAACATGCTTTTTATCTTTTTTGAGAAGTGTGCCTCACCCTGACACTGATTTGGTATTTATTCTTTTTAATACTATAAAATTCTGCGGAGGTTCTACTAAACATTCACTGTGCCAATTTCTATTACTTACAGCGGCTGGGTGGGCTGATGTCCATTACAGTCAAAGTAGGATTGTCTATGTCACTTCCCCTTCTTCTTATTCGACTATCATCATACTCTGGGGTAAAGATACTGCTTCCACTGCTAGTACTTAAAGAGTGATCAGTAGGACTGAAACTCACAGGAGACCGGAAGCTGGTCCCCTGGGTCCTTCTAGCTCTTGGAAAAGTTTTACGACCTACAAAATCAAAATATAATTATCTTACAATTTTACTCATGTTCTAACTGAATGTATTTAAAATTTGTACAATAAGGTACAAATGTCTGTCTTGTGACTAGACTTGACAAGGCTAAGAAATAGAACTAGCAATGCTTATTTGATTACATGTTTTAAACTTAAGAACAGTATTAAAAAAAAAGAGAAAGAGTAGTATTTTTCTTTTAAAGGTCAAGGAAAATATCCTTAATACTGAATCATGAAGTCAAAAATGAAAATACAAGGTATAAGGAAGAGAAAAGGTAAGGAACAACAACAAAAAAAAGCAGAAATGAAAAGTGGGGAAAAACAGGATCTGAATATAAATTCAAACAATCTCTTTTGTTAAAACATACACATGCATTCATAAAATCATTGCGCTCCCTTGCTTCTGTACAAAAAGAAGAAAAAAATCGACTTTATTCTTATTTCCAATTGTAAGAAAATGAGAAAATTTATAGGTAGCATTTTTTTTCCTTGAAAGTACAAAGCAAGTATGAATTTCATCATCAAGGAGTAATTTTCTAGTTAATATCATTTTAAATTATACCTTTTCTTTTAAGGGAAAGGTAAGTATTATGAGATAAGGTGGCCTAAACCTAAGACGTTATTATAGTTTTAGTTACCTAATTCCTTTAAAAAACTGTTTTCAACAGAAAACTAAATGATTTAGGAACAAATTTATTTCTAATGGTTTATGGTATTTTAAAATTTCAATTTTATTTTTGAGTCTTTAAGATCCTGTTCTTGTGGTCTAATTGCCAGAAACTTACCATCATTATAATCTTGATGGTGATATGAAACATGATACCTTCTTGGGTATGTTCCTCCTTTTCCAAATTTCTCAAAGATAGGGTTATCATAGTCTATTGAAACATAAGAAAGTTATATGTTAATTTAAAAAGTCCAATATCTCTAATTTTTTTAAAAGATTTTATTTATTTATTTGACAGACAGAGATCACAAGTAGGCAGAGAGGAAGGCAGAGAGAGAGGAAGGGAAGCAGGCTCCCCCCCAAGCAGAGAGAGAGCCCAATTCGGGACTCAATCCCAGGACCCTGGGATCATGACCCAAGCCAAAGGCAGAGGCTTCACCACTTAGCCACCCAGGTGCCCCCAGTATCTCTAGTTTTAAATAAAAAACACATTTACACATTTTTAATTTTTTTTTTAAATTCCCCTCTTCCTCCCAGCCAAAGCATTAATGACATAAATATATATATTTTTTAAAGATTTTATTTGTTATTGGACAGAGAGAGATCACAAGGAGGCAGAGAGGCAGGCAGAGAGAGAGGAGGAAGCAGGCTCCCCACTGAGCAGAGAGCCCGACACGGGGCTCGATCCCAGCACCTTTGATCATGACCTGAGCCCAAGGCAGAGGCCCAACCCACTGAGCCATCCAGGCGCCCCTAATGACATAAATATTTAAACACACAGAATATGGATAGTCTAACCTGAAAATTCCTGATGATTATCTGGGTAGCTCTGTGCCCTAGGCATTCGTGATTTTGGATAGCTCTCTCTAAAAATAAAAAATGTCACATTAAATAAACAGAAAGTATGTAAATAAGACATTTAAAATATCAGTATTTGTATGTATGTGTGGAAATTATACCTATAAACATACACATAAGAATAAAGGAGCTCAGTTTGAAATGTTAACTGAGAAAAAGAGACTTTTTTTTTTAAAGATTTTTTATTTATTTATCAGAGGGAGAGAGGGGGAGAGAGCGAGCACAGGCAGACAGAATGGCAGACAGCGGCAGAGGGAGAAGCAGGCTCCCTGCTGGGATCATGACCTGAGCCGAAGGCAGCTGCTTAACCAACTGAGCCACCCAGGCGTCCCAAGAGACTTCTTTTTTAACACTTATTTGGTGCATGGAGGCAAAAGCCTGGCTTTTAAAATTAACCCATAGGGTATAGCAGTAAAAATATAAGTTTTGGAATTATGGTTGCTGGCAAACACCTGTGTTTCAAAACTAGTTCTACCACTTAACTAGCAGTTGCAGCCTTGGAATACCTATCAACTTACTAAGACTTACCATATCTATAAAAACAAGATAATAATTTCCAACTCATCAAGTGGGTATGTATGATACATGGTGCTAAGGACAGTGTCTTTAAAATATTAAGTGCTCAATATACAGCTTTACATTATTTTCCTGAATTTCTTAAATGTTTCAGTATCTATCTTGAAGTAGACAGGGGTACAGACAAAGGTTTCACATGCACAGGTGAAAGAAAATTAAATGTGTATTCCCATAAAATATTAGTTATATTTTCAGAATTTGCTCCAAAAAGAAATTCCAGAGGAGAGCAAATAAGTAAAGATTTTTATGGACTCTGTGTGCTGCATGTAAACACTGTTTATTGATACCAGGAGAGGAGGAACACCTGTAACAAAAAATTCATAGTTGTAACTTCACCCAGGTTATAATTCTGAACAGCTATTTCACAAAGTACTTAAGTTTTAAATGACAGGCAACATACTGGGCCACAACTACCAAGAAAGTAAGCTACTAATTTGGTCCCAGAATGAACGAAATTATGAACAGGTGAAACAACTCAAGAAACCTCCAAAACTCAAAGTATTTTTTTTTTAAATTTATTTGAGAGAGAGTATGCACATGTGCACATGCACACATGGAAAAGGTGGGGGTGGGTAACAGATAACCTGAGCCAAATCAAGAATTGGAAGCTCAACCAACTGCACCACCCAGGCATCCCACCAACGGATTTTTAAAAGTAAACTCCATAAATTCTAAGTTTGCATTTAGCTTCAAACATAGAATTATGGTAAGCAGAAATACTCATTATAATCAAGTTTTCATTTTACCTAATAAAGATACTGAGTCCCAGAAGGTTAAGGGATTTGTCCAAACTGTGAAAAAATTCATTTGTCCTAAGTATAGAACAAGTATCAATTACATTCCTCACATATTATATATACACGTTTACCCGTATACAGTAAAAAATAAAAACTACAATCAATATTACCCATCCAAAGGACTATCAAGTGATGGACAACTTCCTGAGCCAGAATTTTCAGGACTGCTTAAAGACAATGGGTCCAGCATCTAAAAAAATAAAGAGTTCCTCCATGATTCAATGTGATATAACCAGAAGTTACCAGTTTCTTTTAAACAGCTTTATTGTGATGTAATTCATATAACATAAAATTCACCCATTTAAAGTGCACAATTTAGTGGTTTTTAGTATACTGCGAGCTGTGCAACTCTCACCAGTATCTGAAAAACACTTTCAGTACCCAAAAGACCCCCTATCCAATAGCAGTCACCTCCCCCCGAGTTACTAATTTTTAATGTTTTAAAAAGTGATCCCTTATAGGTAGGTAACTGCAAAATTTCTTAAGAGAAAAATATTTTTTCTATAGACTATTAGCTAAATAATTAAAAGCTAAAAGATTTCACATAACTTTGCTCACTGAACACTGAACAGCCCCACTCAAACTGAGAATAATGACACCATGACTACTACATAATACTTAAAAATGTTTTACAAAGTTGACAAACCTAAGCTTCACAAAATTAAATATCTGCAGTTTACTGTATCTTTCAAATGTCAAAAATCTGAATGTTAACCCCACAATTACAAACAAATGCTTTCATTTATTTATAGATGAGTAGAGTAAGAAAACCAGCCTTATTCTAGCTTTTTTTATACATGAATGCTCACAGGCTCATGTAACTTAGTTGGTATTTTCCTATGTGTTTTACTATTTTGTTCACTTAAGAGGGAAGATATGGGATGGGAGAAAAGATCACACACTCACACACATACAAAATACCAACCAAATCACACAAATCCTGACAACATCCCTTTAAGTGAAATGAAAAATGTCATCCAACTTTTGCTTACTTGGTCCATACTCTCTGGAATGAACTCTCCTTCACTGTTGATACTGGTGAATGACCCATTCCGGGCAACCTGGTGTAATTCATCTGGAATGTATCCTGGGGGTGGGGAGCTTCTATCTCTACTAGTGGGACCTCAAAGGAAAAAAATTATACAGTTTTATAAATATCAACTGGGAACTAATTTTTGTTTCAATTAAATATGCACACAAGATTTCTGGACTGCAGTACCAATAATTTTAGCCACTAAAATTCAGTTTTTATTAAAACTTATCCAAACATTTCTATAAATCTGCAAATGTATTTATACCTTTTAAAATTTCCACCCTACTATAATAATTAACCTCACTGTAATATTTATTTGTACTTATTAGATGGTATATTCCTCTAACGGGGCTGATATTATAATAAAGATTTTAAAGATGCCACTGCTTCTGAACTTCCAAGGGTCATTTGTACCTAGATATATGTTACCCTTTAACGGGATTTATGGAAAGCATCATAATGTAGTAGAAAAAATGTGGGCTTTAGACCTGTTTAAATCTCAGTTCTAGTTATTCACCAACTGTATGTCTTTGGTAAAGTTGCCCAATCCCCACCAACCCATTTCCTCAGCTGTCAACACAAGACTAAAGACACAAGTTCTCTTACAGAACAAACTGGTGGTTGCCAAACAGGTGAGGGGAATTAAGAGTACGCTCATCTTGATGAGCACTGAGAAATGTACAGAACTGTTGAATCACTAAATTGTACACCTGAAACTAACATAACACTGTATGTTAATCATACTTTAATTTAAAAAATAGATTAAAAAATACATAAAGCCAGCACTTCGGTTAAACAAACAAAAAAGACTAAATCCTCCTTTGCAAGGGTATTATGGTGGTAAAATCACTCATACTGAACATATGCTCTGCATATTTGGCCCATGATGATCTTCCTGTTCCCTTTCCTTAATCTTTAGAAACCTAAAGTGTATAAACAACTAACGAATCACTAAACACTACATCAAAAACTAAAGATGTATTGTATGTTGGTTAGCTGAACAGAATAAAAAAAAAATTTTTTTTTTAAACCCACAGAAACCTAAAGTGAGATTACTCTTAAATTCCTTAGGCCCTGTTAGAGTATTTTCAAATTGGAATTCTGGCTTTTATTCTGGGATACTTTAAAATTGAGTTTTATGATAAGCCATATTCCTGGCATTTAAATTTCTTCACAGTTCTGAAAATGAGAAAATCTATGATCACACTGTCCCTAGTATTTTTATTCCTTCCATATACCCTTGGTTATAAAAGAAGATCAATATACTCATTCCTAAAAGGAGATAGGGAAGAAAAACTGTGAAGAAAGTTTCTTCATCGCCTTACTTGATAACCCATCTTTCTTTTCATTTATTTATTTTATTTTTACCCAAGTCTAATTGATATACAATGTTAAAACAGCTTTAAGGTATACAACATAGTGATCTGACAATTTTAATGCTCGCCACTGGTTAAGTGTAGTTGGCATCTATCACCATATGTTATTACAATAGTATTGACTATATTTCCTACATTGTGCTTTTCACCTCCGTGACTCATTTTATAACTGGAAGTTTGTACCTCTTAATCCCCTTCACCTATTTTGCCCAACTCCCCATTCCCCTGATAAATGCTCATTTGTTCTCTCTGTCTAATAGTCTGGTTTTTCGCTTGTTAATTCATTTGTTTTGTTTTTTAGATTCAACATGTAAGTGAAATCAAATGGTATATGTGTTTCTCTGACTTATTTCACTTGGCATAATACTCGCTAGGTCCATCTGTGTTGCCACAAATGGGATGGTCTCATTTATTTATGACCCAGTAATATAGCATGTATATGCATGCATGCATGCATGCATGCATGCATATATATATATATATATATACACACACACACACACATACACACACCCACACCACATTTTTATTCATTTATCAATGGACACTTAGGTTGTATCCATATCTTGGCTTATATATAATGCTAAAATAAATACAGGGATGCATATATCTTTTCAAATTAGCTTTTCTTCCAATTTCATCGCATTTCATTTTCTTTACCAAAAGACACAAGAAAAGATGCTCAACATCACTCATCATCAGGGAAATGCAAATCAAGCCACAATGAGATATCACCTCACACCTATTAGAAAGGAACAGAAGATGAATAACGGATTTTGGAGGGTCCCACACACCAATTTAATCTTTTCTTTTGTTATTAACAATCCTCTTCTGTTACTAGTCTTAGATTCCCAACCACATCTCTTATTCTGCCCCCTCTTCTGCTTTCTCCCTCTTACCTGTTTCACCTCCTCTTCTACTTTTCCCTTTCAAATCCATCCCACACATTTGTTTTCATGCTGTCTTAAATGATCACACTCACTGCCCTATCTGTTAAAAAAACATTTACACCAGTGGTTTTTGAGCAATGTAATACTTTTAACATAAAAAATGCAGATAATTAAGGTTTTATACTAACTGAAGAAGATCCACAGAACTAGGGAGTTTAGAGCTCCTCTGCCTTGACCACACCTCTCTACTAGACCTCCTTCAAAACTGACAATACAGAAAATCCATTGTTTCTTTGTATATACTACATGCTTAATCTTAATGATCTATTATTAATGATGAATACTGAATACTAATAAAGCAATAATCTGGAAAATCTCAGCAATTCATTCTGATAGGACTGCAATGACTAAAACTTAGAGAAAGACTTATGAACTTGGTCCATCCATTAATTTCAGTATATTAGAATTACTTCTTTTAATTTCTTCCCTCCAGTTTATTTGTGTAATTAAAACTTCTTTGAGGGGTGCCTGGGTGGCTCAGTGAGTTAGACCACTGCCTTCGGCTCAGGTCATGATCTCAGGGTCCTGGGATCGAGTCCCACATCGGGCTCTCTGCTCGGCAGGGAGCCTGTTTCCCTCTCTCTCTCTGCCTGCCTCTCCGTCTACTTGTGATCTCTCTCTATCAAATGAATGGATAAAATCTTTAAAAAATAATAATAAAAAAATAAAACCTCTTTGAGGTTTTACTTGGATTTTTAAATATTAAAATACCCTAAGTACATAAAGAAAACAAATATTTAAGTTGGAGACTGCTAATCTTGTAACACTTGATATAACTTTTCAAGGAACATCAGAAACTAGAACACGGTTGAGAAAAATTAGAATACAGAGGTAAGCTGCTATTTATCATGGTTATGTTTAGGTGTTACGTACATTAAAGGATGGAGAAGAAATTGAGAAACTGCCCATTTTATGGTTCAGACAGTAGTATTCTTACCTATTATAGAAAGTCGCTTTTTCCTCTCTGCTCCAAATACTGTGTTATCTAAATCTTCTAGTGATGGCAATGGTTCTAAATTAGTAGCCTACAAAGGAAAAAGGATGATTAATGCTATTCTTCCCCTTTGGGGCTTCAAACAGAATCCTTTCCCCTACCAAATACAACCCAGATATTCTGTATTATTTATAGGTCTTACCAAATCTATTCTCTGAAATTTTAATTCCAGCATAATCCTTCCTAAATTTTTAGTATTTCCATTAGTTCCAGATGTGACGTATATTATACGTATTTATAATTCTGCCTACTTGGTTTTGAGGAGCAAGGATAGGCTATAGCAATTTAGTATTTCATTATACTTAAAAAGAATCAATGATTATAGAATGTAACTATGTTTCATAAACTGACTTTCACAGGCATTAATGCTATAATCCTTACTGAAAGAAATATCAATTCATACCTGTGCACTTCCGTTTATTACAAGTAATATCTTGAGGCTCTTCATATGAATACTACGATCCAGCAGTTCCACAGCTTTGTCCAAGTCATCTTGGGTAGTTAATGGAATTACCAACTAAACAAAAGGAACATAATTTATCATACAACCACCCCACCAGGTCAAGTCCTTTCAGGAGCATCTCTGTTACCATGGAATTACAAATTTCAAAATACCCTGGCTCTGTGAATTGTCAGTGTAATGAAATTCTGAATGAATAAAGGTATTTAGATTATTTCACTCTTCCCATCCTAAATCCCACTAAAATCATAGACCGAATAAGGACAAAAAAAACTTTTTTTGCTTTATTAATTAAATTCTAGAAAACACATTTAAAGATTAATTTTTAATGATATTCCCATAAGGCTGCATTCCAAAACAGCATTAAAGAACACGCAGGAAAAACTATATAAAATAAAAGAACTATCTTTCATCTGCACTGATTAAACTCACATTTCTCCCTATAGCAACTATGAATTTGCATTCTCAATTACAGTACTTATCAACATCACAAATACAATGAATCTATAGGGATGCCATGGAGGGGGCCACTATCAATGTATCTGCAATCTACAGTCCACTTGGGGCTCTCATATCTGACCCTGGTGACTTGACCATTAAACTCTAAACAGATAAACTAAATGGGTCAGCCATCCAAAGTAAACCCTAAATATGGGTATGTGCTTTCACTAGTTCTCTAATGGGTCAGATGTTATAAAGGACAAAAGCAAGGTGCCTAGGTGGCTCAGTGGGTTAAGCACCAGACTCCTGATTTCAGCTCAGGTAATGATCTCAGGGTCCTGGGATCAAGTCCCATGTCAGGTTCCACACTCAGCAGGGAATCTGCTTGGGGATTCTCTTTCCCTCTCCCCATTTTGCCCCCCATCCCCCGCTCACATGCACACATATTCACTTTCTCTCTAAAATAAATAAATCTTTAAAATAAATAAAGGACAAAAGCACCTGAGAAGTCTATGAAAAAGCATGCTTACACAACTTAAGAATTAAAACTTTTTTTTAAAAAATGTAAACTTAGTTCCTAAAGACAACTATCAATAATCTTCAACTGTATATTCCATCTCATTGAAGGATAGACAGAATAAAATGAACATATACCATACCTGCTGCCCAGCTCTTGAGTGTCATTCTCCCTCACCTCCCCAACACCCCAACATGTACTTTTGTGTAGACCCTACAGCTATATCTCTAAATAGCCTTCAGTCTCAGGGGCTGGCAGCTGGAAATAAGGCCAGCACACAGAAATAGTCAGTGCCAACATAGGGCCAGGCAACAAGAGGTATTCATGGCTAACTGAAAACACAAAAAGTATTTGAAAATTGAAATTTTAAGGTATTACTATAATATGATACTCATCACTTTGTTCAAGGATATTGTTTGTTTGAATATAGATTTTTACTTTATCAAAATATTTTCTGGGGGTGTGTGGGTAGCTCAGTGGGTTGAAGCCTCTGCCTTCAGCTCAGGTCATGATCCCAGGGTCCTGGGATCGAGCCCCGCATCGGGCTCTCTGCTCTGCAGGGAGCATGCTTCCTCCTCTCTCTCTGCCTGCCTCTCTGCCTACTTGTGATCTCTGTCTGTCAAATAAATAAATAAAATCTTTAAAAAAAAAATATTTTCTGCTTTCATCTGTAAGTGGTTTCTTTAGAAAACCAATTAGCATACTTTTGCTTTAAATAATAACTCATTTGAAAAGCTAATATTAGGGGCACCTGGGTGGCTCAGTGGGTTAAAACCTCTGCCTTCATCTCAGGTCATGATCCCAGGGTCCTGGGATCGAGCCCCTCATTGGGCTCTCTGCTCGGCAGGGTGCTTGCTTCCCTTCCTCTCTCTCTGCCTGCCTCTCTGCCTACTTGTGATCTCTGTCTGTCAAATAAATAAATAAAAATCTTTAAAAAAAAAAAAAAGCTAATATTAGAAAATATTTTATTTGCACAATTCTTGAACATTTGCAAAGCACTTTCACATGTTTCCTCAAGTTAATTTTTACTAAGCTCTCTACCATTACTCCATTCCCATTGGCACTTTTTCTATTCCTAAAACACAGTAGTCTTTTCTATCTTGGGATCTCTGTTGGCAATTTTCTCAGCTGCTCTTTCTACCAGGAATGTTCTTCCCCTCAAACTATTTGCAAGTTTGGCATTTCATACCTCAAGTCTCAGTAATTAAATATTACCACCTCAGTTCTTAGTACTATCTAAACAGAACACCTACTTGCCTTGCCTTTATTCTTTTTCACGTTCACAGTATTTTATAATGGCCTTCAAAGAATCTCATGTATTTGAATAACTCATTATTTGTCTGCTTCTACCACAAGTCTATAAACTCCATGAAGAGCTGCAATTCATAAATCATAGTATTAGGCTTGTCAAATTCAACAAATATTTTCTGAGGAAAACAACAAATTAACCGATCAACCAAATTGGGTCCCTGAAAATTTTAAGATTCAAGATCTTGAGAACTCATAGGATCTGAAAGAAACCTCAGAGATTACCTAATCCAATCTGAGTTTCACAGAAAGTACAAAAGTGGATTTTCCAGAACACAGAGCTCCTCAATGCCAGAGCAAGCCCTTAAGATCACATGTATTGACTCACAAACATAATGATCTAATCATGTCCTAACTAACACAAAAATAATCCTTTTAAAGTTTTAACTTATCTGACTACTAAAGCTCTATTGTCTCTATAGCCGAGTGTAGAGTATAGGAAAAAAGACAATTCACCAAAAAGTATACACAGTGATAATAAAACATAGATAAGCAATAAACTTTTCTTAAGATTTTAATTATTTATTGAGAGAGAAACTTGGTGAGGAGCAGAGAGAGTGAGAGAATCTCTAGCAGACTCCCCACCAAACAGAGAGCCAGACTTGGGGCTTGATCTCACAATCCTGAAATCACGACCTGAGCCAAAATCAAGAGTTGGGCACTTAACTAACTGAGCCACCCAGATGCCCCAGCAGCAAACTTCTAAATAATACATGTTTCCTGCTTCAATATATTCTCATTCAATTATTTGCAGAGTAGCATCTTTAAATGCCTTACACAATGTAAAAAAAAAAAAAAAATTCAATTAGTTAAAATGCACAAATTTACTTATAATATTTTATTTCTCTAACATCCCATAATCTTATCAGTCCCTAAATAAATATTCCTAACACAGTCTCTTAGGGGCACCTGGGTGGCTCAGTGGGTTAAAGCCTCTGCCTTCAGCTCAGGTCATGATCCCAGGGTCCTGGGATCAAGCCCCGCATCAGGCTCACTGCTCGGTGGGGAGCCTGCTTCCTCCTCTCTCTCGGCTCTCTGCCTACTTGTGATCTCTGTCAAATAAATACATAAAAAATCTTAAAAAAAAAAAAGTCTCTTAAATGAACATACTACTTCCCAAAATAAGAGCAACTGAAAGTTAAACTGTACAAGTTTACCTCATTATTGGTATAATGGAGATCCATAGACTGTCCAAAGGCAATTTTAGCCTTAGATCTCAGATCTTCCAGTTTAACTGGTCTGGGGAATTGAAGGATTCTATACAGACAGAATTTTAAGATAATTAATTTTCTTAGGCTTAGTTAAGTAACATATTTAAAACAGTTATCTCTTTGGTAGAGAAATACAAAATAAAGTCTGAAACTGCTTTATGAATATTTAAAAAGCAATTGTAAAATGTTCAATGAAGAAAATGATTAATTAAACTATGTGACTTCTACATAATGGAATGCAATGAAATGGTTAAAAAGAATGAAGTTTATCCTTAGGGATTTAAATTTTGATTTCTGTATCCTTATCAACTCAACATTTTTGATCACCTATATATCATGTAAGTATATCCCCCAAATAAGTATTTAAAAATTTTAAATTCTAATATTTCCTTCCTATGTAGTAAAGGACTGGCCTGTACTGCCCATGGGAGGCATGCAGCTAAGCTCAGAGATTTCTATACCAAACTGTAAACTCTGTAAGGGGGAAGGACCATGTCTGTTTTAGTCTTTATTCCTTCACGGACCAGTACTTAGAATACTTAATAAACAGTGCTCAGTAAATGGAAAAGAACTGAGGAAATATCCATAAAAGAACAATAAATAGGGGGAAACAGGATGGAATATCTGGTATAACCCATTTTTGTAGACAATTCTGTGTAAAGCACATTTACTTCTTCAGGTTATAGGACTTATGAGCCTTTTTAAAGTCCTTAAAATGGATAGCTCTTTCATTAAATGAATTTAATGAGACACTAATAACAGAAATGAAATCCCATCTTCTTTAACTCCTACTAAACTTCGTTAGCAATTTTGTTGTCAATTACCACCACCGCCCACCACCACTACACTGAGATAGAGATACCCAGTAGAAGGCTAGGCTTATACCTTTGCTGATTAATTTATAGCCATCATTCCAACTCTCTTTCTCAACGTTACTAATTAAATACACATCATATGATTGAGGTCTCTCAAACAAAATTATGAATGTTAACTCCATGTACATAAATTCTATATATCTGAAGGAATTATACAATTACAATGAGGAGAAATATATTTAATTTCCTCCAAGTAAAAATAAAAGGAATGCTAATATTTAAAGGCTGCATTATACAATGACCTTTTTTATTTCGTAAAATAAAAACATTAATCATTTCTAATGTTTAACTTAAATTCTGAGAGATTCTATTTGAAGTCTAAGTGCATGTTATACATTACCAAGGACTATTCCACTCTCAATTTGTAAGCCATGAACCTCCACTAAAGTCCAGAAAAAAACCCTTAATGGCTTTAATTATGACTCATTTGATTAAATCAATAAACTAAGATGTAATGTTTCTTTCCTTACCTTTTTTCCCCTCTATGTTCAAATTTGACTCGAACATCATTCTATAATGAAACGATAAATCATTTCGGAGATCAGATAATATTTCTAGAATTTCTAGGTCATTTTTTTTTTCTTAGTCACTCCTTTCCTGCCCCCCACCTTTGTCACTCATTTAAAATAGAGGAAGGGGAAAGGATGTTTCATTTTCAGTGTGAACTCCAATTAACTGATTGTGTCCACAAAAGAGCCGACCTGAGAACGGTGCTGTTGAATCTGGGCTGAAAGCAAAGAATACCACAATCTCTTGGTGTTAGCACCAAGGGTATGAGACACTTGCTAGTCTGTTAAAGGGAAATATAGAATACTATACTCTCACTTTTTGTGTTCAACATCCCAAACAAATTTTATTTATAAAAATCAAAATAATGCTCATTTATAAATACAATACACTATTTTAAAATAAAAACAATTTGCTTATCTTAAATGCTTTAAGAATGGATGAAATATCATCATTAGAGAGCAATTACCATGTTAAATGATACTCTAGTACACCCATTTGGAAAAAAAAAATGTATGACAAACAACAAAATATTTGACTTAAAAGTGTAAACGAGAAGACACTTTAACAAACCCTCTCTAAGACCGGGATATTCATGACAAATAACTCATTTAACAACAATATGTATTTATTAAAATATTAAAACAAATACCTGCTTTTTTGGTGATGAAGCTTTTGTTTTTCTGGTTTCCTGTAAAGATAATGCTGGTCGACTGGCTTTATGAAGAACAGCCAAATCTTGCATGATTGAGTTCAAAGCTTGCTGATCATCTGAGTATTTTAAAAATAATATATACACAGGATTGTAATTTCAATATTTATTTATCATAGATATCAAACACAAAATTGATCATGAAATTTAATGCAAAATGCATTAATTTAACACAAAAAAATGCATCTAGGACATTTTGAATGCCTACACTGATATTTTGGTGAAATAAAATTTTAAGTTAAAAACTGAAGACAAGGGACACCTGGGTGGCTCAGTTGGTTGAGCAGCTGCCTTCGGCTCAGGTCATGATCCCAGCGTCCTGGGATTGAGTCCCACATCGGGTTCCTTGCTCAGCGGGGAGCCTGCTTCTCCCTCTGCCTCTGCCTGCCATTCTGTCTGCCTGTGCTCTCTCTCTCTGATAAATAAATAAAATCTTTAAAAATTATAAAAAAAAAAAAAAAAAAACTGAAGACAAATAACATTAAAACTGCCCTAGACTCAAGTACTAGTTTCACACTAGGTGTGACATTTACAGGCAAAATAAAGCCATTCTGATTCTTCTAACAATGTAACATCCGAGTATAGTGTCAAAACAGTCCCATCATAACAAATTACTTTCTATGACTCCTAAATAAAACATCAGTAGAGGGTCGCCTGGGTGGCTCAGTGGGTTAAGGCCGCTGCCTTCGGCTCGGGTCATGATCCAAGGGTCCTGGGATCGAGCCACATATCAGGCGCTCTGCTCAGCAGGGAGCCTGCTTCCTCCTCTCTCTCTGCCTGCCTCTCTGCCTACTTGTGATCTCTGTCAAATAAATAAATAAAATCTTAAAAAAAAAACATATCAGTAGAACACCTAAAATTTTAATTAAAGCAAGTTGGGTGGGGGAAAAATAAAAGACTTTCATCATTATTTGGCATTTATGTTCAAAGTACAAATTCCTTTTAGAGTTTTTCATCAGTACTTCAAGGGAGAAACAAAAAGCTTTATCTGTGGATAATGACCTAATGATATTTGGAAGTGTTTTCCTGAATTTCCTCACCATGAAGTTCAACAAGACTACAAACATTTAACAGACTATTTAATGATCTCAGCCATTAACAACTTAAATGGTAATAATGTAAGAAAAATGTATTCCTTAGAAAAAATGTGGTGAATCCTTAAGTGGTGAACCCCTAAAACTGAGTGAAAGGATCATGAACCATGAACTTTAAATTTCTTCCAAATATATAAATTTCTTAAGCATGAATCTCCAAGTAGTAATAATTACATGCACTCTGGAAAAGTTCATGCCTGGCTTAAATCTCTTATCACATTTATATATGCTAATTTCCTTATTTTAAAAAAATGAGTACATTTTTTCTATTATAGATGTTAATAAAAAAGTAAAGAGGACCATTTGAATAAAAGTAATTTCTTAGTGAGATGACATACAAATGAAGGGCAATTTAAAAGTCAGGTTTCTGGGGCACCTGGGTGGCTCAGTGGGTTAAAGCCTCTGCCTTCAGCTCAGATCATGATCCCAGAGTCCTGGGATCAAGCCCCATATCAGGCTCTCTGCTCAGCAGGGAGCCTGCTTCCTCCTCCTCCTCTCTCTCTCTGTCTCTGCCTGCCTCTCTGCCTACTTGTGACCTGTCAAATAAATAAATAAATAAATAAATCTTAAAAAAAAAAAAGTCAGGTTTCTTCATCTAGTATTCTCTCTGGACATCAGAATCTAAGTAAGTCCCAATCTATTTTAGCAGTTTATTTTGAATGTCCCTATTAGGATATCCTGCATGACATGGTCATTCCAAATCTGTAAGTTAACTCAAAAAGTGTTTTAATCAAAAATCTATTAAGTAAATAAATACAAAACATTATACAAGTCTACATCATAAAACTTCTTTATAAAAGTGTTCTTCATGCACACCGAGAAAATTTTTTCTTCCCCATTTTATCCCTTAATTACAGACAAAAGTTGCTTTTGGTTTGAACTCACCCATCACGGCAACCAGCTCAACAATTTGAAAATTAAGAAAATGGTTCTTCCATCAGCACTCTTTACTTCCTGAGGAGGAAAAAAGATGAACACATTAGTAATAGAAATAGAAGAGGCAGCCACACACAAAAAATCAGAATAAGGTGTGCCTGGGTGGCTCAGTGGGTTAAAGCCTCTGCCTTCAGCTCCGGTCATGATCCCAGGGCCCTGGGATTGAGCCCCGCATCGGGCTCTCTGCTTGGCAGGGAGCCTGCTTCCCTTCCCTTCTCTCTGCCTGCCTCTCTGCCTACTTGTGATCTCTGTCTGTCAAATAAGTAGATAAAAATCTTTTTTTAAAAAAATCAGAATAAATAACACTAACGAGAAAAATACAGTATTAATACTTTATATATTTTACTGGGGAAAGGTGCTTTATTTTTGCAAGATAATTATTGAGAATGAACTAAGGATCATTATCATAGTCCATATTAAATTTAACTCAATATTTTTCAGGCTCCTGTCTAAGCTAGAAAAAACAACAGAATTTTTCAAAGTCAAAAATCTTTTTTTCTTCCACTTGCCCAAAGTCGAAAATCTTTTCTTTTTTATTAAAAGGTTTTATTTATTTATTTGGGAGAGAGAGAGAGCAGGGGAGGAGAAGAGGAAGAGGTGGAAAGAATCTCAGGCAGACTCTGCGCTGAGTGCAAAGCCCGACTTGAGACTTGCTCTCATAACCCATGAGATGACAACCTGGGCCAAAACCAAGAGTTGGACACTCCACTAAACCACTCAGGCATCCCAGCAAGGTCAAAAATCTTAGTAATAACCCCATAAATTCCTACACGGCAGATATAAAATGAGTAGAAAAGGTCATTACCTTTAAAGACAAAAAGGAGAACATTAAAAATATAGTAAATATCTACAAAAATTCTCTTCCAAGAAAGAAAAAAAATGTCAGAATCAACTTTTTCAGAACTCTGGAACTACCCAAAAGGCCTGTAGCAACCTGAGCAGCATTTAACAATCTTAGTAAAAAGAGAGCCTCTGACCGTCCCTATTTGTATCTCCCACCCTTACCCCTGGCTCAAAAATAGCAATGTAGGGACGCTTGGGTGGCTCAGTGGGTTAAGCCGCTGCCTTCGGCTCAGGTCATGATCTCAGGGTCCTGGGATCGAGTCCCGCATCGGGCTCTCTGCTCAGCAGGGAGCCTGCTTCCCTCTCTCTCTCTCTGCCTGCCTCTCCATCTACTTGTGATTTCTCTCTGTCAAATAAATAAATAAAATCTTTAAAAAAAAATAGCAATGTAAACCAACAGTCTACAGTAATTGTGAAAATAAGCAGCCTGACTACCACTGGAGAGGGCAGAATGGAATTGGAACTTCAAAGTCTGATTCCAAAAATAAATGCCATATAACCTATCGAGTGGTTGTTCAATAGACCCAACTTGAAAGGCAGAATTTATTTAACTTGACTAAAGTTCTTCCAGTGCAAAGAGCTTGGAGGGTTTGATGAAATGTAAAAAGAATTGCTGCATATCTAAACGGTCTGAGAGAGGGGAGAACTGTTGGGGCAAACAATAGGTTTTAGCCAAGTTGAGGAATGAGATTTCAGAAAGGAACTCTGAATAGCTCCAACAGATTCCTGGGACTCAAAGTCACATATATGCCCAGAACTGTTGCAAAATAAAGAAAGGCCAAAGACGGCCCTAGGCTTCCACCTAACAACTAAACTAACTTCAGTGACCACATACAACACAAAATACAAACATTAAACAATTAGTGCCCAAAAGTCACTAAAAAGTAAGAACAATTAAAACATACTGGAGTTGGAGAAGAATCTGATTTCCAGAGGTGGCATACTTTTTTTTTTCTTCAGAAAAAATTCTGAGATATATAAATATAATATGACCCATACACTGGAGTGGGGGAGGGATGAGCAGAAATTGACTGTAAGGGGAGCCCAAATGTTGAACTACCTAGACTGAGAGATTAAATCAGATATTTTATGGGGGCCTGGGTGGCTCAGTGGGTTAAGCCTCTGCCTTCCACTCAGGTCATGGTCTCAGGATTCTGGGAGTAAGCCCCGCATTGGGCTCTCTGCTCAGCAGGGAGCCTGCTTCCCCTTCTCTGCCTACTTGTGATCTTTCTCTCTGTGTCAAATAAATAAATAAAATCTTTAAAAATGTTTTAAAAATTTTAACACAGAGAGAGAGAGGAGAAGGGAGCTGGGGGAAATTGGAGGGGGAGACAAACCATGAGAGACTGTGGACTCTGAGGAACTGAGGGTTTTGGAGGGGAGGGGAGTGGGAGGTTGGGTGTACCTGGTGGTGGGTGTTATGGAGGGCACATATTGCATGGAGCACTGAGTGTGGTGCATAAACAATGAATTCTGGAACACTGAAAAGAAATTTAAAAAATAAATAAAAATTTTAAAAAAATTTTAATAAAATAAATCAACTATTTTAAATATGTTCAAAGAACTAAAAGGAATGTATGAGAATGATGACTCATCACAAAGAATATCAATAAAAACCCAAAAACTTTAAAAAGAAACCAGACAGAAATTTCAGTTGGAAAACATAATATCTGAAACCATTACGCACACCAACTTATGCATAATGGGAGTCCCAAAAGAGGAGAAAAAGAAAGGTGCAGAAAGAATATTTTTATAAAAGTGAAAAACTTTCTAAATATGATAAAAAACAACTTACACATCCAAGAAGTCCAACAAACTATAAGAAGGATAAAAATCAAAGATGCATCACACTCAAACCGTTAAAAGATAAGGAATCTAAGAGCAGCAATAAAGTAGGAACTCATCATTTACCAGGGATGCTTAAATGATTTTTGTTGATAACATAAGAAGGCAGAGAGCACTGGGTAACATTCAGAGTACTGAAAGAAAAAAATAAAAACTACCAATCAAAAATTCTATATCCAACAAAACCATCCTGCAAAACAGAAAAAAAATTAAGACATTCCTACACAAACAAACACAGAGAATTCATTACAACTAGACCTGCACTATAAGAAATACAAAAAGAGTTCGTCAGGCTAAAATATAAAGGACACTGGATGGCAAATCCAATCCACATGCAGAAAGTAATGGTAATTAATTACATATCTAAAGATAAAAAAAGACCGCAAAGGGGCTCCTGGGTGGCTCAGTGGGTTAAAGCCTCTGCCTTTGGCTCACAGTCATGATCCCAGGGTCCTGGTATCGAGCCCCGCATCGGGCTCTCTGCTCAGCCGGGAGCCTGCTGTCTCTCTCTCTCTGACTGCCTCTCTGCCTACTTGTAATCTCTGTCAAATAAATAAGTAAAATCTTAAAAAAAACCAAAACCGCAAAAATGTTTTTTGTTTCTTTTCATTTCTTCTATATGTGAATGTAATAGGTACAAAAATGGTCCACCCCAAAGATGTCCATATCCAATTTCCTAGAACCTTTGCAAATATATTACCTTACATAGCAAAAAGATCTTTGAAGATATGATACATTAACAAATTTAAGATGAGAGAATTATCCTGGATTACTGGGGTCAGACCTAACATAATCACAAGGATCCTTATAAATAAAGGAATAAGCAGGAAAGTGAATGTCAGAGTGATGCTGCATAGTAAAGGCTTGACCTGTCACTGTTGGCTTTGAAGATGGACCAGGATAGCCATGAGCTAAAGAATACAGGCAACTGCTAGAAAGTGAGAAAGACAAGAAAAATGGATTTTTCCCCTTTAGCCTCCAGAAGGAGTCTGGCAGAGTCTGGCAATGCTGACACCTTGATTTTTAGCCCAGTGAGACTCATTTCAGACTTCTGACTTCCAAAACTTTAAGACAATAAACTTAGGTTGTTTTAAGCCACCAAATTTGTGGTAATCTGTTACAGGAGTATGAAGCGAGTACTTAAGACCACACCCAGTTTCTATGACTTGCCAGAGAACTCAACTGACTCAGCAATACAGTTCACACTAACAAGCTGTAATTTATTATGCCAAAAAGATAGAGGGCAAAATCAGCAAAGGGAAAAAGCACATGGGACAAAGTCCAGGGAAGTTTAGGACTAGCTCTTAAGGATCTTTTTTTAATAGTCACATAGGACACGATTCCTCTTGCCCTCCACCCAGCCGTGAGTTATGACAACACATGTAAAACATCACCAATCAGGAAAGATTAGAGACTCAGCAAGGGTCTTATTATGAACTGATCAATAGGTATCCTCTGCCTAGCACATACCAAAATCCCTAACTCCCAGAAGAAAAGCAGGTGTTCAGCAAAAACTATATTGTTTGTAGAAGGAGCTTAGGCACGGTGAATCATTATTATCATTTAGGCAGTTGTGGACCCTGGTAAATTCTCAGATGCTAACCAAGGGTGGACCTCTTAGAGCAGTTCATTCTAAGGATACACAGTGAGGCCCACTATGTTAATTCTCTTCTACACAAGCAACAATAAGATATACACAGGTTTTTTTTTTTTTTAAACTGCATAGAGCAATAAGATAAAGTGTTTTGCTGTGCACATAATATGTAATAATATAATTTGTATAACGACAGCAAAAAGGAGAATGGAATTACATTAAAAAGTGTATGTATACCACTATAATTAAGTTGGTATCAACCCAAACTACACTGTTTTAAGTTATTAATTTTAATCCCAAGTCAATTCTAGAAAAAAGATGCAAAAGGAACATTAGAAATAAATTAGCATACAAGAAAATATCTAACACAAAAGAAAGCAATAACAGAAAAATGAGAAACAAAGACCTAACACACATAAAACACAAATATAAAGTAGATGTAATTCTACCCATGTATAATTACATAAGTGGAATGAACAAACCTCTTAAAGAATAGAGATTAGCACAAAAGACTAAAAAGCACTGATCCAACCATATGCTGTCTACAACAGACACACACTTCAGATTCAAAGGCAAAACAGAATGAAAGTAAAAGGATGAAAAAAGATACCATGCAAGCAGGAGCCTTCAATCAAGGACCTTAAATCAGTAATCTAAACACCTACCTTAAGACCCTGGAAAAAGAAGAGCACTGTAAACCCAAGGTAAGCAGAAGGAAGGAAACAATAAGGATTAGAGTGGAAATAAACTAGGAAATAAAAACACAATATAAATTTTTAAAATCAATGAGACAAAGCATTGGTTTTCTACAAAGAAAATTTTAGCTACATTAAGCAAGGAAAAAAGAGAAAAGATACAAATAAGCTCAGGAATTAAAGACAACATTACTACCAACCTTACAGAAATAAAAATAAGGAAATACTATGAACTATATTTCCAATGAATTAGATTACCTGGATGAAATAGACAAATTATTAGAAACTACCAAAATTAACTCAAGAAGAAATTTAGAAATCAGAATTCAATATAAAAACTAATGAGATTGATTTAGAAATGAAAAACTTTCTGCAAATAGAAGTCAAAACCAGATGCCTTAAAACATTTAAGGAAAAATTACTACTAGTTATTAAACGAGAGAGAAAGAGTAGTGAAACCAAGTATTACTCTGATAACTAAACCAGACAAAAACATTACAAGAAAACTAGATACTCAAGTGAATATAAATATAAAAGTCCTCAACAAAACCTAGAAAAACCTAATCTAGAACGTGAAAAAAAAGAGAGATTATACACTATGAATATGTGGGATATATCCCACAAAAGCAAAGCAGGTTCAGCATACAAATATCAATGTAACAAATAATATTAATAGAATATAGGACAAAAACCAAATGATCATCTCAACAAAGAAAATGCATCTGCCAAAATCCAACTGCCTTAAATACTCAAAAGATTAAGAACAGAAGGGAATTTTCCTCAAGCTGATTAATAACAACTATGAAAAAGCCACAGCTAACATCATACTTAATGGTCAAAGACTAGAGGCATGACCCTGAGATTAGAAAAAAGACAAGCATGGCTAGTCTTGCCACTCCTTTTTAATACTGAACTGCAGGTTCTATTCAGAAGATGAGGCAAGACAATGAAATAAGTGGAATCCAGACTCGATAAGAAGTGAAAGCATTCCTATTTGCAGGTGATGATGTTGTATAAAAAAAATTATAATAAATTCACAAAAACATTATTGGAGCTAATGAACAAGTTCCACACAGTTGCAGACGGAACAGATTTTTAAAAAATCATTAGTATTTTTACATACTAGTAATGACTTTATGAAAATGAAATTAAAAATAATTTCCATTTGAATATTATTCAGCCATTAAAAAGGATGAAATTTTTCCATATGCAACAATGTGGACGCAGCTAGAGAGTATAATGCTAACTGAAATAACTCAGTCAGAGAAAGACAAATACCACATGATTTCACTCATATGTGGAATTTAAGAAACAAGACAAAGGAACAAAGGAAAAAAAGAAAGACAACCCAAAAAACAGATTCTTAACTACAGAGAACAAACAGATGGTTACCAGAGGAAAGGTTGTGGGTGGGCCCGAGGGATGAGTGAAACAGGTGAAGAGGATTATCCTGATGGCCACTGAGTAATATACAGAACTGCTAAATCACTACATCGTACACCTGAAACCAATTTAACACTGTATGTTAACTATGATAAAAGTGAAATAAGAATTTTTTTAATCACATAAAAAGTAAGTTCTACTTACCAAAAAGAATAAATTACTTAGGAATATGCTTTTAAAGAAACACAAGTCTTATATACACTGTTTATAAAACATTATTGAATAAAATTGAAGATCTAAATGTACAAAAAGGCATCCCACATTCATGGATGGAAGACAATATTTTTAAGATGGGAATATTTCCAAAGTGATCTATAGATTCAATGTAATCTCTACTAAAATCCCATTGGCTTTTTTTTATTTTTTGGCAGAATTGGGAAAGCTGATTCTTAAATTCATATGGAACTACCAGAGGCCGTGAAGAGCCAAAACAATATTGAAAAAATTGGAAGATTCACATATCCAGATTTCAAAGTTTATTAAAAAGCTACAAAATCAAAACAGTGGGAGTACTGACATAAGGATCGAGATTGATGGAAAAGAACTGAGTCCTAAATAAACCCGAACATCTATGGTCAAATGATTTCTGACACAGTTGTCCAGACAACAGTGCATGAACAGTCTTCAGTAATGTCACTGACCTGGATATTCACATACGAAAGCATGAAAATGAACTCCTACCTCATATAAAATGCAAAAAAAAAAAAAATGGATCAAAGACATAAATGTAAAAACTAAATTCATAAAACTCTTAGAAGGGAATAGAGGTATAAATCTTCATGACCTTGGATTATGCAACAGTTTCTTAAATGTGACACCAAAAGCAGAAGCAACAAATGAATAAACTGGTTTTCATCAATGATAAACATTTTTGTGCATCAAAGGACACTATATCAACACAGTAAAAAGACTATCCACAGACTGAAAAAAAATATTTGCAAATCATATATTTGATAAGGGACTAGTATACCCAGGTATATACCCAAGAATACTAAAAACATATAACCACATAAAAACATGTACGCTAATATTCAATGAAGCATTAAAGAGTCCAAAAGCAGGAACTCAAAAGTTCATCAATTGATGGATGAATAAACAAGTAATATATATCCATACAACAGAGTATTAAGTCATTGAAAGGAAAGGACTGAGACCTATTCCAACATTGATGAATCCTAAAACATTATGCTAAGTTAAATAAGCCAGATATAAAATGTCACATATATATGACTGCATTTATATGAAATGTCCAGAATAGGCAAATCTACAGACACAGAAAGATTAATGGTTTCCCAGGATGGGGTTATAGGAAATAGGAAATGACCGTAAGTCATAATATGTTCTGGAGTTAGTAGTAATGGTTATACAACTTTGTGAATATATTAAAAAATACGGAGTTATATGTATACTTTTTAAAAAGTGTATTTCATGGTGTATGAATTATATCCTGGAAGAACAGAACAGAGGAAAGGGAGAGAGGGAGGCAGAAAGGGAGAGGAAGAAAACATAACAGAAGTGGGAGATTCTGATATTAACTAGAGATCATTTGCCTACCTAGAAGAGCAACAGGTACTCAGCTCCAGTCAACACATGTCTACAAGAATTCATGCTCAGTTATCATCAAATATGCTGATTTTTCAAAAAGCTCCAAATTTTAAAGTGAGATATCCTCATTTTCAAGTATTAGCAGCTAATTCAAATTTTTTTTTTAAATTGTGTGTATTTTTGTGTTTTATGCTGCCACTTTGCAACCACTGACATTATTTTAGTAATTCTCTATTGGGGGTGGCATACAAACATACAGTTTGAAAAAAATTAAATATTACAACTGCTTTAATTTCTTCTTAGTTTTAATATTATTTTGAAATGCAAATAACAGTAAAGAATTGTCAAAGAAAATTTTAAATATATATTAACACATGGAATATAACAAAAAACATAAAAATGCCCTTTATGTCACCTTGGCAATACTATACTCAATGGCAACTACTATGCAACCTCAGTTTTTATGGTATTTTAATTAAGGCAAGTAGAAGGCTAAATTTTAAATAGCTGAGAAACAAAGATATAGGCTAAACCCCCTATTTAATAAATAAGAAATCTGAGGATCAAAAAGGTAATATAATTTACCCAAAGTCATAAAGCTGCACAAAGTTAGGACCTGAATGCTCATTTCTTATTTCTCACTCAAACTTTCTACATGGGGCACCTGGGTGGCTCAGTCTATCAAGCCTCTGCCTTCGGCTCAGGTCATGATCTCAGGGTCCTGGGATTGAGCCCTATGTCAGGCTCTCTGCTCAGTGGGGGGAGCTTGCTTCCACCACCATCATCACCTCCCCCCCGCCTGCTCCTCTGCCTATTTGTGATCTCTGTCAAATAAATAAGTAAAATCTTTTAAAATAAACTTTCTATAACATTGTGTATGTAACTCAAATTCACCTTTCAAAAACGCTAGCATGGGAAATTCTCCTACCCCATATATGTACATAGAGAATGTCACAAAATGGTTGAGGAGGGTTTATTCGGTACATTGTCTTTCTAAAAACTCAAATTCTCAAATGAATTTTTTAGTTTTTCACTTAAAATGTTTAAATCAAATTTTGAGTAACCTCAAAAATAAAGTATTGTGAACACAAAATTTTTTCCAAAACATCCCTTTCAGGAAAAAAAAATAAAATTCCCCAAATCACAACAGTTAAGTCAAAGAGGCATAAATCTACTAGAAATCAGCTCAAGGCTACACTTTTAAACAACTATGATACTTTGACCAATATTCTGAGGCTAAAACTGGCAAAACCATGAAAATAACGAAATCAAGTACACAGCAAGTTAATAGAAAAAAATTAAACAAAGGTGAATTACATCTGTACCTGAAAGTTCTTATCCACAACTTATTTTTCTGTTTGTAATTTTGACATTTATTACCATAGATTAGTTTTGTCTGTTCATAAATTTCATATTAATTAATTCACATAAGACATACTCTTTTGTATTTATTTTCACTCCATATCTGTTATGGCTCTGAGATTCTTCCCCATTACCCAGATGAGTATTTTGTTCATTTTCATTGCTGTGTAATATTCCACTATTTGACTATATCTCAATTAATTTTACCCATTCTATTACTGATGGACATAAATATTGCTGTCAGTTTTTGGCTATTACAAATACTACAGACCTCCTTGAACATATCTTTTGGTGAACACAAACACATATTTCTGTTGGATATACACCCAGAAGAAATTGCTAGGTCACTAAGACATATATAGTTAACTTTAACAGATCTGGCCAAGTGCTTTTTCAAAGTAGCTGTTAATCCATATACTCCCACTAGCAATGTAAAAGAGCTCCAGTTTTTCCCAGTCCTCACTGATCCTATTAGTCATTCAGGTGATTATGTAGTATCTCACTACCATTTTAATTTACAATCACCTGATAATTAATGATATTGAATACCATTTCAAAATGGCATAAAGAATTGAAAAAGCATGATCCTATTATATGCTGTCTATAAGATCAAATGAAACAATAGGTTGAAAGTGAAAGGACAGAAAAAGGTATCCCATGCAAACAGTAGCCAGGAGAGCTGGAGTGGCTACACTAATATCAGACAAAATAAACTATAAGTCAAAACTGTTACAAGACACAAAGAAGGGCATTAAATATTGATAAAATGGTCAATTCATGATGAAAATGTAACAATTATAAACATGTATGCATCAAACAGCAGAACTCCAAAATATATGAAGCAAGCATGGACAGAATTAAAGAGAAATACATACCTACACATTAACAATTGAAAGCTCAATATTACACTTTCAATAATAAGAGCAACCACACAGATCAACAAGGAAGCAGAGGACATGAACAACACTATAGACCAACTGGACCTAACACACCTATGCAGAACACTCCATTCAAAAACAGCAGAATATATATTCTTCTCAAGTCCACAGGGAACATTTTTCTGGATAGACCATATGTTAGACCACAAAAAAAGTCAATAACTTAGTAAGACTGAAATCAAAGTACCTTTTCCAATCATAGTGGAATGAAACTACAAATAGCAAAAGGAAAACTGGAAAATTCACAAAGATGTGGAAATTGTACAGCAAATTCTTAACCAATGTTTCAAAGAGGAAATAACAGGGAAATTAGAAAATATCTTGAAAAAGATGAAAATGAAAATACCATACCAAAACTTAACAGGATGCAGCAAAAGCAATACTAAAAGAGAAACTTAGAGCTATAAATACTGAAGTAAAAAAAAAGAAATTCAAAACCTAACTAGTTTTGTTGACTGCTTCTTTGGCTGTGCAAATTTTTTATCTTGATGAAGTCCCAACAGTTCATTTTTGCTTTTGTTTCCCTTGCCTTTGGAGACAAGTCCAACAAGAAGTTGCTATGGCTGAGGTCAAAGAGGTTGCTGCCTGTGTTCTCCAGGATTTTGATGGATTTCTGTCTCACATTTAGGTCTTTCACCCATTTTGAGTTTATCTGTGTATATGGTGTACAGAAATGGTCCAGTTCCATTCTTCTACACTGGCTGTCCAATTTTCCCAACACTATTTGTTGTAGAGACTGTCTTTTTTCCATTGGATATTCTTCCCTGATTTGTCAAAGCTTAGTTTGCCCACAGAGCTGAAGGTCCATTTCTGGGTTTTTTATTCTGTTCCACTATCTATGTGTCTGTTTTTGTGCCAGTACCACACTGTCTTGATGATTACAGCTTTGTAATAGTGCTTGAAGTCCAGAATTGTGATGTCACCAGCTTTGGTTTTCTTTTTCAACATTCCCCTGGCTATTGGGGTCTTTTGTGATTCCACACAAATTTTAGGATTATATGTTCCAGCTCTCTGAAAAATGTTGATGGTATTTTAATAGGGGTTGCACTGAACGTATAGATTGCTCTGGGTAGCATAGACATTTTAACAATATTTAACATTTAACAATATTCTTCCAATCCATGAGCATGGAATGTTTTTCCATTTCTTTGTATATTCCTCAATTTCTTCCATAAGTGTTCTGTAGTTTTTAGAATATGAATCCTTCACCTCTTTGATCAGGTTTATTCCTAGGTATCTTATGATTTCTGGTGCAATTCTAAATGGCATTGATTCCTTAATTTTTCTTTCTTCTGTCTCATCATTAGTATACAGAAATGCAACTGATTTCTGTGCATTAACTTTATAATCCTGCCAACATTGCTGAACTCCTGTATGAATTCTCCCAGATGTCCAGTGACAGATGAATGGATAAAGAAGATATAGTATACACAACACACACACACACACACACACACACAGGAGCATTACTCAGCTATCAAAAGGCTGAAATCTTACCAACGTAGATGGAACTGAAGGGTATGATGTAGATGGAACTGAAGGGTATGATGCCAAGCCAAGTAAGTCAACCAGCGAAAGACAATTATATGGTTTCACTCATATGTGGAATATAAGAAATAGCACAGAGGATCATAGTTCCCCTCAATGGGAAGAAATCAGAGAGGGAAACAAACCATGAGAGACTCGTAGCTACAGGAAACAAACTGAGGATTGCTGAAGGAGAGGTGGATGAGCGGATGGAGTAACTGGGTGACAGGCATTAAGCAGGATGCATGATGTGATGAGCACTGGGTGTTACATGCAATTGACTACTGAACTCTACATGTGAAACTAATGATGTGCTATATGTTGGCTAGTTGAATTTTAAAAAACCCCAATTGTATATCTTAGTTAGTAAAATAAAAACAAACTAAATGTAAACCTTATAGAAGCAAAGAAATAATAAAGGTTAGACAAGAGATAAAACAAGAGAAAAGAAAAACAATAAAGAAAAATCAATAAAACCAAGAGTTAGCTCTTTAAAAGATAAACCTTTAGCTAAGACCAAGAAAAATACAAAAGATTCAAATAAACTAAAATCAGAAATGAAAAAGGTAACATAACGGAAATAAAAAACATGTGGGAGCAGTATGAACTGTACATGGAAAACTGTATAACCTAGGTGAAATGGACAAATTTCTAAAAACATAAAATCTACCAAGGCTGAATAATGAATAGAAAATCTGAACAGACCTATGATCAATAAAGCTATTAAACCAGTAATCATAAAGCCCCCAACAAGAAAAGCCAAGGACCAGATTCCACTAATGCATTTTATCAAACACTGACAGACTGTTTCTTCTGAAACAATTCTTCCAAATTCTGAAACATTTTTCCAAAAAACTGAAGAGTAAGGAGCACTTCCTTACTCACTGGATGAGGCCAACATTACCCTAATACCAAAGCGAAACAGACATTACAAGAAAACTACAGACCAATTACTCCTTATGAATACTGATGAAAAATTCCTCAACAAAATACTAGCAGACCAAATTTAGCAGCATATTAAGAGGATTATATACCATAACCAGTGGGATTGATTACTGAAAGGCAAGGACAGTTCAACATACAAAAAATCTATTTTATATGTCACTAACATAATACAGGGGAGAAAACATAAGATATCCTCATGTCATACAGTAAAAGCATCTGACAAAATTCAACACCTTTTCACGATAAAAAACACTCAAGAAAGAAGCAGTAAGAGGAAACTTCCTAAATTTAATAAAGATCATATATGTAAGAAAAGCCCACACCTAATATCAAATCCAGTAAACAAAATGAAAAACACTAGAAACGGTAAATACAAGGATAAGTTTAAAGGTTGTATTTTTTTGTTTTGTTTTAAAATTTTATTTATTTGTCAGGGAAAGAGAGAGAGAGAGTGCACACAAGCAGGGGAAGCAGCAACTAGAGGGAGAAACAGGATCCTCACTGAGAAGGGAGCCTGATGCCGAATTCAATCTCAGGATCCTGGAATCGTGACATGCACCAAAGGCAGACACTTAAACGAATGAGCCACCCAGGCGTCCCTAAAATGTTTTTTAATTCTCTTAAACTCCTTAAGAAACGTGATTGTAGGGGCGCCTGGGTGGGTCAGTGGATTAAGCTGCTGCCTTGGGCTCAGGTCATGATCTCAGGGTCCTGAGATTGAGCCCCGCATGGGGCTCTCTGCTCAGCAGGGAGCCTGCTTCCTCCTCTCTCTCTGCCTGACTCTCTGCCTACTTGTGATCTCTCTTTCTCTGTCAAATAAATAAATAAAATCTTAAAAAAAAAAATCAGTAGGACACCTAAAATTTTAGTGATTCCCAGAGTTGGAAGAAGAGGGGCAGGGAGAGAGATGTGTAAGAACCACCATCAAAATGGATACAAGTTATTATGTACTTGTCCAAATCCAGAGAATGTATAATACTAGGAGCAATCCCTAATATAAACTACGAACTTGAGTGATTATGAGGTTATCAATCTAGGTTCATCAATTTTAACAAATGTACCAAACTGGTGGAAGATGTTGATAATGGAAGAGACTATGCATAAGAGGGTCAGGGACAGAAAGAATGTGTGAAATCTCTGTAGTTTCCCTTTAATTTGGCTGTGGAACTAAAACTGCTCTAACAAAAGGTCTTAACTAAAAAACAAAGGAAAAAATAAATCAGAGCATGTTAATTCTCTCTCTGCTCAGAACTTTTCAGTAGTTTCTCATCAAATCTTTAATAAACTCAACAGTCCTTGCCAGAGGTTACATGCCCATACATAATCTTGTCTTTCCAATCTGTACCACCTCTACCCTGGTTTTATGGAGATGTAACTGACTCCCTACTTCTTGTCATTATGTTCTACTACAATAAAACTTACATTAAATGACACTACTGGATGATTCCTCTCAAAAAAGAAGGCTTGGGGCGCCTGGGTGACTCAGTGGGTTAAGCCTCTGCCTTTGGCTCAGGTCATGATCCCAGGGCCCTGGGATCAAGCCCCACATCGGGATCTCTGCTCAGCAAGGAGCCTGCTCCCCCCCCTCCACCTACTTGTGATCTCTCTCTGTCAAATAAATAAATAAAATCTTAAAAAAAAAAAAGATACATTTAAATGAGAGAAGGGAGAAGGGAGAGGGGAGAGGGGAGAGGGGAGAAGGGAGAAGGGAGAAGGAGAAGGAGAAGAAGAAGAAGAAGAAGAAGAAGAAGGCGGCGGCGGCGGCGGCTAGGGTGCCTGTGTGGCTCAGTTGGTTAAACATCTGCCTTAGGCTCAGGTCATGATCCCAGGATCCTGGGATGGAGTCCTGCATCAGGTTCCCTGCTCAGTGGGGAGTCTGCTGCTCCTCTGCTCCCCCCCTCTGCTCACGCTCTCTTGCTCTCAAAATAAGAAAATAAAAATCTTGGGCGCCTGGGTGGCTCAGTGGGTTAAGCCTCTGCCTTCGGCTCAGGTCATGATCTCAGGGTCCAGGGATTGAGTCCCATATCGGGCTCTCTGCTCAGCAAGGAGCCTGCTTCCCCCTCTCTCTCTGCCTGCCTCTCTGCCTACTTGTTATCTCTGTCAAATAAATAAATAAAATCTTAAAAAAAAAAAAAAGGCTGGTAGCTAAAAACATATATATCCACAGCAATACACTCTGATTCTCCATCTCCTATCCCCCATATCTCACCTGTCTTCTTTAGAATCCCTTCCTCCATGTTAAATATCTGGATGTTAAATATCAGTGTTATTTGAGGTTCCATTCTCACACTATTGGTCTTTTCATTCTATTGGCTCTACTGGAGCAACATCATCTTTTCCTTTGATTACAACAACCACTACCTATAAGCTAATCAATAACCCTCAAATCTTTATCTCCAATCTATAGCTCACCTTCACATTTAAAATTACAGAAAATAATCTGAAATTTCAATCCAGGGCCGTATGCTAAGGATGGCAAGCAAAAAGCTAAAAAGGGCTTTGATAACTTCCCCCAGTCCCCAGGCTGATCATATCAAAAAATTAATTTGGTAACGCTTTGTATTTATTACACAAAGCCAAATATATTCCCTGATATACGGAGATATTGAGAAGAGGAGGCTCTGGGCAATCACTCCCTGATTTTACCATTTACATGAGGAATTCCCTCATAAAACTGTCAGACCGTCACATTGAAAAACCTTATAATTCACAGGGTACTGGACAAAGTATTCTAAAGGGTTTGGCCTCAACAATGGAAAAATTTTGTGATGAACTAATTAATTGCTGCTCTGGTTCCACCTAACAAGCTTTAAAGTTAAAAACAAGGGGTGTCTGGGTGGCTCAGTGGCTTAAGCCTCTGCCTTCAGCTCAGGTCATGATCCCAGGGTTCTGGGATTGAGCTCCACATTGGGGTCTCTGCTTGGCGGGGAGTCTGCTTCCCCTGCTCTCTCTGCCTGCCTCTCTGCCTACTTCTGATCTCTCTGTCAAATAAATAAATAAATAACAAAAAAAAATAAAATAAACCCACAAAAGGACCTGTTTCTAAGTAACTTACCTAAATCCCAGAACAAAGAATATTTATAAGAACACAAAACTGCAGGGCCCATGAAGGTAAAATTCATAATTTGCAATATCAAATCAAAAAGTATCAAGTATGGAAAGGAGAAAAACATGATTCAACCAATCAAAACAAACAGATCCATAAATAACAGAGATGATAAAGTCATTAAAATAACTGTTATAGCTACATACCACATGTTTAAAGAGAGAAAAGATGTTAAGTACACACAAGGAGCAGTGCCTGGGTGGCTCAGTGGTTTAGGGCCTCTGCCTTCAGCTCAGGTCATGATCCCAGGGTCCTGGGATCGAGTCCCACACTGGGCTCCCTGCTCAGCGGAGAGCCTGCTTCTCCCTCTAGCTCTGCCTGCCACTCTGCCTACTTGTGCTCTCTCTCTGTCAAACAAATCAATAAATAAAGTCTTAAAAAAAGTTTTTCCTTGGAGGTTCCTCAAAAAATAGAAAGCTAGCTACCCTATGACCCAGCAATTACACTACCGGGTATTTACCCCAAATATACAGAGGTAGTGAAAAGAAGGGTCATATGCACCCCAATGTGCATAGCTGCAAAGTTCACAATAACTGTGGAAAGAGCCAAGATACCCTTCAACAGAGAAGATGTGGTCCATATATACAATGGAATATTACTTAGCCATCAGAAAGGATGAATACCCAACTTTTGCATCAACAGGGATGGTACTGGAGGAGACTATGCTGAGTGAAATAAGTCAAGCAGAGAAAGTCAATTATCATGTAGTTTCACTTACTTGTGGAACATAAGGAATAGCATGAAGGACATTACAAAAAGGAAGGTAAAACCGAAGGGGGGTAAATTGGAGGGGAAGATGAACCATGAGAGACTGTGGACTCTGAGAAACAAACTGAGGGTTTTAGAGGGGAGAAATATGAGGGGATGGGTTGGCCCAATGATGGGTATTAAGGAAGGCACATACTCCATGGAGTACTGGGTGTTATATGTAAATAGCGCATCTTAGAACACTACATCAAAAACTAATGATGTACTATATGGTGACTAACATAACATGATAAAAAAAAAAAAAAATGGGCACCTGGGAGGCTCAGTCAATTAAGTGGCTGCCTTCAGCTCAGGTCATGATCCCAGATACTGGGATCGAGATCCACGGGGGGCTTCCCGCTTGGCAGAGAGCCTACTTCTCCCTCTCCCTCTGCCTGCTGCTCTACCTACTTGTACTCTCTCCCTCTCGAATAAATAAAATCTATGGGGGGAAAAATGTTTCTCCTATTTTAAAAGTCTCTTTAAAAAGGTAAATGTGAGGGACGCCTGGGTGGCTCAGTTGGTTAAGCAGCTGCCTTCAGCTCAGGTCATGATCCCAGCGTCCTGGGATCGAGTACCACATCGGGCTCCTTGCTCAGCAGGGAGCCTGCCTCTCCCTCTGCCTCTGCCTGCCATTCTGTCTGCCTGTGCTCGTTCTCTCCCCCCTCCTCTCTCTGATAAATAAATAAAATCTTAAAAAAAAAAAAAAGGTAAATGTGGGGTGCCTGGATGGCTCAGTTGGTTGAGTGTCCAACTCTTGATTTCAGCTCAGGTCATGGTCTCCAGGTCATGGAATCAAGCCCCACATTGGGCTCTGTGCTCAGTGTGGAGACTGCTTGTCCTTCTCCCTCTGCTCCTCCCTTTACCCCTGGATCCCTCTCTCATTTTCTCTCTCCAATAAGTAAATAAAATCTTTAAAAAATAAAATAAAAGATGAAAAAAAAAAACCTGGGACACCAATATACCTCACTATCATAGATGCAAAAATATATAACTAAGTTTTAGCAAACTGGATCCATGCACATTTGAAATAATAACATATCAAGACAAACAGTATTCCAGGAATGCAGAGTTGGTTTACACCAGAAAATAAATCAATGTAATTCACTATATTAGCAAACTAAGAAAAGAAAAACCATCATCTCAACAGACACACACAAAAAATGCATTCGACAAAACTGATCACTCATTCCGGATTTAAAAAAAGATTCCTCCTAGCAATGAATAAAAAGAACCTTCCTCAACCTGATAAAGGCATCCAAAAAAACAGCCAACATCTGTTTCACTGATGGAAGACTGAATGTTTTCCTCAAGATCAAAAACAAGACAAATGAAAAAGGGGTCTAAATGACTCAATGAGAAAAGATTAGGCTTTTCAACAAATGGTACTGGGAGAACTAGATAGCCACTTACAAAAGAATGAAGTTAAGCCCTTGCCTTGACGTGTACAAAAATTAACTCAAAATGGATCAAAGACATAAATGTAGTGAGAGCTACACCTGGATAATTCTCAGAAAAAAAATAACAGTAAATCTATGACCTTGAGCTAAGTAATCGTTTCTTAGACATGACACCAAAAGTACAAGCAACAAATGAAAAAATAATACATAAGATTTCATCAGAAGACTTTAAAAAAAAAACAAAAAAGTAAAAGACTTTTGTGTTCCAATGGATACCATCAAGTAAATGAAAAGATGCACAGCAAAGGAAACCAACAAAATGAAAAGGCAACCTACCAAAAGAGAAAAAGATTTACAAATCATGTATTGATAAAGGACTAAGGAACTCATAAATGTGGATGAATATTGTTCCAAAGAAGAAATACAGATGGCCAACAGACACGGGGAAAGATCCTCAACATTACTAATCAGCAGGAAAATGCAAATCAAAACCACAATGAGATATCAACTCACACCTATCATCAAACAGACAAAATATAACAAGTGTTGGCAAGGATGTGGAGAAAAGGGAACCCTGGTGTACTTTTGATGGGAATGTAAACATGTAAACTGGTATAGTCACTATGGGAAACAATATATAAGTTCTTCAAAAAAATGTAAAAACAGAAATACCATATGATCCAATAATTCTACTTCTGGGGGTTTACCTGAAGAAAATAAAAACACTAACTTGAAAAGATACATATATCCCTGTGTCTATTACAGCATTATTTACTTGTAATAGCCAAGATACGGAAGCAACCTAAGTGTCCCTTGATAGCTGAATGAGTAAAGATCACACACACACACACACACACACAGGACTATTACTCAGTCATTTCAAAGAATCAAATCTTGCCATTTGCAACAACACAGATAGACCCTGAGGGCATTATCTTGAGGTCCGAGAAAGACAAATACGTATGATCTCAACTATATGTGGAATCTACAAAATCCAAAGGAAGAAAAAACAAAAAAACCAAGCTCACAGGTACAGAAAACAGACTGGTGGATGCTGGAGGCTAGAAAGTTAAAGGGTGAGTGAAATGAGTAAGAGTGGCCAAAAAATACAAAATTTGTTATAAAATAAACAAACCCTGGGGATATAATGTACAGCATGGCGACCATATTTACTAATACTGCATTGTACATTTGAAAGTTGCTGAGACTAGATCTTAAAAGTGCCTATCACCAGAAAAAAAAATTGTGTTGATGGATGTTAACTAAATTTATTGTCATTTCACAATATATACAAATATCAAAACTTTAAGTTGTACACCTGAAATGTAATGTTTTATGTCTATTATATCTCAATAAAAAAAAACAAGAAAGAAACAAAGAAAAAGAAAATAGAGATGTTTAATACGTATAGTGTGTACCCAGGGTCCTGAAGCTATCAGTAAGGAAGCTCAAATCAAACCCCATTTGTTTTGACTCTATATCCTTATTCTTTATTACAATGCTATACCATCTCTTTTTAAAATGTTTATCTAACATATTGATAAAATTTTAACTTTTACAGTAGAGTATTTGATTAAAATACTTAAAATTAATTAAAATAATTAAAATTAAAATGTATTTGATTAAAACTAGCTTAATATTCTAAATAAACTTCTCTTACTAAAAATGTAGACTAGGAAACAACTTTCCTCCAAAACACCCAAAATAAACAGGTTTTTTGTGTTTTGTTTTTTTTAGTGAAAAGAAAATCCACAGAAAGGGGAAAAAAATTGCAAAGAGCATATACATAATAAAGGAGTTATATCTAGAATATATAAAGAACTCTTATAATTCACTAAGAAAAAAAGACCCACTTTTTTAAAGCTCAAAGAATCCCAAAGACGTTACAGATATGGCCAATAAATATATGAAAATATGCTCTACATCACCAGCTATCAGGGCAGAGCAAACCAAAATACAATCAGATGCCACTTCACATACCCCAGGATGGTTATAATAAAAAACAATAAGTGTTGACAAGGATGTGCAAAAACTGGAACATTCACACACTTCTGGCAGAAATTTAAATTGGTGCAGTTACTTTGGAAAATAGCCCAACAGTTCCTAAAAAGATTAAACATAGGGTTCAGCAATTACTACCTCAGAGAACTGAAAACATATGTCCATACAAGAATTTGTAAGTAAATGTTCCAACCCAAATGTCCCTCAACTGATGAATGAATAAACATGTGTTACATCCACAAAATGGAGTATTGTTCAGCCATAAAAAGAAATGGAAGTACTGATACATCAGACAACACAGATGAACCCTGAAAACATTATGCTAAGTCAAAAAAAAACAATCACGAAAGACCACAAATCATAAAATTTCACTTATAATGAAATGCCCAGAATATGCATAGCTAGAGAGACAGAAAGTAGTTGCCCGGGGCTAGGAAGATGAGAGAACTGTGGTTAACAGTGAAAGAGTACAAAGTATTTTTCTGTTATGATGGAAATGTTCTAAAATTGATTGCAATTCTGGTTGCACAGCTCTGTAAATATTACTAAAAAAACAATGAATTGGGCGCCTGGGTGGCTCAGTGGGTTAAAGCCTCTCTGCCTTTGGCTCAGGTCATGATCCCAGGGTCCTGGGATCGAGTCCTGCACTGGGCTCTCTGCTCAGCAGGGAGCCTGCTTCCCCCTCTCTCACTCTGCCTACTGGGATCTCTGTCAAATAAATAAAATCTTTAAAAAAACAAAAAAAAGAAACAATGAACTTTATACACTTCAAATGAGTGAACTGTATATGTGAATTATAGCTCAATGACAAGGTGCTAGAGAGCTATTCAATGGGGAAAGAAAAATCTTTGCAATAAATGGTGGCAGAACAACTGGATAACTTGGCCCTTTCACATATATAAAAATTAATTCAGAAAAGATCATACATCTGAATATAAGAACTAGAACTACAAAACCACTAGAAAAAAATTTTGCAACCTTGAGTTTGGCAAGGATTTCTTTTTTTATATATATATTTATTTATTTATTTGACAGAGAGTGACAAAGAGAGAGAACAGGCAGTGCAGTGGCAGGCAGGCAGAGAGGGAAAAGCAGGGTCCCCACTTAGCACAGAGCCCATTGTAGGGCTTGATCCCAGGACTCTGGGATCATGACCTAAGCTAAAGGCAGACGCTTAACCAACTAAGCCACCCGGATGCCCCAAGATTTCATTTTCTTTGAAGAACAACAATATAAATTTTAAAGGAAAAAATGCATTGAACTTTTATCAAAATTAGAAACTTTTGTTCTTCAAAAGACGCTATGAAGAAAATGAAAATGCAAGCCCCAGAAAGAGAATGTATGTATAAAACTGTATCCAACAAAGGACTTGTAAGTAGAATATTAAAATACTATTAAAACCCACTAAAGAATACAAACAACCAAATGAAGAAAAGGGTAGGAAATTCAGCCACATAGTTCACCAAAAAAGACAGAGATGGCAAATAAACACATGAAAGATGCTCAACATCATTAGTCATTATGGAAATGCAAATCAAAACCACAATGAGATTCAAAAAAAACTGGGCATCTGAGGTGCTGGAAAAGTATACAACTAACATGCTCACAATACTGCTTTTGAGAATGTCAAATGGTAAAGTCCCTTTAAAAAACAGTTTGACAGGTTTAATTTAGATTTTATTTATTTAAATTGAGAGAGAGACCATGCGCACCAGCAGGGTGGGAGGAGCAGAGGAAGAGGGAGAAGCAGGCTCCACAGTAAGGAGGGAGCCCAACCCAGGGCTCCATCCCAGGACCCTGGGACCATGACCAGAGCCAAAGGCAGATGCTTAAGCAACTGAGCCACCCAGGCGCCCAGTCTGGCAATTTCTTATGAAAGTAAACATACTCTTACCATACAACCCAGTGAGCATGCTTCCTGGTATTTTCCCAAAGGAGATGAAAACTAGGTTCACACAAAAACCTGCACATGGACATTTACAGCAACTTGATTCATAGCCAAAACTTTCAAGCAATAAGATGTTCCCCAATAGGTGAATGGAGAAACCAACTATGGGATGTCCAAAAGATGGAATATTTAGTGATTTTTTTAAAAAGAAGAGCTATCAAGCTACAAAAAGACATAGAGGAACCTCAAAGGCGTACTGCTAAGTGAAAGAAGCCAATGTGAAGGCTACTGTATGACTGATTCCAAGAATATTACATCCTGGAAAAGGCAAAACTACAGAGACAATAAAAGGGTCAGTGGCTACCAGAGTTCAGGAGACAAGAGGCAGGGATGAATAGGTGAACCACAGATTTATAGGGCAGTGAAACTGTTCACATTACAGCATGATATTGTAATAATGGTAGGTATGTGTCATGATACATTTGTGAAGACCCACACAGTATTCAACACAGGGAATAAACCCTAATGTAAACTATACTTTAGTTAATAATAATTTTATCAATATAGGCTCACTGATTATAACATAACTAATGCAACATGTTAATAAATAGGAGAACTAGGAGGGGGTGAGAGAGTATATGGGAACCCTGTACTTTACCCTCAATTTTACTGTAAACCTAAACTGCTCCAAAAAAAAAAAAAAAAAAAGTTAAATTCCCACCTTTCCATCTTTGGAAAGAAGGCAGGGAGAAAAACCATGGTGAGATTCAAAGAAATAGGCAATCTAAAGTGCTGATGAGGATGCTGTGCAACTAAAATGTTCACACTGGTGTAAGAATGTCAAATGGTACAGCCACTTCAGAAAAGAGTTTGGCAATTTGCTACAATCCACCCATTCAAGAAATGGTATTTACTCAAAAGAAAAACTGAAAGCATATGTCTACACAATACTAGTACACAAATGTTCGCAGTAACTTTATGTGTAATTCTGATTTTTCTCCTTTTAAAATTTTTTAAAAAGATTTTATTTATTTGAAAGAGAGAGCATACATATACAAGTAGAGGGAGGGGCAGAGAGAGAGGAACAAGTAGATTCCCTGCTGAGTGGAGAGCCTTTCATGGGGCTCAATCCCAGGACCCTGAGACATGACCTCAGCTGAAGTCAAACGTTTAAATGACTTAGTCACCTAGGCACCCCTGATTTATCTTTTTAAAGTATTATACAAAAACTGAATATATCTGTTATCTCTAACATTACTTCACACACATATTATCTCTCAGTGGGTCACGCTCCCTATAAAAATAAGAACAGAAGAGATCAATGGAACAGAATAAAAAACCCAGAAGTGGACCCACAACCCTATCGTCACTAATCTTCAACAAAGCAGGAAAGAATACCCAACGGAAAAAGTCTTTTCAACAAATGGTGTTGGGAAAACTGGATGGCAACACACAAAAGAATGAAACTGGACCGCATGCTTATGTCCTACGCAAAAATACTATACACAAAAATAAATTCAAAATGGGTGAAAGACCTAAATGTGAGACAGGAAACAATCAAAATCCTAGAGAGCACAGGCAATAACCTTTTTGCCATCAGCCGTAGCAACTTCTGACTAGGTATGTCTCCTGAGTCAAGGGAAACAAAAGCAAAAATAAACTATTGGGACTACATCAACATAAAAAGCACAGGGAAGGAAGCAACAAAACTAAAAGGCCAACTATGGAATGGGAGAAAATATTTGCGAATGACATGTCTGATAAAGGGTTAGCATTCAAAATCTATAAAGATGGATCTAAGTCAACACCCAAAAAGCAAATAATCCAATTTAAAAATGAGCAGAAGGATATTTTTCTTTTTTTTCTTAATTTTACCTATTTATTTAACAGAGAGAAAGATCACAAGTAGGCAGAGTGGCAGGCAGAGAGAGGAGGGAAGCAGGCTCCCTGCTGAGCAGAGAGTCTGATATGGGGCTCGATCCCAGGACCCTGAAATCATGACCTGAGCTGAAGGCAGAGGCTTAACCCATTGCGCCACCCAGGCACCCCAAGAACATTCTGCCAAAGAAGACATACAGGTGGCTAACAGACACATGAAGATACATAGTATCACTCATCATCCAGGAAATACAAATCAAAACTACAATGAGGTATCTCTTCACACCTATGGCTAAAATTAACACAGTTAACAATAGGTATTGGCAAGGATGAGGAGAAAGGGGAACCCTCTTACACTGCTGGTGGGAATGCAAACTGATGCAGCCATCCTAGGAAACACTACAGAGGTTCCTCAAAAAAATTAAAAATAGAACTGCCTTAGGATCCAGCAACTGCACTATTAGGTATTTACCCAAAGGATACAAAAATACAGATTAGAAGGGGTATATGCAACCCAATGCTTAAAACAGCATTATCAACAATAACCAAATTATAGAAAGACCCCAAATGTCCACTCGGCAATGAATAAAGAAGATGTGATTATATATATATATATATATATATATATATATATATATATATATATATCACACACACAATGGAATATTACTCAGCCATAAAAAGAGCTTACCATATGAAATCATGTGGATGGAGCTAGAGAGTATTACACTAAGCAAACTACAAGAAAGACAAATACCATATGATTTCACTCCTGTGGAATTTAAGAAACAAAACAGATGAACACAGAAAAAAAAGGAGAGAGAGGCAAACCATAAAAGAGACTCTTAACTACAGAAAACAAACTAAGAGATGCTGGAGGGAAGGTAGACAGGAGGATGGGTTAAATGTTTGATGGGAATTATGGACACTTTTTTTTTAAGATTTCATTTATTTATTTGCAGGCTGAGAGAGACCAGAGTGGGGGGGTAGAAGAAGAAGCAGGCTCCACCCTGAGCAGAGAGCCCTACGTGGGGGGCTGGATCCCAGGACCCCAGGACCCTGGGATCATGACCTGAGCCCAAGGCAGACGCTTAACTGACTGAACCATCCAGGTGCCCTAAGGAGGCTTGTTTTGATTAGCACTGGGTGTTGTATGTAAGTGAGTGTTGCATCATTTAAACTCTACTCCTGAAACTAATACTACACTATATGTTAACTAACTATAATATAAATAAAAACAAAACTACAAAAAGGAAAGAAGGGGGGGGGGACAGCAAGCACAGTGGTTAAGACCTCAAACTGCAGAGCCCAAATTCCCTGGGTTTGAAATCTGCATCTGCCTCTCACTAGCTGCGTGACATTAGGCAAATGACTCATACTCTCTTACTTTCCTCATCTATAATACAAAGACTTTTATTGGTATATTGGGTATAATACCATCACTGGATTGCCATAGGAATTAAACAAGTTAATGTTTATATAGTGCTTAGAGGGGACTGGCATAAGGTAATAATTATATAAACACTTGTTAAAAATAATTTGATATACTTAAATTTTTTTCTCTTACTTCCTAAACCGTACTGAGAATACCTGGAAGTTTATTTTAAATACATACAAATCTTAATTTCTTTCCTGCATTAGATTATCTTGAAGAGGGTAACTCTTAAATCAATACTCTAATGAATTCAAGCTTTTCTCAAATCACTACAGGCTGATGTAGATAAGGTAATTTGCATTCTGGCTGTCATTCCCTGATATTTCTATCAGGCACTAGAAAGAAAAGACTGATAACTGATTTTCCAAAAACATTACTCAATGGTTCACTGACAAAATAATAATAATAATAATAATAATAATAATAATAATAATGGCTCTTGGTGCCCATTTCCTTAAATGTAAAATGGGGAAAGTAACTGTACCCACTTCATATGATTACTCTAAGTTTTGAATCAAGTTTTTGTAAAGCACTTACCAGAAAAATACCAGAGCACAGTAAACACCCAAAAAATAATAAAACATAAAGTTCAACACTGGAACCCAGACAATCTTGTTCAGAAGGCACTCACTCTTACATGCTACCTTATATTGTCTCTCATTTGTTCATTTATTCAACCAACATTTAATACATGCCTACTGTGTATGCTCCCTTCACTGATCACCTGAATTATGGAAATGATGAAATGTCTTTTTAAAATTCTAAAATTTTTCCAAAGCTTAGAAAGGCAAATACTTTAACAATGGTACAATAAAATCACGACCAGGGTTATGGTCAAAATAGGATTATATCAAACATTCTCGTTCTGCTAATAGGAGCTAAACACTTTGTTGCTTATCATATAAATCAAAACTCCCAAATAATATCAAACATAGTACCTCTCAAACTCCCACATAAAACCCCAAGGCTAGATATTTAAATCAAATTAATTCCCATAATCCCTTTTGTTTCATGCTTTGTAAAAAGGCTGTATATGGGCACCTGGCTGTGTCTTCATTACAATAAGCTCCTTGAGGACAAGAAACATTACACACATATCTTCCTATCTCCCACAGGACCTAAAAGCACTTTGTTTATGGCAAGCCCACTAACAAGACCTTAAATAAACGAACCTCAAATCTTACCCAACTTAAAACTACATTATGGGGACGCCTGGGTGGCTCAGTTGGTTAGGCAGCTGCCTTCGGCTCAGGTCATGATCCCAGCGTCCTGGGATCGAGTCCCACATCGGGCTCCTTGCTCCGCGGGGAGCCTGTTTCTCCCTCTGACTCTGCCTTCCACTCTGCCTGTGCTCACTCTCGCTCACTCTCTCTCTGACAAATAAATAAATAAAATCTTTAAAAAAAAAAAAAAAAACTACAATATGACACAGCACACACCTTAGTCAATCCAAATACCTGCCTTTCCCAAAAGACTTGACAGATCCCACCTCCTGGTGCCTGGCTTCTGCCTGTTCCCTGAATGCCCATCTCTCCCTCCTCTTTAGGAGTTCCTACTAATATGCATCTCAGAACAATTTATTCAGAAGACCTTCTCTAGTTAACTTAACTGCCACTATGAGCATTTGCACCCCATTTTCCTCCATTTCTGGGTATGGTCTCCTATGTATCCAATTTTGAGATTTCTTAAAATTTTTTGCCAAATGTGGCTTTTGTCATATTTTCAGTTGGGCTAAGCTGACATCAAGGTAGGCTTCATTACTAGGAACACAGTGTTACTGCTATCATTAATTAAATATAACTTCAGTATTTGGATATTTATATACTACTACTTATGTTTTTGTATTCAATTTTTTTATTTTATTATTTATAACATTCTCATGATATTTTGTACATATTGCCTATAATGTACTCATCTGCATATAGGTAGGGTAAACCATACATCCCAGTTTGCTAAGGAAAATCCCAGTTTACTTGTTGCCCCAGGATATTTTTTTAAGTATTTTATTTATTTATTTATTTATTTATTTGACAGAGCATGAGCAGAGGGAGAAGCAGGCTGCCTGCTGAGCAAGGGAACCTGATGCAGGGCTCAATCCCAGGACCCCAGGACCATGACCCCAGCCCAAGGCAGACACCTAATGACTGAGCCACCCAGGCGCCCCACCCCAGGATAATTAACAACACAGTCTCCTTTCACTCTCAAAAGTCACACAGTATGGATAATAAATTGTATAGTCACCCTATAGTGTCTGCCTTACTTTCACTGAAATGAAGCTCCATAATTATAGAAATAATGACCAGTTTATATATATATATTCAGTGCTAAAACAGAGAAGGTAGGCAAACATTTTAGAAATTGTACATGTAAACAACTAAAACTGTATTATTGCTTAAAGGTGGGGCACCTGGGTGGCTCCCTAAGCCTCTACCTTTGGCTCAGGT